>NC_133294.1:5791466-6530216 GCF_005239225.2 Populus alba | reverse complement strand
TTTCACTAAGGATGAGTGGTTTCTTTCATGGAACCTTCGTCGGGCTTATGAAGATAAAACAACGGTTTTGTCACTTTGATTTGTTTTTTTTTTGGGATTGAATTTCAACATTTTATTTTTTACAAAAAAAGTTAAGATTTATAATGAACAATAATTTCTTATTTATTAATTATTTATCAACATTAATATTATAATTTACATGTGATAATTTAAAATAGATCATAATATTGAAGATCCAGAAATTAAACATTAATCAATGTAGCGTTTGTGATTTACAAAATATTCTTAATCATTTATTATTATTATTATAATAGTGCCTTAAATGCAAATGACCAAGTTTTATTAGGCTATTAAATTAGTTGTCTATGTTAATTTAATATTCATTACTCTAAAAATTTATTGAGTATTTTTGAACACTGAAAAGACAGATAGAAAATCTTTATTCGTTTTTTTTTTTTTTTTTTACATTTCTCTTTGCAAAAACAATTAACCCAATGGATTTATGGCATGGAAATAAATAAATAAAATTATACTCCCCGTAGTACACCTGACAATTTTATAAAAGTGATGATAATGTAAATTAACTTAACAACTAAAGTATTTATCAAGTTAACGTAGAATCAGATTTTTCTTACAGTAGAGTCAATATTTTTTTAAAAGTTAGTTATAATTTTAATTATAAACAGTGTTTCCCGACGGTTCCCTCCACCGTTAGTTATGAATTTGATATAGCGTCCGCCAAATTGACCAAACCTTGCAACTTTCATTTTGCACCGCCACATATGATTCTATCTCTTCTTCTTCTTCTTCTTCTTCTTCTTCTTCTTTGTATCTGCACACGACAGAAGAAAAAGCTCCAAGAGAATGTGTTGCTGCTGCTGTAGTTGGGTTTGGTGGCAAGTAGCTGTTGCAGATATGAATCTTCGTTTACAAGGTAATTAGTTTGGAAAGTGGTGCTGAGTTTTCAGCTCTTATATCTCACTCATCCATGGATACATACAACCACTGTCACCAACTCCTTGGCTTCGCTTTTAATTTATTTCTGGATGTTCTTGTTTCATCGATCACAAATTTTCTAATTCACGATTTCAATGCGTCACCGAACTTGAACTTTGTTTATTTCATCTAATGCGTTGGTGGGTCATTGTTAAGAGATAGAGGGATGCAGGCGTGGAGAGGGTTTCTTGTAGTTGTCGTCTTGAAAGCAATTTATATTTTGCAGTTTCTTGAAAATAGAATTTTATATTTTTCAACATTGATATTGATGTGAACGTAGATTGCTCAGGTTTCTTGTAATGGTTGCTTGAGAAAGTGATTTTCTATTAATTCGTCAATTATCAAGAAAATAAGATTTCTTAGTCGTGCTGTGCGTGTTAGAGATTGTGGTGGCATCTTGTTATTACTCTAACTGGTTAAGCTTTATTGAGATTTGAGAGAGGTGATGCTATAATGGGGAAGCAAGGATCCCCTAGAAGTCCACGTCCCGACGTGGTGAATGTGAAAGATTATCACACAAGAAGCTCAGAATGCTTGCCTGGTAGTGATCCTATCCTTGGGAGGAGATTGTCAGGAGGGGACAATAATTGGAAAACAAAAGTTGCCTTGCTTCATGATTTGAAACATGAGTATGGAAAGCTTGGTTCTTGCAAGGCAGTTTATGTTGGGAAAAGGCATTTGTGGTTCCGTAAGCATGTTAAGTCAATTGTTTTTATGTTTACATTGATGGGGTCTCTTTTTCTGCTTGATTCTTTCATGGTGTCACTTTTTGATTCGATAAATCTTCAAAATAGTTCACCCTCAAGGACATCAAGTGATCTTAAGGTATGATGCTGTGTTCTTATAGCACTGTGGTGACTAACACACTGCATTTTCAAGTAACATGAGGATTGGAACAATGACGGTGTTGGAAATCTGTTCTTACGAGTTGTTTTCATCATTTACAGCACTAATTAACTTCACTTAATGTGGTCTATACAACTCTACTCATGATCATTCACAGTTTACAGCATACAATTCATTGCATTGACATTCCAATTCTGCTATCAGCTAACATAGCTGGGGAGCCTGGGACTAGTGGTAATGTTCAAGCCATGCAAGTTTTTTTTTTTTTTTTTTTTTCATGATTATGTAAGTGCACCCATCGCCATGGCTTCTTCCATCACATAATCGACCATGAACCTTGTATTTTCCCTTTTCTTTTTGGACATTTCTTAGAAGGAAAAAATCTCGTAGTCTATCATTAAATCTGAAAGATCCATGTATTTTTAGTTAGTTCTCTGCATGTATCGCATACGATCCGGCACAAATTTTCTTTTCTAGCTCCCAACATGAAAATTTCCGTAAGTTAAGGGGTCAAGTGTTTGAGACAGTTACCTAAATGATGCTAATTAATTGGTAATTCTTGAATGTAAAGGGAGGTAGAACTGCCTATGCCAATGAAGAAGAACCACCAGTCCAGATGTATGGTCGTCTCCAAAACTTGGCTTACAGTGCCCTAGCAGAGGTTCGCTTCCAAATTTTTATATTCAACAAATTCATGTTAGATGAGTTTTTGAAATATAATGTCATAAACCTGAAACGTCCTCTGCTTTAGAAAGAGTTAAAGCAAGAGCCCTCAAATTTCTGGGAGGAACCATGGAAGGCATCTTTATGGAAACCATGTGCAGATAGAAAAGAATCAGAGAAATCAGGTATTAAAATCTTTTCTTTTTTGTGTTCATGTGTGTGTGAAAGTAATGTTTGGTGTATGATGACAGAGAGTGACAGACTGACAGTATAAAATCTGGGAAATTAAATGACCAGAAGTACCATAATTAAGTATAATTTGTGGAGACAGGGCAACCTGACAAAAGCAATGGATACATAATGGTCAGTGCAAATGGTGGTCTCAATCAACAAAGAGTAGCTGTAAGTTTCTAAACCTTTCACACACCTAGGTTCATGTTGTTTTAATAATTTACTTTGTGAAGTGTCTTATTTCATTGGTTGACGCATCTCAATTTGTTTTCAGACTTAAGATTCATGTCCATGATGTCTTTTATCTCACTGTAGAGTCCTGCATGGATTACTGTTATTTATGGCAGGATTCTTAATCATTTAGCATTATGTATTTGCTTATGAAGTACTGCTTACATTCTTCTTGATAAAATGACCAATAAGGTTTGTACTGAGCTTCTCTGATCCTGGAGTTGTATTTTCATGTAAACATCACACGATCTTCCACAAAATCAATATCAATCAGTCATTATGTAAGGCAAATACACTTGCGGTTGTTATGACAAATTGGTGAAACAAGCAGACAAACAAAAATCAATGAATCAAAAATCATAGATCAGATAGGCATATATATGTTGAAATAGTTGGGTGTTTCAGTTTATGGTTCTTACTTATCCAGTGAAAAATCTCATTTTGGTGATAGTTCACATCATGTCTATATCCACGTGAAGTTTGGTTAAATGAATATGATTTATGAGGATAAAATAGCTCGCTTTTTTTTTTTTTTTTTTTTTTATCTGTTTCCATTTTTGAAACATATAAAAGGTCTTGTAAATTGGATTTAGTACTCGGAAAATGAGTTATAAGTTCCATAAGGGGATTTAACTTTTTTTTCTCTTAGACTTTCACATATTAGAAGAGCGGAATTTGTAGATGGCTAAAGGTTGGAAAGTGTTCATGGAAGAACCTAAAGCATGCCTTTGAAATGATGTGGAACTTAAGCGTGTATGGGTAACGTATGATGTCGGATTTACCTTCAAATTCTCCAGTAGTTAAGAGGGAACTGATGAATTATGTCTGGTGTTTGAGTCATCCATGAAGAGGAAATACCATAACAGATTGTCTGGAATGAGCAATCATTAAGATATGATGTTTTAAATCTTACATAGTTGTTGTTCTTAATCCTTGTAAATTAGTTTTCAAAATCTGGACACTGCATATAGCCTTTTTTCTAAATTGAGTACAAGTTGTAGCACTGCATTCAAGTTTTTTAGAAGGAATTTTTAATATTTGAATCTTGATAACCTTAGCTAAATATAGTTATTATCTTTGATTTTTTTGAAGTTAAAATTGTGTTTTTTAAATTTTATTTTATTTTTAAATGTTTTTCAGATCGTTTTAATATGCTGATCTTAAACATGATTTTGAAAAAAAAAAAAACATCATTTTAATATATTTTTAAATAAAAAAGCACTTTAAACCGTAACCGTCGTCACAATCCCAAACTGACCATCCTTGATATCAGAATTGCCATTACATATTTCAGTGACACTATTGTTACTCCTTGCAGATATGCAATGCCGTTGCCCTGGCATCTTTACTTAATGCAACCCTAGTTCTTCCCAGATTTCTTTACAGCAACGTATGGAAAGATCCGAGGTCTGATATTATCATACAAATTGCTTCATCTAATCTGTATTACTGACTTCTTTCCATGTTATATCTGAATGTGGTCACTGTTCATATAATCCGTTCAAAAGATGATTGTTAGTCTATTCTGTGTTTGAAATGCAGTTTGCTTCATGAACTACCTTTTCTTTCATAAAAAGCTAGCTTATATTATTTTTAAAGGGAAGCTAAGTTGTTATTCAATGATATTTAAACATCTATATCCCTATCTTCTTCATGAACTGAGCATGGCAATTCAGTATATATCTGCAAAAATCTCACCTCTTTCACTTTATGGAAACGCAGCCAATTCGGTGATATCTATCAAGAGGAATATTTTGTGAATGTCATGAAGGATGAAGTGAATCTCGTAAAGGATCTTCCTTCTCATTTGAAGTCGCTAGATATTGAAGCAATCGGTAGCCTAGTGTGTGATCGTCTTGGTTTCTACATGCTTACTCTGAAGGCAGCGGCTATTTCTGATCATTACCTTATATCTCTTTTTTATCTTGCTTTTTGTTAGATAACTGATGCGGTCATTGTGAAGGAGGCAAAGCCCATTGATTACCTTACAAAGGTACTTCCTCTCCTGCTGCAGAATGGAGTTGTCCACCTTCTTGGATTCGGAAACCGGCTTGGATTTGATCCATTACCTTCTAGACTTCAGGTAAAGAACATTACTTAGAGATTCAAATATTACATGAGAGATGTTAGACATAAAGAGCTCGATGCTAACAAGAATCCCCTCGCAAGGTCTTTTTTTCTGAAGTATGTTGCTTGGTTGTAACCTATCTATAACAGTCGAAAATAGATTACATCATGAATGAAAATGATACTGGAGTTCAGAGACAAATTCTGCAATCATTCAAAGAATATGACAGATAGTTACTCGCATAGTCACTTACTACGGAAGTGTTCATTTATATGAAAGCAATCGTAATTTATTTTATATGAAAGTAGCATTATTTATAGTTTCATTATTGCATTATATGAAAGCAGCAGCATTTATACCTTATTATATTGCCTTTGTGATGATTGGAATCTTCTCCAGAAATTAAGGTGCAAATGTAACTTCCATGCATTGAAGTTTGTGCCAAAAATCCAAGAAGCTGGTTCACTGTTGATCAGGAGGATAAGGAAGTATGATACTGCACAGAGGATGTTGGATAAACAACTTGCTGGAGAGTTTCTGCCAGGCAGTCCCTCAAAAAAACATGATTCAGAAAGAGGTCCATCCAAATATCTTGCTTTACACTTGAGGTTTGAAGTGGATATGATTGCCTACTCCTTGTGTGATTTTGGAGGAGGGGAGAAGGAGAAAAGGGAACTCCAAGCCTACAGAGAAAGTCATTTCCCTCTGCTCATTGAACGCTTGAAACATTCCAAGTACGAATTTCTTCAGCTTTTTTACTCATACGTACTCCCTCTAAATAGATAATCTTAATCTGGAATCCATCTCTTTCACATCACTTATGTTTGCAGGCCCGTCTCTTCATCAGAGTTGAGAAACTTGGGGAGATGCCCATTAACACCTGAAGAAGCCGCACTTGTACTTGCTGGTCTTGGATTCAAACGTGGAACTTACATTTATCTTGCTAGTTCTCGTATATATGGGGGCAAATCTAGGATGCATTCATTTACGAGCCTCTATCCCAACTTAGTCACAAAGGAAACTCTCCTGACACCTAGTGAGCTTGCACCTTTTCGGAATTTCTCTTCACAGGTATCCAACTATTCTTTGGGCATGTTCAACTTGAAAATACTCAGCAAATTTCTGCGTGACAAGTGTTCTGGAACTATTTATGCATTGAAATTTTAGAGAACTGCTTTGGTTGCAGCTAGCAGCATTGGATTTTATCGCCTGTGCAACTGCAGATGTCTTTGCCATGACTGATTCTGGGAGCCAACTCTCATCCCTAGTATCTGGATTCCGCACTTACTATGGTGGTGGCCATGCCCCTACCCTGCGGCCTAACAAGAAAATGCTAGCAGCAATTTTGTCAGAGAATAGCACCATAGGCTGGAAAAGTTTTGAAGATAGAGCAAGAAAGATGATCGAGGAAGGTCAGAGTGTTTTGATACGGGGTTTTGGTCGAAGTATTTATAGACAACCGAGGTGTCCAGAGTGCATGTGTAAAACCAACTAGCATGCTCCCAGGTGCAAGAATTTCTCAACGTTCTACTGTTTTGAAACTGATTTGCATATGCCCAGAAAAGCATTCCCTGAAGACATCCCAGTCTAGGCGTGGCTCCTCAATTTTTGATCATATGTCATCAGGACTGAAAATGACAATGCTTGATAGGCTGCTGTATCATTATTCATTTGTTCAAATCTTTATACAATTGTAGTTGTAGTTGTAAATTTTCTTCCCTCTGGCTCTAATTCCTTTGATTCTTTCCATTTGTATATAAAAATACATACGTTCAATTCAATAATATGCATTCGTGATATTAATATTATGATAGGGGTCTTGTGTTTTCTTTTTGCTATATGAATTGGAAGGTTTCTATGTCGTTTTTGAAACAGCACAACTTGCAGCAGCTGCTCCACCCCTCCCTCCCCCGTTCCTCGTGAGCGCAATACTGCTGTGAAAAAACAATCAACGTAAAGTGGTCACAAATGAAAAACCAGCGACTACACAATAGCGAATCCCTTAGGTAGTCTTAGGTATACCGGTAAGTATTGATTGTACTGGATAAATAATTGTTTTATTTTATAATTGATGTGTTTTGGGTGGAACTAAATAATTTATTTTATTTTATATCTGATAGACATTAGACGAGACTCGGTAGAAATAAGATTTGAACTAGTTAAGGTCTTATAAAACCAAAAAAAAAAGATTGATCCAACCTGATTTAGTCAAAACCTCAGTTCAATCTATTACTTGGTCAAACAGAGATAAAACATGAGTAAAATATTTATCGACTTATATATATATGTGTGTGTGTGTGGAGGGGGGTCAAAATGAAATTGTTTTGATTATTATTTTTTAATTTAGGTCAATCCGAGTTGTCTCTCCCAACTCATGACTCGGGCCTTATCTCGAGTTGACCCTTAAGTTAAGTTTGAAACTATGATAATAATCATTCTTATTTTTATATTGTTTTGGGTCAACCTAGGTTAACCATCTTGGCCTATTATATGGGTTTTGCCACGGGTCGACCCCTTACTTAAGTTATAAAATTATGATAATAACCATTTATATCCTTACATTAACCTAAATCAATAGTCAACCCGGACCTGGTTGATAAAGCCTAGCTAGCCCCAAGTCGACCCTTGAGTCAAGTTTTAAAATAATAATAATAATCATCATTTTTATCTTAAGATTAACATAGGTTAATGGTCAACCTGATTCGTAACTCAGGCTTAGTCTCAGGTCAACCCCCGAATCAAGCTTTAAAACTATGATAATAACTATTTTTATTATTACATTGAGTCAATGGTTAACTCAACCTATGACCGGGGCTTGATGGATCAAGCCTAATTCCAAGTCGACTCTTGAGTCAGGTTTTAAAACTATAATAATAACTATTTTTATCCTAAGGTTAACCCAGGTCACTGGTTAACCCAACTTATGACTTGAGCCTTGTCTCGGGTCAACCCCTGATAAGTCAAGTTTGAAAACTATAATAATAATTATTTTTATTTTTATGTTGACTCGAGTCAATGGTCAATTCAACCCGGAATCCAGGTTTGGACTCAAGTCGTTCAACCTCAAGTCAGATTTTAAAACTATAATTTTTTATTTTTATATTAACTTAAATTAACTAGATTAACCTTTGTTAGCATTGGACAAGCTTCTCATGCCCTTTTTAGTACAAAAATTTCACCACCATAACAACTTTAGACACCATAAAAATTAATTTTTGTAATATCTAAAGATATATCAAACAACTTCACGAAAAACATTATCATACCCTATTTATCATTACCCCGCATACCAAACACTAGCTTAGGTTTTCTGGCAACTGACTGATAAGAGGTAGCATCTGTTGAAAGTTAAGCTGGTTACGTGGTTTTAAAGCTTCAGATGGTAATCCTGAAGCTATAACGTGAAGAAGGAAGTAAGGGAAGAAGATTTTGTTGAAGTCAGTTAAAACAGTTGAAACAGTTAAAGTAGTTAAAAGTTGTTATTTCTGTTTTAAATTCTGTTACAACTAATTCCTGCATGTGTACAAATCTTAGTCATCAATTGATGAATGGTTGAGATGAACTGATTATGTAACGTGTATAAAAGCAGGATTCCTGTATCAGAATAAAAAAAAGAAAAAAAATACAAGCTCTTCTTCTTCTCTTCTTCTCAAAAATACAGACCTCTGCTACAAACTTTTCTTCTCAAGAAACGAAATTAAACATGGTATCAGAGCTTCTTTGATTCATGAGAGGGGCGTAAACTGTGAAAACAGATTGATTAAAACTGTTTATTCTTAACAATGGTTGGATCAAGCTCTGGTGGAGGAGATCTAAGAACTCCACAGTTCAATGGCACAAATTACGATTTTTGGGCTGTAAAAATGGAGACAATCCTCATAGCATTTGATCTATGGGACGTAATAGAAGTTGAAGCAAAATCTCATCAATCATCTGAGATTGCAACTGGATCAGGCGATGAAGAGAGTGAAGCTGAGATTTCTTCACTGCAAACATCCACTATCTCCAGAGAAAACAAAATCAAGAATGCTAAGGCATTAAGCCTCATACAAGGAGCATTAACAGACGATCTTTTTCCACGAATAAGAAACGAGAAGACTGTAAAAGGAGCTTGGAGATTTTAAGCAGAGAATTCATAGGGGATAAAAAGGTTAGAGCAGTGAAACTTCAAGGAGTGAGAGCAGACTTTGAATATTTGAGAATGTCAGAAAGTGAAAGCTTAGATGGTTATTTAGCTAAATTCTTTGCAACTATAAACAACCTAAAGTCATTAGGTGAAGATGTTTCAGAAAACAGAATTGTGCAGAAGCTATTAATGAGTCTAAGCAGAAGATATAAGTCCATTGTGTCAATCATTGAAGAGACACGAGATCTTGAAGTTCTAAGAGCAGAAGAAGTCATTGCTTCTGTTAAGGTATATGATAAGAGGGAGGATCTGCATGATGAAAGGGATAAGCTAAGAGGAACAGAAAAAGCCTTTAGCAGTTTAAAAGTTGGAAACAATCAAGGATACAATTCTCACAAGAGTTTCCAAGGCAGACCTACTCAAAAGTGGCAACCACAAGACAGGAGGGGATCAAATTGGACTCCAAACAGAACTCTGAATAGCTACAGCAATTCAAGCTGGAATAACACTGTTGGAGGGAGCAGTCAAGCTGGAGAAAAACCACAGTGTCAAGTCTGTCAGAAACATCATTTTGGATTGTACAGGCACAAAGGAAAACCAAGATGTGGAAAATGCAATCGTTTTGGCCATATTGCAAAAGATTGTGATAGTTACAGTAACAAATAATTAGCCAACTATGCAAAGGAAGAAGGAGTAACCATAGGAACCATGTTCTATGCTTGTCATTCTGCAAGTCTGCAAGATAGTAATATATGGTTCGTGGACAGTGCATGCAGCAACCATATGACATCTCAAGAGTCTGAACTGATCAACATTGATAGATCAGTAACATGCAAAGTCAAGATGGGCTCAGGAGACCCTGTGCAAGCTACTGGAAAAGGCACATTGGTTGTGAAGACTCAGCATGAAAAAAGATACATACAAGAGGTGCTGCTTGTTCCAGGATTGGATGAAAACCTCTTGAGTGTGGGTCAGATGATGGAGCATGGCTATTATATCCTGTTTGGAGGAAACAAAGCAGTGATATTTGATGATGAAAACCTCAACAATATTGTAGCAAAAGTGATCATGGGAGGAAATCGTTGCTTTCCCCTTTCACTTGAGTCCATGACACCTGCAGCAAGGAAAGCATCAGTGATTGAAGATTCCTGGATCTGGTATAGAAGACTGGGACATTTGAACTTTGCTAGCATGAAAAGGATGCAACAAAAGGAGATGGTTTGTGGACTTCCAGTATTGACAGAAGTGGAAAGTGTGTGTGCAGGCTGTGCTTCAGGAAAGCATCACAGGGAGAAATTTAACAAAGAACAAACGTGGAGAGCAAGCTATCCACTGGAATTGATCCACACTGATCTGTGTGGACCAATGCAGAATGATTCTGTGGGAGGAAACAGATACTTCATCACATTCATTGATGATTATTCAAGAATGTGCTGGGTATACTTTCTCAGAAACAAATCAAATGCACTCAATATATTCACAAAATTCAAAGCATTTGTTGAGCTGCAAAAGTGGATACAAATTAAAAAAAGTTGAGAAGTGACAGGGTGGTGAATATACTTCAACCGAGTTTCAAGAATTCTGTGTAAAACAAGGAATGGAGAGGCAGCTGACAATTGCACATTCTCCTCAACAAAATGGAGTTGCAGAGAGGAAAAACAGGACAATCTGTGAGATGGCAAGGTCCATGTTGATGGAGAAAGAAATACCAGTGAGATTCTGGGCAGAAGCTGTAAGTACAGCTGTTTATCTTCAGAACAGATGCTATACAACATCAGTTATGGGAAAAACACCATTTGAAGCCTTTACAGGGAGAAAGCTAGGAGTCAAGCACCTGAAAGTGTTCGGGTGTTTATGCTACACACATATCTCATCATCTCTAAGGCAGAAATGGGATAGCAAAGCTGCAAAAGGAGTATTTGTTGGATATGGAAGTTGTGAAAAGGGATATAGAGTGTATGATCTGAAATCTAAGAAGATTATACTTTCAAGAAGTGTGATTTTCAGTGAGAATGAGTCATGGGATTGGGGAAGAAGTCAGATGAATCAAATGCAAATGCCTCTCAATCTTGAGGGAGATGAAGCTGAAGATGAAAATCCTGAAGGACATTCTGCTGAAATTCAACAATATACTCATAATGATCACAATCAACAATCAACACCTAGTTCTACTCCAGTAAAGTTGAAATCCTTGGAAGAGATATATGCAAGGCGCCATATGTGCATCATAGAACCTGAGAATTATCTAGAAGCAGCTGGTGATAAAGCTTGGCAGGAGGCTATGAAGGAAGAACTGGAAATGATAGAGAAGAACAACACCTGGGAATTGGTGGAGAGACCAACTAACAAACCTGTTATAGGAGTGAAATGGGTGTACAAAACCAAGCTTCATCTTGATGGATCAGTTCAGAAACACAAGGCTCGACTTGTAGCAAAGGGTTATGCACAGAAATCTGGAATTGATTACAATGAAACCTTTGCACCAGTAGCAAGGTTAGACACAATTCAAACTCTCATTGCACTTGCAGCACAAAAAGGATGGAAGTTGTTCCAGTTGGATGTTAAATCAGCATTCCTAAATGGTGTGCTTGAAGAAGATGTATATGTAGAACAGCCTGAGGGATTTGAAGTGAAGAATGCAGGTCACAAAATCTACAAACTCAGGAAGGCTTTATATGGGTTAAAGCATGCACCAAGGGCCTGGTACAGTGAGATTGATGCGTATCTCTCCATGTGTAAATTCAAAAGGAGTACAAGTGAAGCTACTCTATATACAAGGTCAGATCGTGAAGGTAATTTGATCATTGTCTCAATTTATGTTGATGACATTATATACACTGGCAGTAGTGAGAAGATGTTGTATGAGTTCAAAAGGGAAATGATGCAGAGATATAAGATGACTGATCTTGGAATGCTTCATCATTTTCTTGGCATGGGAATATTACAAACTGATCAAGGAGTATTCATTCATCAAAGCAAGTATGCCAAATCCTTGCTTAGCAAGTTTGGTCTTGAGGACTGCAAACCAGTAACTATACCTTTGGCCACTGGTGAGAAACTGAAGAAGGCAGATGGAAGTAAATTGGCTGATGAAGGTCTTTACAGGAAAATAGTAGGCAGTTTACTATATTTAACTGCAACAAGACCTGATTTGATGTATGCAACCAGTTTGTTATCACGGTTCATGAATGGACCTACTAAAATTCATATGGGAGCTGCAAAAAGAGTTCTAAGATATGTGCAAGGAACTCTGAGCTATGGCATCGAATATGTTAGAAATCAGTCAGCAACACTTATTGGATTCTGTGATGCAGATTGGGTAGGAAGTGAAGATGACAGCAGGAGCACCTCTGGGTATGCATTCAGTTTTGGAAGTGGAGCATTCTCCTGGGCATCTGTAAAGCAGAACACAGTTGCATTATCAACTGCAGAAGCTGAATATGTCTCAGCATCTGAAGCAACTGCTCAAGCCATTTGGTTACGGTTTGTTCTTGATGATTTTGGTGAAATGCAAGCTGAGGCAACACCCTTGTTCTGTGATAATACGTCAGCAATTTCAATGGCCAAAAATCCTGTTTTTCATCAAAGAACTAGACATATAAACAGGAAGTATCATTTCATAAGAGAGGCTCTGCAAGAGGGAGTAATAGATGTGAGATTCTGCAGAAGTGAAGAACAGCTTGCAGACATCTTCACGAAAGCATTGCCTAAGGACAGATTCAAACAACTAAGATTGAATCTAGGAGTTAAACCAGTAAGCAACTTAGGAGAGGCTGTTGAAAGTTAAGCTGGTTACGTGGTTTTAAAGCTTCAGATGGTAATCCTGAAGCTATAACGTGAAGAAGGAAGTAAGGGAAGAAGATTATGTTAAAGTCAGTTAAAACAGTTGAAACAGTTAAAGCAGTTAAAAGTTGTTATTTCTGTTTTAAATTCTGTTACAACTAATTCCTGCATGTGTACAAATCTTAGTCATCAATTGATGAATGGTTGAGATGAACTGATTATGTAACGTGTATAAAAGCAGGATTCCTGTATCAGAATAAAAAAAAGAAAAAAATACAAGCTCTTCTTCTTCTCTTCTTCTCAAAAATACAGACCTCTGCTACAAACTTTTCTTCTCAAGAAACGAAATTAAACAGCATCTCCTTTCCAAACGAAATTTGGTTGAATGTTGGATTCATTAGGGTAAGTGATTCCTTTCTCTCAAAGCACAATACTATATGGATCATAAAATAATGAATTGAACTGATGAATGCAAGGGACAATGAATTAGTTTTATTGTAATAAACCTGACCTGCCCAAGTCATACACATAAAATAAATGATAACGAGAGAAGAGTAAGCAGAGTCATTCTCTGCCAGCAAAACCACATGGATAATTTGTTTCACTCTTCTTCGCTATAGCTGGTGTTATCCCCGGTCCCCCCCCGAACTGGAAATGATGTTTTTCCTCTAACATCTCTCTTTGGAATTGAGGTTAGCTCAAGATGGAGGGAAGAAACGATCAAGGTTGAAAGGAAGGGTGTAGAATTCCTCATTCCTGCTGTCTCCTTTAAATGTCCGAAACTTAACCCACCATGGCATTCCTCTATCTCTGGCACTTTCCTTGTAGTCAAGCGTGTTGTCTAAGAAGACAGCGACTATCAGTGCAACAGTTGGGGATGAGAAGAAGATAGTGTTGAGGAAATCGTTGAACTGCACATCAAAGTAGAACTTATGGTAAGTTGTTGATTTCCCTGTAATTGTCAGGGAATGCATTGCCCCGGCTGCACTCTATAAGAACTAGCATTCATCTGCTTTAACTTTTCATGGAATATTACGAGTTCTAAGAAGTTGTTTTCATACTGGATAATAGAACTTACCCATCCAGCTCTAGTATGAGCGGGACCATGATAGGCCTTGATGGTATATTCTCTGAAGTATTCAGGGACAGACAAGCCCAGAAAGAAGGCAACGCCAGTGATGAAAAGGTTTCTCATTGAGTTCATGTTTGTGAATTGCAAAAAGGACAGCCCCACGGAAGCTATAAGAAGAGCAATATTGTAACAATAAGATACAAATCATGAGAACTTGATAAAATGACAATGGTCACAAATGAGAAGCCCCATTACTCACCAACAAGACCAAACAACACACAGTAGACAGCAGCAAATATAGGGAAGGGTATTGACGCAAATAAAGCTCCAAATTTTCCTGCCAGAAGGTGGAAAAGATTAATAAAAGTTATCCGACAGGGTTGTTTTTTTACAAATATACAAATATACTTCATACTCGGCTGTATTTCTTACCTAATATAGAGAAGAATATCATAAAACCAGCTGAGATTTGAATAACCCTGCGGCTTCCAACACGAGTGCTTCCAAGCAGCCCGATGTTTTCTCTGTTGTTTTTGTCATACATTAGTCCAGTTGCATAGAAGTGAGAACTTTAAGAGAGTGATGATGAAATTATGCTACTTACACAGAGACCGTTGAGCCTGTCATTGTTCCAAATAATCCATCCAATAGGATCCCAATGCCCTGCCAGCCAATACCACGGCTAAGAACATGAGCTGGAGGTGGGGTGGCGCTTGCTAGACGTGATGCAGCTTTGTATGCTCCAGTTGACTGTTAGAGAAGGCATTAGTCTCTCTTTCTCCAACTAAATAGAATAAGATTGACGAACTAGTTTGTACCCTTTACCTCAATCAGCGAGACAAAAGCAGCAGCCATCATTCCGAAACAATGGCCGGCATCAAAGGTGGGAGCACCCCATTGAAGAGGATATGGGATTTTTATCCTACATAGTTCGTTCTCGTATTAAATTGTTTTGAATCACATTTTCAAATTGACATGTATCCAAAGAAGAGAGCAGAGTTACCAACCATGGAGCAGAAGAAATGAGGTACGCTTGATCAGTTCGACAGTTTAGTTGGGTAATTTCTGGACGATGTTTGTATGCACCACTGGCTGTCAGGAGGTGAGCATATGCCCATATCACTGTGATTGATAAAAGGAGAGCAAACCGCTCCAGTATCGGCACTTGTTTTGTCTGAAAATTTTTCAAGTACTGCACGAGCACAGCAAAATAAAACCAAAAACATTTAGTGTTTTCTTTCCAAGTCGCTGAACAAGGTGGTCGGTTCCTGAGCTAAGTACTAATGATTGTCTCTTTATACCATAATTTTGCATACATAACACCAAGAGTGATTGATTTTAGTCTCTTTATACCATGTGATGTGTATTGGTCTGTGAAGCCAACAGGTTCAAACTATAACAAAAGTTTTTGACATTAGGATTAGCTGTAACACCTGGGAGCAGATTACGAATAGGATAAGCATGGGAAAGCCAATTTCTACACACTGTCCAGCCTGAAATGGATTCACAAAGGAACAAACGAATTGCATAACAGTCAGAAAGATACTCCTGATGTTCATAATGTAGAAAGCAACTAAGAATTACTCCAGGAAAAAATGCACAAAATCCGCTGCTGAAGAAAAAAATAATGTCATTGCAATTTAAGTAGTGACTGTACCACGGGGAAGCCTCTATCAAACAGGCCAAAACCTACTAATGCAATGACTGGAACCATTCCAAGTGGACTGAAGAATCTGAAAGGAAAAATAAGACCAATAAATCCAAAAAAAAAAGAAAGAAGAAGCAATGCTAAAGCTTGTTTCCATGATTATTGAGTCTGAGATTCCCTTTTCATATAGCAGTAGTACCTGGAACAAATAGCCCATAACTGACTGTATCCCAGAATTATTTGTATGCTTGATGATACTATTAGAGCACCTTGGACTGCTCTCATTGTGCTAAGAAATCTCTAGACAAACACAGAATTTAAGTCCATTAGTTTTTGCTATAATTATAATGATGATAAATCATTTAACAAGGAGTAATTGGCGCATCTCAACCCAGCACTTCTTTTGGTTACACATGACTTGGAGTGATCGATCATGTTAGAATTCCTTCCCTCCAAACTACTACAGGAGTAACATTTGAATTTATATCACTGATTTGATTGACTTAGATTTGGAAAATTTGGATAGTCCACAGCATTTAGCCTTATAGATAAGAAAGCCAATTGCAAGGGCCTCTCGATCTTCTCAGCTCTCACAGGACTTTCAACTTGTAAGGTAAAAAATTGAGAACTGTAAAAGAAGACTAGAAAATTAAATTAGACTAACCAAATGATCATCATGAATGCTCATCAAAGAAGGGTCATGAATTATTGATATAATGGGGACCATGAATGCATAAGATCCTCCGATTACGGTCGGTAAGCGGGTCCCGAACAGTGTTTGAAGAAGTGTGTTGATCCCTTCAACAAAAAGTAGAGTCTGTACCACCCTCACTTTATCACCCTGAAACACATCATATTAGCCCCAAAACAAATAAGAATTTACCTTCACTGGCCTAGTCTACTTGAAGGACAAAGAATTTGCATCTTCTTTCAGGTCATATGGCCAAAGCATTATCACTGGATATATAGAAATCAGGAGGAAGTGGTAGTGTAAATGGACTCACATGATTACCACCCATCAAAGGAACAAGAAATGAAGGGATCATAACAGCAGTTCCTAAAGCCAAAATATAATGCTGAAAACCCAAAGCTATAGCCTCCCCTGCTTCCATAAACACCAAGTTAGGAAAAAGGGACTGAAACGAACTAAAAAGACTTGACGTTTCGAAAAAAAGAAGAAAAAGAAAGAGAGAAATGGACATACCCCAAGATGGGTTAGAATCAATACAATACTCTAAGCCTTGAAGTTGGTCCATTGGAGGGTGACTTATCTCTTCTGGTTTTGGATCAGCTGCCATTGCTTAATTACAACCCTCAAAATCCTCAAAACTCAAAAAATGAATTAAATAATTGATGACAGACGATTAGCTAGGGAGAAAGCAAGAGCCCCCCAAGTGATCACAAGAGTCTTCGCACAGCAAGCTAGTGTAAGCAAAGTGAAGGAAATGCAATTTGATTGACTGAATAAGAACGGAAAAGCAAGATGAAGCAAAAAAGGGGCAGAGAGAGAGAGAGAGAGAGAGATAGAAAGGTAAGAAAGAGTACAAAAACGAGAGAGAAAAATGGCACTTGCCGCCCACTGATCCTGCCTTTCTTGCTTTCTTACTTTCTACATGTTTTATGCCTTTATAATTTATATGCTTTGCTTTGCAAATATTTTTTTGGGGGTAAAACCAATAGTTTCCGTTAACCTCTTTCATATTTCCTAAAGTGCCCTTTAAGAAGTGCCGAACTGAATATTACCGTTGCCCGTCTGCCTCTCTGTTCCTAATAAATTGAAAGGAGAGAGTGTTCGTGCATGCAGATTTATTACCTTAAACAAATAAAAGTGTAGGCTCTTCTTGTCATGTGAAGTGTAACGCCATAATGTTTTTGGACTCACTCCATTTTTTTATGATTTGGTTGCTTTGTCTGCTTTATACTTTAAAGTAAGAAGTTAGATTGGTATTTTTTTTTCTTTTTCTCTCAGTTAATTATGGTCAAATGACATGCTAGCATGTGTTGTTTGTTTTAAACTTTTGGTTTCTTGTTTCTTTTTAACGTTTTAAATTTTATTTTTTGAATTTATTTTTATAATTCTGGATGGTTTTGATATATTAATATTAAAAATAAAATATATTATTTTAATATATTTTAAAAAGCAACTACTACTATAATCATAAATACTATTTTAATCCTTTATTTACACTATTTAGTATTTAGTGGTGAATTTATTTTCAAGACAGATAATATCAACCAAAAAGCAAAACCTTTTTTTATTTCCATCAAATGCCTTTTATCAACCCATACGCAACCCAAGATTAAGAATTATATATGGCATGTTGGTGGGTGGACCCTTCTTTACAGTAAAGTCATAGCTATATTTATTTTATTTGAATCCAAAATACAGTTTTTATAAATCACTAGCTATTTTACACCTGTTTAACCACTAATCATAAAAATTTTTTGAAAAAACAATAGATATGCAAGATTTTTTGTTGCATTTTTTTATATATAAAAAGTTTAAATGTAAATAAATAAAAAAACTTATACAAACATCTAATTAAATCAATCAATAATCATATGTGCAAATTGATGGAAAAAAAATCATTAATGATAACTAAAAATGAAACTAGAAAATTCAAAAGATAAATGCAAATCAAAATATTTAATCCCACAATATGAGATATTTATCCGATTGTATTTAATGAATTTATTTATTAAAATTAATCTTTTATTTAAGTGAACAATAATAGAAATGAATTAGAATAGACAAAAAATATTTTTAAAAATAAACTTTAGGTATAAAAAAATTTATTTATGAATTACAATAATAGTTTTGAAAATTAAATACATAAAAAATTAAAACAAAAAAACTCTATTAAAAAAGGTTAAATTAGCAAAATAATAAATCATAGAGGAGGGATATTTTGATTAGATGATAAAAAAAAAGACAATGATAGTAAATGGACAAAAAATTTATATAAAAAAGATCATAATAACTTGAAAAGAAAATCTTTAAAGTACAAAATTGGATAAAAAAAAGAAACAAAAAAAATCGAGTCAACTTGAGCTAATGTGATAAACATGTAACCTTATTAATAAGAAGCAAACCAACTCGACTTAACTTACAAAATTTGTAGTCGAAGTAATAAGACTAAGATAACCTAATAGAAAGAAATTAAAGAAAACAATAAAGTCAATCTTTTTTAAAAAAAAAAATACTGATGAACGATGAAATCAGAAAAGAAAATGAGCTAAAAAAAGATTTTGACCCATGTTAACTTTTTAAACTTGTGACCCAGGTAATTAGACCGAAAACACCATAAATAGAACAATTATGAAGTTCAAAACCCAACAAATCGAACGTTAAAGGATAAAATCATTAAAAAAAAAAATCAATTGCACAAAAGACCTAAAACAAAAAATTACAATTAAAAGAATGAGGGTGAAAATCAAAATAAAAAAATAAATTTTGAAGGAAACCAAAAGTTTGTGATTGGATGATTAAATTGAAAAGAAAAAATAACTTTAACAAAAGAAAAAATAATAATAAAAGAATGAGGACCAAATTGAAAATAATAATACACCATAAACTTTGATTGAAGGATGAAATTGAAAACCAATAAAACTTCAACAAAAGAACCAAGAAAAAAAATAAAAATCAAAATAATAAGGACCGAATTGAAAAAAAAATATTTCAAATTGTAATTGAATGAATAAATTCAAAAGAAAACAAAACTTTTATAAAAGGGTCTAGAATACAAATTAGTAATTAAAAGAATAAAGACTGAAACTTAAATACTAAAAACAAAGAGGAACAATGTGTACTTTTTTGGGGATAAGAAAGAAAAGTAGAAGAAAAAAACATAAATTTAACAAAAAAAATAACAAGTAAAAAGACCTGAGCTAACATAAATAAATAAATAAAATGATAAAATCAAGGTCATAGAAAGCATTGAAAATTTTGCAAAGCAAAAAAAAAAAATCAAAACAATAAGGATGGAATCTATTAGGAATTTTTTTTTTTACAGATGATAGAATTGCAGGAGAAAAAATGCAACTCCAAAGAGTATCTTAGATTACAATAAAAATAGCATTTAAACGAATGAGAACTAAATTTAACAAAGCAAAATTGAATGGTGATGAAATTGCAACAAAAATCTAATTCAATGAAATATTTCAAAAAAAAATCATAGCCAAAAGAATAAAAAAGAAATAGAAGTTTAGGGGTTGACTTGAAAACTCTAATGGTAGAGTGCAAAGATCAAGGAAGAGAGAGAAAGAAAAAAAAAAGAAAAAAAGTCTATGCTAGTGACAAGTTAGAGTTCTTATCGGTGCACACACCATATATTCATGAAGGAGACGCCAAGATAAAACTGAATCAACCCTGAAATGATTTTTTTTGCCATTGGAATCGATTGCAGGCGTTGTCCAAAGATAATGAAGTAGCTGGCGTGTTCTCAACATACATCATCATATATTTTTTTTTTAATTTCTTGTCATTTTTTTAAAAGACCAGAATGCCCCTATCCCACCCCAAAATTAATAAAAGAACCAATTATGAAATAACTAAAATACCATTTGACCCTAGGCTTAAGAAAATAAGCTCAAAGGGTAAGTTGGTCTTTTAACTATATTTATAAACATGAAAAGACAGAAACCCCCCACTGTTAGTTAAATGTTTTCTTAACTCCAAGGGTAATATAATAATTTAATTGTATATAATAAATGAAAAGACATACATATCTTTTCATAGAAAACAAATAAATTCTCTCTTTCATTGGCATCTATGTAATTTAACTATGTAAAAAGAGAGGAAAATTTATGTCTTATCCGTGACCAATTTTAAAGTGGTAAAATCATCCATTTGTAAAGACAATCTCACTCTCAGTCATTAGCCTCCATTTGTTTTTTGTAAGGGTAAGATGGTAAATTTATTGTTCATGTCTACCATGAACTATGTTTTGGTGAACATTGAATTCATGATTCTACATTGATTTATTAATTTGAAGTAAAGAAAATCATAGAAAAATACAATTAATGTTTATAAATTTATCCTTCTTGTTTAAGAAAACTAATCAATTAATCTCTATGGTGACAAAATAATTAAATAATTCTTTGACCAGCTTTAATCAACTAATTCTGTTTCCTTTTAAGTTAATAACAACTTAGTCTTTGTAATTTATCAAATAAAATAATTAATTCATGTAATATAAAAAGTAATTAAATAGTCATTTGGCCGGGGTTAACTATACTTAATTTAGTAGTATTTTGTTCCAATTTGTTATTTCTCATCAATCTTATCATCCTATCTACTTCTTTTTTTCTTTTTTCTTTTTTTCTTTTTTCTTTTTTCTTTTTTCTCTTCTTCCTATTTCTTAAAATTAAAAATAAAAATAAATTGAAAAGGACTTAAAATAATGAAAATAATTAATTTAAAAATGTATTTAAAAATAAATATATTAAATATGTAGTTTCTAAAATCCTAAGGACTTGTTAATTGATTTTTACTAAACTATAGGGACCAAGTTATAATAATTCTTTCCATTTTTTATTTCTTAAGATGGGAGATACCAAAATAAATTAGAAAAGTAAAAAAAATGATGAAAATACTGAGTCATTAGCATATTTAAAAATAAAGGGATTAAATAAATAGTTCTTAAGAGCATGTGGATTAATTAATTAGTTTTGTAATACTATAGAGACTGCATTGTAATTCAATCGAGAGAGGAAAAAAAAAAAAAACCATACAAGACAACAAAATTACACTCATCTCTTTCCAATTTTACCCAGGAGATAAGATATGACAAAAAACAATTATTATTTATTATTATCTGCTGGGAGCTCTTGTACCTGAAACAGTTAAACTAGTGATTTATAATAAACAGAGTCTGCAGGGTACGAATCTGTAACGTCTCTATTTCTATGCAAAGACAAATATATATATATATATATATTCTTAGAAATGGGAGTGCCCTTTTTTCCTTCTTTCTTTCTGTTTCCAGGTAAATACTTTTTTCACTGCTCTTTCATATTTACTTCTTTTACAATGGGGTAAAAGTTTGGTAATAATTATTTTTTAAAATATTTTTTATTTAAAAATATATTAAAATATTTTTTTATTTTTTAAAAAAATATTTTTGATATTATCATATTAAAATGATATTAAAATTTAAAAAATTTAAATACTTTCAAAAACATTTTTTAAAATAAAAAAACCAACACCCCAAACCATAGTTTTGAAACCCGGACTGATCCGGCGGGTCGACCCGAGACCCGACTAACCCGGGCCTGGGACTGGTCTAGGTCTAAGTAAAAACCTGTTAGGGAGTTGGCCCAGTGAAACCCAGTCAACCCGGCTGAGATCCGATCTTTTTTTTCATATATATATATACATAGATATAAAACGACGAACAATCTAGAATTGAAGACAGAAAAAACAGAGAGAAAACCTAATTAAAAAAAAAAATTTATCATTCCATTCCTTTAAGAATTTCCATTAACAATTACTAAAAAATTAACAATATTCAACAACCGCAAACACAAACTTACCATTTCATTAAGAATTTCCAACAATTACTTTCGAAATATCAAGTTATTCCAAAAACCCTAATGCTAAACAATACGATATTTCAAAATTGATAGTAGAGATTAAATTACCATTTCCATTAAAGTTATCCTCTCCTTCGAACTGATAGATAGAAGAGCTAAAAAATAGTCAATGAGGGAGACCCATTAACCTAATAATCTATTAGGAGAAAATTTAGGGTTTAAAAGCAACCCTAAAAAGAAGAGGAGGAAATGCAAGCAAAGAGAGGATAAATAGAGAAAGGATTTTAGTAGATCTGTCAAAAAAAAAAAAGAAGTAAAAGGAATAAGATAAATAGAGTGAAGGCAATGAAAACAAGATGGTAGAGTGAAGAAGATGGGTAATATTATTGGTAGAGTGAAGAAGATGGATAACAAATTTACTATAATAATTTATTTTTTATTGATTCGGGTCAACTTGGATCAATTAATCTAATCCATGATTCGATCATTAGATCAAGTTGACCAACAGATCAAGTTTCAAAACTATACTCTAAACTATCAAATAATCCACCAACATCTAACCTTAGCCAATTTTCAATTCAAAGTAATGGAAATAAATTTCTTTTTAGCCTTTTTTCTAGGAAGGCCCTCCAACCAACAGCAGCACTGCTAATAGTTTCTAAATTTTTTGTATAATTTTTTTGTTTTGGGTTTCAAACAAACAAGTAATGTTAGATTTTTTTATATATATATCTTCATGGTCACATCTTTAGCTGCAATTTGCTCTTTTTTTTTTTTCTTTGTCACTTCCTTAATATCACATATACATCATTAGTCTTATAAAATCATACTTTTATGTGAGTTTTTCACTGGAGTGCAAGATATAATTTATTGTAAATTGCTATATTAAAATTATTATTTTATTCTTGAGTGGAAAAATAAAAGCTTCAAGTGTAGAGATAATTTGGTCTTTTCTAGAGGTTTATTGTCTATTTGTTTTTAAGAAATTGTTCGAAATTATGTTAATCCTTTTTCTAAAAAAATTTGTACAGAGAAATAATGAATTTATCCCTAGAGCAACAAAACCTATAACCGATGACCAAGGGTTATTAGCTATTTTCAAAATCTTTTAAATAGTAAAAATATTTATTTACCCTAAAATAGAAAAATTAATAAAGTTGTTGAACAAGAGCTTTTTTTGTTTTTCACTTCTTATGGTACAGTAAAAATATATTTTACCCTTAGAAAAAACATGGCATGCTTCTAGGGGCATTTGTGCCATTTCACACTGTTTTTTATTTTTGTAACTCTTAGGATCATGAAAGGTATTATATTATTTTTAAATTGGAAAAATGTTTTTTTATTTGATAAAGTTGTCAATGCGTACTTGTTACACACCAACATATGGGTGGTGTCCACACCATTTGGATGGTGTGTAGACAAACCTGCCCTTCTGCCATGTTTTTAGAAGCACCATTGAGTTCTTTTTCTGATGATGTGGCATGTGACGACGGATGATGGGTTGTTTTTTCCTTCCTTCTTTTCTTTTTCTTTCAAAGAAAGTGCACAACTATCCTTTTTTTTCTTTTGATTTCTCAATTTCAGTCTTTATGTTTTTTTATTTCTTATTTTTGTCTTGACCCTTTTATAAAAGTTTTTTATGTTTTCAATTTAGTCATTAAATTATAATTTATCATATATATTTTTTCAATTCAGTCCTTATTCTTTTTTATTTCTTGTTTTTCTCCTTGGCTCTTTTGTTAAACTTTTATTGGTTTTCAATTTCATTATTTAATTAAAGTTTATGTTGTTTTATTTTATTTTTCATTTGAGCCTTCATTCTTTTGATTTTTTTTCCTTTTGTTACCGTTTTCTTCCTTTTCAATTAACCTCCAATTCTTCATCCTTCAGTGATTGATTTATTGGGATTAGGCTTCGTGTTTTTTTTATTTGTGATGCTTCTAATCTAATGACACGAAAAATAAGTTTGAAAAGTTAATGCAGCCTAGAATCTTTTTTCTTTTGATTTCTCAATTTCAGTCTTTATGTTTTTTTATTTCTTATTTTTGTCTTGATTTTATGTTTTCAATTTAGTCATTAATTATAATTTATCATATATATTTTTTCAATTCAGTCCTTATTCTTTTGATTTCTTGTTTTTCTCCTTGGCTCTTTTGTTAAACTTTTATTGGTTTTCAATTTCATTATTTAATTAAAGTTTATGTTGTTTTATTTTATTTTTCATTTGAGCCTTCATTCTTTTGATTTTTTTTCCCTTTTGTTACCGTTTTCTTCCTTTTCAATTAACCCTCCAATTCTTCATCCTTCAGTGATTGATTTATTGGGGATTAGGCTTCGTGTTTTTTTTATTTGTGATGCTTCTAATCTAATGACACGAAAAATAAGTTTGAAAAGTTAATGCAGCCTAGAATCTTTTTTTTTTTTATTATTATTTTTTATGATTTTATCATTCTACATTATATTTTTAAGATTGGTTTTGTGGTTATCTTCAATTTGTTTTCTCTATAGTTTTTTCTTATAGCTTAGGCCATAGGTTTTGGAAGCCTTTTTTTAATTGTTTTTTTAATTTTTTTGTTTGTATTTAACTTTTAAATAATTTTTTAATTTTATACATAGATTTATTTTATAAAATAATATTTATTCTAAAATAATATTTCTAATATGTTTGACCTTGTATAATATTTTTTTTTCTTTTATTTTAGTCAATCAGTTTCGTATGTGTTTCTATTTATATTATATTTTATTGACTTTAATAAAGAAATTTATTAGAAACAAACAGGTAAATATCTCATTTTAGCATGATCAAAAAACTTGATCTACACTCATCTCTTAGTTTTTTCAATTTCTCTTTTACATAAATGATTGTTGATTTATTTGATTAGATTCTTGCATAGTTTTTTTTCTATTCATACTTTGATTTTTTTTATATAAAAGAAATATCAAATAGAATGTATATCCAAGTTTTTTATATATAAAAAAAGCATGGCTCGAGGCGAAACACGGGTCAAATAACTACTAAAAATAAGGCAGATGCCCTCATATTTGTTTTTCATTTTCATTTTTCCTTTTCTTTTCTTTTAATTTTTTTTCCTCAATTCATCCTTAATTTTTTTTAATAATTATTCGGGTTATTTTTAGATCAACCATATTGACTATATTATATTTTTCATGGTTTAATTTTAAATTTAGATTAGGTAAAAAGTCAAGTTAAAAGTTTTTTTTTTTTTTTTTATTCGTTGTTTTTCAATTTCAAACTCAAAACTTGGTGGAATAAGATCACGTTCAAAATTTGAAAGGTAATGTAGAATATTCTATCTGGACAGTCAGTGCATGCTCTTTGAATCTCTCCATTGTTTGGTGGAGTGTGACACTGTTATATTTCTAGCTTCTAATACATGCTCAACTGTCGGTCATTACTGTGCATTTTAATTCACTGCTACAGTAGTTTTCTGCTATAAAAGCAAAAACACATTCTAAAGAAATTTTCCTGGACAAAATCGATGCTCAAAAACATAAAAGCTGTTCCTTGGATTCAGATTCACTGTACATTTTAATGGAAGGCAAAGATGCTAAGAATTCTTCTTGCAAAAAAGGATCAAGATCCCATGTAAACGAGATGTGTTTCACTTTCACGCACACCTGTTTGACTTGAAAGGAATCATGGTATTGATGTAATTCTAAAAGAGCTTTGCCTTTCAATGTAGGAATTATATGAACAGTGAAAAACCAAGAATTTTTTTCTTTTTGGTCCTTATAGATTTTTAGGACTTTTTTTTTTAAATTTTATTCTCTAATATTGGATTCGTTGGGTATAGAGCTTCATAATTTATTTTAATTTGTTTTTCATATAGTTATCCCGGTCTTTTAATTAGGGTCACAAGTTTTGCAAGTTAGTTGCATTAACTCGGATCATTATTTTGTTTATTTTTTATTTTTATTTTTTAAATTTTATCATTCAATATTGAATTAATAGAAAATCAAACTTTATAATTTTTTCGATTCATTTTCTAGGAGTTATCCTGATTTTCTAACTCAGATTTTGTGAGTTAATTCTAATTACCTGGATTTTTTTTTTTTTTTTGTTCTTTAAAATTTTTTTAAATTGATTGGGATAACGGTCATGCGATGCCTGCTTTTGAGCCATTTCACCTAGGGATTCATTTCGGCGGCTTGAACTTCGGAGTGTGAATGGAAAGGACTTGAAATAAAGGGTTTCATCATGAGGGCATATTCCTGCTCATTCCAAAAGAATCACTTTTTAATAACCAGTTTTCTTGTTGAGTGTTTGCTTTCTGCCACTTTGGCTTTAATTGAGACTAAAGTGGAGGAAAGATAATGAGCAAAAACCTACCCTTTCTACACATTCACAGCACAGCTCAATTACATCACATTCGAGACCACACCTGTAGACAGTCGATTTGGATTGCTAAAGAAATCAGCCAAATATAGGAAAAGCCATTCCTGCCATAGGTGAGTAACCATGCATGCTATATACCTCCAGTTGCTCTTTGCAAAAAGCAGTCAAAACTGAGATTTCAGCACGTGCGCAGCAAACAAAAGAAACTCGAACTCATGCTATAAGCTATATATTACATTTCAACTTCAAGCTGAAAATTACAAAAATTATCTTTAACTGACCACAGTTTTCTTTTATAAAGATTAGCATGTGAACAAGAACAAAGCTATGTTGCCTCGAGCAATTTTGTCCATCCCAAGAATGGTATGGTAGTGAATTCTCTGTGGGAGTGCTCAAGATCTTCTTTCCAACTTCCTTTCTCCAGATCTTTTTTCTTCTGCCTCTCGCCGTTTCTGCTGCCTGCCATCCAGGATGAAAATGGACCACTATGCAGCATCAATATCTTTAACTTAGAGGTTGGACACAGCTAAGAAAGTTCTAGTCAGTCTGTGAATTTGCACATTATAGCCATTTCTGTATTAATGTATGCAATGAGATATCTGTGGGACCCTAGTGAGGATATTGAATGGACAAACAGCATTCTGCTCCCCAAATCACATAGCTGGAGTATTCAGTGGCTGTTTAGTAGCATATGGAATCTTGTCATGATCGCCAATAGCTATCTAAGAATACCCATATTCTTAAGAGGTTTAAGTAATTAATTTTTTCTTAATTTTTTGTTTTCCTGAAAGCTTTAAATAATAAATCTTGCTCAAAGTAACCAAATAGAACATTATAAATTTCTCACCATAAATCTACAGAGTTCATTCCAAACTTTTATTCTTAATACTAAAAACACCAGAAAACTCACTCCCCTGCAAGGCCTGGTTGTTCTTCTAGTCCAATTACTATCTATGTACAATAATCAAATCAATCCTAATCACCTCAATACTGTGATCAAATCAAAGCACTTAAACAGAAACTCAAGAACATAGAGGTGAGGGGAAAGGTGCTGAAAGAAATATGAACATGAATAAATTGTTTAAAGGATCTAATGGAACTTACGCAAAACCCGTGTATCCAGAACCAACATTAGCTGCAGATAACAGAGCTGCTGCTGCAGCTAAAGAATCATGTCCACCAGCTGATAAAGGATTCCTTCCATCACCATCCACCTGAAAGCAAATAGAGTAGTCCAACAAAAATGCCAGTTCCTTGACATCAGCACAACCATAAGTTTACATATATGAGATGCATGCAGAGATTAACCTTATCCCATTTTGACTTCTTGTTCTGTCTACCCTCACGGGGAGCTGCATCGGCTGCATTTGCAGATGAATGTGTCCCACTAGCAGTGACAACTGAAACACCAGAAAGATAGTCTCAAGTTAAGGAGACACTTACAAAATACAACAGTGAGATGCCACAAAGAAAAATTATCTCATAAAATCAATGTCTACAGTCAAAATCTTTTTTAAACCTGGAATAGGCAAACTGAACTTTGTTGGAGGTACAGCCACTCCAGGCTGAGTCCCCCCTGAAACAAATTCAACCTTTGGACTTCTCTTCAGCTCTTGCTCCTTCCTCTCCCTTTCACGCCTCATATCAGCCTCTGCTTTACAAAAATACTAAAGGTCATTGCCAGGAAATTATGTTCAACAAAAAGACGACCTTAATTGCAAAAACATTAGGGCTTCAAAAGATAGCTTTGAAAAACAGCCGGCCACTAGAAAAATTGATTCAGCAAAGAAAGCTTTTCAATTACAAATAAAGGCATACCCACAGGCCCTTACAGAGTAATTCTTCTACCAAGCCAGAAATGCAAGTCTATTTGTTTATTAGGGAAACAAACAAACTTAAACATCCAATGAATGTAAGCAAAAAAATATATTTAAATTCCATGAAAAGTTACGTTTCATGATATGACTTGTGGTTGATGTATGAAAATGTTATGGCAAGCATGGAACCTATTAAAATGCAATCTCATGTACATGAAAAAATTTATGTAGGATGTGATGAACAGCAAGAAAGAATTAGAGGCCGTGTAACTGGTATTTAACAATTCACTAGGTATACATGATTTTCTATTTTTGAAGCAAGAGATAGAAGAAGCCACTAGTTCATTCCCATTACCAAGAAATGACAGCACTCATATCAAAATATTGCAGATTTAGAGTTTTAGAACATAAGCTTCAGTAGTTTTCTTCAGTTAAAACATACAATTTACATAATTAGCCAAACTACAAGCACAGTTAAAGGAACACCAAACCCATATTAGAAAAAACAAGTCAAAGACAGCAATGCAACTGTGGAAAGAACTGGTAATAACCTATCTCAAGATAGTAGTCGCTTTGGTCGTATCCATGAGGGTCAAATACATCTTTACTGAAGCAAGACCCTATCTGATCAATATCTTGATACCTCACAGCATGCAGTAAGAAGTCCGGGTTCCTATAATCCTTCCTATTGCGGACTTCTGCATTGAAGCTTCTCCCAATTTTTTTCAAAGCAAGAAATTTATCAATTTTTTTCTGCAAATAACAAGCATGAAGAGGGGAAATATGTCAGAGCATGTAAAATGTGCTGTATTGTGATCATAAATCAATCATTTAAAGCTACATCATCTGAATATAAGAAACACACAGTTCATTTTATGTTCCAAAAGGTATTATGCATTCTTAACCATAATTCAAACAACATAGGAGGGATCAACCAACGCATTTTTTTAACATAATTCACAGTAGCAAACCAACAAAGAGATCAACTAAGGATCATCCAAGATTACACATACTAGCCAAACTGTAAAATGAGATCCAAAATACTTAAAACAAACAAGATAGGCAGGAGCAACAAGTAATAATAGAACCCTAATCAGGATGTCCCCAACTCACACTTGCTCAAAAAAAAAAAAAAAAAGATCTCTTGAAACACAGAAAGTAGTATATTTTATAACAGGGGTCCTTTGTAAAAAACGTTGACAGAAGCACCGGACATAGCAAATTTATAAAGCACTTATTGACAACAAATATAAAAGAAACTCACTTGCAGGTCCTCTGGGCACTTCTCTTTAGGTGGCGGGGGAAGAAATTTATCCAACAGATCAACACCCTCTGCAGGAACCTCATTAGCACCTTCAGCATTGACAGCTTCTGATTCCTTAGTGCTATCATTTATTTCACCAGGTTGTGATGGTTCTAGATGTTCAGATGACTGCGGAGTTGCTCGAACACTAGGAGATAAAATCTGAGCAGTTGCTGGAGAAGATTTTTCTTGGATAGCACCTGTTACATGGATATTTAACCAATAATCAGCTTGAGCATTTTTACTATGAAACAATAAGAACTTTGAATTTGCCTTATTTCATTGTAATTGCACGAAAATTACAAAACAGTAGTCCAAAAAAATGCAATATGAGCAGGAGCTTTATATTGCCTGTAGATGCACTCATTCCTCTTTACATCAATTTCTGAGAACACTCAACAACACTTGTTTCCAAAGTAAAATGCCATCAAATCATATGCAACAGAAGAGAAAAATCACTAACTTAAAGACATAAGCCACGACATTAATTGTCCTATCAAGTCTTTATACAATAATAACAGCCCTAGCTTCCTCCTTCAGAACAATCACAACCATATTTCAACAATATTGATCTCAATCCCACTTTAGCATCAAAATTGTTGAACACAGACAATACAAATTCACATTTGCAACAAGCAAAATCACACTTAAAACAAACTGCATAACTGCACGCGTTCAACAGGGGAATAAATTATAATGGCTTATTACGAACAAAACGGTTAAAGATTGATCCATAAATAGCCAAAATACGAGCAATGCATACCATTGGCACTTTGAAGCTCCTCTTCGAACTCCCCTTCCTGCAAAAGCAAGAAACCAATCAATCCCAAATCAGAAACAGGATAGCAAGAAAAGTAGCAGAAAACCAGTGCAAGGACTGACAATCTTAAAAGCCAAAGGAATTACCTCAGGTTCAGGGGACATGGCAACTTCATCGTGACCATAATCAACAATAGCAAGTCTCCCTCTCCTACTACTACTAATCTTCGTCTCCAAATTAATAGTCCCTCCTTGTTGCAGCTGCTGCTGCAGCGGCGTCAAAGGCCTTAAAAGACTTCCTTCGGGAGTTGAATTCCGACTAGCGGTAGCTGCTTCTGCTTCTGCTTCTGCTTCTTCTGTATTCTGGAATTCATCGGTAAGCATAGCGTTATCATCGTGCAGAGTATCTTGCTCCATGTCGTTAGATTGGTTTGGTTGGTGTTCGAGATCTTCCATTTCTTCATCATCGTCTTCTTCATCGTCGTTGTACATTGAGAGTAATGCGATTCCTTCTAAATGTTTCTTTCTTGACGCCATGATTGAACTTTTAGGGTTAGGGTTTTCTTCAAATTGGTCGAAAGAGGAAGATGATGTTAAGAGATTTTTCTTCTCTTTTTTTTAATCTGAGACGGTGACCGTGAATAATGAAGGAGTAACAGAGCATTTGATTAACCGGACCGGCGGGCTTGGGATTTTGAACTTTGGAGGTTAGATTTTGGGTCTCAAGTGTAGCTAAAGCCCAATCGATTAAGTGTTTATTTCTTTGAGACCCATCAGACGATTGGATCTTCCGGATGTTCTTTTAAGTGGACCTGGTGTATCTGATACCAAGCTAGAGTGTTTTTCCAACCATTTTGTTATGTATTTTTCTACTCCAATACACAGCAATATGCTTGATTCGATTTTAGGCCAACGAGGGGAGAAGGAGGCGTTGAAAGATAGAAACACTATCCATATTTTATGAATTGCTTGGATGGAAATCCATTCAAAAAGAAAATAGATTATTTTTTTGGAGTATCGGAGAACTCCAAAATTCAACAAGAGATTCACAATAGAATCTAAAATTGAAGAACTCGTATAACAAGTAATCACACGAGAGGGTCGGTGCTATTTACATCTTATAAACATCAAATGATATGTTTAAAAATAAAAATACCCTAATTTTTAATTATTTATTTTACATTTCTCTTACTGATTATTATAGGAAAAGGAAGCTGGTAAGATCGCATCGATCAATTTCAAAATTTTATCTCTAGAGTTTGGTGTTTTTTTTTAAATGATCCCTGGCTGCAAACTTTTTTTTAATTTAGCTTTTAATTGTGATTTTATCCATGATCTGAACCAATTACCTTTAAAAAAATATTAAATTTGATCTTTTAAAATTTTAATCTTCTTAAATAAACCTAAATTACGCTCTCAAACTTAAGTTTTCACATATTAACCCCCCTAATAAAATTAATTTTACATATTTAAAGTATAATTAAATCCTTGTACCTGATTAAATTCTTTAATTGGACCCAAATTAATTCTTAAACATAATTAAACTTTTATTTGACTCATGATTAAATCAAATTAGCTTATTAAAAATCTAATTATGTCTTTAGATTTAATTTTTATTCTAATTCATCCAATAATTATATGATTTGACATTGAGTCTATATTGTTTATCTAGTTTTGGGTAAAACGATGGTACAATTAGGCTTTTAATTCCATCTAAAATTACAGCTTGATTTTTTTCAACATGTGAAATCCTCCCAGCTTGCTTTTGCTAAAATACTAATTTTTATTTTATTTATTTATTTATTGGAAAGAAAGAAAGTGAATATAAGGAATAATTCAAAAATAAGTTATGACAATGCCTATTTATCAATTAAGTTAGATGAGATATTTGTGGTTATTTATAATAAATATACTTGGTAAAATACTTACTTTATGGCAGGTTAATAAAAATTGGGTAATTAAAGGAAACAATTCGAAACTTGACTCTTAGTTAATTATTATTATAAATCACTATAAAATAAAAGTGAGGATTAGGTTTTATTACTAGTCCAAACCCCAAATCACCATCCTAGGAATTTTACCTCTAATAAATATATTTAGTTTAGAAGAAATATAAGCATGTATGCATTATATGTATTTTTATTATAAAAAATCAATCAACATTTTATCGTGATTTTCATCTTTTTTTTTTATATATAACTAGCCCCTAACTAAAAAATATCCATGTTATTTTTATTATTATTCCTTTCACATAATAAAATCGCCGAGATGTTACCATAACATCTCTACACGTATTTAAAAACTTTTCTTTTTTATATATTCATCAAGTTTCACTACACTTTTTTTTATACTTTATTAACTCAAGTAAGTGAAAATGGTAACTAAAAGGTTTGAAATTTTTTTTATTGCATCTGAAAAATTGTTATGTTTTGGAAAAGAAATCATATTATATTTAAATTTGTCTGTGCAAAGAAAGTATTTTTTTTTTCTTTATAGATAGTGCTATCATATATTACAATCTTAAGTTTTTTCTAAACCCTTATTCTTTTTCATGTATTTTTTAGTTCTAATTATTTATATTATTATTTTTAGTAGCTGATTTAAAAAAAAAAAAATTCTTGGTTAGATTTGTTCACCTAATTCTTTCCGTTCAATTTTCTACTAACTGCAGTCAACATCCACCGATGATATCATTAGGAATGTTCCCGCCACTTTACCGGCCTTTTCTTTCTTATGTAATATGTAGCAGTTTGAGTTTGTACTCCATCTTAATTTAATACTCTTTTTTTGTTATAAATGCGTCTCAATTTAATTTTTCATTTGCTCAATGTAAGTAATAAAAAATAATTTGTTGTTTCGAAGATGTAATTTGCAAGATATATAATACATGTTTAGCATTATAATAGTACTTTTAAATTTTTTATTTGAAAATATGTTAAAATAATATTTTTTTTTATTTTTTATAATAAATTCTTAATATACACGTATTAAAAAAATTTTAAAACCATTAAAAAATTAATTTAAATAAAAATTAATTTTTTATCAAATAATATTTTGACCACAAAATTAATAACATATTAAATCAATTAACATTATTTTACTTACCTCTAGATAAAAATCGTTGCTTTTCTATGTAGTTTACTATTTATACTGAAACAATTAATTAATTATCTTAAATATACCAAAATAAAACAAAAACTTCAGTTGAAAAAATTTAGAGCCACTTAAAATTAAAATAGTTTTCCTAAAAAACTAATATTCCAAGAAATTTGCAATTAAAAATGCGTATGTAAATCTTTAAAATGTATAATTTAACTGGTTAGGTTTTACGTTTGCTTTTTAAGAATTATTAGTTTGAGTTTTATAAATTTTAAAACTATTAAAGATTTACATAATTATTAATTTTAAAATTTATAAAATTAATCAAAAAATATATAAATTAACCCATATATATAAACACGCGTATGCAGCTGGAATTATTACCAACTGTTTCCCCTATGGTTGATGGTATTGCCATTTTCTTGGAGGCTATTGCTAAATATTAACAATACCCTAAGTATACATGGAAGATTCATTATACAAAATTATATTGTGAATCCTCTTACAAAATATTATAGACTTATTATTTATATATATTTTTTGTCTTAATAATTTTTTTTTTATTTCACCCTTTCTAAACTTAATTAAAAGTCAATTTAAGTCAAATTATTAAGGGTGAACAAAATAAAAGATAAAAGACCAAAATCAAAATGAATAGTGATTAGAAAGTGTGAAAAAGTTAACATTTGTCATTTTACTTTCTCAGTGTTACCTTTTTATTTTTTAAAATTCTCTTTCGGTATAAAATTTTATTTTTCTTGTTTTCATTTCATGTGTTAAAAAAAAAAGAGAAAGTTATGGATTTTGATAGAATAAAAAAATAATTGACACTATTTGAGACCATGAAAAATATCAAGCATGGTATTAACGAGTTTTATTTGATCAAAAGAGTATGATAATGATTGTTTTAAGTCTCAATAATGCCCAAAAAACCAAATATAGCTCAAGAAAGAAAATTCTTACCCAACTTGATTTGGTGTTTTGAGCTATTTTTCTGTTTTCTTGGGATAATAGATGAGATTTTTCTTCATGTTCTATAAATGTTTATTAAGTGTTTCTAAGTGAAAATAAATTGAACAATGAGTTTTTAGAGGAAATAATTTTATGGGCTAATTTTTTATTTTTAGGCTGGTAAACAACATGTTATTTACCTTAATTTTTTTTTTTGAAAAGTAGCGGACAATAGATTATTCATCCCTTATACATTTTAAAAAATTAAACAAATCCAAACACACAGATGGGTTTTTAAAGGCCAGAGTGTGATAGGCTTGCTTTTTTTATTTTTTCTTAATTTTTCCTTATTATTATTATATTTTTAAAAATTGTTGTTATATATTTAGCAAAAAAAAAACAAATAACAATCTTATTAAATCCAGTGGAGTCCTTAAGTCGAGTTATATATTTAGCGGGTTAAACTGTAAAGCCCATGTCAATCAATATGTTATTGTTTCCATATTGTTTTTGTTTTTAAAGGTGTCTTGTCATTTTTTAAAAATATTTAATTTATTTTGAATTGATCTTCATTATATGTTTTTGTGTTTGTTTTTATATGATTAATTTATTCTAATTTACTTTTTACAAGATTATTATGATTTCATAACTTAGATTGCAACAAAGTATGAGCATGTGATTCTCACTATATTTTACTGTATGTGAATATTAATTTTTTTATTTATAGTTGTATTTTTTCTTGGTGTCAAAAAAATATGTTTACAATACTTGCATGCTCAATCTTTTACGTTAGAAACAAATTATTTGATTTGAGTTGAATATACATATTAATTTTTTTATATATATCTATAAATACAAATGATTCTTAATTTATAAATTTTTCAATTTATGATTAGGATTTTGTTGTTAAAAAAAAAAACACGATGGAGAAAGCAGTATATTTAGTCTTTCTTACTAAAAAAACATTCAAACTGCAATGCAATGAAACACGGGTAAAACAGTGTTATTTAGCAAAGTCAAATAACTATACAGCAACTAACGGCGGTGATTGGTAAATTTTTACCAACCGTTTTTTTGAATGGTAAAATTTTACATGGCCCATCGACCGTTGAAAATCGGTTGGAAAGTAAGAACGTTACCAACCGATCTTGCTATAGATATTGAGTAACTTTTTTTGAATGGTAAAATTTTACATGGCCCATCAACCGTTGAAAATCGGTTGGAAAGTAAGAACGTTACCAACCGACCTTGCTATAGATATTGAGTAATTTTTTTTTTTTTACAATTTGGTGATGGACCCTCAGAGTCTCAGACTCCCAGGGTGAGGTTGCTTTCGCTTTAGCTTTCCATGTCTTTGATGACGACGACATGTCGCTTAGCATGTGCATTAGCACTGGATTCTCTTCATTTTCTCTTAGAACGACCACGTCATGGATCTCTCTATCTCTTTTGACTCTGGGTTCATGCTACTTCATCAAAAGTAGCCACTCATAATTTTTTCCTTTTTTTCTGAAAAAAAAAAAAACCATCTGGATTTCTAGGTTCATGATCTTAATTATATTATTTTTTAAATATATCTCTTCAAATAAAAATTATTTAATTTTAAAATTTATACAGATTTATATTATTTTGTATTTATTTTTTATCAAATAAATAAAAATAATGAAATTCAAATTCGTAACTGTTTAATCATCAAGACTTTAATACTATATTAAAAAATTATTTTAATTCAATATTTTTTTATTAAATAAATAAAAATAATGAGATTCGAACTCGTGACTATTCAATCATTAAAATTCTAATACTATATCAAAAACTTATTTTAATTCAATAACTTTAATTATCAGTTAAGATATGTTTAAAGTCTTTATCGACACCTTAATCCTTGTATTGTTCTGATAATTCTCACATATTATTCCTAAAATATGTTAGGGCGGTATCTCGTGATCGCATTGGATTCTTTGACTCTACAAGCATTGAAAAAACACTAAAAAACAAAGAAAATTGTACCAAACGCGCTCTCTTACTTTGTTTGCATCTTCTCTATATATCTTGCGACATTGTGACTTTAGCCTTGGAAGCATCCCTGCGGATGCTTTATTCTTACCTAAAATAAATGAAGAATCGTTTTTAATCTTGAAGTTATATGGAATCATTTTAGTTCTAGCTATGAACTCTAAATCACCTTTTTCTAATTATCTAACCCCAGACTGAAACTTGCCATCTTTCCTCCGAAGCGTTCATGGTGATTGAAACAATCTGGGGATTGAAAACTAGAACTGCTCCACTCAGGCGCACTGAATACTTCATCAAGAATATATCGGCAGTTCAATATTATGATTGTGATCGGAAAAATCAATGGTATTTTGGCTTCTATCAAGTGGGCGTTGACTGAACAGACAATCGATTAGTGTTCAACTCAACAAGATCAACATCTTCAACCAAAAAGAAATAATAATAATAATAATAATAATAATAATAATAAATCTCTCCCACCATTGCCTTTCCTTTACCTTAACCCCACATCTTTTTTCTTTTTCTTTTTCTTTTTCCTTCCTGTTCTCTTTAGAGACTTTATTTTTTCTTTAAATTCTTGTCTATACACGACAAAAATTAACAAGAAAAAAAAAACTAAAAATAATGGTACTTTTATTGCTCATCACCTTATAAAACACTATTTATTTTAATAGTTTTTTTTTCCTTTCAAAATTTATGTTTTTTCCTATAATTTTATTCTTTAATATTTGATTTATTAGAGATTGAATTTCATGATTTATTATAGTTTGTTTTCTATATGATTAGTTCAATCTCACAACCAGTGTCGTGAATTAACTCGATTGACTCAAGTTTTTTGTATCTTTTTTTAATTGGTATTTTTCTTCAATTTCATTCTTCAATATTGAGTTGATTAGAAATTAGATTTCATGATTTATTTTGAGTTTCTTTCTATGAAGTTATCTCGGTCTCATGATTTGGATCGCAAGTTTGGCGGGTTAACCCAAATTGACTAGAGTTTTTTTTGTCTTTTTTAATTGAAATTTTTTTAATTTCATCCTTCAACAGCTGGTTGATTATGAATTTGACTCTATGATTTGTTTCGGTTTGTTTTCTATAAAATTATCCCGATTTAATAACTTGAGTCACGTGTGTAGGTTAACCTAATTAAACTCAAGTCATTTTATCATGTCCTATTTGTAGATTAATTTTTTTTTAATTTCATTATTCAGCAATGAGTTTATTGAAAATTAGGCTTTATAATTTATTTCGATTTGTTTTCTATGAGATTATCATAGTTTCATGACCTAGGTCGCAGTTTTGACAGGTTAACCCGAGTTTAATCGAATTATTTTTTTGTTTACTTTCTATGAATTTATATTTGGTTGATTAAGAATTGAGCTTTATAATTTATTTTAATTTGTTTTATTTAGGGTTATCATAGTCTCATGATCCGAGTTATGAATATGACAAGTTAACCTAAATTGATCTAATATATTACTTGTTGTTACTTATTTTTTACCTCATAAAAAAATCAAGAAAAATAAATAATAAATAAAATCCAAAAATACAAGAAGATACACATGAAGAAAGCCTAAAAGAATGTCCAAGTTGGTGTTGAAGGATCAAAATGACAAGTGAAAAAGTTAGAGGACCACAATGTACAAGATTGACAAATTTAGTGACCCAATTCTGATTGATAAAAGATCCATTTGGTGAAAATATTTTTATTTGGCATAAAAAAATATACAAATTTGAATGAGTAAGAACTCAATGAGGATTTTGGAAGGCTTAATTAATTTTATTGAGGACTTACTTGCAAGAAAAATCATTTTTTTAGAGTCAATTTAGGTGTTAATTGAAAAAAATCAAAGTTTAGAGACTAAAATTGAACCTTGAAAAGTTTAACTGGTCAAATCGGAGGCTTAATTGTAAAAAAATTAAAGTTTGATAGTTAATTAAAAATTTAATTAAAAAAATTCAATATTAAAGATCAAATAATTAAAAAACGAGAGACTTTAAAATGCTAATACTTTTCCTTACCATATTTAGTCCATTATTCTTAGAAGTTCTAATAAAATTAATATACTTAGAAAAATTTGATCTTGACATCTCGGCATGCTGCACGCTCATGACACAACATTGCTAGTTAAATATATATATTTTTTAAAGAATGTTTTTTTAAAATTTTTTGAGTATTATTTAGATTATTTTTGGACTCATTAAATCAATCAATTAGCAAATTAATTAAGCCATATTTAAAATAATTTTTTTAATAGAAAAACATTATTAATACTTGGAATATATTTTTTTCATGTTCATAAAAATTAATTCAACACGTGTAAAAGAATTAGTAATAAAACATAAAAAGCTATAATTCTTGAGAGAGATAGCAACAAGCAAGAAGGTCTGCCCAAATTCGCTTAAATTCCAACCCCATTTCACTTCATAGCGCGTGCACATCACTTGATTTTTCAATCAACAAAACGCTATGATCGCTAAGGTTTCGTCTGGCCTCATGGTCATAGTTATCCTCAGCGCGTGAGGTAACACTTCAACCAGAGTCGGTGCTTCAACTCAACACGGGATGTATGTCTTTGAGCAAACCCAAGACTTGCTGCATGGTGGGTCTCTTCTCAGGCAGCTCAGCCGTACAAAGGTATCCAACTCGCAGACACTCGACCATCTCGCTCACCGAGTCGCCACCGAGTCTCAGTCTCGAGTCAAGCGCATCACCACCACGCCCCTCTCTCACCAGCCGCCTAACCCACTCCACATTCCCTTCACTCCCTTGCTTACCCGTCATTAACTCTATCAACACAACACCAAAACAATACACGTCAAGCTCAAACCCACAATCTTGTTTTTCCAAACCGACACTCTTGTTCTTTGAGCCGACATTTCTAAGTCCAAAATCGGCAACTCGAGGTTCGAGAGAATCGGAGAGGAGGATGTTGGACGCGACGAGCTGGCCGTGAGTAGATCCCGCATGGTGGAGATAGGCAACTCCACGAGCCACTCCGACTGCGATTCGGTGGCGCGTGAGCCAGTTAGTTTTTTCTTCGGGGGAAGCAGCGTGGAACCCATGGACGTTTTGATTCTCCCACGTGTCAGTGCTCCAGTCCTCTACGTTGGTTTTGAGAGTGGGAAGCTCGTGGAGCCAACGGTGGAGATCCCCGTTGAACATGAACTCGTACAATACGAGCTTCTCTTTACCTGGTATTAAAATTACGAATTGAAAATTTAATAAATAAATAAATAAATAAAGTACAACGTTAAGATTAGTTATGAAAAGAAAAAACACTGGACACAAGAAAATGGTGACGACTGGAGTGTGTTTCCATCAAGAATATCCTATTCCATTGGACGAAAACTGATATGTAATCTTAGATATCCTAAAAATTTTATTTTTATTAAAAATTAATTTTTTATGTGTTTTGAATTAATTTGATATATTAATTTTAAAAATAATTTTTTAAAAATAAAAAAATATCTATTTAATACATTCAATATAAAAAATATTTTAAAAAATAATCGCAACACAAATTATAAATAATGTATTTAAATAATGATAAACCATTGGTTTACAGTTTTAGTGTTATCTTTTCTTTAAATTTTTTTTTATATATATTTTAGATTAAAAATAAATCTTAAAAATTAAAAAAAATATATTATTTTTATATAATTCCAAAAATATAACAAAAACAATTTTTACCGTAATCTAGTACACAATCTCAGCAGCAGGAAAAGACTCCCCAATGGTCATAATCACTCCATCCTTAACAGAGATAGAGAAAATGGCATGCCTGGTGCAGTGTTTTTTTTTAAATGCTAAAATAAATAATATATTTTTTTATTTTAATATTAACATGTTAAAATTATTATTTTTTTGAAAAAATAAAAAACACGTTGAAACAAGCAACAACCAGACATTCGTTGTAAATGTGTAATGAGGGAACTCCAAAACAATAATGACGAACCTCTACGCCTCTGTTTGGGTAGATGGGCTTAAATTCGATTTTTTTTTTATTCCTTTCTATGTTTTTAGATTTGAAGTGGCTGGGGCCTACAATAGAAACGACACAGTACGACACCTAAAACTCAGAACCCTAGAACTTAATGACAACCCGTGAGAACAATAAATAGCCACTGCTAAAATCAAAGATAAAAAACATTAAAAAAAAAGAAAGAAAGAGCAGTTACTACCTGCAATGCAGTACCCACATAGCGGGAGGAGGTTGGGGTGTTTAAGTCTGGAAATATCTTCAAAAAGAGCCGCAGCATCATCATGATCAAGGTCTCTTGCATTCTCCAAAACCTTGATTGCCACGTGGAGATCTCCAGGCAGGACAGCTCTGTAGAGGGGTCCACACCTGCCCTCTGCTAGGAGAGAGTCGGTGCCAAAGTGGGAGGTGGAAACAATCAAGTCCTTGAAAGTCAAATTCATCAATGGCTTAGATGACATGATCACTGGTGCTGATGTTGGCTCTTTAATGTCTGCCACCCATGATGAACCTGACTCCGTTTCAAAGCTGAACGGCCCTGATTTTTCCATCTTGAAAGTGAGGTGGGCAGGTTTAGAGATTGCCCATTTGTTTCTCGTTGCAATCTTTCGTCTTCTGTGCATGCAAAAGACGCAAATGGCAATTGAAACTAAAACAAGTGATGATGTTGCTGAGACACAGATAACCAGGGTTTTGGTTTTTGATTTGGGCTTGGTTTTTTTGGCGTGCAAGTAAATTGGTGGGTATTTTTTCATGGTTTTCTTGTGAAGTTGGGTTTGATTTAAACGTGGCTTCTTGACGGGATTATTTGGGGTTTTTGAGGTATTGAAAATCAAACCACCACCATGACTAAAAGCAGATTTTCCAAATTTGCTGTACTTGTCTAAGCTGACGAGTCCAGAGAAGTTGTTCAGTGAAACATTCAGGAACATGAGGCCATCTAGAGGAGGGAAATCAGAAGGGAATTTACCACTCATGGTGTTGTTCGAGACATCTAGATACTTCAATGATCGGAGACCTGAAATGACTCTTATGTTGCCTGAAATGTTGCAGCTTGATATGTTAAGCGACTCTAGCTTGGTCAAGTTAGGAAAACCAGAAGGCAGAGAACCTATTTCATTATGAGAGATATCAAGAACCTCTAAATTTGCAAAACCAGAGAGTTTAACCAAGTTGGTGAACCTGTTGGTTGAGAGATTGAGAACTTTAATCATTGACGAAGATGAACTATTAATTCCAAACCCAACGCTCCCTCCAAGCCTATTCCTGGACAGATTGACATCACTCAAGCTCTTTATAGACCAAAACCAGGATGGCACCTGACCTCGAAGAGAATTGCTGGAGAGATCGATTATGTGCAGCTGAGACATGTTCTTGAGATAATGCCAAGAAATGCTGCCACTCAAGTTTCTCGAAGGAAGCCTTATTTCTGTCACAGAAGGATGAGAACAGTTTGAAGTCGAGCCAGCATGTTGAAACCAAGAAAGATTGAAGCCAGAGACAGAGCCAAAAGCCTTTGAGACTAGTTCTTGGTCCGTACTGTTGCATGTAGATTCTACAAACACAAGCAGCGAAAGAACAAGCAAAAACCTGCAAAACACTTCCATTTTCTCGCTTCAAAGCATCAAGCACCAACCCCTATCACTCCTGTTTCCCATACATGGAGAGGGCAGAAAAGATCTGGAGAGGATGATAAGTAAAGAAAGCAGGCAATGCTAAGGCCCTTCTGTCTTGGTTTCTACCGATTTTGTTAATGGAGTAAGAGAAAAGGTAGGTAGTTTTTTTTGTAAGCGAAGTAGGAAGTAACGGCGTTAAGTTGGTAACGGGACAGTTAACAGCGTGTTGAAACTAGAGAAGACAAAGAGCAACTGTTATTTTATTTTATTTTTATTTTTTTTATGTTTTAAAAATATTTTTGAAACTTGAGAAGACAGAAGGCTATGCTAAGAGGTTTTATATTTTAAAAATATTTTTTAAAATATAAAAAATATTATTTTAATATATTTTTAAATGAAAAATATTTTTAAACTAATATCCAGAAAATAAATTGGATTTTGGTCAGCAGTTATAATTTAATTAATGGTTGATATGTCAACAGTGATTCATGACTATAAAAAGAAGTCTAAAAATTACCCGATTAGTGCTGCGGTGATTGCTGAAGAAATGTATTTTTACAGTCATAATGACTAAGATTTACGAGGTTGAAAGTTTTGATCTTTTATTGTTTTTTTTTTACCTTTGTTTCTCTGCTATTGTTTTATTATTACATCAGACATCAGCTGGGATAGCTATAAAAAATAATAATAAAAAAGGTAGATTTGTGGTAGGCAGCAACGTTGTGGTATGGTTGACTCTTTTCCCTAACTTCTTCAGCACCATAAATGTCCTTCACCTCCAATAATAAATTATAAAAATATGATAAAATTTAAGGGATCTAATTTAACTGATAAGATTTTAAATTTATTTTTTTAAAATTATTAATTTAAATTTTATAAATTTTAAAATTATTAAAAATTTACATGATTATTAATTTTAAAATTCATAAAATAAATTAAAATACACATAAATTAAATCAAATATTCATATTAATAATTTTTTTTTATAAAAATACAGGTCTAATTGATAGCATGGCATGCAACTATATGAAAAATTTTATAGGCTCGGTCCTATCCATATATGATCTTGAGCCAATCGCATCAGGTGTATCTTAATATTATATTGATAGATTATTTTTTAAATATATTAAAATAATATATTTTTTTAAAAATTAATTTTCTTGTATACCCGGAATCTAAAAGCGCACTATGAATTAAATAAAATTACGAAGGTGGAAATATTAAGACTCAACTGACTCTAACATTCAGCTTTTTGCAAAAGGAGGAGAGAGAGAGATGTGAACTGAAGTATTGAAGTTGCATTTGCAGTTGCTAGAAGTTGAAATTACAACTTCGAAAGTATATTTTATTAAAAACTCATCGCCTTTCACTGACGAAAAATCTCAGTTCCACTTCTGTTTGTCCTCAAAATAATGCTGGTGGCAAAAAGGTGCCTGTACCTTCAAAAGCTACGGCTCTTTCCACAATAAATCCCCAGACCACCACACAAAATTACCCATTTTTTTTTATTAAGGGGAGATATATATAATATACCCACCTCGAATCAATGGATTAAATCAAACCGTGAGGAAATTGATTATATTTCTGTTCAAGGCTGCCACAGTCAAGTTTTTGTGCTCTTTTTGACGAAACCGGCCATGTGAAAATATAGGTAGTGGACTTTTTTTTTTTTTTATGTTTGGGTTAATTATAGGTATTCGGATCAGTTTATACATATCTCGATTAATTCTTTGAAATCTTGAAGTTAACAACCATGTTATCCTATATTTATTTTAATATTTGTAACACTCGAATTAATAATATCTAAAAAATAAATTTAAAATTTGGTTAATTAAACTATACCGAATCAGAATTTGATAATCAAAGTTCTTTCGTGGATGATTCAAGCATAATTTGGCACTAATGTCATATCTAGGTTCAACAAGCTTGACTAAGCATCAAACCCTTCACCTTGGTCAACAAGGCCTCTTTCGCAGGTCAATGATGCTTCCCCTTGCAGCTCCAAAACAAATTCCGTCGTGGGGTTGGAAGGTGGCCGGCAAACTTGCTCCACCGTTTGTTAGTGGGCAAGTAATTCACCTGCTCCATCACGTGACTTCTAGTTCATTTCTTTCATCTTCCTCGTTTCGAGAGTAAAATATTTCTGAATAGTTTTGAGGCTCCAGTTAAGTGGATATGGCATCACCTAATCCGCATAAATCCAAACCAAGATTCCAACGGAATGACAACTAAGGCCTTATTTGTTTCCCGGAAAGTAGTTTCTGGGAAACCATTTTCCAAACTTTCCTGTGTTTGTTTGTCTTAACGAAACAATTTCGGTCAGCCGGAAAACACTTTTCGGTCAGCGGAAAACACTTTCCAGTCAATTTTAGTAAAAAAAAAAAAATTGACTTGGTTTTCAGGAAAGTGTTTTTTTTTAGCTGTGTTTGTTTTCCGGAAAGTGGTTTCCGGGAAAGCACTTTCCAAACTTTCTTGTGTTTGTTTGTCAGTAGGAAAGTTGGTCAATGGAAAACACTTTCCAGTAAAAGAAAAATTTGGCTTGGTTTTCAGGAAAGTGTTTTCTGAAAAATTTGAGGGGTGAAAAATTTTAGAAATGTCATTATTTGTTGATTATATCAAATTTAATCCTCAAACTTTTGATTGCTATATATATTTTGTTTTGAATATTTATTTTTCAATTTCATCTCTTAAAATTTTATTTTTATATTAACTTTGGTTTTTATTTTTATAATTGCTATTTGCTTTTTTCTTATCATTTTTTTATTGAAATTTTTTATTTATCAAATTTGATCCTCATTCTTTTGATTGTTACTTATTTTATTTGAAATAATTTATGAAATGCTGATTATTATTATTTTAATTTCTTCATTTTTCATTTTTTTTTTAATTTTTTAGATTTGATCCCTATTATTTTGATTATTATTTGTTTTATTTGAGATAATTTATGAAATTATATATTTTTTTCAATTTCATTCTCATTCAACTTTTTAATTTGTAAGATTTGTTCCTCATTATTTTAATAAACTTGAGAAAAATAAAATATTAATAAGTTATTTTCCAGCTCAGTTTCCATGACATAACCAAACACTGGAAAGTGTTTTCCAGTTCATTTTCCATAACACTACCAAACATCGGAAAATACTTTCTCGGAATTCACTTTCCAGGAATTCACTTTCCCGGAATTCACTTTCCAAAAGGAATTCACTTTCCTGCAAACAAACGGAGCCTAAGATTTAAGATTGTATATAATTCTCTACCTAAAAGTTTCTAAGAAGTGCGGTTAACTTCCCTACTTGTAAGAGAAAAACAAAAGTTTTTGTTGAACACTAGGGGAGCTCAGGAAAAGAGAAAGCATTTTGAGAGTTTTGTAACTAAGAACGAAAGAGAGGACGAAAGGGTTGATAGAGTTTTTCTTAAAGGAATTTAGTATTCAAGAGGAGGGAAAATAAAAAAACTCTTTTATGCTCTCAAAAAGATTGAAAAACGCAATCTGAGCACATTTGGGTTGTGAATATTGTATGGTTTGTGTTCAAATAACATGTTAGCATGCTTAGATTAATTATACAAGTTTTATAGGATATTATTTTGATCCATATATTAGTTTTTATACTTTGATATTGGAGCCATGTTCAACATTGAAGGCGGATATTTGTATGCTGTAAATTTTTACAGCCTTGTTATTTTGAATAAAATTAGTGTGTTTACTTGAAAGCAACATCTATTTTTTTATTTATATAAAAAATAAATAAATTTATCAAAGTATAATCAACTGTGCAACATTCTTTCTATACTTGAGGTTTTTTGTTCATATATTTAACGATCTAGATTAATTATAATACTTTTAGTTTTGTGATTCACGTAATTTTTGGGTTAATTTTTTTTTTATATATATAATCTGATTTTTTCTCAAGACATGGATTAAATGTTTGCTATCTCAGTATATTACCAAAAAATTATGGATGATTCGATCCATTGAGACACTACTAGAAAAACGAGTTAAAAAGTCAAAGGAATCAAGATATATAGCAATTGAGCTCTCAAAAAGCATGCTTAGTTACACAACTTATTTTTTCAAGTATAAATATTGTAGAGTAAATAAGAGAGTTAATTTCATCATGCGTGAGTGGAAGATAAAAGAAATGGATCCTAGATCCATGTCTCACCCATGGGTCAACTTGGGCCATGGTCCCAATTCCCATGTAATAGAAGCATGGGGAGGGAAGTTATCTCCCGTAAAAAAAAATTAACATTAAAGGAGTCCAAAAAAAAAAAAAAAAACATTATGAGAGTTCTCTAACTAGAAAGAGAGAAGAAAAGGGTTCATAGAGTTCTTCCAAGGAATTTGGCATTCAAGTGGAAGGAAAGCCAAAAACCCTTGCATGCTGTCAAAGGGATTGAACATTGCAATTCAAGTATATTTAGGCTATGGATATTGAGTATGATTCGTGTTTAAATAACATGTGATCATACTTAGACTAATGATACAAATTCCATAGGATATTTTGCTTGAAATGGATGTTGATCCTGTATTAATTTTCCTATATTAAGAGGCTAAAAAGAAAGAAGCAAAAGGACTTGACGCCTTAGGATAGGAGAAGAAAGTCTCAGGGAGAAATTATGAGACATCTGATAAATGGGGCAAAACCTCAAACACATTTCGAAGGATATGAGCAGGTGGGAACCATTTTACACAACTGAATTACATAAAAGAGTAATTGCTTTTCTGAATTTTTTCACACAGACAGGGTAGGGCAGGTCTGGATTTCAGATCATTAGGAAAATAAAGTCTCAAAAACAAAGGTCCAACTATAATTGACAGAATCCACAACAGAAAAACAAAACCCTGGGCACCAGAAAACTTTACTGATTGCCTAAGGCCAAATCATGCCAAGCATCTGCATCAACATGTTGAGTATCCTGATCTGAAAACAAGAGCAAACTCGAATAAGGCATTGTTACAAACGGACTAGTCAGCGTTGATTGAAACCACAACATGACAACTAAAAAAATTGACCTAAGCTGCTCTTATCTAAAGAAACACCAGTGCCCTTAAATCAACCGTGTTTTTTTAAACAGTGAAGGATTAACTAGAACCACCCAACCAAACAGCTCTCATCATTTCCAGCCAGGTCTCCTTCACTTAATAAACAAGCAAAAATATGTAAAGGGAAAAACTGTTCCAGAAACTCACTCTATGTTGAGCAAACCAACTAAATGGTCTTTGTAGACTGACCATATATTAAAATTACTGAAAGATGGTATTAAAAAAAAAACAACAGACTGAGTTTCACCTCCAGTGACATGTGACATTTCAGAAACAAGAATTATAAAGATGGGCATCCAATTGAGCAAGAGAAAGAGATAAATTTCTCCAAAGTTTAAAAAACACAAAAACAAAGTTTGTGAGACATACTTGAATCTTCAGCATCATCAGTCCTCACAACCATCACTGGTGGTAATGCAAGATCTGCATTCAGTTAACACAAGCATAATTCCAAACTTTGGGAAATTAAATTTACTTTTAAAACAAGAAAGCTGCATTGGATAATTAGCACATGAATAAAAATGACGATACCATCATCAGGCAAAGTGTCTCTCATCCATTCCTCGTCCACAATATCTATAAGAATACCCATGTTTAGTTCTGCCATATTTGCTTCTTACTTCAATCAAATTCCCTTTCAAAAATACACACCACAAACATTATACACAAAACAAAGGTTAAGTAACATTCGATATCAGCGCTCCTCGAAATAAAAAAAAGCACAAAAACTTCTCTTAAGTGAAAAAAATAAAGCCAAAATGAAGTAAAGTTTGGTTGAGGCATTTTATCGAGTAGGTTGAAGTCCTAAATTACACTAAAGCTAACATTAACACTATACCAGAAAATTGTCCAAAGCAGTGAAATTGGAGAAATAAAAGCAAAATCAAAGAAAGAAACTTAAGGATATGTACCTCTGCCGACGGCGACGGCGATGGCGAAACGAGGAACAAGATCCGAACCCTCCAAAATCCAAGTATTGAAACACGACAAGCAGTGTGTGTCCTGTCTGTATAATTGCCTAAAATCAAGATTCGGGCTTAGGGTCACAGATGATCGTGTTCAGATTTGAAGCAAGCCCATTGGCCATTGTTTTAGGCCTGGGCAAATTTTGTGGACACCGTTAATCAGGAAAGAAAGGGACAAATTCAGTAATTAGGATACAAATTAAAAACAAATAGTGAATTAACATTACACCAAAATTTTTTTGGTGAAATAGAACACTTTCGAATCTCCAAATTGAAAAACACGATATGAATTAAATTTCATGATTTTAAATCATACCATCAATTAAAATTAAATTTTACTAGTTATCTCAATCATTTCATGAAAATTCCAATAATAAAAATAAAATTATGATATTTATTATTTAATTTGTTAATTTTACATTTACTTTAATTAATAATTTAAGTGAGTAAATTTTTTATTTATTTTAACAACATTTGGGTATAATTTCTCATATTTAAGAACTATACTTAAAATTTTATCCCACTTAAAAATATATGTCAAAAATCACAATAATCAAATACAACAAATTCTTACATTTTATAATTACAAATAGCTTCAAGAATGCAAATAAATAAACACACACACAAACACAAAATGAATCTCAAATACTTAAATAATATAATATTTTAATAATTAAAATCTCAAAATATATCAATATAACTCATTTATCTATTTATATCTACACCGTCTACTAGATAACCCAGGCTTATCAATAGCATTACCGCTTCTTGCTTCTACTCCTACCTAAATAGCCTCATCCTTTATCATAACATAATCAAGAGTTAACTTTTTTCTAAATGTATCAAGTCCATTGCAGCAAACATTGAACTATCGAGATACATAGGTGTATCCTCTGTTTTTTTCATCAATATTACTAAGCACAAATGCGACCTCTTGGCCTCCCATAGCAACAAGTCAATCTAATATTAATAAAATATTAATATTAAATTTAAAGATCAATAAATAAAACCCAACATTTAAAATAAAGTAATTACTTATAATATTTTGAATTTGCTGTGCATGTTGCTTGTATTGCATGTATATAGATGGAGGAACCTGTTTAATATCCGATGTGATACTCATATACCAAATCAAATACTCCTTCTTTATAATCACATGATGCATTTTTTTTATATATAAATATCTTATTTCTATATGCATCATAATGTGATAGGTAAGCTCCATGATGGTTTAATCAATCGTAACCATCATCTTTATCCCAACATTTTATGACTTGCGACGCAACAATCATCTTGATATTGACTGAAATGTGTTGTATATAATTGAACTATTGTATTACTTGATTTGGACAATATAGCTTAATCATCTCAAAAAAATATTAGTGGAACCATTGGTGTTCATATATTCATCCCATTAGTGTAAATAGCTAGAGCAACTATCACTCTTTCAGTCAAATAAGGTGTCCACATAAACTGTAGAAGATAAGTTTTTTTAAAATTATAAAATAAGAATTCGGTGAGGTTAAGTTTTTTTTTTTAACAAATGGTTTAAAAATACATGGATAACATGATGCTTGTCTAGCTTGCTCTGATAAACTAGTAACACATGTGTTAAATCATTATAAAATAATCTACTAACACACCATCTGACATTACAAATATATCAATTTAATTGTATTTTTAAAGTTACAGTTACACAATATAAATGCATATAACTACAAAATAATGTTGTAAGACTTGCATCACAGTGGGAGCTAAAATGTAACCCTCATAGCCTGGACAATCATAAATAGTAATCTGGCTATTTGGGATCGACCCATATGAAGATGCTCCCAAGACCATAATTTTTATTAAATAAAAAACATTTTTTTTAATTTCATGTTAACAACAAACATTTGTAATGTAAATATTTATTTTAAATTCTTCGATTCATACTTGTAAAAGTAGTTAACATCCCTTAACTTGTTTGACTCCCTTCATGCATTCAAGACATAGATGTCTATACAGGTATGCCAAGATAGCAGATCCCCAGCTATAAGTGAGAATGACGTTAAAATCATATAGGAGCATTATATAAATTAATAGCACATATCTCGCTGTGAAGTCTATGAATTCACTATCAAACAGATACAATATATATGCTTTGTCATACCTAAATAATACATGAAAATTATCATACTAACTCATGCCAACTTAACAAATAATAAACACATTCAAATCATAATTTAATTAATACCTCTGCAAGACCTCGTTGTTAGCATCATATGGTAGTGTGGTAAATATCTTCTCATTCCATTTAAGACGTATGCTACCCTCCCTTTAATTCAGAATAAAAAGGTGTCAATCTAAATGCACACTTGCATAACATAATTCGATTATGCACACTTGAAGATGTGACTTCTTGTCTATCAATAAGAAGTTCAAGAAAAATTGCCACATCCTATAGTGTTGATGCATCTCTGTGTGCTTAAGATGAAATGTGCACATTCCTCAATTAGTGCATGGATGAATCCATGATCAAGCTTGATGTGCTTTAGATAAATTATGTATAAAAAACCAACATAAAACACTTATGGTTGAATTTTTTCATGTAGTTTCATCCACTTATATGTTCGAAAATAAATTATGGTCTCATCCTACATAATAATTTAAAATATAATTACATAAATATATAAAACCTTTAATGATAAGTAATGAAAAACATTATTTAAATTAAGTATTCCTACAATCCTGGTGAAAACATCCTTCGATCAATGTCTATCTTACAACCGTATGACAAAAGTGTCATCGAGCTCGGTAAACATGTATTGTGACTCAAACTTTCCATGAAAATCATCATGCTTTTTTTGGATGTCATTATCATGCTTTCCAAGAATACCATTGTTGTAATATGGCCACTCTACAAGAGAAGAAGACCTGTTATCTCGTGTGTGTGACATCCTATATAAAACTACCTATGTTTGATGTGAAATTAGATAAATTTAATATGCTTTCAAAAATGTCATAATATATTTGACTAAATATTTGTTTTGCCATACATACATTGTCAATTATGATATTTTTTTTATATTATAGATTATTTCATTGCATATGTCACTCCTATAATACATGAACCTGTTTTGCATCCATCGTGTTGTGAAAACGAGTAGACATTTGTCTACTAAGCCTGAATTTTCATTAAGATGAGTTTGCTTCAATTCGAGGTTCTGTGTAATCATTCTATTCTAATTCATCTGGTAATGGATGGAATGACATGTCATATGTTAATCTGTAACTTTGAACCACATAATGATCATTAATAAATTGTGTGAAGTCTAAGTAATTCTCAACACAACATGCAAGAATATGTGAACATGGATGTTAACATGTCTATTATTTACCACTTGTGCATGTTCTATCATTCAATTTCAACACTCAATTTAATGGGGGTGATAACTTAGAAAACATGTTGCTCTAAGTCAAACAACATTGAAATATAATTTCTTGATATATCTCTGCTCATTATCAATTCAACCTGGATTGATGAGTGTCAAATTATCTCACATTGAATAAAATCATTTGTTTCATGTCTTCACTTGACCTAACATTGACCTAATAACTATTATTTCTATAAAATGAGCATTAGACCCACAAGAATGATGAAAATAAACTGGCCATTCGTTAAAAAAATTCCTTAATTTATGTTTTGTTTTATGTTATTGGGTATATAGGCCTAATGGGCCATTTAATTTGGGTTAAGTTTTTAATAGACTTAATAAAATTGTTTTAAGTCTAAAAATACTTGCAATAATAATTTTGAAAATATGCTAACACAAATTTTTTTTTCTCCTTTTGAAATACCAAGACAAAATAAAAAATAGGGAACAAAATTAATTTTTTTTTTGGTGAAATAACATTCCTTTAGAAAAAATGTTATCATTGTTTTTTTTTTTTTTTTTTTTAAGATTTAGCTTAAGTTTCTATCCAATTTCTTTTTTTGATCCCTTTAATTTGAAAATGATATTATTTAGTTTAAAATTTTATTTTATTCACATTTTAGTAATTTAGTTTGAGAGAGGAGAGAGAGTCAACTGAAAAATAATAAAAAAGAGAGAAACATATTGGTTGCTCTGATTCTGTAGATAAAAATGATCAAATTTAGTGTAAAGTATTCTTTCTTAATGACAAAAATGTTATTAAGATGTTTTTGGGCTTCAATGTTACTAGAAAATATATATTGGGGTTGCTAGAGTTTTTTTCAATTGAATTTTATATGTTTTTAAATTGAGATTGAGTGTTTTTTGAATTGAGGAATTGATTATTTGAATAATATATTTTTATATGTTTTTAGATTAATTAAGAATGCATTTTAGATATTTAATTTGACACATTAGATTAATCCCCATACAATTTAATTTGACACCCAAGTTAGAAAAGGTTTAAAGGTTCAATAACTAAGCTGGGTATGATAAGTTCACCATGATAACAAATAAGCATTGTATTATTGTTATGTTTTTTTTTTGAAAGACTCATATTAAAATTACTATGTTTTATTTTATTTAGAATTAAAACTTGTTATAAAACAATGATAAAATGTTCTCTTCAAGCAAACATTCCAGTGAGAAATTAAATAAAGAAGTTTTGGTTTGAAAGATATCTATTTTATTCTTACTTTAAATAGTTCTTTTATTTTTGTTTATGTATTCTTGATGTTTTTTATTTTTATTAAATAAATGACATATAAATAAATGTGAGATGTTTTTTGTTTATATTAAATGTCTGTTTAATATTATGATAAAGATTATTTTCAAAGTATTTTTACTTGAAAATACATTAAAATAATTTTTTAATTTTTTTTTGACATTAGTATATCAAAACGACAACAAAACACTAAAAAAAAAAAAAATTTAAAGCTTTTTCAAAAATAAAAATTAAAAAAATTTAGAAAAAGATGATACTACCATGCTTCCAAACAATATCTAAAGATATTAATGAGAAAAGAAAAACTTTTATTAACAAATTATTTTATTTCAAATGAAATTTTAATTATTATTTTTCTTATAAAAAGATTACTACCATATAATAAGTTAATAAAATTAATAAGAATTCATTTTATATTATTATTAGTGCTCATGATTCTCAATTTATTTTATATAATATATATATCATAGATTTTAAATTTATAATCAAAATTGATCCAGCTGTTTCATCCTCCACCTCGCGGCGTAGTCCTCGGCAATTATCTAAGTAATAGCCAGGTCAACTTTTTTTAAATTTTGATATGTGGAGGAGATGAAACGATCACCGACATTAAGTTGATGAGTTGACTTATCATCAGCCTTATCATCATAGATAAAACCACAACACCATAAATCCCTCTCCTTGCCACGTACTCTATCCCTTGAAACCGTTGATCATAAAATCGTAGCCATGAATACACGCAAGCAACAAGTGACTGGACTCCACGTGGTGGCACAAAGGTGTGAATGTGAGGTGGGAGGCAAATATGTTATTGCGTATTTGCCTTGAAAACTACTCTCCTTCTATTCTACTCTAGATTACCAAAATAATAGAGATTCAAAGTTACAAGTCATGTTAATACCCTCATCCAATATATGTGTTGTTTGGAATTCCGTTTCAAAAAACATTTTATAAAATTTTGAAAAATATTTTGTTTAAAATGAATTTTTTTATGTTTTGAAATTATTTTAATGTGCTGATGTTAAAAATTATTTTTTTTAAAATAAAAAAATTAATATTTTATTGTATTTCTAAATAAAAAAACACTTTTAAAAATAATTGATTTAAAATTTTCAAAAACTCCCATATTTATTTACAGATAGCTTAATTTTAAGGTAAAAAAAAAAATTCACACTATTTCCCCTGTTTTTACACGCACTTGATACATTTAATTAGATAGTTACCACTATTTTTTTTTTAAAAAAAAACATTAATTATTTGGATGAATTTTCTTTTTTTTTTTTCTTTTTTTCTTTGAAAAAAAGAGAGGAAAAAAGCTCAACCATTTGATGCTAGATTTTTGTGGAACTCATTAGTGAGCTTATTATTTAAAAAGTTGATTTAATATTTTTATTTTGAAAAAAAAAAACTACTTTTAATTTATTTCTTTATACATCCATCTCTGTTGTGGTTAAGATTTTGATTGAGATTTATTATCTTTATTGTCAATTACTTGGAGAAACGCTTGTGTCAAACAACAACAATATTTCCTTATTTAACTCAAAGGTTCCAAGACAAAGAAAGCTTGGACAAGATAAAATAATTGGGAATGCTATTTAGAGCAATTTTTTATTTAATAATATGATCGTGTATATTTAGACCAATTTAAAAAGAAACAAGAGAATTACATTTTAAGGAAAGGAGACACGCATTAAGCATTATATAAATATTTTATAATATTTCAGTTATTGTTAAAAAATAGTAAAAATAAAATATTACAATGAAAAAAACAATATTGATTAAATATATTAAATAATTATTATTTTAGATGGTAATATTCTTAAGTATTTATAATAAACTCTAAAAAAAACATGAAATGATTAAAATTATGGAATGACTCTTAATAAGTGCTGAAAGAACACTAAAAAAAAAATACTAATAAATTCTTAAAATTTTCTAAAAAAAAATTCTAATGCATGAATCTCTTTGATTGTATTTGGTTATTGTTTTGGGATAAAAATGATAAAATAATGGAGATAAAAATATGTTTGGTTGAAAAAACATAAACATAAAAATAAATATATTTTTTAAACAATTTTGGAATGAATTTATGTACTTTTAAAATAAGATGTATAAAGAACTAAAATGAATTTATGTCTCTAGAGAATTTTATTCTTAAAATATCACTATAAAAAACATTTAATTCCAAACTTGTTCAAATGAGACATGTTTGGATTGAAATGATTATTATTATAGTTTTAAAACTCGATCAAAAGATCAATCCAGAGCAAGATCCAAATTATGAATCGAGAGGGTAAACCCAGGTTTACCCTAAAAAAGCTTTTCCTTAAAAGATCAAAACTACGTTGTTTTGATAAAAAAAAAAAAAAGTTTTGACCCGAGTTTGATCCGTAGTTAACCAGGTCACAAGTCAATCAAAGTTTTTTATCGAATCAATCATTCCTCTATTTTCTCTTAAACATGGATTGAACTAGATTCTAGGTTTGTCAGGTTTTAAGTTCGATTCGTCAGGCCGAATCGAGTTTTATAACTAGGATTATTATATTATTATTAATTTTAACAATCAATATACACTAAAATAAAAAAATGTCTAACTGGTTTTTTTAAATATTAAATTTTAATAATAATACATATTAAAAATAAAATATTTTTATTTTATTTTATCTTATTTATCATCAACTAAATATAATACATAAATAATCAATGGGAAATGTATTCATTACATAACATAATTCAATCTCCGAGGAAAAAAAATAACATAAATAGAAGTAGTAAGCATAGTTATTAAATCAGGACCGACCTTACGGGTCAACCCAGAACTCAGTCGACTCAGTGGACTGGACCAAACTAGGTTTATCAAAAAAATCAGTTGGTGCAACGACCTGGCCAAATCCTGTCGACCCGGCAGGTCAACTTATGACTCGGGCGAGACTCAATATTTTTTTTTTCAAATATAGTTTTTCTTCTATACCTCTTTTTTTTTTATATATAGTTTTTTAGTTGGTTATTAACACTTTTTAAAGTTTACTATATAAATATTAGAAAAATATTTTATTTTTTTAATTTAGGATTTGAAATCCTTTAATATATATATTTTATGTTCACAAGAAAAAAGTTATGTTTTTTCAATTGTAAGATAAAAAACATTTTTGATTTAAATACTTCAATTTAAAAGCATAATATAGTATATTTTTCAATGTAAGATAAAAAATCTTTTAAAATATTATTTTAAATTTCATTATTTATAAAATATATAATTTTTTTTCTTAATTTTTTATATATAAAATATTAAAATTTTTAATATATTTTTTAAAAAATTTTAAATTAACCTAAATTAATTTAAATTAACATATAAAATTTAAGATCTGATTCCTTATCTGGGTCAACTCCAGACCGGACGTGATACCTATGGTAATACGTCCAGCTACGTCCAGACAATCCTAATGATCTGTTTTCTTTTCACTTAAAAAACACAAGAAGTAAAGAGCATATACCCTTTCCTTGTAAAAAATCCTATCTTTTTCTCACCTTTTCAAATTGAAAAAAAACAAAAGAAAAAGAAAAAAACACGCTGACACGTATCCAATCATGAAAGCCAGAATGCAATTTCATCCACCCTTCCATTTAGCTCCTCGTCCTTCTCTTTACCTTTCTTAAAACAAAAACACCAAAAACACAATAGAAAACAAACCTAAAAAACAAAATAAAATCTGACCATCTCATATCTCTCATATCTCATCTCTCCAATTTCCATGGCAGCCAACAAAACCCCAAACAACAATAGCAACCAAAGCCAAAGTCCTCTGCTCGGTCGGTACGAGATCGGAAAACTTCTTGGACATGGTACTTTTGCTAAAGTATACCATGCTAGAAACGTTAAAACCAACGAAAGTGTTGCCATCAAGGTTATTGACAAAGAAAAGATCCTCAAGGTTGGTCTTATGGCTCATATCAAACGTGAAATCTCCATTCTTCGCCGTGTTCGCCACCCCAATATTGTCCAGCTTTTTGAAGTCATGGCTACAAAGGCCAAGATTTACTTTGTCATGGAATATGTTCGAGGCGGTGAATTGTTCAATAAAGTTGCCAAAGGTAGGTTAAAAGAAGAGGTTGCCAGGAGATATTTCCAGCAATTGATATCTGCTGTGTCTTTCTGTCATGCCAGAGGTGTGTTTCATCGCGATTTGAAGCCAGAGAATTTGTTGCTTGATGAGAATGGGAACTTGAAAGTTTCGGATTTCGGATTGAGTGCAGTGCCTGATCAGATTAGACAAGATGGTTTGTTCCATACTTTTTGTGGGACTCCTGCTTACGTTGCTCCTGAAGTTCTTGCGAAAAAAGGGTATGATGCTGCTAAGGTTGATATTTGGTCTTGTGGGATTGTTTTGTTTGTGTTAATGGCTGGTTATTTACCATTTCAAGATCAAAATATTATGGTTATGTATAAAAAGATTTATAAGGGTGAGTTTAGATGTCCTAGATGGTTTTCTTCTGAGCTAGTTAGGCTTCTTTCTAAACTTCTTGATACTAACCCCGTCACAAGAATTACAATCCCCGAGATTATGGAGAATAGGTGGTTCAAAAAGGGGTTTAAACATATTAAATTTTATATTGAAGATGATAAAGTTTGTAGTGTTCAAGACGAGGATGATGTGGATTCATCTTCTGATCAATCATTATCTGAATCGGAATCGGAATTCGAAACTAGAAGAAGGGTTACCACTTTGCCTAGACCTGCAAGTTTGAATGCTTTTGATATTATATCGTTTTCGCCTGGGTTTGATTTATCTGGGTTGTTTGAGGACGGTGGGGAGGGAGCAAGGTTTGTTTCTGGGGCTCCTGTGTCGAAGATTATATCTAAGTTGGAGGAGATTGCTAAAGTTGTAAGCTTTACAGTTAGGAAAAAGGATTGTAGAGTGAGTTTGGAAGGTTCTAGAGAAGGTGTGAAAGGCCCTTTAACAATTGCAGCTGAGATATTTGAGTTGACACCGAAATTGGTTGTGGTGGAGGTTAAGAAGAAGGGAGGGGATAAAGGAGAGTACGACGAGTTTTGTAACAGGGAATTGAAACCTGGATTGCAGAAGTTGATGCAGGAGGAATCTGAGGCAGCACCTGCTGCTTCTGTGGCTGCTTCTGCTCTTGCTCCATCGGAATCCCCCCTATTCACCATCGATCCTTTTCCTACTGATTCTTCACAATCACCTATGGATCCTTTCCCTACCAATTCTACACAATTACCTCTGGATCCTTTTCCTACCGATGCTTCACATTTACCTTTCGACCCCTTTCCTACCAATTCTACACAATTACCTACGGATCCTTTTCCTACCGATACCTCACATTTTCCTCTAGATCCCTTTCCTAGCGATGCTTCAAATTTACCATCGGATTCTGAATATTAGAGAAAGAGAGAGAAAAGAAAAGGGTATGCTTTTCTCTTTACTTCTACTTGCATAAGCTTTTGTATGACATTCATATATGTATTTTCGATTTCTTTGATGTTCTGTTGTGTCAGCTAGGGGATTAGATGCTAATACATGTTGTATGTTCTTTTCTTCTGCTGAGAGATAGTAGATTAATCGAAGAATACTTATTTCTGCTGATCTTTGGCAATTCAGTGTTGACTTGTGTGTTCAATTAACTTATGTTGTAAATGTGATTGAAGTTGCTTTCCTCTGTTCATTCCCGCTGGTTGTGGTACAGAGTGTTGCAAATACAAGTTTCATAATTTGGATTATGATGATAAAATCATTTAAAATTTCTTGATTGTATCTTGTGCCCGGTCCTATCTCTGGGTAGGAATATACACTCTGCCCCTGGTTATACAGCTTTCTCTTGGATGTTTTTGAAGTATGCAGAAAGCCTAGATCTTGATTAGTTGCAAAAATGATTGGTGAAGTTATTTGGCAACTCTCTTCATAGTAGGATTTCAATAACAGCAGTATGTAGCCCTTCTGGTGTAGCAGTTGATTCCTTGGCATAATTCATCCGAAGGGCAAGAGCTATTTCTCATTTATATGGGGGCCATATTTAAATCACGAATAATAGTTAAAACCTCATTTGTAGACTAAACGAATGATGCTAGGTCCTCTGTGTCAATGCTGTTCTTCATTGGAGAAAAGATGTGTTGAAGATGGAGTTAGGATCTCTCAAATTCGGCAATATGAAATGCAGGCTATGATTATCTCAAATTAGTAAATGAACAAACAAAAGTCAGTAGTCAGTTTTGCCTTTTAAAATTGGTGAAAGGGCGAGGACACTGTCTAGGGGCATCCATTTATTTGTCGGTCAATTGTATATTGCTAAAATGCTTGCCTGCTATCACAGAGCTTGTTCCAGTGAAAAATTGGGCTCTCTTTTCATCTCAGTTATAAGGTGTCTTTTTTCAGCTGAATCATTGAGAATGAGAGAAGTGATGTGATACCCAATTGAACAGTTCAATAATGTTCAATTAATCTAATAAAGAATTTAGTGACTGTTTTACCTCCAGCTTCGTTTTTCTTCTCTCTTTCTCTTCTATTACTTTTTTGACTTTTGTCGTGTATCACGAGTCATAAAACTTGTGCTGGCGCGAAGCTTCGTGTTTTTTCTCTTCGAAGTGACAAATTTGCATTTTCGACATTTACAAAAGTCCAAGGATTGATTCATTTCTTTCACGACATAACTGAAGGTACAAGTTGACTTGATAATTGAGTGGCTGTGTTTCTGGGGATGATACAAGCTCTTGCTTCCAGCTTGCTTCGTCTCAAATTATTGAAGGTAGACAGGTCCCTAGTTGTTGCATTGGGCCGTGTCAAAAGTCTTGTAATCACGGGTTTCTAAATCCATACCCTCTCCAGGAATAAAGACATGGCACGTTTTTTTTGGCTAGCGTATAGGGTACGTGTAGTACCTCATGCACGGACAAATTAGGGAGTTATCCAGGCTTGATTGCGGTGGCTTTTTTTTTTTTTTTTAATGAAATAACATCTTTTAAGCACAAAATATACTTTTCAAAGCTAAAAAATAATGTTTTTTCTTCTTCAAAATATAACATCCTTTAAATACAAACCACACTTTCAAAAACTAAAAAAGTATGTTTTTTGCTCAAAAAAAAAATCTCTCATCCAAACACACACTTGTGGTCACAGGGCATTGCGTGCTGGGTCCTTCTTCTTAGTTCCTTTTTTTGGCTACAGTGAAGTCCATATGGCACCATCCATGCTTCATATTGATTATCTCTTAGCTCAATGATTCTGTAGCCATGTTCGTCGGTGGAATTTTACAAGGAACTGAACAGTGTATCCGCTTACAGTGTGTCGAGATGGAAATTTGCATGTTCTTTCCAAGAAAAACTGGGCCAACAGGGAAAAAGTAAACTGAAATCACTTCAATCTGGTGCAGATGAAGGTGATTACCATGAAACTGAACAGCTTACTAACTATCCATCTGAGGAAATGGGATTAATTAGTTCACAGGACATAAAAAAGTATATTTCTATGCGTTAACAGCACCCGTAATTGACTGTTTGTTATATTTAGTTGGAAAATGCTAAGTAGGGCAAGAATGGTAGTTGTCGACTCTGTGACAGCAAGAAGAATCAGACCAATGAAACATTTGTCATTCGTCTAGAGTCACAAACTCTTGGAGGCTGAGGCCTTTAAAGTCAATTACATTGTCTTATTTCATGTAGTTTTTTCTTTTCTTTTAAGGGTAAAGGGTGAAGAATAGAGAATGTGATAGATACATGAATCCCATCTTGAATCATGAGATGAGAAAAGTATTGTGATTTTCCTGAAGGGCATGATCGTGCTAGTGAATCCTTTCATTATCATGCTTGAAATGTTTTGAAGAAATGAATTTAGATAGGATTTTTTTTTTATTAATATTGGTATCTAGACTAGTTTATAGACCTTGAAATTAACGACCATTTAAGTCTTCAATATCCCCGAGATTTATGGAACTCGAACTGGTAACCTCTAGAAAGACTTGACCAGTTGAGGTACACCTCTCAATGTTATATAAGATTTTTTTTAGTAGAAGTAGTGGTGTGTGTGCAAGGGTGGACCTAGGAATCTTTCTTGTCCTAGGCTATTAAATAAATATATAATATTTTTTAAGATCTATTATTAACTTTTATACATGAGTTTTTGAAGTTAACAGTAAAATTTTAATTCAAATACACTACCTAAAATATTAAAAAATAAATTTAAAAATACATAAAATTAAAGTGAAAGTAAAAATAAACCCACTATTAAAGTTACATCATTCGATATTTTTGTGGAATATAATTCATCTATAATCGAATCTGGATCGATATTGTAACAATCCCTCAACCAGGATAAAATAACAATCTCATGTCAACTAGAAAATAAAGTAATTAAATTTTTTCCTTCTCTCAATTCCTCCTTCCTTCACTTGATTCTTCTTTATATTAGTATTTTATAAGCTGGACTTTATAAGTTTACAAGGTTATTCTTTCATTTTTTTTTTATTTTTATTCTTTTCCTTGAATTTTTTTTATGTTCTCCCCTTATTTTTCTCTATTTCTCTCTCGCATTTTCTTTTCTTTTCTTTCTTTTCCTCTTCTACTTCTGCCTAGTTGGAAACATATAAAAGGAAGGAAGAGTTGATTTGTTTTATTTTTTAATGGCAAATAACCATTTTACCCTTAATAAGTCGTTTTGCTTTTATTTGACGGTCTTTTTTTTTGTTAGCACTACCAAGCTCCGTTCATCCTAAAATTTTAAATAGATTTTATTCAATATATTTTAAGATCCCTTATAAAATTTCTGTTCAATCTGATGGTCGGATTGAAAATTACACCCAATAACGTAAAACTTGTTAAATTGTGATTTTTCATCAAATTTTTGAATCTCCAAAAATTTTGAAAACCCAAGCTAAAACATCATATTAAAAAGGCTCCATATAAATTTTCAGAATTTTTGATATCTCAATAAAGAATTATAAATTTTAATTTTACATAAAACTAGTAAAAAAATATTGATAAAATCTTAACTTGGGCTATAGCCCACCTAAGCCTTTAACATGCCTCCGCCCTTATATGTGTATGTGTGTGTGTATTTGTTTTTTCTTTTGCTGTTTGGGGGGTGGGTGGGTTAATTGAATTTTAATTCTTTATTGGATGTTCTTATATGGTCTTTATTTATAACATTTTCATAGTTTTTTATAAGATTTTTTAAAGTTAATATTATAAAAAAATAGTCTGCATCCTTCATATCCGTATGAATCTATCATATACATTAAGCAAAACGACACACTTTAATCAACAATCAATATTTTTATTCAACATTAAAGCTAGCATGTTAGCACTTTGGTAATATTATTAATGTTTTGTCTAGAAAGCTTAAAATACAAACAAAAAATGTTTGTCTAGCCAAAGCTTTGTCATCTTCCATCTAATTGCTCATCTTTTCTCGAAGTCTCTCTTGCGCAAGGTCCCCGCGGGAATCATTGTATCGTCACGAGATCAGGAAATTTGGAATCCAGGCGTGCCTCTTTTTGTTTCTTAATCTATTTATTGGATTAATCAAGTTGATGATTTTGATTTTAGGGTCTAAGTGGACCCACTTGCATGCGTCAATTGGCGTTTGTACCTATGTGATTACAAAGTAATAAGCTTAAAGAAGTATGCTTATTTTCTTGATTTTTTAGTTTAAGTCTTGAGAAAAACATTTATAAAAATAATGAAATTTATTTTAATGTTTTAAGTAAATTATATGAGGGTGAGTTTTTAAAATTGTTTGTGAAAAAAATATAGTTTTGATTAATGCATAAATTGATTCAAAAATACTCTTTAATGGTTAAATAAAGAAACTAATATTATAATCAACCATTTTATGAGCTGAAAAATACTGTCTAACTTTAGGCCCTTAGGGGAAAAACAAAAAAGAAAAGAAAGAACATAGCATGCTGTCTTTAATTTACATTTTGGCTCCCAGCTTGCAATTGTAAATAAATAAGTTGGTTTAATTATGAGAAGTGTATCAATTGATTAGATTTTAAATTTGTTTTTTTATAGATTATTAGTTCGAGTTTTATAAATTTTAGCGCTATTAGAGGTTTATATGGTCATTAACTTTATGACTCGTGAGATTAGTTGAGTTGCGTGCAATCTGGTCCGAACATCCATATTAATTAAAAATAATAATAAATAAGTTGGTTAGCTATCTGTGCACAGACTAATAAAATGATAGATATATTGGCTCCTTTGTATAAATTAAAATAAGTTACTACAATAATTTAAAAGGAGGAAGCGGCAAACATCTACCTACTCTTCCATTTAATTGAGTTTTTTTAGCCATAGATGATCCCATGTATCTCCTGATTAAAAAAATAAGAAAGTATTATTCGATATTTTAAGGTGGGAGATTCGTTTTCTTAACTTGATTTTGCAATAAAAACTTTTCGCCAAAACTTTAAATATTTTATTAATTAAATACAAATATTAATCAACTTGACATTAGTGGAGAGGTTTGTTTCTCCCAAAGCTTCCACTAATAGTGAATCTTAGCTTAGCAACCTTACCTTTTTTTTTTTCCTTAAAAAACAAATGATGATATGTCATCTAAGGTAGGCGACGTACTGTATAAGGTTATCAAAAGACAAAATTTTTCCACAATAACCTTCAAAGTCATCTTATAACCTTCCAAAACCAATTTCTAATTTTAAATTCCACTTAGCTATAATACTATATTAGTGATTTGCGCACTCTATTGTAGGTCAAAATAGATTTTTTAATGTAAAAAAAAAAATTAATATCTAGATGTTGTTAATATGTTTTTTAGCATAATTGTTTTGTTTTTTTTTTGTTTTTTACCATGAATTCAAATTTTGATGCATATTTAACAACACATTTTTTTTTGATAAATATTAAGACAGTGATATATTAAAAAATATGTTTTTTAAATGTTTTGACGAATGGCAAATTAGACCGACCCTTGCTAACCTTGGATAACCTGCAAAATCTATGACCTAAATAATGAGATTACCATAACCCTATAAAAAAAAATTAAAACATATCATGAAGTCTAATTCCCAATTAATAAAATATTGAAAGATAAAATAAAAAAAAACATTCAAGTTAAAAAAAAAAAGATAAAAAATGATTCGATTCAACTCGAATTAACCTTCAAAACCTGCAACCTAAGTCATGAGAATAAAATAACCCCATGAAAAGCAAATTGGAAAAAAAATTACGAAGCCCAACTTCCCACCAATCCAATGTTGAAGGATAGAATTGAAAAAAAAAAAATACTCAATTTAAATAAAAAGGACAAAAGGAAAAGGATTTGAGTCAACCTAAATTAGTTTGTCAAACTTACAACTCGGGTTACCCTGTATTAGGTTATGAGACCGAGATAAAATTAAGTCCACAATTTTTTTTCTTAAAAATCACAAACCTAATAATTTAATGTTGAATAATGAATTTGAGAAGAAAAATAAAATAACAAAAAGTACCAAAAACAAATGATCCAAGCCTAATGCCTCACGACGATAATGAAAGAAGTCACACGCATTGTCAAAGCAATGACTTGAAAAGCAAATAATAAAATATTATGAAGTAAACATCTCATACTTATATTTAATTAATTAATCTAAAAATAATTTTTGGTATGAAGATTAATCATGAGAGTAGACTGGAAAAACTTGGTTATCTTAAAATATATATACCAAAGAGATACTTAATTAGATATTCAATATGAGTAAGTACAAACTTGTTATTTTTCATTTATAATCCATTTTAATCTAAGTTCTAATATATATATATATACACACACACACTACAAGAAGCGATGAAGAAAAAAAAGAGATGAATAGTAAATTTCTATGCCGAGCCTGACAACATTGGTAGCTAGATATGATGAGTGACATTATTTCTAGGAAGTTAACATGAAGTTACTTGATGAGTTTTGAAGAGGAAGCGATTTCATGACATTTATGTTACAAAAATAGGTTACTTTGTTTATTATTGAGATTTAATATATTGCCCCTCCTAAAGGACGCAATTTTTTTTTTTATTTCCTACATAAACTTGGTCTAGAATTAATAAATAAATATAATTAAGTCTTAGCCTTATTCAAGTGATGTTAGTGAAATTTAAAAGAAAGAATAGAGAGTTGACGTGCGTGCACGCATAGAGAGAGAGAGAGAGAGAGAGAGACTTTATTTCTCTTACCTTGATCAAGGATGATTTGTCATCAAGGTAAAATTTATGCTCTTCAACTTGAATTTGGTGAGATTTACTCATCTTTTCCATGGTTGTTATTGTTAATATCCATCCTTGTTATGATGTTCTTGTTGTTGTGATTATCCAAGTTAGCGGCTTGATGATAATACTTTATTAGAGAACAAACTTTGTATTCCTATAATTTGATATAGCAAAAGAATTATAACTTTTTATTTAAAATTTTTTTAAGTAAAAAGTATTTGTATTGATTATAGATTAAAAGAATTAATCTAAATTCTGGTATCTAAAAGTTTATTAAACCTTAATTAATCTGGTCGAACTGGGATAGCCTATTAAGAGATAAAGCTTTTTTAGTTATAATATACTTTATTTAAATTCGAACTGGAGATCTTGTGTTGATTGTATGATTGATTTTTTTTTTTTTTTGTTAAAATTAATTTGGTTGATCTCATTTTAATTGTGAAAGAGAGAAAAGAGTTTTCGCGCTTCATGAATTCAGTTGACATATACAAATGACATTTCCCATTACAAATTAATAGAAGATAGAAAGAATAAGAACTGAAATGAAGGCAAAGAATTAATTCAAGTAGGAGATATAACAAATACATTTTTTCGATGGAAAGAAACAATAGAAGAGAGCACCTCTTCTACACTTGCGGCTGCTCACTTCCCTGCCATGCCCAAACTATATCCTTGAGAGAAGGCTTTAATTCATGATCGCAAAAATCCTTGTATTCAAACGAATCCCCTGATTTTTTCTTCATCTCTACAACATAAAACGACGGCGTAACCTCACAGATTTCTGCATCTATAGCAAGCAACCCTTTTCTTCCTTCCCTGCTGCCCTCCAACATCAGGGTTCCATCTTTCTTCTTAAAACTGAAACTCTCTGCCATTGCTATTTGTTCGAATTTCGACATGATCATCGAGGCCGATTTTGTTGTAGTAAATCTCTCTTCCTGTCTTTGATTCCTATCCTTCTCAAAGAGGCCAGACAAATCAAATCCTTTCGAGAGAGATATGATGTCGAAGGCATTGTAGCAAGTTGGTCTCAGAGGACTTCTTGGAGCCACCATGGCATTTTCCGTTGAATTGCTCTCGTTATCCGATGCTGAATCGAAGGCAGAGTGCACATCCTTAATCAAGTTTCTTCTGGCGTGACCTTGGGGTGATGGCGGGGTTTCAATCTGCTTATATCCCTTCCTAAACCAACAATTTTTCGTTATCTTTTCTATGCTCGTTCTTGAGCTTGGATGGGGGTCAAGAATCCTCGAAAGAAGCTTTTTAGCCTCGGGATGGAACCAGTTAGGACACCTGAATTCTCCTTTGGTAATCTTCCTATACAATTCCATGAGGTTTTGGTCATGGAAAGGAAGAAAACCCGCCAAAAGCACGAAGAGAATAACTCCACAGGACCATATATCAGCCTTGGGTCCATCATAACCTTTCTTGTTAATGACTTCCGGAGCAACATATGCCGGAGTTCCACAGGTTGTGTGGAGAAGACCATCTTGCCTCCTCGACTCCGATAAAGCACTCAGTCCGAAATCCGTAATCTTTAGGTCACCATTTTCATCGAGGAGAAGATTTTCAGGCTTGAGATCTCGATGGTAGACCCCTCGGCTATGACAGAAGTCAACCGCACCAATCAGCTGCTGGAAATATTTGCGAGCAACGTCTTCCTTGAGTTTCCCTTTGGAAACCAAGTTGAATAGCTCTCCTCCTTTCACAAACTCCATGACGAAATAGATCTTGGTCCTGCTTGCCATGACCTCATTGAGTTGAACAATATTGGGGTGCCTAACAAGACGCATGACCGAGATTTCTCTCTTGATTTGATCTATCAAACCACTCCTTAATACCTTTCCTTTGTCAATAATCTTGATGGCAACGCTCTGGCCAGATTGGAGATTTCTTGCATGGTAAACCTTGGCGAAAGTCCCTTGTCCGAGCAATCTCCCTAACTCATATCTGTTCATCAATATAGGACCCATCTTCTCCATATTAATTAAACTGACCAGAGGTTATTGCATTTCACCGTCGTACATTGCTTCTAATACATCTTCTGATCATCATATCTCCTCCGGCAGAATTGAGGAGTCTATGATGTATTCAAGGAAAGAAGAGAGAAAGGGAGAAAGCTACCATTTCAAAACTTTAACTTGCCCCTATTAAGGAGCTAGGTAGAAGAAGGCGGCTGTTCCAGAAAGACAAATCATACCCTTCCATCAATTGTATAGTAACAGACAAGCTGAAATCTAATTAAAAGATTCATAAAAATAGCAAAACTGATCTGGTCTATATTTACTTGGCTGAAATCTAAGCTGAAAGTGACAATGTCAAAGGCATGGACACTTTTTTTATTTTTTTTATGTCGTCTTCTACTTCTGTGTACTAATATTAACACACAGGCTGATGATACTTTCACAACCTCCTCTTATTTTGTTCTGTAATGGCTGTAATTCGATGTAGGATTTCTCAAGAACACAATAACTTTCAAATTAAAAAACAAAAACCACACACACAGCGGCATATTCACGAGGGGCCGGCCATGTGGATGCTTTGTGATCAACTGGCCCCATAAGATCTACAATGACCACAAATGGAGTGATGCTTCAATATGGAGAGAGAATAGCAGCAAGATAAGGCAGCCGCAGACAAGTGGTGCCTGGTTAAAAGAGGCCCACGGATCAACTGATCACTTATGCAGAATCGAGGGATTCCAGGCGGTGTGACCTTGCCTCTAGGGTGGTTCATCGCCTGTCTTGGCCAAAATCTACACCTTCAACGAATTTTGGTGATGGCTGGGCCACATAAATTAATATTTTCTACACTTCTTGAATTCCACCAGATTCGATCAAGTTAAGTGGGCTATATTATTGTTGTTGTTGTGCGTGATTCGACATTTCACATCATAGGACAAGCAATCCAGGTCCTCTTTCCCATCAATAAATCAGGCTATATTATTATTTATAGCCCTTTTCTTCTCGCAATATGTTGGGATCAATTAGGTGCTAATCAAATCAAAACGAAGTGTGTTCCACATAAAACAAAGGAGGAATCGACGCAAGCCTTGGATGTTCTTTAATTTTAGAAAATTACTAACTATCATGTGCTGCCATGAGACTTTTTTAAAATATTTTTTTTATTTTAGTAGATGATAATTAAAATAAATATATGTAAGAAAGACAATGATTAAAGTTTCAAGAAAAAATATATTTCTTGTAATTAAAATTGTATTTTCTTATTCATGTGTGTTTTTTTTTTTTTTTTTTACTTTTGATAATAACATTAATAATAACATGGTTAATTGAATAAAGCTGATGACAATAAAAAAAATATTTATAAAAAAAATAATGACTTGAATCAAAGATAAAAAAAAAAGGTATCTTTTTTAATAAAAAAAAATTGCTTTCATTGGTAATGTATTTCCCTTTTGTTTTGATGAAAAATACTTTTTTTTATCATAAGCATTTGTTTTTAAATACAAGCTCATTATGATGTTAAAACAATATTAATAAAGCAAAATAGTTACACTCATGTATGAAAGAAAATATTGAAATCCTAAAAAAAAAAAAAAAATCAAACTCGGACGAATCTTCTAAACCTAGGCTAATCTCACAAACTTGCAATCCATAAAATCCTAAACCTGAGCAAAATTAAGAAGCTCAATTTCTAAAATAATTAAATGTTAAAGAAATCCAAAAAAAAAAAAACATCAATTTTGAAAATTAGCCAAATTTTTTTTAACATATAACAAAAAATAAAAAGACTTGAGATAACCCGAGTCATTTTTAAAATTAGTATAAAATTTCATAGCTTTTAAACTGTATATAAAGGTTGACCTGGGACAAATCTTAGGTCATAGGTCAGGCAACTTGACCTGGGTTAACCCAGGTCAAAGGTTTATAAAATAGTAAAAACAACATAATTTTGAGATAAAATTTTTTAAAAAAAATTGAGAAAAAAAACTTAAAAAAAAAGAGAGAGGAAAAGAGTCAAAGTTTTTTGTTTGCATTATATCACAATTGACTAGGTCAAGGGTCAACCTGGATTTTTGACCGGGTCATACTATGTTAATACTCTCTTTATTTTTGTTAAAACTCAATCCGACCTATGCCCCGAGTCATTGGTCAACTTGTCAAATCAGGTCAGGTTGGGTTTTAAAATAGTAAACAATATGCAGGAATAAATAAAAATAATGGAGCTCAATCTCCAATTGAATTAATACAGAAGAATAAAACTAAAAAACATAAGTTTTAAAAAAGGGAAAAACAAACATGAGCGAACTTTAAAAACTTGAGTTAATTTCTAAAACTAGGAACTCGTAAAATCCTAGACCTATGATCAATTTAAAAGCTCAATTCCTAACCAATTTAATGTTAGAGAATAAAAACATAAAACAAATACCAATTTAAAAAATTTCTCAAAGTAAGAAAAATAGAATTCAAAAGAATGAGGATCAAATCTAAGAAGAGAAAAAACTTCAAGAGGATGAAATTATAAAACAAATTAATTTTAAAAATTACTTAAATAAAACAAATAAAATTTAATTGAATGAAAAGAATAAGGACATATTAGAGGAGAGAGAGAGAAAAAAAGGGGAAAATAACAAGTTTATAAATTAAAGCGGGTGAAATTGAAAAACATCTTATTTTATAAATTATTCCAAATAAAATAAATAATAATAAAAAGAATAGGGACAAACTAGAGGAGATAGAAAAGAAGAGAAAATAAACTAAAGGGTTTCTTTGAAATTTTGAAAATTCAGACGTGAAAATAAAAGAGGAAAGAGAAAAAAAAATAAAAGGTCATTGATGCTAAACAAGAGGTTTCTTGGTCATATGAATCACCGCATCATGAAAAGGCTATCAAGATAATTCAAATATCTTTGTGGAAGGCGATGTTCGGTTACTGACAACATTGTATACATCTTCCGAAAGGCATGGAGCTTGCCCACTTCATAACGCATGCAATTTTTTTTATAATAATTTTTAATATTTATTAAAATAAAAAAAAATGTCTCTATGCCAACTTGATAATAATCAAAATCTAGGATATAATGACAAAAAAGGCCCCTTGAAGATAGTTTAACTGATTTTTCTTTTAAGATTAATTAAATTATTTTATAGCGCTAAAAAAAGTGTGAAGACTAATAAGCTCCTCAATGCAAGTTTTTATTTTTATTTTAAGGTTAATAAAGTTATTTTATTGTGAAAAAAAAAAAAAAAAAAAACTAATTCATCCTAGTATAATTTGGAAATGACAATTGCATCCTATTAAAAAGATCGAATTACCCTTAATGTGTGGCTCAAAGGTTTTATTATTGAAATGCAAATACATCATTATACTATTACAATGAATAATAATTTGTGAGTAGGTGCATATTAATGTCACAAGGAGTTTTAGTTATTTTATAATGTAATAATATACAAACAGCTACCTTTTAGTTTTGTTATAAGTAATTATCAATTTGAGAATGATTAAAATCATATAGGAATAAAATCTTAATTTATAGTTTAGGTTTCGTGAACTTGATACAATATTAATATATAGGAATAAAATCCAAATACAACTATAAATTTTGAATCCTGTGATGTATATTAGGTGAAAGAAAATATTAATTAGTTAGGTTGTCTCTATTTTTTCTATATACTAAAATTATTTTTATTCATTTTGAATTTAGTAATTTAAATTTAAGTTGTTTGAATGTATTTTGCATTCTCATTAATTCATCCCAAAGAGGTCCCCATACAAAGTTCCAATAAGACCTAACGTACAATTTTAACTCAATAAACACTCTCAAATGGAGGAAAGATTCATGTTAATTTGATGATAAGATTGTATATTAACGTTTTCTAGCATTTATTTGGACCATTTTTGTATAAATTAATGAGTACATAAAAATCATGTGCAAATTAGATAGAAAATTTTTAACTATATATATATATATATATATATATATATATATATATATATAGTTAACAATGAAGAGATGAAGTTGTCGAATATATATTACATTTTAAAAAAATTGATGATAATAAGGGTTATAGACTCAATTAATAATGAAGTCATGCATTTGATTTAAACAATTTTTTTGCTAATTGTTTTTTTTTTTAACAGATAAAACATTTCGAAAGAACATGAGAAGATTTTGTTGTATTAGTAAATAAAAAAAGACCATTAAAAATCCAACCAATGGATGGCATTGCTTAAAACAAAATGAAATGGTTTTAGTTACTAGGATTTTCAAGGAACATGGAGCAATTGACTGCATGCTCTCAATGTTGCTTTGAAAAGTTAGTAATGCATAATTAAACATCAAATCTAAAGTCAAGCAACATATTTACGAAAGGAATAAATTAATTCCAAGTTGACTACATGCTCTCAATGTTGCTTTGGTGTATTTGTAGTGTTATAAAAGAAAAATTGAAAAAAATAAACAATGTATTTCCACCCAATTTTAAAGATAACTAGAAAGCTCTAAAATTAATCATACAAAGATTCTAAAAAAAGCAATTAGTTATGTCAAAGTAAAGATAAAAATCATTCTAAGACATCCTATTTAAAATAAATTACATAGTGTTTATTCTAAAAAAAATACATGTTATAAGTTGTGCTTATATGCTAATATTGCCTAAATAGTCATGTGTGTTTATTATTATGGAAAAAAAAACATATAAAGATAAATCATGTTCTCAATGATACAAACATAAAAATTAAACATGGGATTGAAAAACATGACGAAAACTCATCCAAAATATAATCATCCATCACCACCCACGAGGACTTATTTGATAATACTCCATGTATATGCAAATTAAACAAGAAAAAACATATATAAAAAAACACTTCTAAATAAAATAACAAGTGAAGCCAAAACAAAACATGATCAAGCAAATTATGACAAGTGAAAGAAAATAAAATTTGGGATAGTTTTTATTAAAAACAAAATTAATTAGAATAAATAAGATTCAAAATTCATATTTCTAAAAAGTTTTATGCATGCAAGAGTTTAACAAATATTTAATCACACAACCTCAAAAGCTTGCTCTTTACATAAAAAGAAATGAAAACAACATTTAGCATGAAAACAATTTCAGATTCACAAGCAATTATAATGACTTATTTTATGAAATAACACAAAAAAAAAAAAGTAAAACAAAATTTTAGAATAACTTTCATTCCAAGTTTTGTACAATGTCACAAAAATTATCTTTTGAATAATCTTTGCTAAAAAAAACCATAATAACATTTTCAATAATTTTGTGAAAGATGATTTTTATGCAAAAACAAGAGCCTATATGACATCGCATCATTCAAAACAAGTATAAAAATGTTATAGAATATTTATCACAAAAATACATCAAAACCAAACCATTAATCCTTCACATCAATTCCCAAACTTGTCCTTCCAACCCTATCATGGGATATTGAAAACCAGCCTTATTTCACCTTAAATCTCTCTCGGCAACATTGTACCCCTAAAAGTGCCTACAAATAATGTGAACAAGAAAACAGTATTGAACAACATCATGAATTAACATAGAAAATCAAGATGACCCTAAGAAACAATAGAATAAGCTACAATACAATTGGCGCGTGAGCTTATGCGTCATTGCTATTGTTAGTGTATAGGGCCACAAGCTGGTATTGCTGGAATGTGGCTAACCTCAAATAGGCACCAGTTCGATCTTCTCTACCCGTTGATAAAGGTGGTGTTGCCCGCCCCCACCTAATGAAAGCGATTGAACTTTTTTAATCTTAATTTCTTTCTTTTATTTTTTTATGCTATTGTTTTCTATATATTTTTTTGCAACTGTTTTGCTATCATTTGGGGTTGTTTTGGTTGGTGATTGCCACTATTTTAGGCATTGTTAGGGGTTGGACAATGGCAGCATGGTATTTTTGGTGTTGATGGCCGGAAAAGTTAAGGGTTTTATGATGGTTTTGATGACCGAAAAAGTAGAGGTTTTGAAAGTTTTGATGGGTAAAGAAGAAGAAGGTGTTTTGTGATGGTTTTGAGGGAGAAAAAAGTGAATAATTATGCAATCTCAATAACATAATAAAAAGGTTAATTGTATTCAACTTCCCTCTATTACTGATGTTTGATTAGTTTAATTCCTCCACAAGTAATTCAATTATTTGGATCCTCTTACTCTATAGACATTCAAGCAAATTCATTCTTCGATAATCAACTAATGGCAGATGGTTTTGATTTTAATTTTTTTTATTATGTTTTTCTCTCATCATATGCAAAGAATTTATACAAAAATATTTTTGTATTCCTTAATTTTTTTTTTTGGGTAATCATTCGTAACCGGATTCACTGAACCCAAAATTAGAACATAGCCCCACTGGCTCTAAGCTAGCCATTCTTTTGCGTGTGAAAATTCAAGTAAGCCAGGGATAGGAAACTGATTTTGTTTGTTTGTTGCATGCAATTTATCTTTTATTTATAGTCTTTCAAGCGAAGAACAATGAATACATTTTGCCTGAGAAAATTATATTTAGGATTTTATGGATTATCCTTGCATAGCGGCATGATGAGCTGCTTGCTGTCATTCTTTGGTAGAAACTCTGGCTCGTGGCTTCTCCTCCCCCCCACAGAATCAAAGGGAGAAATTTCCTCCTGGTTTTGTTCCTGAGCAAAACCTCAGTTTTCCTTGGCTAAAAATCAAAACGATCTAATTTAATTTTGTTTTTGAGAAGGGGAAACTTATGATCTAAGTGAAAACGAGACATATCTGTTGCACAGATTATCAGATACATCCAGTGCAGTACTCCTGCTCGCATTCAAAGAGGAAGGCGAACCCCAAATGCATGTGATGCGATGCAACTGGTGCAGTGAATAATTCTTCATCTGCTAGCTGACCATCTAGTAACAATGCTTCAAATATACCCTGAGAATCAGAATAGCTTCATAATCTGAAGATTACAGGTCCTTTTTTCCAACGAGAAGCTATCTGCTACAATTGTACGGTTCTAGCTGAAAACATTGCATCAGGAGTGGTTGGAATTCATAAATTCCATGGCAAGTAATTGTTCAAAGGGCCACCAGAAGTTCTGAGTATAAACAGCCTAGCTATTAATAAAACAAACTCACTTTTAATATATTCACAAGGACTAAAATCCCAGTGCTATGTTAGTGTTTTACAACACAAAAGCCAATCATGAAATACATATAATTGGGGCTCAATACCCCACGAATGAAACAGTACATCACACTCTTGTAGTAATGAGCAATACCAGGGAGAAATGGTGAAAATATAACGAATCAATGAGTCATATTACAAGAATACAATAACGGGACTAGAAACCAAAGGGATGGGAAAGCCAAAGATAGGTGGTATTTGATGATTTTGGCGTGGCACCGACCGAAAAGCTAACTTTTGTATTTTCACATAAAAGTATGAGAGAGACTTGATTCCTGCTCGACAAGAGTCAGAGAGCCTTAAGTTGCCTCCACGGATAATATCTCAAGCTCAGCCCACCAAAGGGGAGAAAGTCTTGGGGTTGCTTGATCAGGCGAGATAGAAATCACTTCCTTCAATTTGGAGGTGATCTCCTTCATTGTTGGTCTGTACCTTGGATCTGATTGGATACATTGTTGAATAACCTCACAGATGACATCAAGCTCGTTGTTTTTGAAAGACTTGAGGCTTGGATCAATCATGTAGCCGATGCTCCGCTTGTCATTCAAATATTCAGCAGCCTGCATGTTTAAAATTTTATGGTTATCGGAGGCAGGAATTAACCATCCAGCACGTGGATAAAAACAAATATTTAGCCTCGAGATAAAGGCAAAAACTGTGATCGGTTTATGAGATATCATACAAAACTTACCCAATTTTCAAGGTGCCCTTGTTCTTCCGAGTATGAGAGCTTCCCGGAAATGACTTCAAGCAACAAAACCCCAAAACAGTAGACGTTTGTTTCTAAATCAACATGGGGGGGCAGTGAATCCTCCATTTCGCCAGAAATTTTTGAGTTTGACGTAGCTTGAGGCAAGAAACAGATCTCTGCAATCTGAGAAAGCATAATATAGATAGAGAGGTTAAATTTTAAAAAAGGAAAAATGAAAAGGAGACAAGTGGAAGCTAATCCATAACAGAAGAAAGGATGTACCTTAGCGGCATAGTCATCTGTTAAGAAGATAGCACGTGAACAAAGTTTAGAATGTACTATAGGTGGATTCAGATCATGGTGCATATATTGCAGGCAATAAGCAACTCCCATAATAATCCTCAACCTTGTATTCCAGTCAAGATGTTCCATTTCTTCAACTGAAAACACAGAAGAAATGTTTGAGACTCTTAGCTTTCCCAGCATTGCACCAGCAACATGGACCAAATCCACACCATCAAAAGTTCATTAAGAACCTTACCATGCAGATGCTCAAAGAGAGATCCATTTGGAGCATATTCAAAAACCATCATCCTATTGAACGGTTCATCCTCCTCGCAGTAGCCAATGAGGTTTACAAAGTTCTTATGATTAATCCGTGATAGTGTTTCAATCTACAACAGACCAAAAGATTTGTAGTCATGAAATTTTGGTAAAACATAGTGAGATATGCATGATAAAATCATTGAATGTTATTTGTTAAATTTCAAACTAGTAATCAGAAATGGGCAAACCTTTTTTCGGTATGCCATCTCTGCACTCTTTGACCAGTCTTTGGAAGAAGTCACTGCAGTTGATGCAACAGAAATCTCAACTCCACTAGACAGTGTTCCCTTGTACGCAGTGAAACCATTAAACGTATCAATGATATTGCTGAAATCCTCACAGGCAGTTTCCAGCTCTGATCGATTTAACTTGGGAACCCCTGTATTTCACATAACTAGCTGGTTAAGTTTGTAATAAATTGGACAACTATAAGGCCATGGAATAAACAATAATGCTTTAAGACCGGACCAGACACAATCAGAGGCAACTTATAATGTTTATCGAGCTCGGTAAAACGTAATGGCAGGACCAATCAAATGCATATGAAGACAGAAATTCATTTTGCTAAACTAGCAATTAAAATGAGAACTTAATTCATACAGTCCACTCTAAATGTAGCAATCAAATAATAAAGTTGAATGAGATGTCAACCAAAATAAACAATTTGATTAAATAATTTCACATGTTCATAAAATGAGTCGACATTCCTAGGTCATTTTTTAGGAATGCCTCCGATACTAAAGGCTCCTTCATGATGCAGAACTTAAATATACTAGACCTCTTATCCCTCAGGCATCCAAACACGTGCCACCATCCTAAGATAACATTCTTATGGGTGAGAAAAAAATTCACAGTTGATCCACCACTTCAATCAATCAGGTTGGCCAAATCACACAACTTAAGTTATTATTAATGTTGTCAAGTAAAGAGCCTAATCAAATAAGCCTGCTGATCAATAACAAAGTCATCAGGTTTTTTTCTTTTTTTTTCGTTTTTTTAATTGTACATACTAGAGTTCACCTGTAACAAATGCTTTCTGCAACTGTCCACTTAGACCAGTCTTCCATGGACCTATGGTCGTCACTACTTGTTTCCTGCACATTAACAGCAAGCCTACTGCAACAATGCCCACGATCCCTGCGATTGGAATTATTAGGAAATACATCCATGTATTTCCAGAAGTTCCATTCGTTGGTGGTTGTTCTATAGATGGTTTTTCAGAAGAATGACTTGAATGCTCAGTCCCTCTGGGCGGAGGATTGACAGGTGAATCCAATGACACAGGAGATTGAGCTTGATGCTTCTTTGCATTCGGTATTGCAGGGAAAGACCCACTACTTCGCGTGGTTGGAAGAGCAATAATTGGTTGAGAGGAAGACCCACCAATAGCAGGTGCAGCTTGGAGGTTACTGGACTGTTCAAGTAGTCTGCGACGTTCAAAATTGACAACAATCTCTACATTTTGAACTGTGCCTTGCTCTGATGATCCTGCTCAGTGCAAAAGGCATCACATTTATCTCACATCACAAGTATAAATATTAATATCAAACAAATCAAGGTTGCTGAATGTTTTGTACTCACTATCTGGTTCATTGAAGCAATTTTCTCCAAAACCATGCAGAGCATCCTTCCCAAGCTTGAACCTTGTAATGGAGGTAAAAAGTCAGTAAAAAGAACACACAAACAACCACTACTACAACGCGAACATGTCAAAAGTGGGATATCCCCATCACTATCTGCATCCATATACATCAAAATTGTATGTGTGTGTGTGTGTGAGCATGCGCATGTGTAAGCATTTTAATTTCCTTACGGTTGCAGCATGAAGGAATTCAAGTAATGCATAAAGGCTCCTTTTATTGGGAATATGAATGAATTCGCTCCATTCAATTGGTTCAAGCTGCTCCACCACGTGCTGCACAAGACAACATCTTAGATCTGAAAAACAGATTACTAAACTGAACCACCCTCTTCAACTTCAATAACTTCAGTTCACAAAGTGATACTTAGTGATTGGTTTGAACCATCAAATAAAAAAGGGATGCACAATGCTCTTCCAAATGTTAGTGGTTTACTGCATAAGTTTATAATGCTTAATGCAACACATAGGAGAGAACGAACCATTTAAGCTAGCAACAGTTGGAATGTACGAGTGCTTAAACTACACGTTCTATGAAGTCTATAATCACCTCATGCTACATTTGTTGTGTCAGATAGCTTTCATGTGTATTTCCTGTGCTAGACAGGGTGCAAACTGCAAACAACAGAAAAAAACAAGAGACTTTTGTCTGCTAAATTGACAGAAAAATCAATGACCACTTGGAGTGGTACTGGTCAGGTGTGACTAATAGCTTTTTCTCTCTCCATATTTGGTAGTGAGTTAAAGGTGCTTCACTTTCGTGATTACTTCTCACAATAAACACCAAAACCATAACTCAACTTAGACATGTTTGGCAATCAATTCATCATGCGCAGAATCTCTTGTACTTGCAGATGAGCGTTGATGAGGAAAGATGGAAAATGTCACTTACCCATGTCCAAGTTTTCTATTGACACAGGTAACTCCAGTAGTAGAACCAGATGCGAGATTTCCATCAAATTGCAATTCATAAAGCAGGTCAAGCCTCCTGATCTCTGGAGGAATGGTTCCCTCAAATTTATTGTCTCTAAGCAGCCTAAGGAAGAAATTGTCTCAGTCTAGATAACCACGCAGCATAAACCATTAAAACAATTAAAAAGAAGGATAGCTCACACACAAGTATTTTAATGATAGTAATCTTCCTATTTCTTCTGGAATTGCTCCACTGAAGTTATTGTTCCTTAGGTCCAGTAGCTCTAGCTTTTTGAGCTCTCCAATCTCTTTAGGAATGGTACCAGTGAAATGGTTTTGGTAGAGTACACTGTCATGAAAGTAATGGAAGGATCAGAAAGTTCAATTAGTTTCAGAACCGAGCAGAGGTTACAAGTACAAAGCTATACATCAGAATCAGAGATACAATTTCCATTGTAGCTGTAGATCCCTATAAACATAAAACAATAGTTAACAAGTCTGAATATCAAAATCATTTATTTCCATAAATCCTAAAACATCGAGATTAGGAAGAGATATTGAATCTAATATCTTCACTACATACTAACATGTGTTAGAATATGTATGATAGCCTATCAACAATAAAAACCAAACAGTCCCCATATGTCTTGGCCAAATTCATATTCAATCAGTAGAAATTGGCTAAATGCAGTGCTCGTTTCTATTCTTGGAGGCTTGAACAGCTTAATCATATACTAGAATGAAATGCTTAATTACTAAACCCCAAGTTTCATCAGAGAAAATACAGCAAAATTATGAAGTCTTACAGAGATCTTAAGTTAACAAGTTTGCCAAGCTCTGGCGCCAATGTCCCTTCCAAAGAAAGTCCGCTCAGATCCCTACAAGTGCACTGAACAACATTAATATGTCCAATCATTCAGCATCCACATAAAATTTTCTGTAACAAAACCTCTGAAATGCAACTGCAAACACTTCTCAATATCACACAATTCCAACAACAAAAAATTAATTGAAATGGTCTGCAAAATCCACCATAGTTAAGATTGGAAACAAAACAACTATATAAAGTGGCAAATTTCACTTTTTCTATTTCATAAGATGAATGGTATTTATTAGCTCTTTTAAAGGAAGCATCAGCCACTTACAGTATTTGCACTTTTCCCGCGACGCAATGAACACCAGTCCATGAGCAAGGATCAATATCGTTGGGATTCCAATTTGCAAGGGCACCAAAAGGATCAAAATCCACTCTTGCCCGGAATTTCAACAAAACCGATCCTGCAATTCGTACCCCCACATTACATTCAATTACCATAACCAGGATTCAGCAAGTGCATTTTACCAATATACGTGTACACAGAAATCAAGGATGCATAAAACAGGAATTACCCTCATCAGTAAGCGACCACGAGCATTGATTTTCAAGACTAAGAGTCAAAACCAAAAAGAACAAAATTCGGAACCCAATTGAGTTCCATCTGCCCCTCATTGCTTGATGAACCAAAGTTGGCAGTGGAGGTAGCAACAATAATCGCCAGGTTTCCTATACAAAACCACCCCTTTCAACTAACAACAACAACTGATGCAAAATCGTTAATTTACAAGAAACTATTAACAACTATGCTACGAAAAAGTGAAAAGCCTTCACATTTGATCATGTCAGTGTCCCTCATCTTTGTGTTTTAAAAAACTCTCTACACCCTTTTCATGAAAGACCACATAACCTGGCTTAGCAGGCTATAATCTTCCTCTAAATCTCCACACCAATAAAATGTAGCTGCAAATGAGACAACAGCAGGAAGGAAAATAAGACAAAAGTTACCAGAATGGCACAATAAAAGAGAGAGAGAGAGAAAGCTTTTAACAGACAATGAAGAATCAAGGAATACCCTCAAGAACAAGCAATCCAAAAGAAAAAAGTTTAAGGGTTATTGAATTTACCATTCAAGAGGGTAAGAAAGGATGCCTTAGTGCTGCTGTTGTTAAGGGCAATATTGCAATTTTGATACCAAAGATCCTTCAAGAGAATGAAATGCAATGAGGGCTGGTAGGAGGTTGGGTGGATGGATGGAGAGACTCGAACAGAAAAAAGAAAAGGCAGCAAAAAAATGATAATGAGACTTTTTATTAATATTATTTGCTAGAGTAACAAAAGAATGATATATTTCTTTTCAATGACTGCCCTTTGCTAGATGATATTAGAGGATCTCCTCCACCATTGTTTGTTTTTTACAACTTTCTGTTTTTTCTGTTTTCCCAGTTTTTTCTCTCTCTTATTTTCTTTTTCTTTCTCTCTCTCTCTCTCTAGCTAGCCCCCTCCACCAGCCACCCCAGCGACCTATCTGTTTCTGATTGCCATTATTTTTCTTTCCTTTTTTGGTTTATTTTCCAAAGGGTCCCGTTAATGAGTACATATTTTGCCTTTTCTCCATTATGGGTCCTGCTCTAACTTATATATTTTAAAAGTATATTTAAAACTATTTAAGTTTTTTTTATATATAAATTATATTTTTTTTAGATTTTTTTTTACTGTATTAATATTAAAATTATTTTTAAAAAAATATTATTTTAATATATTTTAAAATAAAAAACACTTTAAAAAACAATTACTACTATATTTCTAAATACATATAAATTAATAGTTTAGTGGTCAATCACATATTTGTATAGAGTATAAGTAGTTTTATGTTGTAAGGTGTTTTTAAGATTAATTTTTATTTAATGAATTTATATATTTATGAGAAAATAATTATTTAGTTTATAAAAAAATAATATGTTTTATTAAATGAATTTTTTTTATAAAAATATTTCTTTTTTATTAGCAGCATTTTTTATATTATAAAACTAAAGGTCATTAAATAAATATTTATAGAAATCTTTCACTGTTATTGTGCATTTATTTATTTTTTAACAAAAATATTTTTTTTTTATGAGCATCATTGTTTATTTTCAGGTTAAATAAAAAGAAGAAGCAAGACTCGAGAATATTAAAGGAATAAAAAAATAAAAAAATAATTAATATGGAAAAATCATTTAAAATAATAAAATAGATATTTTATTCTCAGTTAATATTCATAAGCATATTTTTTTATATAAGTAGATTCATATATAATATTTTAAATATCATTTTTTTTTTTATTCATAGTGGATTTGATTCACAGTTAAAAAAAAACTAAAGAGTAATATAAAAAAAAAAAAAAAAGTTCAAGCATTCGTCTTTGCACCTAGCCCTTTATTTTCTTTTGTAATGGATGGATTAAAAGTCATTACATAGTTAAGTTAAAAAATAATAATAACATAGCATCCACTTAAACAGATAATTTGTCGTCATCTTGTTTAAATCTCAGCCAGCAAAGGTGGAGGTTTAGATTTTTGGACTCAAAACAAATTAATTTTCAACTTGGTTCACCTTAAAACATCTAAAAACCAAGTAAATTTATTTTTTTACTTCAAAACACTATATTATAATTGATCCAATAAGAAAATTACACAGATTCAAAATACCTTTTTTATAAGCTTGGATCTACCTTTTTTTATAATATAAAATTCTCAAACCATATTCATAGAAGTCACTCTTTTAGACAAACTCTTTAACATCATGATTAACTTTTTTTAATTACTAAAATATAAATAGTCGATTTTCTCTTTTCTCTCATTTTTCTAGCTACTTTCTCTATTTCTTAACACACAAGGATCAAAATACAAACAAAATCAAGTTTATGGCCTAAACATAAATTTCTCAAATAATAGGAATCAAATATTAAAAATTTAAACTTTAGAGATCAAACTATAGTTTTCTTGGCCTCTTGAACAATAAAAATAAAATGCCTATTTTTTTCTTAACTTTGGGCATTGTCCATTCAATTCTTCCTTGAAATAAATTAAAATTCTTTTTTATATAAAATTGATGTTTGATTCATTGATGGAACACCCTACAAACCTCACACATATGATAGAACGCAAATAAAAGTGAAAAATAATATGTAAATCAATGTAAACATCAAGTGTGAGGATGAAATAATAAAGAAATCGATTTCAAGGAACAAAAGAAAAGGAAAAAGAAAAAGAAAAAGAGAAGGCACTATAAATAAATAAAAAATCATCCACATTGCTTCAAGATTGAACCCATGATAAAAATAGGTTTTGTTTTAGTATTTCTCTAGTTTTAATTTAATTTTAATATGTTGATTTTATCTTGCGAATCAAAGCATAACATTCATTCTCTAATTTTAAAGGGTTTGTGTGTGTGTGTGTTAAATATACGATGTTGGTTTTATATATATTAGACATGAATGTTGATTTTGTCAAATATATCAAATTATAATATGTATTTATAATTTAAACATAGTTTATAAGATCAAAGAGTAGTCATATTTTTAGATAATGCGTTAAAGTTGTAATGTATAGAACTTATCAATAGTTAATTATCAACATTTTTAGATAGAATTAGTCTTGTTGCCTGTATTATGCTGCGGGTATGGATTCAAGATATTGGCGACATTATTGTGAGCATAATTGTTTTAAGCAAAAGGTGTAAATTCATAACATATGATTGAAACTCTAACTAAAAAAGATCTAAGACATTGTTGTTCGAACATTTTTAAAAAAGTATACGACTTTGTTAGTCTAAATGCAAGAAAAGAATTTCTAGGTTGTGGGAAACTCTTTAACAGTGTGTCATTAAACCTGATCTAGTGGGTTAATCTTGAAATCTCTTAAACCAAGCTTCAAATAAAACATATGGGTATTGTCTTGATGTGACCTAGTCGACTTAGTGGGTTTAAAAACAGCCAAAACGATCAATAACAAATTGGTTTGACCTTGAAAAATATTCAAAATGACATTTTTTTTAATTAAATATTGAAACATTGACATATTGAGTTATCAACCAGGGTTAACTCGCTAAATTTACAATCAAAATCCTGGACACGACCACAATGAGTTAATCTAATTGGCTCATTTGTCTCTTTCTTTTCTTTTTCTTTTTCTCTTCCTGATTGGACCTTCATTGGACTAGGATGTGATGAAATTTGAGACTAAATTGAAAAGTTATTAAAAAATCAGAGACTAAATTAAACAAAAAGGGTAAAAAATGTTTAATGTTTGTGACACATGCATTAATATGCGATAAAGGTCATTGCATTAAAAAAACGCTTATGGTTTCTTTAAAGCTCTTACAATAGCTTTTCTTGGTGTCATTAAAATTATTATAGTTAAGGTTTCTTTTTATAATGATGAATAGTGGCTTTATAAATTCAATGTATCCTTAATTATCTTTTCTTTTTCTTTTTCTTTTTTTTAATCTTTTCTATCAATTCCCAAGCCTGGTTTTTAGTTTTTCTTTAATAAATGTTGGTAGTAAGTTTAGAAAAATTATTGAAAGAAAGAGTTTTATATAATTTTATTAGGTGAGTACTATTATAATTTTTGTGGAGGGAAGGAAGGAAGTGTAACTGCCAACGGTCAGGTTTTGAGGAATATTATTATATCAACTAGTTGAGTTTAATTTAGTTTAGGAAAGAGAGAGTGGTGATTTGAGGGCCCTCACTTCCGTATACTCGGACGCGCTTTTGTTTCATTGACTGGGCCCCTTTCTCTCCCTGCGTGCGTCCCTCTTTCTTTTTTTCTCTCCTTTTCTATTAGTTTCTAAACCAGGTTTTAGGAATATAAAAATCAATAGTTTTTTAAAAAATATTTTTTATTTAAAATTATATTAAATTAATATTTTTTTAAAAAAATATTTTTATATTTACACATTAAAATAATCTAAAAATATATAAAAAAATTAATTTAAAGTACAAAAAAAAAATTATTTTTTTCAAACAAAAAAACAGATAGGTTTTTAATAGACTAATCCATCAAACTTAGAATTTAAAATCTAATTAACTCTAACTAAACTTGGTTAATCTGATTATATATTAGTAATTTGGTTGATGTAGTGAAACTCAAAACTAAACTCCACTTGTTAACATAAAATAAATAAAACTAAAATGATGATATTTTAATAAAAATATTTAATCAGGTTATCATAGTAAAAAAGTATTCTGGAACCGTGGTTTTTAAAAGTTTTGATAGTTTTTTGTTTTAAATTATTTTTTTGATTTTTTTTTAATTATTTTTATATAAAATATTATTTTAATGTACTTTTTTTTTTAGTAAAAATACTTTAAAACACAACTTGTGTCATACTTCCAAACAAATACTAAACCATTAACCATATCTTTATATATATATATATATATATATATATAAAATTAATCCGAATTTGACAACTATGTATTGCATTTGTTTTTAGTAAATTATTTTTAGTCCCAAAAAGTTCTTATATAGCTATAACTTAGTCTCTTATGTTTTAAAACTCTCCATATTATCTCCTTTTTAGCATCCTGTTAAATATAAATTGACCCTTTCGTTAGTTTCGCTATTTTCAAAGTGTTAAAAGGTATTTTTCAAATTTTTCATTACTTTTTCTTAAGTTCTTTAAATATATCAATCTGGCCAAAACCCTCTCTACTTTCTTGCACGTATACCTATTGTGAGAAAGGAATGAAAGCTGGGTAGGAAAGAAGAAGGGTTGGAGGAATAGAAATAACGTCTATATTTTTTTTTAACGAACTCTACTGATATAGAAAATAAAATTAATATCATTAAAATTGGATCCTAACCTTTTCTATATGGTATTTTTTATTTGTCAAGAATTACTTCTTTTTTCTTTTCTTTTTTGAATGAAATGATTCATGACATTTGTACTGTTTTCTGAACATATTCTGTTAATATAGAAAAAAACGAAAAAGAATTCATAAAAGTCATAAAAATGTATGTATTGTTAATTTATCACATCATATACAATTAATTGTTTAAAATAAAATGACTTAAAAATAATAAAATGCCAATGCTTCTATTAATATACTAAAAATTAATAGAACCTCAAGTATAAATAAATAGTTTTTATATATTTGAATGTAGGATTCCTTAAGACAAAAGAATTTTTGATATGTTATAATGATGACTAAATGGCATGCTGGCGCGTTGCCTCGGGCTTATGAAATAAATTTGTTTGATGGTGCTATAATTATGAATAAATATTAAAAAATAAAATTGACAAATATAATTTAAAAAATCATAACAAAAAAGAAAACACAAAAAAAGGAAAAACAAAAACCATGTAGAGAAATATTATAGCAATCCATAGTGTTTTGTGAGGAAAGCTACACTGCGTACCCCACATAATTTAGTCTTTCTTGTAATTATAATTCTTAACCAGCTCAATATAAAAAAAAAATGGCAAAGATAATTTTAGAAAAAAAAACATAAAAAAAAAACATGTGGGGAAAACACTGTAGCAATCCACAATAATTTGTGATGACAGCTACAGTGCTTTCCCCATATATTGTAATTATAATTTTCAATCAACTTGATATTAAAAAATAAAATTGACAAATATAATTTTGAAAAAAATCATAAAAAACAAAAACAGCAAAAAAAAAAAAAAAAACTATGTTTGGAAACACTGTAGTAATCCATAATGTTTTTAAAAAAAAATTACAAAGCTAAATTCGCGACCAACTCCACATTAAAAAAATAAAATTTTAAACAATATCATAAAAAAAAAAAACCATGTAGAGAAACACTGTAGCAATCAACATTGTTTTGTGAGAAAAGCTATAGCTGTAATTTTTAACTAACTCAATATTAAAAAACAAAATTGATAAATAATTTTTTTTAAATCATAACAAAAAAACTATTTGGAGAAACACTGTTTTAAAGAAAAAAAAATTAAAAAAAAAGTTTTTGGAGAAAACACTATTTAACTAACTGTAGCAATTCACAATGTTTTAAAGAAAAAAAATTACAAAACAATTCCTAATCAGCTCAATATTTTTTTAAAAAAAAATCGATAGACAATCTTATGAAGAAAAAAAAGAAAAAAATTGGGGAAAAAAAATAAAAATAAAAAAAACCAAAAACAAAATCGACAAACAATTTTGAAAGAAATCATAATTAAAAAAATTAAGTGGAGAAACACTATAGTAATTCACAATGTTTTAAATTTAAAAAAATTACAAAGTTAATTTTTAAATAAATCAATATTAAAAAAAAATTGACAAAGATAATTTTGTGAAAAAAAAATTGGAACAAAAAAACTAAAAAAAGAAAAAGAAAAAAGGAAGCACTATAGCAATCAATAGTAACATGTTAGGAAATATATGGTGTTTTCCCCATATATTTTAGAATATTACTTAATAATAATTATGTAGAAAAATATATACATTGCGATTTCATAATATTAAAATATTAATATTAATTTGTGACATTCAATAATATATTAATTTTTCTCTCTTGAACTTTTGTGAGAGTTCTCAACTATAGATTTTACTAAATTTCTATAATCAAAACAATTTTTTTAAAAAAATAAATATTAGAATGTTTACAATCGTATTTTTATTTTTCCAAGCGAAAGTTAGCATAGGCAACTCAATTTGTTTTAATATAATTGATGAGTAAGACTTCAATATATCCCTATATTTTTAATTTGTAGAATACACAATTCCAATATATTCTTCGGTCAAGTTTTCTATTCAAATTAACAAAATCAAGTCTTCATTCCAAAACTACCATTATATATATATATATATATATATATATATATATATATATATATAATAGTAAAATAGCTCAAAATTGATCAAAATATTAAAAAAAAAGGTTTGAAATTACTCAACCATTAATTTAAAATTTAAAATTATATTCTTTTATATTTTAAGGAAAACTTTAGAATAAAAGATATAATTATTCCAATATGGATATAAAAACTTGATATAACTTTTACAGAATAATATAAATCACATTTTGAGATCTCAACCCAATATATAGTTTAAACTTTTCGGTGAGATCCAAATATATAATTTATATTATTCTCTAACACATCCCCTAAAATGAAAATTATTTGGGCTTGAAACTTATATAGAGTCACACTTCCTTGTGCTTAATTTTTTTCAAATAAATGAGGATAATGAGATTCAAACTCGTGATCACTTGGTCATCAAGACTTTGATACTATGTCAAAGAACCATCTCAACTCAATAACTTAAACTCTTAGGTAAGATTCCAAGATATGAGTTATATTATTCTTTAATAATAACAACATAATAAAGAATTGAATATTATACAAGGAAATAATAAACATAATAAAAAACGTAGAAACATATTGAAAACTTGTCTATTAGATTAAATCATTTCTCTTAAAACTAATCTCATTTCAATTTTAGTTATTGAAGTATTCAATAAACAAAGTTTTTAGAGAACACATATAATATTTATTGGTGATGTAGTAGTCATATACTAGATTATTACTCACTCTACGTTGCAAGTCAAATCAATTTTTTTAGCATGAAAAAACATGCAGGTGTTGTTAATGTGACTTTTAGCAACAACAAAAAAAAACATTATATAGGAATTAACCTGATGTGACTTGGTCGATTTAACAGATTCAAATACAACCTTAATGATCGATAAAAATATAATTTAGATTTTTAAAAAAATCATAAACAACATCTGTTTTTTTAAATATTGAAATAACAATATATTAGATAAACTTAGATTAACATGGGTTAACCTAACAAATCTATTACCCAAGTCATGAGATATTGATAACCCTATAGAAAACAAATAATAATTTTTTTATTAAAATTAATTCTCAATCAACCTAATGTTGAATGATGAAATTAAAAACAAAATCAACTAAAAAAATAAGTTGATTAAACTAGGGTTCACCTATCAAACATGAGTTATAAACCCGTGATAATTCCATAGAAAGAAAATAAAAACAAATTAGAAAACTCAATTTTCAATTAACCCAATATTGAAAGGTGACATTAAAAAAAAGACAAAAAACCATTTGAGTCAACCAACCAAACTCGTGACTCGGGTCATGAGATTGAGATAACCTTGTAGAATGCAAACCAAAATAAATTATGAAGTCTAATTCTGAATCAACATAACATTGAATGATGAAATTTTTTAAAAAATCAACTAAAAAAAGAAAGAAAAAAACTCGAGGCAGTTGGCCTAACCTACAACTTAAGTCATAAGATTGTGATAACCTCATAGAAAATAAATAAAAAAAATTATATATCTGAATTCTTAATCAACCCGATGTTGGATGATATCCACTTCCATAACAAGCTTCAGGTTCATTTAGTTGGAAAAAAATGATCCAGGGGCTTTAGGGAACCCTAAAATAAATTCCAAATTGAATCAATCTTCTTACCCCCTCATCTATCCCTTCATATCTTCATTTAACAACAAATTTAAATGCCTCTAGTAAACCTATATCGGTGGTCAACACAATGTTAAGGGTTGGGTCAACGTTTTTTGAACATAAGAAAAAAATTAAGACGGCACTAAGATTTTTAAAGAAGAAAAAAATTAAGGTTGCTTTTATATATATATATATATATATAAGGCAACCTTAATTTAATAAAATGAAAAACAAAGCATACCTAGGTGAATATTTTAAACCTAGATTAACATTCCAAAATCATGACCTGTGAAATCTCATACATGGGCTTAATCATGAAGCCCAATTACCAACTAATTTAATGTTGAATACTAAAATAAAAAAAAAATTAATCTAAAAAACATGTCAAAGTAAAAAGATAGCAATAAAAATAATAAGAACCTACCCTAAAAGAAAAAAAAGAAAAGAAAAAAGAAGGATGAAATCACAAAAAAAAAATCAATTTTATAAATAATCTCAAATTAAAAAAATAGCAATATAAAGAATGAAAACTAAATCTGAGAGATAAAACATTAAAGAATGATGAATTTGAAAATAATTCCTAATTTGAAATAATGTTATTTTTTTTTAAAATACAATTAAGAGAAGAAGGGACCATACATAAAGGGAAGAGAAATCGAAGGGTTGCTGTGATTTGTTAAGGGGGAGCAAATAAATCGAGGTGTTAAGAAAAGAAAAAAAAATCAAGAATAGAAGGTATGGAATGTTTTCTCTATGCTATTTAGAGTTTTTGTTGATTAGAAAGTAGTAATTAATAATAAATTAGTAATTAGTAATAGTAATAAAGCCCATGGTTAGTTGCAACCAGGCATATACATATTAGAATCAAACCACACCTTAAGTCCATGACCCCAACCCAAAAGCCAAATCCTTTCCTTACCACTGACCTAACCTACCTTGCCTTTTCTCCATATGTCAAAATACACACGCTAGATAGTAATTTACTGCATATATACGTCCAACATTTTTATACATGTTATTTATTTCATATTTTATATTTAAAAGCAGAATTTTTAAATTTAGCTCCTTAATCGACCGATCCAAAGTTTGAATCAACTCTAATTTTTTATAAAATAAAATGATATTATTTTAATTAAAAAAATAAATAATTAACGAGTTGTAGCTAAATTTTTAACTAAATTCGGTGCAGTTCTAATTCTGAATTAACCGAATTATAAATCAACTCGAAAGATGGTACAGTGAAACTATGCTTAACAGAGGGAGGTGTGTCATCGGTGAACAGAGATGGTACATTGAATTTTTAACCTCGTGGGGCATTTCGTAGCATCGCCGCATCATTACTTGAAAGTTGAAAAAGCGAAGTTACCCAACACAACACGATACATCATATGATGACAGTTTATGCGGGTTAGTATCCCTCACCCCTCTCCATTTCTCTGTATCAGATGATTTTTAATTCTTTGTTTAAACAATTTCGAAGAACCTTCTTTTCCCTTTTCCGGTACTGTCCTCCCTCTCCTTCTACCTGCCCATGTATTTGCTTTTGTGATTTTGATCTGGGATTCTGAGATTTGGGGTTCTTTTTATCGAATATTTATGCTGTTATGTCGATTTTGGGGGGTTGTTTTTGAGCTTAACCATCGTTTTTTGTTTGTTTATATTTTGTTGATTTTTATTTGAATCTAATTTGGGGTTTAGCTCTTTTTAGTTGAATTTTGTTTGATGGGTTTGATTTTTTTTTTTTTTTTTTGTGTGGACAAGTTATTTTCGTACTGAATTTTCACACCATTTCTGTTCTGTTGCAAAAACATGTATGTAAAAGAGTAGACTTTAATGGAATCTGCTGATTTTGTTCTTAGATATTTTTGATAATTTTTTAGGTTTCTCAGGGAACAAAAAATAATATTGTACTAATATCGGTTTATGTAATTGGGACATCTTTGTTTTTTAAATGTTGGTTTTCTAGGTGATATAAGCTATCTGAGACTGGGCTTGATTAACCACAATGCATTTATATGGCTGTCCTTTCGGTTCGCATAAGACTGGATTTCGGAATTGTTGTAGAGAGAGAGAAAGTTGCTGCTGGATGCTTGCTTGTAAACTAGAGCAGACCAAGCTGTTTTTTTGATTTGGATGCTCTATTTTCAATACAAGATTGGTGATAGATAAGTGGTTTTTCCAGTTTAGATTGATTTAGTGGGTTAGCTGCTACATTCTTCGCATCATGCCAGTTGTTCAAAAACTGTATGATGCCTGCAAAGAGTCTTTCTCGGCTACCGGTCCCGTATCAGAAGAAGCTCTTGAAAGAGTCCGTGCTATTCTAGGTTTGTGGATATTTTATTTTCCTTTTTGCATATCAAATTAGCTCATTTGCTCTTAACATAACTCATTTTTTTAATCCACTAATTTGGTTTAAATTCATTATCTTAGCACTTTGATGTTTTGTTGTGTCAGATCAAATGAAGCCTTCTAATGTGGGTCTCGAACAGGAGGCACAGTTGGCTCGTCAATGGAAAGGTTCCATAAATGGCACCAATGGACGAAAAGGGCGCAATGGGAGTCTTCAGTACCCACCTCCTATCAAATATTTGCATTTACATGAGTGTGACAGATTCTCTGTAAGTGATTATTATCACCAAAGACTTTAAAGTTCTATTTGAATTGTACTTTGATTCATGTAGCGATATTGTCTCCAACTGTATGGATTGCTCATGCTAGTGAAATTGAATTCATGGACTTTGGACTTCGTTGCAGATAGGGATCTTCTGTATGCCACCTTCCTCCATCATTCCACTTCATAATCATCCTGGAATGATTGTGTTGAGCAAGCTTCTTTATGGCTCTTTACTTGTAAAGTCATATGATTGGCTTGATCTACCTGGGCATAATGATCCATCACAAGGTGCTCATCTTTATTTCCCTTCGTAATTTTGCTGGTTATGTTATGGAATTAGTTGTGGTGGATTTCAGTTTGACGTATTATCTGATATTGTATATTAAAAGCCAAATTGACTATAGTTGGTAGAGACTAAAAGCATATATTGGTATTACTGTGGGGCTAAAGCATGCCAATTGTATTGGTATGACACATTGCTTTATAATGCTAGTGTCTAGTGGTTTAGATGATGCTGTGTGTGTATCTAGAACTAGCCCCTGGCTGAGGTCCCACATCATGTTGAAAGATGTTAAGTGCAGTTGACTGATGATTTTAGCTTGTTGGTTCTTTAGGCCTTGTAAAGAAAGCTTATACATTTGGTCATATGACAATTAGATTTCTTCTTTTGGATTTGTAGAGCAAATTTTTATAGCACAAAAACTCATGCATGAAGGTGAGTGCAAACAATTGTCACAACCATTGACTTTTTGTGGTGTTTCTCTGCTTTTCTTTTTTTTTCACTCCTGCTTCATGCACAATTTTTAACCCAAATGGTATGATTTTGTTTTTTGATATATTGAAGACATGTAAGCCATATGTATATTGTTGCATTATAAATTTCCTTTCGGACCAGCAGTTTGGGCAACTGCTTGTGACTAAGCATCAGTTTGAATCTAGAACCATAGTTCGCACAAATTATATTAAAAAAATTAGTTGCCAATTTGACCACAATTCCAAACACATCCTTAAAGTCTGTTGAGCGAAAATGTAGGTTTTGAATAGTGAGTGTTTGGTGATTGTTTTAAAACCATGGTTTTGAAACCCAAGGCACATAGTTTGAAAATTCAATCCCAAGTTGTGTTTTGAGTTTCCTAAACCATGGTTTGCATTGAAATCATGTTTCCATTATTACAAGTGTCAAAATCAATGTTTTGAAAAAATTAGCAAACACATCCTTGGAATTCCAAACCTGGTCTGTGTCAGCTCTGCCACAACCTGGAACACACAGTAAAACAGCTTACATGCTCCGGGACAGGGGGTTCTTTTGTAAGCCAACAACTAATTCTAGGTGTTTGCTTTATCCATTTTAAAGTCATTGCCAACTCAAAGTATTGAATTCTCTTTACTCATTTCTTAAATTCTCATTCTCTGGGAAACCACTAACTTTAATGGTATTACAGGTTAAGTAGCATCTATGTATTTAGTGAGGAAAAATTAGTTGGAAAGCATATGTATTATAATTGCATATGAGATAACATTTCTTCCTCATTCATCCTGATAGAACAGTAATTTGGTTAAGCTTTTTTTTGGGTTGTCTTTTGCACCTTTCTTGAATGATCGAGTTTGTTGGTTGAAATTTACAGCAAGACCTGCAAGACTCGTTAGAGATTGTGAAATGACCGCTCCTTGTGGCACAACAGTTTTATATCCATCCAGTGGTGGCAACATTCATTGTTTCAAAGCCATGACACCCTGTGCTCTGTTTGACGTTCTTTCACCACCTTATTCCTCAGAAGATGGACGACACTGCTCTTTATTTCGCCGGACCCTTAAGCGAGAAACTGCCTGGTATAATTTTTTTTTTTACTTCTTTTCTGCCATACTCCAATTTAAACTTTTAAGCACTTGTAACCCCCCCCCCCCTTAAAATTGTAATCCTTTTTCTCCCCTGGCAGAAGGAACAGAAGAATTGTGTGGCAGTGAACCCTCCGAAATTGCTTGGTTAGAAGAAACTCAACCTCCAGAAAACTTTGTGGTACGGAGGGGTCTGTACAAAGGCCCTACTATTAGACGTTAAAAGGTTTTTCATTTTTTTTGGTCAGGATGTACAATACCATTAATCAGATTAGATGAACCAATGAAGAACCAAGGAATTGATTGCTGAAAAAGTTAGTTGTCAACTAACATGGACAGTAATAATCAGTTGTCGGCATTATCAAGGCATTATCTGTACATATTTTATGTATTGTACTGATAAATGGCAGATGGAAACCAGAAGAGAATGCGCTCCATTCATGTTCCTACATTTGATTGGTCATTTGTCTATAAATTAGTATTTAGAATATTTACCTTAGGCCCGTGTCTTTCCAAGCATAGATGATGCAAATCAGGAGAAGGATTCCCCATAGTTCCGTGATCAATGACTCCACGAACATTGGAGCTGTTATTTCTGCAATTCTGTTTCTTTTCTGTTTATTGCTTTCCTAGTAGGAGTTGGAGATTGGATGATTGGATTGATAAGGATGAAAATAATAAAGGCAGTCCTTATTTTGGCCATTTCATGAATTTGAATTCGAGTTTTCCTTGGAGTGATTCCAACGCCACATAGGGATTCTGTGTTTGCCTGCTCTTGGCTTTAGCGTGCGGTTGATCCGCTTGGCACAAATAGAACTTTTACTGTAAGGTTTATGCTAGCTAGATTGTTGCAGTGTTTGTGGAAACTTGGTGTCAGCATTTCTGTGATAAGATCTGTATGTAATGATTTATTGAATATCCTCTAGGCACCAGCTCGGATATATCTCGTGGGTGGGTGAGTAAATTGTGATGATACTTGAGCTTCAAATTCTCTGCAAATTGGAAGGCTGTTCATTGATTTTGAGGCCCCATAGGCTGCTGTCTCCGATCCTTGATACTTGACAGCATGGATCCTTTTTTCAACTGAGGGATCTGGTTATAGAGTAAATTGCAGGAAATCAGGACTAAGGTTTTGATTTTCAATTCACTTGTAATGTTGCGGTGTTAATATCTTTATTTTTATCTCTATTTTTTGGTTCTGACTTCTGTGCTCCCTGACGAACAACACCGCTGCTTTTCAATATCTAGGCCAGTCATACGGCGTTGGTGAGCTTTCCAGTATTAAGATTATTGAAACTGAGACTTTTCAATGCCGCCTTAATGACTACCACGTTTTGCATGCTACTGATGGATTTCTTGGTCGGTATTTAGACTCTGATTTTGCTACATAAACATTTACCGGCAATTATGGATGATAACTGTTTATTGAAAAACTTGTTAGTAAAACTTGTTAGTAATTCTATCAGTAGTAAATTAATCGGTAAATTTATAAATAGAAAAAACAAGTAAAAATAAAAATAAAAATTACTAGTATTATTTTGTCGGTAATTTATTTCATTGATGATTTATTTTTATATTACCGATAAAATTAACCTATTGGCGATGTATATAATGATTAGTGACATTTCATGTCATTTGTTTTCAACTTTTTAGAACTTTCTGATAGACCTAGTCCGTCTGTAATACTGTCAATAATGTGTTTAATATTTTTCAAAATTTTAAATAAATAAAATATAAAAAATAAAAAAGGAAGAAAAATTATCTTTTTATTTAATACCGGAAATACATCATACATATAAGTTCATAATCCATTTATTAAACAAAATAAAACAGTTTAGGAAAAATTTAGAACATATAAAATTAATGATAAAAAGCTATTTTATTTAAAATTGAAAATACATCTTACGAATAAGTTCATAATCCAATATATGAATGAAAGAATTTGTTTTTTGTATTTTTTGAAATATAGGCCAAATTCTCATAGCCTTAATAAACTAGTTATTAAATTAAAAATTACATGCAAAATAAGATGCTATAATATATATATATTGTATTTAGTTTTGAGAAACTTACCCATATGTAAAATAAAATAAAGATTGTATTTTTGAAAGAAAGATTTTTTGTTATTGTTTTTATGGAAAGAAAAACAATTCGTTTAATACTTAAAAAGAACCTCACATATAGGTCATAGTTTTAAATATTAAATATGCACGTGAGGGTAACAAAATAGGGAGTTAAATGCAAAATGATCTTTTAGAAATTAAAGATTTATTAAAAACTATATTAAGAACATGTTTGACAAGACGCAAATAAAATATTTTTGTCAAGGTTATTTTAACCATGATATCAATTCAAAATAAATTATCATTCATCAACTTAAAACGAACAACGCCAAAGATCCACATAAATTAATTTCACAAGCTTTGTTCAAATTGCATATTAATTCAAACGAAACAACATAAACCCAAACATGATTCATGCATCAATATTTAATGTAAGAAAAACAATCACAATCTAAAAAAACCTCATAATTCAACACAAATATTCAAATCATCTCAAAATCAATAACCCATCAAACCAAATTAAAAGTGTCCAACAATCCACAAATATACACAATAATAAGCATTTCTCCCAAAATTTCTTGACATTATAGCAATTTATCCAAAAGATATTTGAGGTCATGAATCGACCTTCCGAGGGTTGGGAATAGGTTAGAGAGGCTGTTGCAACCAAGAAACAGTACTAGACATGGAGGAACCATGGCGGAACAGTTGTAGCATGTCTGCTGCATATGCCACCATCACAAACGACACATGGGTTCACGTGCCACCTCAGGTGAGACCCAAAGAATGGGTGGATTTGGAGCAGCTTTCCCTCTTCTTACTTTGTAGTGAGTATCATTGTTACTTGCAACAAAGAAAACCACATAAACAATTGGTTTTATTTTCCTTCTTTCTTATTATGTTTTATTTTTATGATTCAATCTTCCTTTTGATTTGTTTCCATCAATTTGAGCAACTGTTGGTAGTGAAGAGGAAGAGATGTATTGCGATGTTGTGGTCGCACAAATTAATTACCATAATTTAAAACATAACACATAAGATAGTATAAAGCAAGCAAGGGGTCGATCCCACAAGGAAGGCTTAGTTTAGATTTTTATGCTATACATTATGCAATGGGGGGGTTTAATTTGTGATGATCTAAACTATGGAAGAAATTAAACTAGCAAAAAAAATAAATTGAAACTGAAATTTATCAAGAAAACAAACCTTGGTTGTAAGCACACATCCACCAACGGAAATTAGAACCGATCCTTGAAACCAAACTTCAATTTATACTTTGAATTTTTTTTTATCTTTTCTTTACGTTGGTTAATTAATGGATCGCCATATAACTAACCTTAACCAACAAACAATCACAATGTCCACATTAATGATTTAGTTCAATGGCAGCTCTAAGAACTAGATAAATTGATTAATCTGTTGACAACCAAGCTGTCCGCAGCTTGTGTTCGTTTGTTCGAGTGTTCTTTCTAAGTTTAATAATTTAGTTTCGCCACAATTATCAAGCTTAGTTGCTTCGTAAGTTCATATATTACAACTTCGGTTTTGATATCAAATTTAGTAATAGATTGTTTACAATAATAACTTAGAGTCTGCTCTATCAATCATCAATAACAATCATAGAAAATATGCATAGGAAAACAATCATACTCATTCAAAATATAAACTGAAAATAAAAGGAAGAATAAATCTTACGGTTCTTTAAATATGAAGGTTTGTTGTGTCCTTACAACCAAGAAAGCCAACTTAGCCTTGCATATCTATGAAACACTTACTTTTAAAGATAAAAGAAATCATTATTTCTGGTTTGTAGATATGAGAGTTTGTTTTTATTCACTTCTGGCTGCCACCTTCTTTTTTGCCCTCTTTCCCTTCTCCTTTTCTTTTTATGTGCTAAGAAACCCTAGTTTCTATTTTACAAAATAGTCCTCCCTTAAATTGACAATTTACGTTTAAGTACTTCAATAACTATTTTCCTAAAAAGAAGAAATAGCTTTGCATTAAATCTTCAAGCTTTAACTTAGAGGAGCTAAGTTGCTGAAATAAAACTTAGATACCGGTTTAGATGCTTTGAAACATGATTTGGACATGTTCCTTCACAAAACCTATTTGCTGGCAGAATTCAGTTGTCATTTTTGAAAATTAATATCTCCCTCAAATGACATCGTATTTTGCTGAAATTTGGAGCGTTGATAAGTCTTTAAGTCAGGAATCTAAACAAATTGTGTTTTCATCAATTGGACTTCTGCAAGCTTCCATATATTGAATTTTTTAATGGCCAAAGGTCAACATTGACAGATTACGAGATTTGACTTTGAAGGATGTGATTTTCATGATCTTTCTCTTTTTATTTTTCTTGCATTAAATTTCCAGAAAGGTATGGATATTAGCTTTTTAGTTCCATTGGAATCACTTCATTTCAACCTCTAGAACTCACGCTCTGTATAAAACATCAATTGAACGTCAAATCTGCCAATTACCTTCAATTTACTTCCTTTGTATCTTTTAGCTATGGCAGGTGTGGTAAGCTAATTGATATTGATGTTCATGGTCTTGATGAGGAGGAGATAATGATGACATTGGTCTTGAGAAAAAGGGTGGTTGTGGTGTTTTTTTTTTTAGTGCATTACAATGGTGTTGGAATAGGGAAGAGGTGATGGTTTATTTTGGGGTGATGGTGGTTGGTCACGATGGTGGCAAAAAGCTAAGGTGAATAGGTTTTTCAAAGAAAAAGGTTGTGGGGTAGGTAACTGATTGAACATGGAAGGAAATAGGGGGTCTTGGTTTTGGTTTAAAGAAGAAGATGAAATGCCAGGATTATTTTTGTGAGGGTGAAAGATGGAATGACTGGTACCTGTTATGTTTTTCTCTTGTGTGATTTCGGGTCCAAATCCTTGAGGCCTTAGGTATTAAATGGTGGAGAGGTTGATAATAGATGGGTCACATTGTGTGAGTTCGGGGAAGATTGTAGGTGTATTTTCTTTGTTTTTTTTTCTTTAGTGTTGGCGGATAGGCTTTTTGAAAAATAGATTTAAGGTTTTTTTATGTATGTATTTTTGGAGAGAATGTGTATACTGAAGAGAGTTTTGATATTTTTTTAAAAAGTTTGTTATTTTCAATTGCTTGGTTTCCAAGCAAGCTTGGTGACCAAGCAACTCAAAACTAAAATTGATGTCTAAAATTATTATACACTTAAAACAAAGAAGAAAAAAGGGTTTGAAAGCTTTAATTGGATATCCATGAGATCGAAGCATATGTAATTTAAACTCGTGGACAAGTTTTCTCGAACTTGGGAAGATTGATTTTTTTTTTTTTTCTATTATGCAATTTTATGTTAATAAATATAATTTTTTATTTAATCATTGAATTGTGATGAGATTTTGCTTGGAGATTCCAAAAGTCTTGTTTCCTATATAATTAAACTTTTTAGATATGAAACTATTCAATAATAAAATTTTAAATTATAATTTTTGTGCAATCGTTTTTTAATAGAACTTCATGTTTTTATACCTGCTGACTTTCTTATTTTACTTTTGTCTAATTCAGTTGACACTGATTAAAAGGATATGCTTCCTTTCTTAATTTTCAAGTTTCCAAACTTAGATCTAGCATTATAAAAAAATTATTAAATTATTTTAGATGCATTGAAATAGAAGACGCGCCATTAAGCTCATTCGAAAAAAAAAAAATACTTGGTTTCAGTTAATGGGCAATAGAATCCAATGATATCCTTTATCTTCGATAAAAAGAAAAGCAATCATGTAAAAAAGGGACGCCATGTGACTATTATATTCTTACTTTTTATTTGACCATCCTCTTTTTTTTTTTTTTTTTAATTAACATAATTATTTAAATTAATTTGTGTATATCTTAATTAATTCAATAAATCTTAAAATTAATAATTATATAAATTTATAGTAATCATTATATTAACAACTATAAAACTCAAATTTAAAACTTTAAAACAAAAATAAATTCTTTAATTTCAAATTCTTATCTACTAGTACCATCTTCTACACTGTTTTCTTTAGCCATCCTTGTCCAGGCGCTTCGTGAAACTGGAAGGCTCCTGTGCCAAAATCATTTGTCTTTTGGCTACATATGGCGGTTGCTAACATAAACTAAAGATTTATTTAAAAATTAAAACTATGGAGACTTCGATCAGAGAAAACAAGAAAATATTTTGAGTTGATTAATTTTTAAATTTTTTTTTTTACATTAGAAAATGAAGAAAAATTGAAAATAATTTTCGCTTTACGAAACTAGCTCGATCAGGCTCATAAAAAAACTTAAATTCACACACTAATATATGCATCTTTTATTTCCACGAGAAGTCTACATCAACGTCATGATCTCAGCACATTCATCAAATTTCTTTTGTCAAATGTTATGGAAACATGACTGGTTACCATTTCCAAAATGTTGAATGTGTTGAGAAGAGATTTGTTCGAATGCAAAAGTCCTACCAAAATTGACGAATGCATTCTGCTGATAGTATTTCTTCATCGACCGACTAATTATTTTTGGGTCAGATATCTCATTAAAATAGTATTTGAAATGTGGTTGTAATTATATTTTTTAATTTTTTTAATTTAAAATTAATTTTTTTATATTTTAAACTTATTTTGATGTGCTAATATCAAAAATAATTTTTTTAAATAAAAAAAATATTATTTTAATATATTTTTAAATAAAAAACACTTTCAACTACCACATCCAACATAATCTCCCAAATATCCCTTAAATCGGAGTCATAGAGCCACATACTCTGCACAAGAAAGCTGTAGACACTATCAATAAGAACATAGGGACAGGAAAAGGTTGTTCATGTTTGTAGAGAACAGAAAAACAATGAAGTCTTTGTGTTAGGTGGGAAGAGAGTTGATGGGTTGATGAAATGAAAAGGTACCACGTTTATTAATATTATTAAACACAAATTAAGAACATTGTCCCTGATTTGTTAGTAAAATTATACGAACATGAGCCATAACATAGGTCAAACATTTAAGATAATCACGAGAGGAATTTTGGAGGGACAACTGAGGAAGAAGAAGAAGAAGAGAAAGAAGAAAAAGGTTTTGAGTTACAAGATACTCTCAATAGTCGCATCTGTATCCATTTAAAGAGTACAAGTTGGACTGCCCTAAAAATCGTTGATTTTGCATTTACACTTCATAAATGACATATGAAAGTCTTAGAATATCGGGTGAACTTTGATTCCATGGTTTTTCAATCATACAAAAACATCACAAACCAAATACAGATAAGACATTGCCTCTGATCTCTCTCTCTCTCTCTCTCTCTCTCTCTCTCTCTCTCAATCTTCATGTTTAGGAGAGACATGTCAGGTCAGGATTTGTCCGGCGATATATATGTATGTGTATGCATGTATAAGCTGAAGTTATAGACAATCCGACCAACAACTTGTATGATCGTGGCATCATCATCACCAACTGAAAGCAAATATATATATATATATATATATATATATATATATTTTGAGGTCTTTGGTTTTAGCCCAGCGGTTGAAAATTCTCTTTCTCTTCCATTTGCACCTATCAAATTATACATTAACACACACACACATAAATACGTAAACCAAAGGCTTGTAGCCCAGCGGTTTGTAAGGATGTTTCCTTGAGATCTCTGTCATCTTGGTTCATACCTTAGCGTACGCATGTTACCCCTGCCTTATCGTATTTACTATGCAGAATGTTCAGTAGGTCCAAAAATTAGGGTCGTGGTAGTCAGGTAAGCTGGCCCGAATACCCACGTTAAACTAAAAAAAAAAAAAAACTGAGATATATGTTTTAATCTATATCAAGTATTAATATAACTCAGCTAAGTTAGAACTTTTCTTACACAGCAAAACAATCACTTGCTTGCTGCGTCTTTAACTTCTTATATAGGCACTAAATGGAAAACAGCTAATAAGTTCGATAGTTTCATGGTAATTATAAGCGCTTGGTACTGTTTTTATATATATAATTTCCTGTTCAAGATTCATGAAAACGAATCAACTTGTGCCTTTTCAAAAGTTAACATCCTAATTTATATATTTTCATGCCTTTTAAATGCTTATATGCTTAATAGCTGTATAAGTTTGAGCTTTCAACAGAAGTTTTACTTTCATTTTTCTTGATTTTTCTGAATGCAGACACGATCGTGAACAGAAAAAGGGACTCTCGGGAACATATCGTGTCTCAAAAGCATTGAAATAGCAATGGAAGTTTTGATATAAAATGGAACCAAAAAAGACAGAAATTCAATATCTCGTTCCCTCTCAGCAAATAATTGTTTTTTCCACGAGGGATAGTGGGGAAAAAAAGGGATATCTTGACATAAAATGATGACCCCATGCCTTTACCTCATTTCTCAGCAGTTTTCTAGCTTTGGTGCATATCGGAAAGTAATTTGGCATTTAACTTCTTTTTCTTCAGTTCTTAGTATGAAAAAAGTTGTACCATCTAGTCATTCACTCAATACAACATACGTCCACAATAAATAAGACCAACCCAACTCAACAAAATCTTTGATCCCGTGAAATTTGACTATCCAGCTTTTAGAAGAGTAATTTTTCAAGCATTTGTTGTTTGATGAGTCATTCTTCCTTGGATCTATACTCGTTAAACATCTTGCTAGGAACATCATAAATCGAAAACTGGTCTTCTACCATAATTTGTTTTGATTCTTTTTACCTAATTGAGTTACTCACTGATAGAGGTTTGATCCAACAATTAATGTATGAGAATGTAGATAACACAAATTCAATGTAGCATGTTAGAGAATAATAAAAATCATATTATGAGACCTTACCTAATAGCTTAAGCTATTGGGTTGAGATAGTTCTTTGATATGGTATCAGAGCTTTGATGATCAAGCAGTCATGAGTTCGAATCTCATCATTCCTTATTTATTTGATAAAAATTAAACACAAGATAATGTAGAACTATGCAAATTTCAAGCTTAAAGAGCTTTTACATGAGGAAGTGTGTTAGAGAATAATATAAATCATATCTTAGAACCTTACCTAACAGCTTAAGCTATTACATTGAGATGATTCTTTGACATAGTATATAATGCCTTGTTTGTTTCAAGGAAACTGAATTCCAGGAATTCAGTTTCCTCATTTTCCCATGTTTGGGAACCATTTGGAAAGTCAGTCAAAGGAAAGTGAATTCCGGTCAACAAATAAATTGCTTTTACCCGCAGGAAAGTGTTTTCCTTTCCTTGTCAAAAGGAAAACACTTTCCTTTATTGATAAAACACATCTTCCCCTCTCCTCCTCTCTTTGTCCAAAAACAGTTGAAAGAATTATAACAAAAAAAACCTTGATATTGTTTATTTGTTGCCTGTTCCGAAGAAAACAATTTCTCTGTATTTGTATTTGCTGCACAAACAATCCATCATTGTTGGGTAAGCTGCCTCTCAATTTTTTTCCCATACCCAGTTTGATTTTTCATCTCCTCGTCACATTCAAACAATCTCACAAAAAAACCCAACCAAATTTATCATAAGCAAACAAGTCATTAAAAACAAAATTTTTCTTGCACATTCGGCCCCAACCAGTCCTACCTTGTTTCCCGAACAAAGAGAGGGGAAACTGTCGGGGGGGGGGGATGAGAACTGGGACTGAGGAGCAGATCCTTGATGGGAAGAGAAAGAGAGCTGAGAGAGAACAACCCGAGAGAACAGCCGTGAGAGAACTAGGTATGCAGGAGGGGAAACCGAATGAGGGGAAACCCAGGGGAATGACAGGAGAATTTGAAGGGAAATGAGGGGAAACCGAATGAGAGGGGAAATGAGGGAGGGGAAACCGAATGCAGTGGGAATAAAAGAATTGGAATTAATAACTACAATTGAATATTTTGACAGTAATAACAATTGAAAATGGTAAGCTTATATTTCTTTAAGAATTATATAATGTTTGAGTGTTGAATGTAGAATAAGTTATGCACTAGGGGACAATAAATATTTTTGTATGTATTTATCTTTAAAAAATTCTTTATATATATATATATATATATATAAAACCAAATATATAACTCTTACCATAAACTAATTTGGCTTTCTTCATATGGAAAAAAAAAAAAAAACTTATTTTAAGCTTTTAAAATTGAAAAAATATATTAATAGGTTTTACATAAAAAATATTTCACAAGCTTATTTCTCTATAATATGATATGATATATATAGTTATATTTTATAAAATAAGCTATGTATGAATATAGGATATAATAAAAAAATTCATCATTATACTTTTTAGATTTTTTTTTTATTGTAAGTGATTAAATATTTTATATATATTAGATAAACTTGAAAAAATAATAATTTATTAATAAATTATTTTCCAGTTCATTTTTCATAACACAACCAAACACTGGAAAATGTTTTCCAGTTCATTTTCCATAACACTACCAAACATTGGAAAATACTTTCCCGGAATTCACTTTCCAGGAATTCACTTTCCCCGGAATTCACTTTTACAAAAAGAAACCACTTTACTACAAACAAACGGAGCCTAAGAGAAAATCGAAACACCATTCATAACCAAAATCATTAATGTAAAACTACTTCCATTTTTACAGGTTGATGATGCAGCTTATATTAAATGTTTAAAACAATAAACATCCTAACGGATTTCGTGTGATGTGCCGTGCCATAAATTTTTTTGGTATAGTCAATTGCTATATTTTAAACTATCTCAATGCATGCTGCCAAAAGGACATGCCAGCATTTGATACTTAGATTTTTCCAGTTAGAGATCTCAATTTCAAACCTGGTAACCCAAAACTATATATTGGGCCCTGAGTAAAAAAAACAAAAACTACAGCAATGCAGCTACTATTACTATCATCCCAGTTTTGACACTCAATGCAATTAAAAATGCATGCATGCCTAAGCTTGCGTTTAACTCCCTTCTCTTTTAAAAGAACAGCAGCTTCAGACATACAGAAGACAAGTAGCTAATATGGAAGAAGGGCTAGAGACACTTGATCAAGAAAAGATTGATGGTTGCGAGGGCCAAGCTGAAAACATTTCCTTAATGTCGTCCCAAAAGTGCTCATCCTACGATTTGAATGAAGAAGCAAGCAGAGCGGAGGATAAAGGCACCTCTGAAGCTAGTAATACTGATGGCGACAAGAGAACAGAAGGGAATTCTGCTGATAATGCTACATCTGCAGAGAGAAATGGACTCAGGCCTACAGTTAGGCAATATGTCAGAAAAAAAATGCCTCGGCTACGATGGACTCCTGATCTCCATCTCTCTTTTGTGCATGCTGTTGAAAGGCTTGGTGGGCGAGAGAGTAAGTTAAAATTGATAGAAATTTATAATGGTTAATATTGGATCATAATACTTTGATAAGAACCAATTGTATATTTCACTTTACATCCTTACACCTTCTTTGAATTGGTGAAGAAGCAACTCCCAAGTTAGTTTTTCAGTTAATGAATGTGAGGGAGCTTAGCATTGCCCATGTAAAGAGCCATGCATCTACAGGTACTTGCTATAACCATTGTTTTACCTTTTGTACTAGTGAATCTTGATTTGCCATTGTTCGTTTTCCTTACTTATTCTTTTCTCATTGTTCATATTACCGAAGTAAGGAAGCTTGATGAGGCCGTGACAGGGGAAGTATTGTCAATCAATTTTATTTTGATGAAAGACGAGAAATCTTATTAAGCTGGTCATCTGGTGGATGGAAAACCATCAAAACAAGTGAAAGAAGCTAAGGAGCTAAAATAAAGTAACATGTCTGAGAGTTAATGGCGCCTGTTACTCCAAGTAGTAAATATACTCCTAATTCCTTAACATATCCATACCAATATAGCTCAACCTATTTACCGATTATATATTGAGGGAATGGATCCAAGCTGTTATAACACACTCTTTTTTCCTTAACATATCCATACTAGTGTAGGTGGACCTATTATTGAAGAAATATTGTTTCTTTATGAAAGAATAGTCAAATAACTAAAGAAGAATTTATTTCTAGCTTACCAAATAAGCCAGACTATATCCTATAGAAAAATCCTTTCCACACCGAAATTTATCATAAACCAAGCCTTGCTACTAGTGAAAAAGATCGTTCAAGGATTGATGAATACATCATGAAAGACCCCACCAAATTAGGTATTTTATTACAAAAATCCCAAGAAAAAAAAAAAAACTAAGAGTGTATATGAATTATAGTTTCTGAACCAGATTATGAAAGGTTATAAGTCTTGTTATATTGCCATAATTTTATTTAAGCTAATACGGAGTGAAATCATAACCCATTGTGAATGGCTAGCCATAGAAGCTTCTCAATTTATGGAGGAAAAACACTCTTCCAAATGCTTGCAATGTATGGTTTTAAACCTGAATATAAGAGTCGGTCTAAGATGATAGAGCATGACTTGATTGTGTAAGAAACCTTGCTATCTAAAGTCCAAACCTTCTTATCTTCTTTATGTTTGTGCAAATGAATATGATTAATGACCTCCATTAAACTGTCAAGTTGACCCAAATCAATGCTTTTAATATTTCAGTTCCATTGAAGATTCCATCGCCAACAACCAGCATCATAAAACCTTATACTATCCACAATACCATTTTTTAAGTAGATAATATATAAAGCTTAGGCAAAGACTTTACACCAACCCAAACACCATCCCGAAACTAAGCTGAGGCACCATTCCCTACTGAAAATCTATAGCTATCTCTCAAAAGAACTGAAGTTTAATCACTAGAGTTGGTGGAGTAAATTAATACTTGATCAAATAAGAGATAGACAGTTTTTTTAAAAAAGTAAATCCATTCTTAAACTTTGGTTTATATTTTTTTTTATATAAATTATTCTCATTGTTTTCGATGCCAATTAATCTCTAAAGCCATTTGAGTTGAAGAGCTTTATTTTTTGCAATAATTGACCTGATTTCTAAGCCACCTCGCTAAAATGGGTTAAAAAATAATAATAAACAAAAATAGAAAAATAATAAAATGCTTCTAAATAAAAAAAGAAAAAAAATCCTAAAAATCTAGGAAACTAATACAAATCTTGTTCAGTAACTTCTAGACCTTATCGCAAGACTTTACCAATATCTGATCACTATGAAATTTTAACCCTTTATAAAATAAGACTTTTAGAATCTTCATGAAATATCTTAGCTTGGAATAACTGTTGTATGAAAAATTATGCTTGTCAAAGTAAAAATATGCATTAAAAAATATAAACCTAAAACCACATATATTGTCCTTAACTGACAAGGAAAACTTGTCAAGATAATCTCAATTATTGCCACCTATATTGTCCTTGTTGCAAAGGAATCCTTGTTAAATAAGAATTTCATAAATTATAAGGAAATACATAGCAAAACTCATATAACAACTTTTAGCATAACTTTAAACATCTTATTCTTTCTCTTATAGATGAATTAGTAAGTATACCATATATAGATGGAAAATATGCAGTGTCTAGTTTCCATCCCAACTATAATCCTGTAAAAACTCTACATATAACTCTAGATATAAGTACCCAAACAATACATAAGGGTCTATTTTGAAAGATTTGCAACCTATTAACCTAAATATCTAGAATCACTTAATCAATTCCTATTAGATATTCTTAGCTTTATATCTTTAATGTATTATTTAGTGACAATTGCTGACTTATATCATTCTCTTTCTTTCAAAAAAGATCTTACTTCTAATCATCACCTTACTTGAATGTTGACTCGATTTTGGAAGACATATTAACCAATTTTGCAATTTTTATCTTCTTTTTTTTTTTTTTTTATATATATAAATTTTAAACAACTAGATCATAAATAATCTTTTTAAAAAAACTTTTTCTACAAGTAGGTTCTAAATGACAACAACAATGAATAACATGAAAACTAAAAGATAAAGAGATATAACCTCATTTTAGAGCCATTTTCTTATACCAATTGACGTGAACCCCATGGATATAAAAAAAATAAAAACTTATAGTCAAATTAGCCCTTCCAAAAAAAAAAATTAAGTTTATAATTGAGTTTGATACAACAATAACCTATATTGAGGTACCAAGACTATAAAAATTAAACTTCCTCCCAATGCTTATGAAGATACATGAACAAGTAGTACGGAAGACACCACAAATAATTGATAATTCTTTTATAAGTCAGATAATTCATTGAAGAATCAAATTAAAAAGAATTTCATTTCTCACACACATTAGATTATTATTAAATAAAATTTAGTAAAAAAAAATTAAATACAAGATAAATAACCATGTATCTTGCTTGGCCACATTAAGCATGAGTACTTGAGGATATCTGTATGTAGAGAAAATCATATACAGGACTAGTGCAGATCTTTCTAAGTACTTGTCTCGAAGTCACATAAGCATTAGCATATTATTATTTTTTTATTTAATTCATTTTTTTAGAACATTTATATTCATCTTATTTGAACCAAATCACGCGGAATTCAATTCAATTCTACATAATTTAAATTCAATTGATAACTCATTATAATTTTTATATTTGAAACAAAATATTATACCATAAAATTGAGTTCAATTATACCTTTTTAAAATTCATGTAAAAATATTGAATTAGTAATCTTGAATATTTTACTCTTAATTAAATAATTGCATGATACTTTTTGTTTTCTTTTCAGTGAATAATTGAATTTTGTGACAGAAGAATTAAAAAGTTATTAGAGTATCATAACCTGATTTAGAGATTTGATAAATTAACCTGAATTAATTCGATTAAACTCAAGTCGATCCAAACTTTCTCTAAAATACTTTTTATATTTTTATTTATTTATTTCTCCTACATATTTTTAGATTTTTTTTTCTTTATTTTTGCTAGTTTTCGTAAGGGTTCTCTTTCATTTTAAACATAGATTGGTTGAGTATTTATTTAAAAATTATATGTTGTTTTCAGAATAATTTTTAACAGATTATTATTCAGAATTATTTTCGTTCTTTGCAAGAAACAAAGGAACAACAACATCTCAACCTTTTCTCTCTCTCTCTCTTTCTTTGTGTTTTTCTTACAATCCTAATTAATCTAGTTTATGGCTGCATCATTTATTGAATTAAATCCAAACCATCTTTCTTGAAAAATGGAGGAAAAATCCCTTCGTTAAATGGGATCTACTTATTAATTTTATTTTATTTTGAGCTTATTCACAGTAAATATGCAATGCCGCTAAGCATAGACATCGTCACAATTAAATGTGTAATTCCATTCATCAACATAATGAGTTACTGATTTCTATAAACACAGGGATCAACAGAATCCAAAACCATAAAAAGAGAACAGAAAGCTTAAGCTGTAAACCAGCGGTACAAGAAATATAATGGCTTATCAGCCAATCACCTCACCCCTGTATGAATGCGAGCAGGCATACCAAAAGGAGGGTTATGAAAACTTAGAAACGTCAACAAAAACTGACTGCTGAGTTCCATCTACCTACCATAGGAGGATTGAACAATTGGAGCATGGTCTCCCAAAAAAGAAATGTTGGCTGAAAGAATTCAATCGCCTTTGAGGATATCCGAGGGAAAGAATCCAAACGAAACAGTAATTGTTAAGAAAAAATGAAAGAGCTCTGCATCTCTAACTCTTGGAGTGTTCAGAAGCATGAGGAATTAGTTCCTGTAAGAGAATAACTACTGTTAAAATCTTCCATAACTTCACATGAAACCTTCTTTCTTGGAAAAGCAAAAAAAAAATGAATCTTGAGAGGAATGTCATTACCTCAGAATATCGTATATGATCGCTATGCAAATAAGATGATTTAACAATGGTTTCCCATTTGGTACTAGTTGATGACATCTTAGGATCCTGCCATTTTCTCTGAAAACTGCTTCCCTGATACAAATGCGAAGGTGGCTTTTGTGAAGAGATTGAAGGCAGAGTTCGCCAAAGCCAAGATTCAGATGGTGTTTTTGGTAGAATTGGAGGAAGAGGAGTCTGTACTATACTGTTTTTCACATTTCCTTGATCATCTTCTATTGAAATCTGTTCACCATCAGAATTAACATTTCCATCAGTGGTTGCACCTATACACACCAAAGCTTTAGATTGCTCGTCCATCATGTTTGCTTTATCTGAGAGAGAAGCTGAATCAGCATCTGCAGACCCGAAGACCTTATTTTCCAGTTCACTCTCTCCTTCCAGAAAATTCATGCATTCTGCATCTTGAAAAGAGGATTCTTCAGCAGCAGCTTCTTTTATTTCTCTGCTTTTCAATGGTGCCTTGAAGTCTCGTTTTGCAGAGTCCACGTACTCATTAACATTTGAAGAACGAGAATCTGGGAATAATATTCCTGCCTTATGTACAGTATCTACATACAATGTCTTCTCAACAATAGGGCTTGCTGGGCGAGACCATCGTTTAGACCCATAATAGGATGATAGTTCTTGAGACTTGCTAATGCCCTTGTACAGATTCAACCTACTGGATCTCAAATCTTCAGCCTCTTTAGGATTGCCCAGAGATCCCCTGCCACGTAAGGCAGATTGAGGCGCTTCATTGCGATGAGGAGATACACATCCAGCACGTCTAAAAGGAGATGTGCCAGCTGAGCGCCTAAAAGGAGATGTCCGACTCATTGTTTGACGGTCACTTCCATAGATGAACCGATTGGATGAACAGGACAGCTTGTTCTCAACCTCCAGCAGCTTAGGAGATTGCCCTCCACTATCTTGTTTTAGCTTATTAGCAGCATCTTTAAAGTGCTGAAAAGAATTAACCCCGATAATTCAAGTATTTTAGAATTGAAAAACAACTTCCATGGTTATAACAGAAACATTTGACACTAGCCGAACGACAAATGATTAAGGGAAAAGGAAAAAATGAGTATTATACTAACCTTTTTCACAGTTTGACTATAAGATCTGTTATGAGCAGCTCTGCTCAGTTTTTCAACATCAGTGGTAGAAGACATGGAAGCCTGAGTCCCAAGTTTCAACCCAGGAATGGGATTTAAGAGACCCAACGAATTCTTAAAGCATAAACGAGGAAACCAACCACAGGCTTTAGTTGATATATCGCCAAAATTTTCATACCCTTCACATTCATCTTCGCTTTCTTTCTCTTCTATATCCTGGCCGTAATGTGGGATAATAAAAGACTGAGATTTATTGGGAGGTGGTGTCCTATTCTCATGAACCACCTTTGCAATTTGTCTTGATTGTTCAATTACAATAGGTTGCTTTCTTGAAGAATAATGAGCTGGCTCTAAGGCCATTGCCTTGGCTGCAGGTAGGAAGCGACTCATCATGAAATCTCGTGTTTGTTGATCCGTGGTGAAGGTTCCTGATGGCTTCACAAGCTGAACATCAAAGCCACTCAGACCAGTTGCACTACAGTTCATGGAGATTGAATCTGTTGGGGACAACGTTTGAAGTGCATCTGAGTAAACATCATCATCATTGTCTGAATCCAAACCTGCTTTCTCATTTGCTCCCTCTCCAGAGCAATTCAATTTATTTACTCTATCATCGGATGAATACGCTTTAATTTTGGGCATGGACACGCTTTGATCTTTGGGTTTCGTTTCACTGTGGTGCTTTACAAGATCCAACACCCTTCTAGGAGGATTCCTTTGAGTGACAGATACATCCTTGGGGACTTTAGGCTCAGGCTTTTCCTTATGGTGCTTCACAACATCCATTACCTTTCTGGAAGAAATCCGTGGTGTAACAGAGGCCTCCTTGTTGGGGGCTTTAGACTCACGCTTTCCTTTATGGTGCCTTAAAACATCCATCGACCTTCTAGGAGGACCATTTGGAGTAACAGAAGCCTCCTCAGGGACTTCAGGCGTCTCCAAAGAATTATCCTTAGCTTTACCAGGGATCTGTTCCCAGTGGAAAGGAACAGCAACTGGTTCAGTTACCTGGTCCAAACTCGCATCTGGTTTATACAGAGGAAGGGTATGGCGTTTATTGAACCGGGAATTCTCAAGTTTCTTCGTTTTGGCTCCATCTGAAGTTGTTGCTATATTAGAGAATCGCCTCACTGATAGGAGTGGCGCATTTAAATTCAATTTCCTTTGCTCCATCACTTCTCACAACCAAACAAATTCTATCAGCTCACTCTTCCATGAAAGCTCACCAATCAAGAAAATGTGATTGCCGATGAGAAAGAACCGCAGGTGCAACCATGGCCAATTCCTCTAAATCCCAGCTCTAGGAAATGAATTGAAAATAAACTGAGTTACAGTTAGCAGAACAATCAAAGCATATTAATAGCTTATATCGTAGTAACTCGCAAACTTTATTTCTTCAACTATGGCACGAGAGAAGTCTTGGTTTTTTCTTATTAGCACAATAAAGAAAAAAAAATACAAAATAACACTCTTTGAAAACATTTTAATTAAATAGTATACTATTTTATCATATTTTTAAAATATAAAATTTAATAAATATCACAACACGACATATCTGTTTTATACTTCATAGCCTTCTTAAGTAGACTCAAGACTAGACTTGTATGTTTCTAACTTTGCATGTGCGGATCAGAATAACACAACATGCATGTCTCCCCTAATTAAAAAAGAAAGAAAATGAACATTCATGAAAATGTTCAATTAATTATTGCGGTTCAAAAATATAACTTCTAAAAATATATTATTTCACCAAGTTCTTTGATGTTTCATTATTTTACTTATTTATTTATTTATTTTGATGTTAACCCTAGAAATCAAGGTAGAGCCACATGTGCACTTTCCAAAACCGCAAGGCATCGTTATAACAGCACATGAAAAGCCAGAGCATTTATTGTTGTCTTGAACAAATTAAGAAAAAGGAATGTGAAGATATTTGTGCTATCCATTGCCGTATGAATGTCCAGGAAATAAAAAATTGCAAGAATATTGGGATCTGTGAATCAATAACCTCATCGAACAAACTATCTCAAAGATAAGGAAAATCCATTTCTTGCTTTCTTTTTCTTCTTCAATTTCTCGAAGGAAAGTTTTGTCAAGATCCAATTTTAAGCATACAGAATAAATCATCAAACTAGTATAGCCACACACGATTTCTAAGAAACAGTTAAAATGTCGTCCACTCATGAATCTTCAACCAAGAACCAGCAATAATCAATGAACTTCCAAAACCCAAGACAGAAAGTAACTGTAATAGGCAAATAAGCAAAGCTTAACATTGTTGAGCACAAAGAGATGCAAGGAACATACCTGAAAGGTCCAAAGATAAAGTTTTGGATCAAGTTCAAGAGAAGAAAGCGCGAGAAAGAGAGAAGCAGAGTAGAGAAGAACATTTAGCATATAAGCAGTGCAAGAGTGGGGCAAAGAAGCGAGGTTGGTGCTGCTGCAAGAGAGGAGGATCCTAAAATGAAGGCGATAATTTGGGGAATGAGTGAAAACGAAGAAAAGTAAGCAAAGAGTGAGAGAGAGAGAGAGAGAGAGCTTGCTGCTACTTTGCTTTTGCTTTCTGTGTATTATACAGTGAGAGAGACACAACAAGGGCAGGATAATGGGCATCATGGAGAGAAGCTGACTGAGCAGACAGGGATAGCCCCCTTCCTACGTTTTTTTAGGCTCTTGCTCTTCTCCTTTCAATCATTTGACTTTCGGCAATAATGTGCTTTATTTATTACCCAAAAAAAATTGCTTTATTCAATTATTAATGGCAGTAAATCCAACTTAAAACCCGGTTTGAAAGGTCTGTTAAAATAGAAGTTAGTTAAAATTTATTTTTTAAAAAAATTATATTATTTTGATATGTTATATAATATTTTGAAAAATAATTATTATCATATTTTTATACATTTAAAAAAATAAATTTATAAATTAAAAAAAAAAAAAACAAAGTTCACATATATTGGAAAGATAATTTAAAATTTGTTTATTTTTACGTTTTAAAAGTATTTTTAAAAAAATTAATTTTTTATTTATTTTGTTATTTGCTTCAAAATAATGTTTTGAATGTTTTTAAATTATTTTTATGTTTTAATATTAAAAATAATTTATAAAAAATTTTAAAAATATTATTTTAATATATTTTTAAAATAAAAATATTTTAAAAAACAATGATTATGGTGTCCTTAGTCATCTATTATAAAGAAACATAAATCCTGTGCAATACCAGGTTCTTTTTGAATTTCTTAGGTTTGAATGGACTTACAGCCTACTGCCGTGACCCAGAAAGAAAACAATTTTGTGGTAGAAATTCCGGTATGAATTGAACGATTAAATCATTTTGAGAGGGAAACTAACTCAGTCATTATGAGAGGGCGGCGTTGCCAAGGACAGACAGTTGAAAAGCTACGGTTGTTGAGCCGACGGCTTTAATTTGGTCCCCAGTCGGAGGGGTGGGGTGGACCGACCTATTTCGTTGACTATATAACCTCTTAGAGACCACGCAGCATTTAAACAATATTATTTTTTTATATATATAGAAAATATCATTAATAACATCATGTATTATTGAAAAATGGGTCTCTATTGTTAACATTAAATTTATGATAGCCTTGATTCACCCTTGAGCTATCCAATTTTTAAGAAAGCGGCAGACCCTCATTTTTTTCTTTTTTCTTTTTTTCTTTTTTCAATTTTACTTACTATATCTACCATAGTTTTTAGACCTAACCCGATTCAAACCCCGAATTCCACTTTTTTGACTGAGTCAATTTATTTTTTAAAAAAAATTAAAATGACTCTGTTTTAGTTAAAAAAAACTTAAAAGTAAACCGAGTCACCAGATCAAACTAGGTTTGTTTTATTATTTTTTCTTCAACTCAGCCTTGTTTTAGTCCCGGGTCAGCCGGATCCTAGCTCGACCCGCCAGGCCGGGCCGGATTTCAAAACTATAATATCTACCCAAGATCTAAAACATTTGAATGTTTTAGTTAACACGAAGAAAAAAAAAAGATTTGGATCATGCATGATGTGAATTCAATCCATAACAATATTATTTATATTAATAAAGTAATATAAAGAAAAATAATGAAGAGTTACATTATGACAATAACTACCGAGGGTTATAACTTTTCACCCTTATAAATATATTTGTTAATATTAACAGAATAAAAAAAACAGAAAAAAAAAAACAGAGAAGAAATGACTATAATAAGAAACTTTATCCAATTTAAAAAAAAAAAATTGTTTCTGCAGACAAAATATATTTAGACAGTGAATAATAAACATGAATTTTTATTATTTAATGCGATTATACTTGAACTAGTGATAGAGACATGTTTATTTTGTTTTTTCTCTGCTGCTATTTTTTTTCAACACGAGTATCAAAGCATGTTGTTCTTTTCCCGAAAAGGAGACTTAAAACTCATGTGCCATTGTTTGATCAAAACTGGCCCTTACTACATAGCTTGCCCGTGTTTTTGTTGAGGGCCGGCCTAATTTTTTTAAGTGTACGAAAATAAGGATAAAACGTTGTAAATGTTTTTCAAAAAACAAAAAAAATTACTAGCTCCACATCGTAGAAATAGAACCGAAAAAAATATCAACAGTCAATTCTCAAGAATCCCAACGATGAAAGTTAAATTCTAGAAAAAAAAAATCAATGAATAAAAAAAATAAAAAAAATATCAACAAATCCTATTATGAAATTGAAAAAACAAAAACTAAGATTATGAATCTTAGAAGGTAAGAAAAAGTTTAAGAATGAAACGAAAAAATAGCTAAAAATGAGGGAAAACCAAGCAAGTTTTTGTAAACTTTTTAAGCCCAGGTTAATCTCCTAAAATTACATACTGTTAAATTCCAAACTTAGGCTCCACTAAGAAGCTCCGTGTAAAATAAATTCAATGTTAAAGGTGAGATAAATGAATTTAATTAAAACATTTCTTGTTAAAAGAGCAAGATCTGACAAAGAGCACCAAAAAAAAGAGCAAACCAATTTAATATTGAAGAATGAAATAAATTAATTTAATCTAATTTAAAAAATCATTTTAAAAAAGGTAGATCCAACACAGATGAAAAAAAAAACTCGAGGCAACCGGTGTTACTCTAAAAAATTCTCCTTTAAAATGGAAAAAAATATCAGATGATCAAACAAAACAAAAACCTGAGTCAACCTATCTTAACTTTAATAACCCAATACCTGAAATATTAGATAGGGATAACCTCACAAAAAACAATCAGAACAAATCACGAAACTTAAGATCCAATAAATTAATATCAAATGAAAAAAAAAATCAATTATTAAAAGGGATTTAAAAAAAGACCAAACTTAAATCTAACTAATCATCAAAACTAGTGGACTAGGTCATGATTGTAGAAGACAAACACAAAAAAATCGAATGATCAAACAAAAAAAAAAAACCTGAGTCAACCTATCTTAACTTTAATAACCCAATACCTAAGATATTAGATAGGGATAACCTCACAAAAAACAATCAGAACAAATCATGAAACTTAAGATCCAATAAATTAATATTAAATGAAAAAAATAAAAAAAATCAATTATTAAAAAGAATTTAAAAAAAAAAAAACCAAACTTAAATTTGACTAATCATCGAAACTGGTGGACTAGGTCATGATTGTAAAAGACAAACACAAAAAAATAACAAAGTGAAATTCCAATCATAAGAAAAATTTGAAAAAAATAAAAAATAAAAAATGAATACTAAATCATGCACAAAACAATAAATGAAAGAAAATAATTAGTGATTAAATTGAAAAACAATAGAAATGATTACAAAGATTTTAAAAAAAAGAACAATAAAAAAATAATGACCAAAATTAGAAACAAAATAAAATTAAATTAAATTCTAAAGGAGGAAAAAAAAAACCAATTAATGCAAAGGATAAAAAAAATAGCAATTAAAAGAATAAGGATCAAATTGGAATAAAAAATAATAATATGAAATAAAACGCAAATGGAATGAAATTGAAATAAAAAAAAAAATTCAAAAAGCCTTAAAATAAATAAAAAAATCAGTACCAACTTTAAAACAAATACAAGCCAGAGGATATATTTAAATTTTTAAAGGTTCATGATGAAAACCAATACATATGAGAGAGAAAAGAAAGAGAAGGAGGAAAAACTTTCATTACTGTTAAACTGCCACTAACCAAGTCAAATGCACCCCTCCAATAGATTCGCCACCATATGACATAACAGTCGATAGATTTTAGCCATCGAAATACGTCTCACATGCTACTTGTTTGGTAGGGGGTGACGACATGCTAATATGTGCGTAGCACGTGTCAACCTTTTATATTGGTTTATTGATATTTTAATAATTAGAATCACTAAAAAACATTTTAGGGCATCCTAATATTACAAAACAATTCTAGGCAAAGAAGAAAATGCCCTTCCTTGCGAGACTTAGATATTTTAAAGTTAAAAGCTAGACATGTTATTTTATTATAGAAAAAATATACAAAAAAAAAAAAAAAAAACTTTTTTTTGTAAGGCCAAAACCTTTTTAAGCTTTTAAGGATATCACCATCCTTTGCAAATAAAATTAAAAATACACAAATAAAGTTGTTCCGGACAAAAAAAAACCTATTTTTTAGGTTTAAAGGTGACAAAGTAATTTTATTGTATTTTTAAAAAAATATAAATTTACTATATTACCACAATGAAATGACAAATTACATTTTGATTTCATGCAAAAGATAATTTTATCCCTGAAATTAAGACAATTGTTCAATGCATTAAAGGATAAAAATGATTAATATATTATTTCAATTCACAATGTTTCTTTTCTCATGCTATAAGAAAAAAAAAACAATCTATTTTTTTTTTTTTTTTTGGTAATAACACCCAAAAAATTTTTCGAGTTCGTGAACAAAATTCCTGCTACCCAGAACAAAATTCCATCCTAAAATTAAAGTCAGATGGTGTATGATGTCAAGACCTAGGATTCTTGTAACAGGAATTTGAAAACTGTTCTCTCTTGGTCACAAATGGCCTTGTCAACAAAAGGGTAAGTTGATTTTGGGCGTTTTCTTGAAGTACGTGATCTTAAACAGTGTTTTAGATTTTCATATAGTTGTTTATTAAAGTATTTTTTATTTAAAAATATATTAAAATATTTTTTTTTATTTTTAAATTTATTTTTCATATGAGCACATTAAAAAGATCCAATAATATAATATATATATATATATATATATATATAATTTGAAGAATTTTTTTTTTCAAAAAGCATAATTACACTGCAAAACAAATATTATCTTGGATGATAACTTTTCATCTTGAGGCTCCGTTTGTTTGCAAGAAAGTGAATTTCGGGGAAAGTGAATTCCGGGAAAGTATTTTCCGATGTTTGGTAGTGTTATGGAAAATGAACTGGAAAACACTTTCCAGTGTTTGGTTATGTCATGGAAAATGAGCTGGAAAATAACTTATTAATATTTTATTTTTCTCAAGTTTATTAAAATAATGAGGAACAAATCTTACAAATTAAAAAAGTTGAATGAGAATGAAATTGAAAAAAAATATATAATTTCATAAATTATCTCAAATAAAACAAATAATAATCAAAATAATAGGGATCAAATCTAAAAAATGAAAAAAATGAAAATGAAGAAATTAAAATAATAATAATCAACATTTCATAAATTATTTCAAATAAAATAAGTAACAATCAAAAGAATGAGGATCAAATTTGATAAATAAAAAATTTCAATAAAAAAAATGATAAGAAAAAGCAAATAACAATTATAAAAATAAGGACCAAAGTTAATATAAAAATAAAATTTTAAGAGATGAAATTGAAAAATAAATATTCAAAACAAAATATATATAGCAATCAAAAGTTTGAGGATCAAATTTGATATAATCAGCAAATAATGACATTTCTAAATTTTTCACAACTTCCGGAAAGTGTTTTCCCCTCAAATTTTTCAGGAAAACACTTTCCTGAAAACCAAGCCAAATTTTTCTTTTACTAGAAAGTGTTTTCCATTGACCAACTTTCCTACTGGCAAACAAACACAAGAAAGTTTGGAAAGTGCTTTCCCGGAAACCACTTTCCGGAAAACAAACACAGCTAAAAGGAAAAACACTTTCCTGAAAACCAAGTCAATTTTTTTGACTAAAATTGACCGGAAAGTGTTTTCCGCTGACCGGAAATTGTTTTCCGTTGACCAACTTTCCTAATGACAAACAAACACAGGAAAGTTTGGAAAATGGTTTCCCGGAAACTACTTTCCGGGAAACAAACAAGGCATGAATATATTTACATGAGTAGTGAATATTAAAGAATTATATAAATAATATCTTGGGATTTCATCTAATAATTTAAATTTTTAGAAGAGATAGTTCTTTGATATAATATCAGATTTTATTAACCAAGCGGTCACTTGTTTAAATCTCATAACTTTTATTTTATTTAATAAAAATTAAGTATAAATTAATATAAACATGTATAAATTTTAAGTTTAAATAACTTTTATTTAAAAGAACATGTTAAAAAATTATATAAATTATATTTTAAGATAATTAACTGTTCAAAACTGAGACAAAATGCAATTTTAAAGCATGTCAATCATGTTAAATCTCAGGAGCTAAATTAAAAGGAATAACATAACAATACTGAACATGGCTTGAAAATAAAATCACAAGCCACGATAAACAACGGAAAGTCTGCAAGGAAAAATAAAAGTTGTTGTCTCTATAAAGATTAAAAGAAACTCCAATCTCACTTTCCCTTATCTTATTCGTTCTGCTTTATAGGATGGCCAAATGCCTACTCGGAAGAAAAACAAGTGCTAAGAGTAATGAAAACATTGATTCGGCTGAAGGATTACGAACTCTATTCCATGTAATTCAGAGCATTGCAGCGAAGGCTCCTCTTCCATTGAAGAACAGGTTGGTTTGTTTCCTTTTTCTCCTCAAACTTGGTCCATGGAAACTTGTAGTTAGCCATGTGTCGCCGGCGCGCAGCCACTCCAAGGTGATCTCCCTGGCCCTGTCATGCATAAACAGGTTAGTCAGATTCCCATCAGATTTAAAAACCATGGCTTAATGATTTCCAAGATCTTGAAATTAATTTTGAGCTAAAGATCTGTCCCTGTGACACTCTTGCTTCTGCATCTTCAAGCATTCTAAAGGTCTGTTTGAAATCTTACCCTGAGGCAGAGCCCGTCATCGACATCACAAATCGGGTAATCACTAGGGCAGCAGTAGGTAGATTCAGCGCAGCAAACAGCGTTCTCATATGGGCAGCAACCATAGATTATGCAGGAACTAAATAGCTTGAGAATGCAACAACATGTCTCATCACTCGGACAGAAGGAGGAGTCTCCACAGTCACTTGGTTGAGGGCAGGGAGGAGGTGGAGCTGGTGGTGATGGTGGTGGTGGTGGTGGAGATGGTGGAGGTGGCGGAGAGGGTGGTGACGGTGGCGAAGGCACTTTTGTCGGATAAGAGGCGTCGGCGTTGATTGCACAAACACCATAAGGTTTACTAGTGTTTCTTCTTATATAAAAATAACCTTCCATTCCCCACTCCTTGCCCCATGAATTCTTCACTATCCAATAATCTTCACCATTTTCTGAACCATAACCGACTATCAGAACAGCATGATCAATGTCGTTCGGATCACCAGAGCAGTCACCGTCATAGATTCCCTGATCATGTCACAACAATCTAATAAACAAAACTTTCTTACAACGATCTGAAGTTCCAACCATGCAAGAGAATCAGAGATGCTTACACCAGTATATAGCTGGAAATCTAACGCAGAACCATCCATACCAACACTGATGGGTTGTTTCACAGAAGCACAGAGGAGGGCACTATCTGATATATCTACATCTACATACCCTTCAATGGATACCACTTTCTTTTCCTCCTAATCAAATAGAAGCGCCATAATAAGACAGAGACGAGATACGATGATTTTCTTTTCCAAAAACAAAACAATTTGACTCTGAATTAACATTAAGGAGTGGTTATATATACAGAGGAGCAAAACCTTTGTTGTGTTGCAGGTGCCATCAACACCCGTATAAGGATAATCAGCTTCTGTATCAATCCCACCATTGGCTATAACCCATTGGAACGCGTAGTCCATGTCGCCTCCTTCACACCCATAGTTATTGGTTGTATCACAATCCACCAGTTCCTGTTCTGAAAGGCTAATTAGGTCTCCAGTGACGATGGCGTTTATTGCTTCTATGGCCCCAGTTGTAGAGAATGACCAACAACTCCCTGTGAACATAAACCGGGAACGCACAATTGTAAAGTGAAAAAGGTTTAGACATCAAAGACTCCATACTTCGGGAACTACAATTTTACACAAGGAAGGCGGAGGAGCTATTAACTGGAACTAAGATGGAGAATTACTTAACTTTGGAAAAGTATATTTTAGTCCCTATATTTTATTTCTTATTTACAAATTGGTCCTCCTTTTAATCTTCTTTTTTTGTAGAAACATGGTTCGCTCTTTATAATAAAAAACTTTTTAAAGTCCTTGTACGATTATTTTTTAATCATCTAATGGTTTGTTTTTAAATTATGCAAATGTTGGTTACAATAGTTTTTTTTTTTTTCAACTACGAAAAATATTTTTCTAAAAATATATATGCATAATATTTTTCAAAAAATGACAGATATCCTAAATTGGTTACCAAAAAGTCCACCCTTCTCGTTAGATAAGAGAACTATGCCTAGGGACTACCTGAAATGTATATGAGGCCGAAGACAAGCCACACCGCAGCAACAAATCCATTTCTTTTTCTTAGCAGATGGACAACGGTAAATCTTCAACATTTATTTAATATTGGGCACTACGCCCCTACCAGTCAACGGAGAATGGGGGCTCAAGACTTTTACATCACCGACCAGAACAGCACAACAAAACTAGAATGCATGTATCTAGTGCCCAAAAAAAAAAAAAAAAACACACACAAAACCCTTTATGGTAAGGAGATGAAGAGGGTGCTCAGAGTAGAATATCAGCTACTTTTTAAGGTAATTTTTATTCTAAAATATATTGAAATAATTTTTTAATTTTTTTATATTAATATATTAAAATAATTTGAAAATATCAAAAACATATTAATTTTAAAAAATTTATTTTTTTTTAAAAATACTTTCTGACTGCACACTGTTAAAATATATATCTCTTTCTTTTTTAAAAATTGGTGTGATGAAATGAAAAAAAAAAAAAAACTGCAACAATGATTAAAAATGATTTTTAGAGTATTGTATGATTATGATGACAAATTAGTGGGAAAAGTTATGGAAATAAAAATGAAGTATAAATTTTACTTTTATTAAATTTTGGAAATGAATTTTCAAAAAAATAATATTAAAAGAATTACAAATAGGATCAGAAAAATAAGTGATGAGTGACTAAAATATAATTTTTTTTAGGAGTATGAATACAAAATAAGAATAGTTATACATACAAATCACAGACAATATAATAATGATTTTATAAATCACTTGCATAACATCATGCTTTATCTGCCACATACTTAGTAAGATTTATAACTTTTTGTGTTTGTATAGACTTTTTCTTATTCTAATTAACATTGTATTAGGTACAATGGGGCAATTTTAAATTGTTATATAAGATTTTCTCCTTGTTTGGTTATTTTTCTGGAAATCAAGGCTATAGCTAACATGAGTATATAGTTATAAAATTTAATTCAAAATTAATATAAAATAAAACTTAGGTTACATTTTAGAAAGGTTGATTCAGTTGTTGAATCAAATCAAGTTTTTAATCAGATAAACTAATTTATTTTTTTCAACCTAAACTAGTTTAGTTTTCAATTTAACTAAATATCAAGCTTATTTGTTTAGTCATGTTATCATCACGAGGAGAGGTGACGAGGCTTGAAATGACTATAAGAACATGTGTTGAGAGTAAGTTATAATTGTTTTTTAAAGTATTTTTTACTTGAAAATATATCAAAATAAAATTTTTTATTTTTTAAAAAATATTTTTTACATCAGCATATCAAAATGATCTAAATACACTAAAAAAATATTTATTTAAAGAAAAGAAAAGAAATAAAAAAAATTAATTTTTTTAAAAATATTTTTAAAACGTAAAAATAAACAAAAACTAACAATATATACAGAAGAAAAAGTTTTTAAGCAATAATTACTATACACAAGTAATATGTAGTAAATTGACATCACTAAATGAATAATCGATTTAAGCTTCCATTTCAAGTAAAACTCTCGCTTGTAATTATAAAAAAAGTGCCATATAAAAATAGTAAATAATATAATAACTTCTGACATTTTTTTTTCTTACCTTACATTATTAGACCAAATTAATTACCGAATTACACATATATTTATATAAAATTTATTTACTTTTTCTTAAAGCAACACACAGGTACAGAAACACACTCAAGTTTCAAGATATTGATTGACTTCAAAATTGAAGGGAAAAAAAGAAGAAACATTTTGAAATAAAGGAAGAGAAATGCTTGAAACGGTGCGCGCGCGGCTCAGTTCATTTTAACATAAAGTTATTAGCTATTTATTAGTTACTGAGTAAATAAAAATCTAAAGAAACAGAGAATTACCACAGTCGCCTTGGTCCTTAACAGCAGTGACAACCCCCTTGTTCCTCCAATCCAAGCTAGAAGGAGCATCGCACGTTTGCAAGTGTCTGTGCTTCCTCTTCTCTTCAATGGCGATGGGTTTTTTCACCTTTGACAAATACATTTCCCTGAACTCCTCATTGCTCAAATCAGCAAACTTATTCAGTCCCACCTTATGCTCCACACCTGATTTTCTCCTCCCGTTCTTCTCAATTATATATTTCAAGTTCCTTTTAAAGTTTCCGATCCTCCGTTCTGCCTCCTCTGCGTGCTTGTACACCTTCTGGTGCTTCTCTTTCCACAGTTTAAAGACTTCGGTGATGCCTTCCTCTGAAAGGCCCTCGTGAAGGTCGCTGCTCGCCGTGGAGTACTCGCCAGGGAGGCCGGAAGAGAGGCATGCCAGTGGAGCTAGGAGCAAAAATATGAAAAGGGACAGCTGTGGTTTCTGGGATTCCATTTTTCAGAAACTGGGTTACTGCTGATTTCTGGAGCAATCTACGTTCTGATTTATACAGCTAAAGCCTGGGAAAAGAGTGCCTAACTAACGGTCAGCATGCTCCACACAACATCTTCATCATTTCTTGTTTTCTGCTGTTAATAAAAATGGAAGAAAGTGGAAAGCAAAATCTGCATTTTGAAGTGACCAAAATGACACTTGAAATGAACAAATAGCAGGAGCCAACGAGGATAGTTTGGTTGTTAGGAACTGGGCAAAATGGAGACTTCCTAAGGAGCAAATAGCAGGAACCACGATGATATATTTATACGTAAATAAATCAATCAAAATTACAAATAGTAATTGTTCTAGATATAAGAAAAAATAAAATAAAAAAAGTAGCACTACAGTACGGAGAGAGATTAATCAGGAGGCAGTCCCTGTTACAACAAATATAAAGTGTTTGTGTAATCAGTAATTAAACCAGAAAACATGGAGAAAAAAACACATGGAAACTCAACTGATGATGCTTAACATGAAAAGAATTCCATTGAAGTGGCATTCCTGCAGTACTACGTGGCTTTTTGGATGCCTCTTTTGTATGATAACGGGCATAGTCTAGCGTCGTATCAATTTTATTTATTTATTTTTTTAAAAGTATTTTTTAATTTAAAAAATATTAAATAATATTTTTTTATTTATTTTAATTTGTTATATTAAAAAGTATCAAAACATCTCAAATAACTGTCTAAAAAATTGGATAAAAAAAAAAGTTAACTTAGTGGCAAATGGTATTTAGCTTAAGAGGTATGCTACTTTTTAGGTTCAGGTTGGAATTTTACTAGTTATATTTTTTGAGGCCATGTCCTGATGTAAAAAACTAGTGATTTATGTATTTTTGTGAGAAATTTCTGTAAACATAGATATAAGTCTAAAAAAATAATTTAATCGAGATGAATTTTAAATTAGTCTGATATTTTTAAAAAAAAAAATAAAAATTTTGACACATGAAATTTCAGCCACACTATTTTGCAAATTGAGTGGTTCAACATGGTTGCAACTAACATTATACAACTCGTGCTCTGTGCTGTTTTGGAAAATTTAAGACTTGGAGTTTGGTAGAGGTCGGAGTTACTAATTGAATTGATAAAGATTTTAACTCGAGAAAACCTGTTTAACCAGGTTAAAATTTTATTTTCTTGAGTGACGTGATTCACACATAAATAAGTCAATAATAATAATATTTAAAATTGAAAGATTTTTTTTTTAAAATTATGATGGTCTCTTTTGCATATTTGAAACTTTAAGTTTGTTTTGTATTTTGAATATTGGAATTATGTTTGTTAATTCAAACTCTTAAGTCTTTAAGTTTTTAATTAGATTTGTAAATTAATTAAAAATTGATGTTAAAATCAAGGCTAAAACTTGTGTTGAAAGCGAGGCATGTTTAAATTCAACGTGCCAAATTAATTTTAATATAATATATCATTGACTTATCGGATTGATTAGTGACAGAGATTCTTTTTCAGATCTATGTCTAGCAATTATACTTTTATAATTAGATGAATTACTTTATTCCTTCCTTTTTAAATTAAGTAAGAATCTGACATGTTATAATTGAGTTTATAATATCCCTCTCAAATATATCATCCAGTCAAGTTCTTACATTCATATTGACATAATAATATTTTTATTTTGAACATTTCTCTTGAACAATAAAATAAAATAATTTTATTTTTTTAAGAAATAGATAATGGCTGAGTAATTTTGAATATTGAAAAAGAGTCTATAAATGGAAAATGAAGCTAAAGCCACAGAAAACAAAGCAGAGTTGTGATGAAAAAGGAACATTAATATCCCCTGTAATTTTTTTTCTTCCCTTAATTAACCGCTGGCTGTTGCGTACATAAATAATTGTACATTAAAATAAAGAGATGCTCATAGCAGGAATGTCTGCCTGTGAAGAACATGAAACGGCAACGATGAAGGGATCTCAGATTCTACTCCATGCGTGTGTTTCACCGCATTGCATCGAAGGGGTTCCTCTTCCACCGGAGAGCATGCCGGTCTGTTTTCGGTTTTTCCTCTAACTTACTCCATGGAAACTTGTGCTTCGCCATATGTCGCTTGCTTGCCGGCACTCCCAGGAAATCTCCTTGGCTCTGTCACACACACGCGCGTGAAATTTCCCATAAAACACCTTTCCTTTATGCCATAAAATTTTATAGAATTTGGACAGACGATTTAAAGAATCTGAATTGATAGCTTGACATCTATCATTTTTGCAGCAAGATTAGAATTTCTTACCTTGAGGCAGAGCCCTTCTTCGACGTCGCAAATGGGGTAATCACCAGGACAGCAGTATACGGAGTCGGTGCAGCAGACAGCATTCTCATATTGACAGCAACCGTAGACAATGCAGTAGTCAAAGATCTTGAGAATGCAACAGCAAGTCTCGTCACTCGGGCAGTAGGCGAAGTCTCCACAGTCACTTGGTTGAGGACAAGGGGGCGGTGGCACCGGTGTTGGCGGCGGCGGAGGCGGGGACAGAGGTGATGGTGGCGATGGGGGGCTAGTTGGAGATGGAGAAGAAGATTCTTTGGTTGGATATGAGGCCTCGGCATTGATTGCACAAACACCATATGGTAAATCAGTGTTCCTCTTTATATAAAAATATCCCTCCATTCCCCACTCCGTGCCCCATGAATTCTTCACTATCCAATAATCTTCACCATTTTCTGAACCATAACCGACTATCAAAACAGCATGATCAATGTCGTTCGGATCATCAGAGCAGTCACCGTCATAGATTCCCTGTTTATGTCACAACAATCTACTAAACAACACTTTCTTACAATGTTCTGAAGTTCCAACCATGCAAGAGAATCAGAGATGCTTACACCAGTATATAGCTGGAAATCTAGCGCAGAACCATCCATGCCAACACTGATGGGTTGTTGCACAGTAGCACACAAGAGGGCACTGTCCGTTTCATCTACACCTGTATACCCGTCGATGGATACAACTTTTATTTCCTCCTGATCAAATAGCAACACCATTAATGAGGTTTTTTTTGTAAATTTTCTCAAGGAAGTTCTTAATCTTGTAAATTCAACATATTCAGTATAAATTAGAATTAATCAAGGGGTTATATATACTAATGAGAGGGACCAAACCTTGGTTGTGTTGCAGGTACCATCAACACCGGTGTACGGATAATTAGCTTCGGTGTCAATCCCACCATTATTGATAACCCATTCAAAAGCATAGTCCATGTCGCCTCCTTCACACCCATAATTGGTTGTATCACAATCAACAAGCTCTTGTTCTGAGAGGCTGATTAGGTCACCAGAAACAATGGCATTTATTCCTTCTATGGCTCCGGTGGTAGAGAATGACCAACAACTTCCTGTGAACATTTCATGAGCAGCGAATCCACATTATTGTTTTCTCACACAATTGCAGGTAAAGTCATTTGTTTTTGGAAAATGCCGCATATCGGGACTAAAAAAAACTCGTATTCAGGTAAGAGCATACGACGAAACTTACCACAGTCTCCTTGGTCCTTGACAGCAGTGACCACTCCCTTCTTCCTCCAATCAAGGGTGGAAGGTGCATCACACGTCTGCAAGTTGCTCTGCCTCCAGTCTCTTGCAATGCTCCTTTTGTTGATGGGTTTCTTCACCTTTGACAAATAAAGCTCCTTGAACTCCTCATTGCTCAAGTCCGCAAACTTGTTCAATCCCACCCTATGCCCCAAAGCTGCTGTTTTCTTTCCAGTTTTCTCAATTATATATTTCAAGTTCCTCTTAAAATTCCGGTACCTCTTCTCCGACTCTGCTGCATGTTCGTACACCTTCTGATGCCTATCTCTCCATTGTCGAAAGATTTCAATGATGCTTTCCTCCGAAACAAGCTCGCCAAAGTCATTGACAACAATGGGGTGCTCGTCAGGGTGGCTAGAAGACAAGCATGTCAGTAAAGCTAGAAGCAAGAAAATTATCAGAGACATTTGGGATTTCTTGGAATCCATTTCTGACACAAGTGAGTGTTTGATCTGCCTAGCTACTTTGTAATTTATATGGAAAATGTATAAGGTGGGAAGCTATTATTTGATCAAGCCTACCAGTCAGGCCAATAAAATGCCCTAATTTCTAATTTTCTGCTGTTTGCATTAAAAGTAGAAGAATTGAGGCATAATCTGAGTTAACAAAGACGTTATCATTAAATAATTTGTGCATATCTTTGTTATAGCAACAAACTATTTCGGGTATGGTGTTCATCTGCTATTCACATCCCTTGACTTGTGAGTAGTGCACCTGATGAGAGAGCCTTTAGACATCTACCAGTCAATCTGCCCCCGGGCATTTATAAATCTTTACAAAAAGTATAAGTGTCTGGGATAAATGATTAGAGTCAAAACACACACACACACACACACACACACGTGTATGTATGTGTGTGTGTGTGTGTGTGGTCTACCAACTAGTCTAGCAATAAACTGGTAGATGGATAGCTCAGTTATCATTTTTGTCGCATGGAAACCATGTCACTGATACAAAGTTCGATGATTCAAATACTTCATAAACAAATTCATGTAAAGCAATCTAGAACCTCTTTTTTTTTTTTTTTAATGAAAATGGAGAGGATATAAAATACTTAGCCACCAGGGAGATGACTAGGAAAAAAAGGTATATATCATTGTTGTCAAAATAGCAAGCTAAACTCGTAAATTATACGATTTTATAAGTTAATTTATATACATTGGCTAAATGCTTGTTCTTCCTCTACGTTAAACCTATGCTACCAGCTGATCTTTCAAAATCCTATGTGAGTAAGATATACAATAACATATAGAATTTGACAATAATACTTGCTTTTTTCCTAGTTTAAATTATATAAAACTTCGCATAAAAAAATTTAAATAAATAGATTGTTAGATTGCTAAATATTTTGTAAGTGTTGTTAAAAAAAATGAAATATATAAATTAAAAATTTATAAACAATAAAACAATAACAATTCAAAAGATAAATATAAATAATAATAAAAAAAGCAGTAACAATTTAGAGGACAAACAATAATACTTGTTTTTTTTTTTTTGAGCTACATAAAACTAAGCATAAATCTAAATATAATGAAGAATTCAACACCACATATGACTTTATGACCTCAATGACCAACAACATGAGATCTTGTCATGTAAAAAGTAGATTTTAGCTATCTCTATCACTAGAAATCAACATCCAATCTAATTAATCAAATTAATTAATTTATAAAAAAAATAATTAAAAAAAAGAAAGAAAAAAGGTTGGTCTTTAATTATTTCAACATAAGTCGAGGCTTTAGAGTTGTAGTTATACTATAATATTAATAATTATAGGATGATTAGTTAAGTTAATGACTAATAAAATAAGTTATTATAATCAATTTCAAGATTATTTGAATTGATTATTGAATTGCTAAATAAATAGAATTTAAAAAAATTAATAAAGATGATGTTGATATGAAGACTCATGGTATTGAATATAATTAAGAGATTCAAATTTATATCAATCCAGATAATTTGATGAGTTTTGTGTTAAATATTGTTGATAATATTAGTGTTGGTGCCGGTATATAATAATAGTATTACTAATATTCATAGTACCGGTGTTGGTATTAATAATAATAGTAATAATCCTCTAGATAATAATGATCTTGATGATTATTTTAAGAAAAATAAAAAAGATGAAGATAATAAGACTGATTTTAATTTACATGAAACACTAGCAAATTATTTATATTATATTTGTTAATTTTTAGTTCATGAAATTCTATGGATATAATTATATTGTATTTAAACTACTTAAATTATGTATAAATTTGATTTAAACTATATATTTTAAGGTACTTGAACTTTTCTATTATTCATTTCATTTTTATTTTGATTGTGTTATACATATTTTTATTATGTACTACTTAGCTGAAATTATCAATATATAATTAATTAAAAAGATGTATATTTAATTTTATAATTTTACGATTTGATTTTATAATTTAAATTTATATTATATTTTCTATATCAGTTAAAAAAATATTTTTAACAATACATAATCCATACTCCAAAGACTTAGAAATTGAAAAAAACAATATCAAAGACAACTTCTAGCTAGATTAGCCCACTGCTGAATGCTTTCTGCACCACGACGAAGATAATTTCCTATGTAGATAATGTGCTCATCAATTTGCTTTTCCTAAAATGCTAATTTAAGAAATATTAAAGCATAGATGGACTCCCAATCCGACACCTCTTCATTAAAAACCATAGCATTTTTTGCTGGCTAAATTCCGCATAACTATAAATTTACCTGCTGGCTAAATCAATTTTTTTTTTAATTGTAAAATATATATTGAAATATTTTTAATGTATTTTCAAGTAAATATATATATTTTTTAATCATAAACTCAAAATCTAATGTATATATTTAATAATATAAATTGAGGATTATATATGTTAATAAAAGAATCTTGACGCTAACTAAAATTAAATTGTGAAAATAAAAAATAAATACAAATAAAGATATTTAATCTTGTGCTGCAGGGAGCTCTTTCAATTTTTTTCACTTAATTATATTACCCTAAATTTTTTTATATATAATAAGTTAATCCATTGGAACAAAGTAATTTGCTAATAAAAATCTTATTTTTCTTATTAATATCTTTTATTTCAACCAAAAAAATTTATATCATTTATTTAATAAAAGAAAAGGCAATCAAAATACATACACAAAATACTAGACAATTTAAAATAAAAATAAAAAAATATATCTTTCTAAAACACTTTGTCTCAATCTATCATTATTTCAAAAGCATGTCTCATTTGTTTTTTTAAAAATATTAACATTTTAATAATTTCTATGAGAGTGTATTAGAAAACATGAGAGTAATACAACAATTGTGTGTTGTCGTGGTGAATATTTTGACAGTGTTATTAAACCATGCCAAATGATTCAGTTTTGAAACTTCTTGACTCAACTTCTTATATAGCTTGAGTTTCAAATTAAATAATGTGAAGTTGACTTATTATAACCTAATCGACTTGTTGGGTTAAAAAACCCGAATGAATATATATATATATATATATATATATATATATATATATATATATATATATATATATATATATATATATATACACACATTTCAAGCTAAATTAAATTTCTTTTAGATGTAAAAAAAATGTTCAAATCTTCCTAATGTATTTTCAAGTAAATATATATTTTTTTAATCATGAACTCAAAATATGACATACATGCCTAATAATATAGATTGAGGATTATATATGCTAATAAGATAATTTTAACACTAACTAAAAACTAAGTTGTGAAAATGAGAAACAAACACTAATAAAGAAATTCATCAACCAATCTTCAACAATTTCCTAAGTATTCTCATGTATTCTTCTTATTGATATATTTTTTTAATTTTCTTCCAATATTGTTTTCATTTTTTTTTTGTATTTTGTATTTTTTCCTTTTTATTTATTTATTTATATAGGGATTCAAAAATTGATAACAACAATAAACAATTAACCTTGTTATTACATAAAAGTACATATATACAAGGGTATCATGAAGAATAAAAAGAGAACAAAACCATCTTTTGCTTATATTCCTGTGACAATCAAGCCCAACCAAAAAACATCATTCTTTTATAAAAAGGCCCAACACTCCTATCTTTAAGGCTTGTCAAATTCCGTTATACAATCAAAACCTTAAAGACTTAATGGGAAAACCTTGTTCCCTCATTTCTTTCTAAGATCCACATATTCATATACATGAAAACTCTAGAATTCATGACATGCACCTCCTAAAAGAAAGAAGCATCCCACCAAATTAAAGCCAAACCAAAGTACCACGGGTTTATAAATTAACTTGGTAAGGGATTTCACTATTCATTATAATAAGGTAAGTCATAGGAAATAAGGTTGATGCTTGTGGTGTTTTAGCTCTTTAGCTAAGAATTTGTTATTGCTATATCCTTATAGAGATTGATCTCAAGGTTATGATAACAGTTTTTTTTTTTTTTTTTTTTTTTGTGATTTCAAATCTAGGCTACTCTTTTCTTTTTCTTCCACTTCTTTTCTTTTTCTTTTTTATTTTTTTTTCATGTTACTAACTTTTATTTTTTGTTCTTGCTGCTTCTTTTCTCTCTTTCTCCATATTCATTCCTTTTTCTTTCTATATTTCTTTCCTCTCATGTTCCTTTTTGTTTTCTCTTTATACTACTCTTTTTTCTCTCTTTTTTTATGACTGCTTACTTATTTTCACTTTAATATTTCTCTTTTATATTATTATTTTTCGCTCTATTGTTGCTCTTTTTTATTTCTCTCTCCTTTTCTCCTCAATCTAGTTAGACTTGGGGCCATTTTAAAGAGGTTTGGGCACGTTATAAACTCTTTCATCATGACCATTGATCCCTCAATTGTTTATCCTAACAATTAAGATATATCCAGTAGGATTTCTACCAAAGGTGCAGTGGGTTTGGATGGGTATTTTAGACAATTATATGCAATAGGTTCAAGGCTAATTCATTACTCACATTATAATTTGATATTTACAAGTTAAATTTTTAAGAAGAAAATAATGATATATGTTTCAAAGAAAAAGAAATGTAATACGAGTTTGTGTTAAGCCCATGAGCAAGGTTTGACCTTTTCAAGTTTTATTTGACTTTAGTCAAACTGAGCCCATTTTTAGACCTAAGTTGACTCTTTGGGCTTTGTTTGACTACAGTCAAATCGAGACCAATACAGGGTTATGTTTGATTTGATCAAACCAAACCCAACTAGGATGTTTTAGACTCAATTTGCCTATTTCATGCTCGGTTTGGCCATAATCAAACCTAGTCTAACCAATTCTTTTGGGCTCAATTTGACCCATTTAGGCTTGGTTTGACCATGATCAAACCAAACCCAAATATTAAGATCATTTTGGGCTCGATTTGACTCACTCAGGCTCGAGTTGACTCTGGTCAAATCAATTTCAACAAAGCCCATTTAGGGCTTAATTGGATTCATCCAGACTTGATTTGACCTTTATCAAATTAAGCCCAACCTAGGGTTTAGTTTGACAACTGAACCCACGTTCAACTCAATTTGACTCTTTTTAAACTTAGTTCGATTGGATTTTTTAGTTCTCTTCTTCACTTTCATCCCTTTTTTTCTTCTTTTTTTCTGTAGTTTATTATTGTTTATGTCAACAACCTATATGTCAATGCATGAGAATGTCATGTTGTTAAGACTACATCGATCTTCATCTACACTTCACCTATACCATTTAGTTGTTATGGTATAATGCATATGTATGAAGGATTGCACTGTCTCAGCTACTCCTTACATTTTTTTTCTGATGTAAGTTTTATAAATAAGGTAAAACAAAGAATAGAAAAAGATGAATCTTTTCATTCACAATTATATATTGCAATTACTTTCTTTATCCTAGAGCCTAAGCAAAACATTCAAATGAAATAACAAACGAACATGATGGTTGAGAGTTTTCATAGTTATTTAGTTTTGTTTGTTATTGCTTTCAAAACTTTAATATTTTTAAAAAATAACTATTATAATACTTCTAGTAAATATTCTTATTACGATATGGTCACATTTACCACAATTTTTACATTTTATTATGTTTGACTAATATATATACAATTCAACCAGCAAAGGTACAGAATCCTGAGCTCCCGATTAGTCAATCAGGTATCGCACGCCTGTTGAGAGCATCCTCAAATCTAGAGCAAGAGTCTATTCTCATCTCTGTGCTGTTGTCATTCTCCGGTGCAGGGTAATAATCTTCTCTCAACTGGACATCTCTGAGAGTTTGTACTTTCAAAAGAAACATCATGAAATGTTCATTAGCTGTGCCATGAACAAATAGCTTCCTCATAGTCCTACACTGTGCAAGCAACCCCGCTGCTGGGAGAGATAGGCTCCTTTTATTATAATCAATGTCCTGTGGAGGCCAATAGTTGAGCTCCGTGAGGTTCAATCTTCCAATCCCATTAAGATAAAACCTCTCCCACGGGCTCAAATCTGCATGTCCAGAAGGAGCAGTAAGAGCGTATCCTATGGCAGCTTGACAGTCTATGTGCATCTTCGAAAGCCGAGGGTAGCATTGAAGGAAGCTGAGACCGAAACCATCGGGGGAAAGCCTTGACTGATGCCTACAGTCACCTTCAACTTTTATTTGTATCTCCTCCAGCATAGGGCAGTCATCCAATATTCCTGCCAAAACCAATGGATTCAGCAGCTCGCCGACAGCAATCCAAAGTGAAAGACACTGCAGTTTTGCCCATGTACTAGAGGCGTATCCATTCTCGTTGTCATTATACTTGTATTTCTTCTTCAAGTTTGCGTCTTCCCAAATGCCACGTCTCTTGTCTGAACATTTGAATCCATCATATTTAGCTGAACTGGTAGCCCCCGATCCTGATTGTTCAACCATTTCCCACACGCAATCTATGTGCAATCGTTGTAGACAATCTCGGATCGGTTCCAATGCCTGCAACGAGGTCACGGTGTTGAGATGCTTGCAACAAGAGATTTTCACTTCAGTTAAAGTTTTCCTCAGAATAGAAGCTAGTTTTGTCATCCCTAATTTCGTGATCTTCTTACAACCCTGGACCTCAAACTTGGTGAGTCTTGGGCAGCCAAGGGAGATTGAAATCAAACCAGAATCAGTCAAGTCAGCACAGTTCTTGATTGACAATGATTCCAATCTGCTGCAAAGTGCAATCCCATCGGGCCGTGCATCTATTCCCTTACAGATTCCGTGAAACTGTCCCAACTTCAAAGACTTGAGCCTTGGGCACTTGGAATTAAGCATTTCCAGTGCTACCCCCGTATCCCTAACATTGTGGCAAACATCAAGAACCAATTCTTCAAGCAATGGCAATGCAGAAAACATTTCAATTAGCATAGTTTGTCTGATTCTAGCATCCTCGGTCGTGTATCCATCATTATCTGGATCACCCCTGGCAGCAGACAAGGAACTAGAATCGACAAGGTGAAGAAGAGAAAGGCGAGGACAATTTGTGGCAAGAGATAGCAAGGTTTCATCTCCAACAAAACCAATGTATCTATGGTCAAATATACAGGCTGCTAAAAATTCACGGAGATTTGGGCATGCAGAGGTAATGGCAAGAATCTCATGGGACTTGAATCCCTGATCTGCTGAAGTGTAATTAAGGACATTAAGATGGCTTAAAGAAGCAGCAATGGAAGGGTATGCTTCAAGGGCTGGAGGTAAATCTTCTGTCCAGCAATAGAAATGTGAGAGATCAAGTGAGGCAAGTGAATGGCAATGCTCAAACAATGCAAGAAAATCAGAGCCCAAAGTAGTTGGAGATCGCATGTGCCAGCGAACAAGCTTAATCCGGCGTAAGTTAGGCCATTGAGGAGCAAGAAGATGAAGGATTGAAGGATTTCTTGCATAAACAGTGAGAGTTACAACAGAGGGAAAGGTACAATGGAGAACTTGAGCAAGAAGGGTAGTGTTTGGTGAGGAATCAAGAATTGGACGCCCCCAAGGGGAAACCAATGAGAGATCAAGATTAGTTACAGCTCTAAAGCAAGTTGGGAGAAGAAAGAGGTCACGGATATTGCCTCTAAGAGAGAGACAAGTGCGTGTAGAGCGCTCTATCAAGTGCCATTTAAGGCACACAAGGGACATAGCGTTGCGGCTACGTGTATCTGTTATCAAGGAGAATATACTGGAAAGGATTGCATCTGGTATGTCATGGAAATGAACATTAGTGTTAAAGTTTCTAGCCATGTCTTCTACATGTACATGATCAGTAACCACTTACGTTCGTGGAGTATTTCTTTCTGTGGATCCTCTATATATGGATAAAATGATAACGAGAGACAAAGGATGATGATGAATAGTGTATCTTTTTTCGTGGGAAGGTGATGGTTATACACAACAACTTGAAACTGTGTTCTTTATATATACACGGAGCTGCAGGGACTGGGAGCCCGGATTTTCTACCTAAGGAGATGAGTGGGAAAAAGAAACAGAAGAAGATTAGATTATTCAAGAGCACAAATTGGTGGTTTGTGTTGAGAGAGAGAGAGAGAGAGAGAGATAAACGACGTTCAAATCTTTTATGTAGTGTGAAAAAGAAGATAAAGTGAAGACAAACCTAAACCTGGTGTGAGATGGAGAACGGAGATGCATCTCTTACACCCTTGCGCTATGGTGAAGACGAAAGATTCCAGAATAGAGACAGACGGATTATCACAGATATAGAGAATTTCTTACAAGGTGCCAATATATCGAAGATAAAAACACTCAAGTGGAACTGGTTGCCTGGAGTTGGAGAGAGTATCATGTGTGTGTATAGGTGAACTGTAATTTAGAGGATGAAGACAAAGACACAGCAGGCGTGGAAAAGTGGTGGATTCAAACTTGGAGAGAGAGAAAAGAAGAAAGGCTTCAATGGTGAGAGCTGGTGGCCTGCACGGAAGGAGAAGGAGGAGGAGGAGGAGGAGGAGTTTGTGCATACATATGGTGAGGTGTAATGGTGAGGATGGAGATAACGATACAGAAGCAGATCAAGCTGGTACTGGCCTTGGAGACTGAGAAAAAGATAGAGAAATTAAGAGGGCCTGTATTGTTGAAGACAAAGATACAGTATAGACATAGTGTTTTTTTTAGAGCAAGTGGTTGGTGGGCTGCCACTTGCTATGACCAGTGCTCCTATTGATCATTATCCATTCCTCTTTTATTATTCCTTTTTATTATTTAAAAAATAGATAAATCTTCCTCCTACCTTTTTCCTGTGACATTTCCGGTCCTCTTTGTTCCTCTTCTGTTTCTGAAAATATATAAATTATCGTCGTTACAGGTTAAGATTGTACATCATTCATAAATTGAACTCTCAACTGCCTTCTAATCGGAAGCTACTGAGTTCCTTAACTATTTTGACCTTCCACCCAAGGTTTCACACACACACACACACACACACACACACACAAATAGGTTATAATATCACAGAACGAAAAACTTGCAATTATTAATTATTTTTTTGTGATGTTGGGGATGGATGGGAGATGGGATTAGATTAGGTTAGATTTTGCAAAGTGATAACAATCCATTATTTTCTTGCAATTTTAGTGGTGAAAGGAAACCACAAATACAATAAAGTGGTTGATCCTCTCTCGTCATAAAGCATTGGGAGATATTTTCGTTGTACAAACTATTACAAAAAGGTGGTGTCTCTCATAATTCTTTAGCCGATCAAGAACTTGTTCAAAGGGAAGGATAAAATTTGGAAAGATTCGAGCAAATAGCAAGTTAATAAAGATAGGGAATGGAGAGTTGGGGTAATCATAATAGGAAGATGCTATATCTTAGCACACTAAATATATATATATATATATATATATATATATATATATATATATATATATAATTTAACCATATAGTTTTTATTTGTTTTAATGGCAAATATAAATAACTTGTAACAAAACCTAATATATACTTCTTGTCGTTGTTTTGGCGCAACTCTTTCCTTCACGTAGCTTTATATATATATTGGAGCCTTCGCGTCCTTCCTGTTTGTTACCATTAATTCCTCACTCTTGATCTTCTATTATAGAGTGTGAAAAAGTTGAAGAAAAACAGAAGTGTGTATAATTCGGATTGGTCAATAGCACCATATATACTCTATATATCTTTAGTTTATGATGTTTTATCTTTTACATTAATTAATGAGGATTGTTCTTTGTGGAAACTTTTTATCATGTTAATAAATAAATAAAAATTAATAGCTTGTGGTTAAAATATTTCAAATTTGTTTGTTTTTATATTTTAAAAGTGTTTTTGAAAAAAAATAAAATTTTTTTATATTTTTTATTTTAAATTAATATTTTTATGATTTTTTTATATTGTTTTGATATATTAATATAAAATAAATAAATTATTTTAATATATTTTTAAATAAAATATACTTTAAAAAATAACTGTTATTATAATATCAATACCAATATCGTCTCACAGTGGTAATAGTAAATATATAAGATGCAATTCTATTCATGGATGACAGTTTGTGTGGCATTTGGTTCCTAATGTCTCCCCTTCTTCTTTAGTTACGTCTTTTCATTATCATGTTCTTCTTTAACTATATACTAATATATTTAATGCATTTTAAATAGAAAAAAATAAAGATAAAATTCTTGAAAGTTATATCTCAAATTGTTGGTTCCTAAATGCCATCCACCATATCATCATGGGTCCTATGGTAGATTTCATGTAGGGTATGTTATTTTTACTCCACTTTTTGTTATTCTCACTTAATTATTTATTGTAGAGAATAAAATAATTTAATTTAATATATTTCTTATATTTTATCGAAATCTTCAAAGTAACAAGTCTTGAAATAGTATTTCTTTACGTCTCTTTTTTTTTACAATAATAATAATATACAAGAGAATGTATATATATATATATATAAATATTTATGACTTTATTCTTCAAAAAATCATGCAATATGTTTTTTTTTCCTTGCAAACTTAAATTGAGTTGGTATATATTACAAATTTCATGAATAAGTCTCTCAATATAATGTAATGATTATATATATTAGAGATTAAAAATTATAATGATTATATATAGAAACCAATCCTCTAATTTTACATCTTCTAAATATATTATTTAAGAAATATATGTTGTAAAATACAAAACTTGATCAATTGAGGATAAAATAAAACTCTTAATAAATAGGGTTTTCTTTCTTGTTTTTTTTAACCATATGCTTCTTTCTTCTTATTGCTATTTTGGAAAAAAAAAACATAAAATTAATATATTCAAATAAGGTCATATTAATTATTACATAAAATGGAATATTGGGATAGCAAATTATGGAATGGAAATGAAATTAAGAACGAAACTGCACAGTATGTATTAATCAAGATGAAAAGCACTACTCTCAGTAAGGAAAGAAAAGAAATATATTAGCGTAACTTTAGATTTTGTACCATTTCTCTTATCATAATCAACGTATAAGAAAAAAAAAATTAGTGATTTTTTATTATTTCAATTATGTAATTAGTGGATTTAGTAATGTAGAATATGGTAATTTTTAAAAATAATTTTTAATTAAAAATACATCAAAATAATTTTTTTAGATATTTTTTAATTTTTAATATTAACATATCAAAACTATCAAAAAACATATAAAACTATCAATTTAATATTTGTTCAAGTGAAAAAAACAATTCAAAAAAACAAGTTTAACTATAAAAACAAACACTTCCTTAATTATTTTATTAATTACTTCATCAAAATAGAGTATATATCCATCATCTTAAACTCAGTGCTAATGGGAAAACTAGGTCTTGCAGAAGAATTGATCAATCTGACAATTGAGTGTATACATCCATAATCTCATATTTGATGCTTATCAACGGAGAGGAACACGGATACTATCAACCTTTAAAAAGATTGTAGCAAAAAGATCATCTTTCTTTGTGCGCGTAGATGTTGTTTAGCTTGATTCAAAAGTCCTTAAGGGATGGTCTTCCTGTTTGAATTTTTATAAGCCGAAGACGCCCAAGTATAACTCATTTTTTTCTTTCCAAATGATAGCTATTATTTCCAATTGGGTGCTATTCAAGTCTTAGTGATGTGAATTTTTTAATTATGTGGTTAACCAACTTTCAATGAAGTAGATAACAATCTATAAAATTGAAAGTTAATTTTGATAAAACCTTAACCCAGAGGTAACTCTACATCAAAGAACCAAAAAGTATTGAAAAAAACCTTGGACCTATAGATAACCTTATATCCAAGAATCCTAAGCATGCGAATGACGCAACAAAGCCAATTAATCTTCAATAACTCAATGTATGATCTTTGTTCATGTAAATAAAAGTTTTTGCCACAAACAAACAAAAAAAAACACTCATGTTTATTCTCCAATTTACCGCTGAAATTTACAGCTAAAAAAACATACTATAGTCTCCTCTAACTAATTTAATGAGCCTAAATTAGTAATTAACTAATATAAATACAATAATGAAATAAACCCCAAAACAATGTCTAATGAGCCAAAACAAACCTAAATTAAAAATAATTATTCAAAAATAAATAAATAAAATAAATAGAAAAATAAAAATAAAGTTTTCATTTTAAAATTTCTCCATGTAGCCTGAATCTCTATTTTTCACACATTTTGAGGAAAATTTTCAATTCTAACTTTAAACATGTTGTTCTCTCTTGTCTAGATAAATTATCAAGCCTACCATATATGATTGGAAATCTTGAGATATCTAGTTTCTATACCAACTTAAATCTCAAACATATGCCACCTATAGCTCTAGATATGTCCCAAATAATATATAAAGGTCTAGTTTGACAAGTTTAACAATATTTGTCTAGTAACTTCGATCCTCTACAACAATATATTCCTAGAATCCATTTGACTTTAACCTTTACCAAATATAGTTCCATATGTCTAGTATCTCCCTATAAAATTTCAGCTTGTTTCGATGTATTTTTTGAGAGATATGTCTAATCTCACAAAACTGGTCAGCAAATATTGTAATGCCAAAATCGGACTTAACTTGGTTTGTACTATCCTCCCATTCTTTAAAAAGATTTGACCTCGAATCTGTATCATGGAAAATATCTTCTAAGGTCAACAAATCAATACCAAGCCATAGCATCATCATCAAAACCAAGAAGAACTTTGTTAGCCAAAAAGGTTTCCTAATATACAAGCTCTCTTTTTCAACCATCTTTTTATTCTTCAATTTCAGTTGCTCCTCGTATATTTGCTTAGGTGTCAATGATACAAGACTTATAGGTCTTTCATTCATCTTAAAGGAATACCTATATGTCACTCTACTATGCATAACTTTCATATCATAATATCATGGTCTATTAAGCAACAAGTGACTAACTTGCACTGATACAATATCACTTAACACCTCATCACAATATTTATCGATAGAAAAAACAATTGAAACCTATTTTTTCACTTTCACTTCACCACAATCATTCAACCACTATAATTTATTAGGTATGAGATGTTTAGTAGTGTGAAACTTTAACTTTCTCACCAATTCAAAACTAGCTACATTAGTTAACCACCACTATCTATAATTAAGTTACATATCTTAATGTGAACTTGGTATCTCATGTGGAATATGTTCTCCCTCTAACCTTTTGAATCATCCACCTTGACATGCAAATTGAGTGCTCTCCTAACCACAAATGTCTCTCTCAACTAGATACTCAACATAGACATCATTAACATTCTTCAATGGTGGCATCTTCTCCTCTTTATCCTCCCTATTGATCTTAACCTTATTATTAGCTTTCATAATTTTTATTTTTATTTTGACATTGTGAAGCACTATGACCAAAACCTAGACAATGAACGCATTTAATGACACGATTATGAGAAGTAAGAGTAACATTGTTACCTTTAACAATGATTGAAGTGTGTTTCTTCTCTCTATAGTATTTGACCTTGCCCTCCTCATTCTATTGTGATGGACCACCCCCAATGTTAGCCTTCCAATTAGGTCTTCAAGTTTTCAGAGGGCTTAATAGCTGGCTTTCCCAAATGGTACCTTTTTGTTTAAGATGTTTCTCTACCATAATGCCTATATACACCATCTTCTATAACTCTATATAACGATGCAACTCCATAATATGAGATATAATATGATTAAGGCCATTAATGAATATATACATAGTAGCCTCCATATCGAACTCAATATTAGATTAAATAATGACAAGTTTCATCTTCTTGAAATATTTATAAGCACTTTTTGTACCTTGACTCAAACTTTGAAACCTTTCATACAATTCTCTATAAAAATGGCTAGGCATAAATCTGCTCCTCATAAGGGATTTCATCTCATCCCAAGTATTAATTTGGGATGAGATTTGTCACTAAATGATTTCACCACATAATGGTATAGTTAGTAAAAGCAATCGCAGCAAGCTTGACTTTCTTGGGTTTTATATAATTGTGACATTCAAGAATCCACTCCACCTTTTTCTCTTATCTAAATAGATTTTAGGATCATTCTTCCCCTGAAAAGCCGGTATTTTCAGCTTAATTGTACCCAAATCTCCACATAACTCAGCATTATGGTCCCAATACCTATAATTACCCCTCGGACAAATTTATCACCCACTCCCTCACATGTTTACACTCCTCTCGTGTTCCACTCAAATATAGGCTTTATACTCAAATATGCTCGCTATGCCTTTTTCCTCTTGTCTCACATTTCTTTGACTCTTGCATAATTAGAATCAACACCAAATATATCAGTTGTAAAAGTGTATCCAAATATATATATGACTCAAAAAGCAAGAAAAATATTAAAACAAGCAAAGAGGAAACTATGATTATAATTTCACGATCAACAAGTGAATTTGTACGAAAATGAATGTTTTTTATGATATGAAAGAAAAAACATGCAAAGGTTATTTAAAAAATTTAGATGAAAACTATAAATTATGATGTTATTATACTATCATAATTGAAAAATAACAACAGCAAAACAAGTTTAAATTACTGACATGAGTTAAACTTATTATGATAAATTCCAATCCCGAATTTAGTTCCTATAGAAAAAAAAAAAAACTCTAAATGACCTCAAATTTTATATGAGGTGCGAGAACCTTGAAACCCAACATAAAAGATTTCAGAACTTTCTAAATTTATTTGACTAGAGATTCTCTTCTGATACAAATCTGACCTATTACGATAAGTTTTAATCCCGATTTTGATTACTATAGCAAATGATTTCCAAATAAGCTCAAATTTTATAAGGGGTGTGATTAGAACTCCTAGAACCAGTATAACTTTGAGAATCTTATGAATTGATTTGGTCTAAATTCTTCCTTATTTATGTTTTGTGGCAGATTCGATAAAAGTGACTTTTGGACCTATTATGATGAAACATTTTTTTTCTTAGTACAAAAAAAGGTGCTGGCGCTATTAATATTTTTTGACCATCAAGAAAATTTTTACTATACACTAAAAAGTTTATTAGTTTATTCAAGAATTATATATATCAATAAATAAAAATAAATTTATTGATTAAAGTAAAAAAATTAAGTTGAGAAGCTAAGATAAAAATATTATTTCTTAAAAAGAAAAAAATAACTAAATATTTTTTTTAGTTTGAAATTGGATCACAAAACTTTTAATTGATTTAAGTCAATTAAATTAAATTTTATTTTGTCAAATTAAGCATTAACTCGATATCAAAAATTATTTTTAAAATTATAAAAGCCTTATATAAAGTCAACCGAAATAAAATATTAAAATTTAATTCCAATTCAACCTAATGTGAAAAGGTTAAATTGAGAATTAAAAAAAATCAAGTAACAAAAACAATTAAAGAAAAAATTGTCAGTATATATATATATATATATATATATATATATATTCAAAAGAGAGGCTTCTGAGGTTTATTAACCAATTATCAAAGAAATTATTGTTGAATCTTATTGTTTAGTGGGAAAATTCTGGCGGGATTTTTATGTTTTAGGATTTTGGGTGTTAGAGAGAGCCTAAAGAGGATATGTTAGGGAGAAAGGTGGGGAGGGAAGATGGCTTGAGATATCAATCTGCCTCATTTGTCAAGCTTCCATGGTGATCCTTCACAGTCTCCCTATCATATTAGCCTTGACAACTTCATTAAGGTTTGATGGAGCCTTGATAAATAGGACTGCATGTTTCTAGATCCAAAGTCTCATTGTAGGGTTTCGATGTTAGGAATACAAAGATGAGGAAGAATAAAAGTGGAAGCTAGGGTTTTTTATTTTTATTTAATGTTGAAGTTGTAATATGTTATATAAGATTATTTTAGTTATTAAATGAAAAATAATTATATATTTATACATAATTAGATGTTTTTTATTGATTATTTTTATAAGGATATTATGTGTTAGTGCATGTATAAAGTTTAGGATACAAATTATAATTTTTCAAAACTTGATAAGATAGTGTAATTTTGATCAAATTATAGAATGTCATGGATACTTTTTTTATTTTTTATTTAATTATATTTTAATACAATAAATAAATAATCACTTGAAAGCCATCAAATAATATTTTTGAAAAAAAAAAAACAATCATGATGGATGTACGAAACTAACATTTGCTAATATTATAAGAAAACAACTATAATATTATTAAAAAAAAATAATCAATGGTATCTATAAAAATAAAATAAAATATATATTTTGAGTCCATTTAAGAAATAGACAAAATAATATTTATTTATTACTATTTAAAAAAATAAATTTAAAGTTAAAATTAAATGGAAAGATAATAAAAGTTAAGTCCACGGCCTAGTGACCTAGCATATTTGGACCATTATAGATTAGGCGACGTGTGTGGGCATAGCAACATAAGCTCATGAGCGTAGGCCTTTTTTTAAATGGGCTATTTTTTTTTCAAAAAAAATAGATAATATATCATTTGCTATCATAGACAATACATCACCTTGTTTAAATTTTATTATATCTAGCAGCTAAAATATCGATGGCAAATCTACACCATCCTTTTTTTATCACAAAAAAAACCTATTTATCAAAAAAATTTAATCTAAAAACACATAAAAAAAAATCTCATAAACTTCAATAAACTCATATCTAACCTCAATAAAGTGTTTAATTAGTAAGAAATCCTAAATAAATCATGATTCAAATATTTCCCAAGCCATATATACATTTTTTTATATATAAGATGAGGAATAACGAATATTCCAATAAAACACCTATTATGAAATGGAACTCAATAACAGTAAGAATGATTTTTTTTATTATTATTACTAGAACTTGGGCAAACAATAACTTTCTCTCTCCTAAGCTATTTTTAGTTACTTTCTCTCTTTTTTTCTCTAACTCAATGATTGAAATGTAAATAAAATAAAGTTCTAGATGAAAATATAAAATCATCAGAAAACAAAAACAAAACACAAAGAAATTAAAAACTTTAGGGACCAAGATACTTAAAAATGTCCTCAATATAGTAAAAACAAATAATAAGAAAAAGAGGTTGGAATCTTATTTCATTGTAAGTTTTGGTCCTCAAAGTTTTAATCATGTTTACTTAATCAATTTGAATTTAATTTTGCCAAATCAAACATCAATTTAATATCAAAACCTATACCAAGTTAAACGAAATATATTATCAAGCTCAATTCTAAATAAACTAAAAGTAAAAAGAATCAAATTATAAGAAAGATTAAGTAACAAAAAGAATCCAAGTGCTAAAAAACGAAAACATAAAAGAGGGCATGTTTTTCATGCTACTCAAAGGGTGTTTATAAGAAGAGGTATTATTTGGTCATGAGTTCAAGTCTTTTTAAAGTTATTAAAGACTTACATGATCATTAATTTCAGGATTTATGGAATTAGTCAAGATATGCTCAAATTAGTTCGGACACCCATTTTAATAATAAAAAAAATATCATCCTACATATTAGGTAAATATTGGCATTATTTTGGTAATTAAACCTTTTCAGACGCCATGCAAGAGAAAAATAGCCAAGTGAAGCTTACATATTCCAGATTTGTTTATTTATTTAGTTAGAAACAATAAAATATCATTATTACAATCAAAGAACAAATTTATTGACGAATCAGGCGTGCGATCACAACACCCTTTTCAATGTTGGCTTAAAACAAATACTTGATATTCCTACTTAGAAAAAACATGATCTTGTATGCTTATCAAAAAATGCATGTTTAAAAAGATATTTACACGAGTCAAAAGAGCTTTTTTTTTTTTTGTAAAAACAAATTTAGAATTTTCTAAATTGTAATTTTAGAACTCACGAAAATTACTAGGATTCCATGCGAATATCTCTATTATATTCTTTTTTCTGCCTTCCCTTCCCCAAGGCTCAAATCCCAATTGCAGTCGAGGAAAAGTATAATAGAGAGGAGACTAAAGGAGAAAAGAATATACATAGTCAAAATATTACAGGGAAAGGTAATAGAATAGAATAGAAAAATGCCCTCCTATCTTGTTAGTTTAAGTTGCAGTGAGAATTTCCTATCAAACAAAAAAAGAAAAAAGAAGTTGCAATAAAAAATAGGAGTAATCATTTCAAAACTATCGGCTTCGTCCTTGATTTTGTGTTTGACACTGTAACTTCACTGTTTTGTCTCCTTTTTTTTGTGCTCTTTTAAGCTTTGGATTCTGCTTAAGATTTAGCTTTAATGAGCATAATATCTTTTTAACAACGGTCGATAGATATATGTATAGATATATATACACACACGCACATACAAGTAGGCATAGGAAGATACCCATCAATTAGGTCTCTAAGTTGGAGGAACCACAAGGAACTGGACTATTCCATGCTTCGATTGATCATCTATAGTCGCAAGTGGTGTGTAAAGGGAAAAATACTTTTTTAATATGCTTCCTAATCAAACCATGAGTTTATTTTTATTTTTTTAATCCAAATTATAAGAGCCTTTTAAATTTATTAGATGCCACAAATTTTTTAAATCTATCTCAATTATCCTCTATAAGATACCTTGGTTTATAATTTTTTTCACAACACTATATCAGCATAGCCAGCTCTGTTTATTGCATATTTTTTAGAATAATACCACAAATCACACACAACCTGATATAGAAATTTGTTAAACAAAAATTATACAAGGACATAAAGTTATAATAATATAACATTTTATTGCTTTATACTTAACTAATTACACTGTATTGTTCCTACACTTTCTTTACCACCCTCTCGTTTTTCATGTCCCAGTAAAAGTTTTTTTCAAGAGTCAATTCATACATTAATTAGTTTTTTAAAACTATATAAAAAAAACTATAAATTATTAATCTAACTAGACACACCTTAAAATACCGGGGCAGCATCGATAGAATTATTTTTCTGTCAACTTTTCCATTGCCATTTACTAATTTTCTAGTAGTGGTTTGAGGTATTTCATGGAGTCCATCACTAAAACACAATTTTTTTGCCTGGACTTCTATAAGATCACCTTAGAACAGGAATGCAAGGGTATCCTCAACAGATAACACGTGAAAAACATACTTCAACACTGATAGCGGTGTCGAATGAGTAGATAAAAAGCAAAATTATTCGAAATGGAAAGACCATACACAATTAGCTAAGTTTTGGAGTTCGGCAGCTTTACTTGACTCAATTACTTGAAGAAATGCATCCATAGAATTTCCGTTTATATACAAATTCTACTCCTGTAATTCAACAAAACCACCAATTTCATTTGTCACTTGCAATAAATGCCAGTTCAGCTGCATCAACTTGGCCTGATTCATCCTCATAGGAGAACTGTATGCATGCTCAATACCTCATGGTAAACAAATCTATAAACAGACCAAGCTGTAACTGCACATTTTTCTAATCACTCCAGACTGCAAGTAAAAAAGATAGCTTTCTGAGATGCCACTTTGCTAATCAGATCCCTACTATGCAGAGAGACAGCATCCAAATATTCTCATTAAGAACACAAGAACACAGCAGATTTTGGCAAGAGGAACTGTAACAGCATGTTAATTTTACAATGCGATCAGTATGAGCTAGTGTACACGAGTTTCGTTCAACCTCATCTCTCAGCTCTTAGTGAACAAAAGCTTCTATATGTACTGGTCTGCTCCAAATCAATTTCAGGGAGCTTCTGCATGTACATGTCTGAGGGGTATTGTGTCAAGTAGGAGGAAGATACTGATCCAACTTTGAAGCTGGGTTGGCTTTCAAGCAAAACACAACTCACTGGTTACCAACAGGCCTTAAAAAGTCATCATCCCTTCATGCTTTTGGATACCTAAAAAACACATGGAAGCTATTTATATAAACAGTTCACCTAATACACACTAAAGTTGGTTTGAATTTCCAACCGTTAACCAGAAATCACTTGGAAAACCCTCCAAATGCCACAGTCAAAGATAAAAATACTTGCAAATTTTTTGATAAACATATCTCGTAACCAAAAGTCCAACGTCTTGCCAAGTGATTGGAAGCTAAAATGTGAAAAGTTGGCTTTCCCTAGTATAGAGACAATTCTCTCTCCATAGGATTTAAACCATCCCTTAGGCTAAGACAGTTGCCTTAAAAAGAGTAGAGCTCAGCAGACTTGATGCATAATACTCAGGAGGTATGGTGTGGTCCATTTCAGTGCCAGGAACAAATCCACCCATTGTCTTGCTTTGTAAAGAAGAAATGATATCTCTCTCTTTCTCCACTGATACTCTATTCAACTATCAAATTTCTTTATAAAAGAACTCAAACTTAAATATAACATGACGCCCGATCACAATCTCATCGTTTTTCTTCTCCTTTTTGTTATGAATTATCAGCAATGGCACAGACATAACCACAAAGCATAAGAGTTGCAATGGCAAATGCAAATATTTACCCCTAAATTTAACATAAGAATATGGCAACAACCCCAGATTCATTTCTGATCTCACACACGATCTGTAAATCCTGTACATGAAACACAAAGATTTGCTAACAGAGGAATGTTAGCAATTAATATTTATCTAAAAGAAAAGGGTGCTATTCGAGGACACAGGAAATAAGAGATAGGATGATAAAAAATTGCAAAGTAAAATCAAATCCACTAGATACACCTTAAAATCAAAGTAGAATAACAACAGATCAAAGCCATAAACCTGATAGAAAAGAAAAATGGTTTTCCAAACCAATTGAATTGAGTTGCAGCATGACTCTGCCTCGCCAGCAAAACACCCCCCCCCCCTCTCTGATGTAAAGTGCCAGGATTTAATGCATATAGATTGTTGAATCAGCCAAACACAATGTCATGGCAATGCATCTAATGCAACAATAGAGAGGTGGATAAATAGCCTTATCAATTCATGCACAGTTCATTTCTATTGTACACTGAAGGGTGATCGACTCCAACAGTCATGCTTTAATTGACATGACAGCACACATTCAATCCGTCAAAATTCACACTGAAACCATGTGAAACATTCCTAAATGTAAACATGTCAATGAAGATAAAACCCCCAAAATTCATCAAAGCAGAAAACTACACCACCTTTTTGTGTTATTAAAACTGATATGCAGGGCTGCTTAGCACATTATTAAACAATGTCATCCATTCAGACATATATCGCAACTATAAGATAAATAAACAACAATTACAACAAAGATAGCTTCCACATTTATGCTTTTACTACTAAACATACGAATTCCATTCAAAAATACCAAAACTCTAACAAAGAACAAGTTAGAAACAATTTTTTTTTTTTTTAAAAAAAAAAAAAAACCTTCCCTTTGTCAAGGTGCTCTCGGGTCCGTCCCATGCTGCCAAACATAAACCAACTCATCCCACCCTGTGCTTGCCAACAACCCATCAACTAGGACACTCATATCAACCCCCACAGCAAACTCCGTATGATGATCATACCTCCCAACCAATGCATCCTCCACCATAAAGTCCCACATACAAACAGTCATATCATAAGAACAGGAAACCATAAAATTCCTATGATGGGGCGAAAACTTAACTTTTCTAACGGCATACCCATGTCCGTTCAAAACCGAAATCGGAGCTCTAAAACTCCGCACATCCCAAACTCTTATACTCTTATCCACCGATGCAGTAGCAATAATACAATCATCATATTTATTCCAATCACAACACAAAATCTCAAAATCATGACCTGGAATTATCATCGTACTTCCAGGCTCACGCACGTCCCAGATTCGCACAGTACAATCCCCTGAAGCAGATGCAAAAACATCCGTATGCCTAGGGTTCCACGCAGCAGAATAAACACAGTACGCGTGTTCTTTAAACGTACGAATGCTCGCCGGCCTGTCAAGGGTCCATAATTTAATGGTATCATCCCAGGAAGAGGTGATGAAAGAATCGCGGCGAGTGGGGTTGTAGTCGACGGAGTGGACTTCACGCGTGTGCTCCTGGAGGGAGCGAAGCGGGTTTTGTGTTGGGGGTAAGGCGGTGTCGTAGAGCTTGACAGAGCCATCGGCCACAGCGGCGATTAAGAGGGAATCGTGGGATTCAGACCAGGCAAGGTCGTAGATGCCATCAGCAGTATCGAAGGAGATGAGTTCGGTGAGTGGGGAGGAGGGAGTAGGAGGCAGGGATAGAACGTGAAGACGGCCATTTCCGAGGATTCCGAAGTTCTGGGAAGTGGCGACGGCGAGACGCGATTCGTGAAAAGGGCTGAACTTGACGGAGTAGCCGTTGAATGGGGTTTTGAAGATTGGCATAGGTGGTGGTACGGGGATTTCTGTTGTTTTCAGCCGAGAGTGGAGGAGTGAGTGAACAGTAAGATTACAAGAAGAAAATGGGCTAAACTATACTAGTTTTTTAAGGCCATGAGATTTCGATCTTTCTTTCTTTCTGGTCTCAATTTCTTATCACCAATGATGGCCTTCTACACCTGTTTTTTTTTTTTAAAAAAAAAAAAATAGAAAAGAGAAAGCATTATCTTGTTTATCCAATCCAATCTATTTAACGCTGAGTTCCATGGTGAATACTTGAATATCAACCCTTACTATCTCACTTCTGCAACATTAATAAAAACATCACTGGGTACTCTTGCCATATAAATAGAAAAGAATGAACAAATCTCAAAATATTAACACTAGATTTTAATTTTGAAGAAAGATAAAATAAGAGAGAAGCCTTAGATTGAAGCTCATGTCTTTATCTCTTAGTTTGATATTTACATAAAACATAAAAGAAAAGAAACAGGAAAAATAAAAATAAAAATTCTTTTAATTCTGAATCAACTTATATCAAATTACTTTAATTTGCTTAAAATTTTTGTAAGAGTTTGAAACTATATCTTTTGGAGTATATTATGTTCATCGTTATTGATTTTTAATTAAACCCTTTCGTAAGATATTAAGTTATGTGATTTATAGTATTTTTTTTTAAAAAATCATTAACACTGAAAATTCTAAATTGAATATACATCATATGCCTGTTTTGAAAATTGTGTTATATTTTCGTTTCAGTCTTGGGAAAAAAAATAATTCAATTCCCTTACCTAAATAAATTTGCAAATATTTGATAATGTTCAACATGTGGGCAAGTGTAATACAAAATTAATTAAATTGTAAATCATTTTTTTTTATTGAAGGTGAGTATTTCACATAGTTTTTTTTTTTTTTAATTATAGTTAATATCCTAGTATATATGGTGATGAGAGATATGGTCAAGAGCTTAAAAGGCATTAGGTGAACATGAATGTACCCTTTGATGTTTTTCTTAGTTATTCTAGTAGGAGATTAATGACATTGTAAAGATTCTGTAATGTATAAATAAAGATGACCTTGCCTAGTCATATTGTCTTCCTCCACTCAAATATAGTTTTTTTGTACTTTTTTCATGGTAGTAAGATTTTTTTTATTATTATTAATGTGAGTGTCTGAGTCAATTTACGCACATTTTGACTAATCACATAAGCCTTTAAATTAACGACCATGTAATCCTCTACTAGCCATCATATTATCAACCACATGGCTCGAATCTGAGACCACAAGGAGAGCAAATCTCTTAGTTTCAAATTCTTACTACTGGACCATTTACTAGATGATTTGATTTTTTTTAGAGAGTGTACATGTGTTCCATTAAGAGTAGTTATAGACTCCACATATTAGGACTTCATTGGCAGTACATTCAAATAGGTTTTTCGCATTTAGCATTCTTCATTGAATTACTTAAGATATGTTCTAGTGCTTTCATTTTTTTATTAGGTGATAGAGAAAAGCTTTATTATGCTCTTTTTTGTTGGAATGTACTAAAATAAAAGATGAGCTTCACATAAATATGAAGGTTAAGAATGAAGCCGAGTTCAAGGTTATGATACCATATCTTGAAAAATTCATGAAAAGTTATAAGAAAACTTTTGTACATAACATCAATCTTTTATGTCACAAGCTTTAGGATACTGCTAACATTTTTTATGTGTTTTCTAGATTTAAAAGGCCATGATAGTTATTCAATTTAGCCTTCAAGGCGATATAATTTTTAAAGAGGTTAGTGTGCAACACTCTTATGACAAAGTGGAGAGTATCCTACCTAAAGGGGATGATGTTTGTCACGCATGTGCAGCATCGCAATAATCATCCTCTCGAATCGTAATCTTTGTGGTGATGAATGGAAAAAATAAGGAATTCTTGTTTCTTATCAATAAAAATGAGTGGAGTCATCACCTAATATTCCGATTACTATGAACCATAATTGCTTTTAGAATTTGGATAAAACGATTGATTGTTTATAGAAAAGATCTATTACTCTTAGTACGTTTTATTTAAGGTAAATTGTATTTTTTATTTGTCTAAAAGAAACTAAGGTATTGTATGTATTTTCTAACTGTTGATCTATTTATTGGTCAAAGTCGATCCATATTAATACAATGGACTACAACTTTATGGATTAAACCTAACCACTCTAACGTCTAAAAAATAAAAATAAAGAAAGTGTTTTTTTAATATCAAGAATAAATCTTACATATAAGTTTATAATCTTAAATGATAATAAATAAATAAATAAATTTGTAATATTTTTGAAAAATAGGTCAAGTTTGCATGGCTTTAGTAAACTAGTTATTAAATCCAAAAATACATGCTAAAATATCAACAAAACTATTTTTCTTGAATTTTGGTGTTTAAAGATGCTAAATCATGCCAATGTATAATTTATTATTTATGCAAATATAATTTTTTTTTTATTTTTGAGAGATTTGGCCTTATACACACAAAAATATATATATTTTCATGTTTTTGAAATAAATTTTTTTTTTTGTTTTGAATCTTTGAATCTTTATTTTTTTTTGAGATTTCAAAGAAAAGAAGATATTTTTAATATTTGGTCTTTATTTTACAATATAATTCTATAACCTGATTTTAAGTGAAATTGTTGCAAAAAACAAGAGACCCACAAATAATTTCAAAATGGTCCCTAAATTTTTTTAGAATTTTTTTGGGAATTATTTGTGGCTTATTTGAGAAAACAAGAAAATCAATAAAATAAAACTGTTAAAAATATATTAGGACATGTTTAACAACTTAAAAAATTCTGTCAGGACGAACATGGTGTTAAATTTTGGAGGATCCAGCCCATCCAACAGGCTGGGCTCAATTCTAATCCATTCATATGGATGGGCTCAAGTTGAGCTGGGCCCACTACTTGGTTCAAAGCCTAAAACAGAAACCCCTAGCATCTGGCCGAAGACATGCAATCCATCTAAAAAGAAAAGCCCAGCTCGTAACCATTTAAACTAACAGCCCATACCCATAAACATTACAGATATAATTTTAAACATGACAAAGGATCCAAACCCAAAACTTCATGACAAAAATCACAGCCCCTTTAAATGTTCATTCAGTATTCATGTCTAAACCCAGAAAAAAATAAACCCAGGAGCAAGCATTTCAAGCCAACAAATATTACAACCTTATTCATGGTCTTTTCCTAAACGACACAGTATGGAGTCATAACTGGGCCAAAGTCGCTTGAGTTGCTGGTGGTAGCACTGGCGTGTCACTCCTCTGCAACACGGTTCCTTTGCTTCCAGGTGTTGCTGGTACTTTATCAGTGCAGCTATAATGAAAATCTCGGGATTTCCTTTAGATTGATGCTGAATACCAAGACTTAGCCGTTGTTGCACAGCTGGGAAGAGACTCCTGTTGCTTTTTATGAAATAAAGAATAATATGCAAATAATTTTAGAAGATCCAAAATTAGTTTATCACAATGTCCATTCTAATTCTAATTCCCAGGAATTAATGCAGCCTCACGTCTAGCTCTTTTACTACGAAGAGAATAAGAACACGACTCATGATATGATTAATGGAGATAGTCATGTGTATGGTTAGGACTTGTTGAGGAGTGTCCTTCATAGTGAGAGCAACTCCTTCGCAAAGTAGGCATATCATGCCTACTTTGATTGTTGTTTTATTCAATTTCTTTATGAAATTGAGGTTTTCTTTGTGCATTTGGTGCATATAATGGAGTTGGGTAATGTATTTTCTATTTAGAAAATGAAAGAGTGAAATTGTTCTTATATGAATAAAATAACATTGTTGAGCACTTGTACTTGATGAGTGAGTTACTGAAGATTTAGAGGAACAAGAGTTTCTATAATGAGAAGATCAGTTTTCCTTCTGTCCTAGAGTTTTGCTGGCCATGGAAAGTATTTTGATAATAATTAAAATGGGAATGAATAAGTTTTTATTCAAGTTTCCACAAATGAAACCATTCATGAGGTAAAAAAAAAATTCAATTGAGTTTAGGCTTTCCTTTACGAACGAGTGAGCTTGGAAATATAATTTAGGCCTTAGACTTGATTTGCACTCTCCTGCAAAGCAAGTCACCTAATGAGTATTGAAGTCATGCAAATCTAAACTCTTAAAATTAATTATTTATAGTATAGAAAAGTAAAAGTATTGTTCCACAAAGATATAATCAATAGAACTTAATTACTTAATTAAGACAAGCTATTTAAGTTTAGATTAAAGCAAACCAAGTTAAGATGTACTAAATATATTAATATGAAGGAATTAACTAATATGCAATTTAAAAAATGAGTAATTAAAATTGGGTTTGTTTATGATCTAAACTGACTAAAATTAACTTAAAAATCTAAAAAGAGAAAAAGAAATCATTTATGAAAAATAAGAAGTAAATTGGTATAATGTAAAGAAAAATAGAAAGTAAAACATTTTTTTTTTAAGAAGTATTCCCTAATGATAATTAAACCGTAATAATTGAATTTAAATATGTTTGCTAATATGGTTTGTGATAATAAATAAATCAACCATAAAAAAACAAGTTTTTGTACCTATCCATATTTTTTTAGTTAACCTAGCATTCATGCATCAATTAACTCTAATCACATAATAATTTTCATTAAGCATGCAATATTTAATTGATGCAAGGTAGGTGCAATTGATTCATAATAATTAAATATGTATAAGGAGTTTATTTAATCAAGACTTATGTTTTTCAAGTAACAAATAATTTAACATAGGTTCGGATATTTGATACTCTTGCTACTTAAATTAATAAGTCATGAATTCATCATAAGCTAATCGCTAGTAACAGATTTAAAACCAAAAACATATGTTGCAGGTCATACAAAATCTTAATCATCAATTATTAAATTTAATAATATAAAAATAGAAGATATATATGTATCACTATCATATATAAAATAATTTTAAGCACAAATCATTATGATAATTTAATATCCAAGAGTACTAACTTCTTAAAATTAAAAACAAAAATGATTAAAAAAATAATTTTAAAAACAATAAAATCCCTTTACTTCTTTATGTTCTAAACATGACCCCCTTTTATTTTTTAGAAATTAGGATCAGTTATATATGTGTAAGGAGGTTGAAAAGTTTCGTAGTTAATAATTGATTTCTAATCAAGCTATTTTAAGGTTCGTTGCACTAATTTGATTCTAATGACTTATATGTTGATTTTGACATTCTAAAGAGGTTTTCTGGTCATGTAATATCCTTTTCATATCATTAATGAGTTGTTATGTCATCATCCCAAAATGAAAAGATTGGGTTGAACTCATATTATTCTGTTGAAAAATCTCAAGCCTAACTTTAAAATTTCACTTGTTACTCTCGATATGATCTAAAGAGTACATAAAGGTCCAGTTTGGGGGATTTGCTCTGACCAATCCTAATCCTACTAAAATTCCTTATTCAAGTTGGATTCCTAATGCAATTAGAATTTTTACTTTTTAGCTTCAATAACTCATCCCGATATGTTTTTTATAGAGCTTTACTTAAAATTATGATAAATATATATCATTACACTTTGTGTCTTTGTAGCACTATTAAGCATAAAACAAGTTAAGTGAACTATTATAAAATATAAAACATGTATATAAGACTACAAATAAGGTATTGTAAAAATAGAATAATATGAGTGTATTATCCTCTTATATGTAGGAGATCTTCTGATATTTAAGTTAATAAAACACAAAAAGAAATATATTGTATAAAAGGGTGTGTGATATGTTGTTTGTAAAAATATCACAATGATGTTAGAAAGATCAAAGGCAGGAGTGAATACAAAGAACAAGTGTTATCATCTATTAATGTGTGTGCAAGGAGATAAAATTGTAAGAAATTATACTTGTGTATTTATGGAAAGAGTTGTAAAAAATATTGCTAAAAAGAAGCAAAGGTAAGACTGAAAGTTAAAAAAACAAGTGATCTAATGAATATAAACTTCCATTAAGTATTAATGGAAGTTAAGCATCTACAAAGCACCAATTAATGGAATATCCATAAAAATTATAATGGATCACTAAATGCACTTAATTGTGTGTTTTTTCTATATTGTCACATTTCTAATATTTTCAATTTTTTTTTGTTTTTTAAAAACTATCATGGAAACATGGTTAAAAACCAACCTGAACATCACAAAGGCCTAAATTGAAGGAAAATAATGATTAATAATTGCTTCATTTGACTAATACAATGTGTTGAACTACCTCGCTATCCTTTGATATTTGTTAGCATTATTTTTTCTTCCCTTATAATAAAAAGCTAAAACACGAGCAAACTTGTTGTCCCTAAACACATAACACTATGTAAAATAATAATGAAATTATTATTTTACCCTTCCCAAAAAAATCAATGGCCTTACTGATGAGGTGTAATTTAGTCTTTATGCATCACTCACTAGTCATCAATTTGATTAGGGATAGATATGTCTTTTTCATTTTTTTAAACATTGTGAGATAACTAAAACATCCTTAAAAAAATAATTTAAATATAATATCTATGGGCTTTTTAGACTTTTTACTTTTTAAAGCACACTAAAATAACTAAATTATCCTAAGAATAAAATTTTCTTTAATTAACATACAATGGATTTTTTTGTATTTTTGTCATGGTTTTTCTTAGTTATAATTAATCTGAATGAGAGAAATTTGATTTTTTTAATAAATATAAATATATATTTTTTAAAAATAGCTACCACATAGAGCATCTCTACATTATTCGAGCAGCGCTTGAGGAGGCATTTGGTAGCCAAACAATGGCTCATAGAGTGCCATTCAAATTATCTCGATAGCCTTTTTGTCTCTCCTTCTTGATTTCCATGTCTAAACCTTTAAATTTTCAAAGTAACCCTTTAATTTTTTTTTTATCTTCAAATTTTATCCTAATTATTTTAATTATTATTTGTTTGATTTGAAATTATTTATAGATTTGATTTTTTTTAAAAAAAATTTATCCTTTAATTTTTTGTCTGTCAAATTTGGCTCTTATTGTTTTAATTGCTATTTATTTTGGTTTGAATCCTTTTCTTAATTGAATTTGTTTTTGATTTTTATTCCTTAACATTTGATTTTTATGTCAAATTTGGTCCTTATTATTTTAATTTCTATTAGTTTTACTTTAGCAAATTGTTTAGATTTAAATAGTTTTTTTTAATCCTTTAATATTAAATTGGTTGAGAATTGAATTTCTTAGTTAAATCTAGGTCTAGAATCTCATGGGTTGTGTGTTTGTAAAATTAACCTAGATTTAGAAGATTCGCTCGAGTTTGCTTATTTTTTCCCCTTGCTTTATGCTCATGTTTTTTCAGTTTTATCCTTCAACATTTATTTATTTCTTAAATTTCATATCTAATTCTCTTATAACTCTTCAATTTAGTTTCAAGTCAATCCAACCCGAGGTCAATTAAGACCTAATCAAGGCTCAACCAGAAAGAGAATAAAGAAAGGAAAAGAAAAGGTATAAATTGTCCAACCGGGTTATCTCATTGTGGTCATGTTCATTATCCAAGTTGTAATTTTCTCATGTTAACTTGGGTCAGTGTAATGTGTCATCATCTTTTCATTTAACTCTCTCTATATATTTTTTTTACAATTTAATTTTTTGAAAGTCCGTTATTTCACGTTTAAGCTTGGTTTGGATAAAGATTAAAATGATAGCAGCATGAAATTTCTTTAAAACCACATCACCATTTAAATAGGATGACTAGTTTGCTCTTGATCTACTAAGTCGAACAAGCTATACCAACTTTTTTCTTATATTTATTAATACATATAAGTGGCTGGTTAGTTTGATTTGGTATACTAGTTAAGTGTTTTATCCTCATTTTAGATATCTTATCACATGCATAAAAAAATAACAATATTCTCAGTTTTTTAATGCAATAATTGACTTTTGATTCAGCCACGACAAAGCGTGAGCAATATCCTAATACATATCTAAAACACTACATAAGTGATGCATGGTTTAATAACAATATTAATATCGATTTTTCACATAACTTTTTAATGTGATTTTTTAAATCTTTTTTCATATGATAAATACTAAAAAAATATTTTTAAATAAATTTCCGTGCCAATATAAACTAAACCGTTTTTTTTAACAATCATTAAATATATAATTTTCATATCAACATTGTAAATTTATAAAAATTTAGTAAATTTTTCGTGATTGGAATCCAAAACATTAAAGAAAGAAACATATTTTCTTGACAGTAAAACATAAGTACCTTCCTTAATTTGTTAAGGGGATAATTGAAGGTACAAGGACCAAGAGTAGTGCATGTCCTTTCGGCCTTCTTCGGCTGTCTTAGTCCAGAGTAGGCTTGCCAGCATTTTTTTTTTATTTGACTCTCATACTTGGGTCAATATCCACTTTTGATTTTATTTTGAGTAAAATTCTGGACACACTTTCATATAAAATTATTTGACGTCAACTTCTTTTATTTCTGACGTAATGATTTTCTTATAATATATGACTTAAAGGTTTTATTTTATTTTGTTGGCAACATTAAGATTGATTTTTGGACAGGACTTGATGTTTTTTTTTGTTTTTTTTTTTTTGCATTATTTCTCCTCACCAAAATGATGAAATTTTGAATTTTAAGAATTTCTTCATAAAAAAAAACCCCAACACTTCACTTTTTCTTACTCATTTGAGAATAAAAATTTATCATGGAACCATATAGACCTAGACATGTGTTTAAAGGTTTGAAATCTCCGAAGTTTTAAGACTTTTAAATACATCCATTTTTTTTTTTTTTTAATAAAAGCATATTGATCCTTCCCCTTACCAAAAATTATCATATAGTAAGAAATCATATGTTTTTGTGATTGCAAATGGGGTCCAAATCTTAAAAAAATAGTCAAAATTATAACTCTTCTTTTTATTTGAAATTGCATTGCATATCGCTATTTCTTTATCTTGATATGATAAAGCAAGTCTTTATATTGATGTTTTGGATTTAGTAAGTTTAGTCTATTCATATTAATAGCGGAAAAAAATCCGAATTAAAGTGGTCGTGTACTGCAGTAGAATTTTTCTAAGAAAGTAAAATCTTTGAACTTAATTATCTATAAAGAGGTGGTTTATATATATATATATATATATATATATATTGCTATATATTGGTTCTATGTATTGACATTTATGATGTCAAATGATGGATCTATTAAAATAAAAAAAAGTTTTGGGTTTAATCATAAAATAATAATTTAAGAGAATCACCATATGATATTATGGTTATTAAAAAATTTATTGTTTGCATGAGTTTGAATAAGAGGATTAGGTGTGCTAGGGAAAGATGCATTATCTCAAGTTGACCTGACCTAAGATAAATTACATTGTTGATTAATTGTTGTTCTAAGTCATGTTTCTATTTATAGGTCTTATATGAGATTCAAGACAAATCTCTCTTCATGAGAAAATCTATACCGTATCAGGTTAGATCCTAACCGATCTAATGCTAAAATTTTAACTTCCTATTTATTTTCTATTTTTGTATCTTTAATACATGAGGAGTATACTTTACAGTGCAATTGTATACCCTCAAATAATAAAGTATACAACATCCTAATACCCTAAATATTAATTAAACAAAATAATTATTGTGGAATTTTTGATATTTTAGCAAAATCTAATGAATAATCATAAACTTGTTATAATATTTATTTTGCAAGAAAAATATGTGATTTTATTTTTTAGAAAATATGCATGAAAATTTAGAATTTGGTCTTATGCATGAAAACACAAAACATAGTTTTTGTGTTTTGAAATGAGGAAAAAGTTTACATTTTTTTTTGAATTTTTTTTAGAATTTAGAGAAAACTAGGTATTTTTAGTACGGATCCATATCTTACATTGTGAGTTTACAGTCCGATAGTAAATGAAATTCTTGAAAAAAAAAACATATCTTTGTGTTTTTTGAGATTAGAGATTGTTTTTTGAATTTGTTTTTTAAAATGTTGGAGAAAAATCTGGTATTTTTAATACTGAATCCATATCTTACAATGTATGTCTACAGTTCAATATTAGACAAAAATTATTGAGAAAAAAAAGGGACCCACAAAAATCTCAAATTGGTCACTCGTTTTTTGGAAATTTTAAGGGTTTTTTTTTTTTGCTAGAGCCTAAAATAAGGACAAATTATAACTAAAGAAAAAGGCTTACGGTATGTTTGTCAAATGCACTCTTAGCCTACAATTAAAGACATTAAAAATACCTTAAGGACATGTTTGACAAACATTCCATAAGGACCCAAACAAGGCCTTATTTCTTAAAGAAACATGAGGCATGCCAAACACGCCTTTAAAATTGGGTTTGATGGGGTGTTTTTGCTTCATTTTTTCATTGTCATCTCTATACAAAATTCATCCCTGTTTACAGGTGAAAGAAGGACATATGATGTTCCTTTGGCATGGTTTATTGCCATTGATTTGCTTGGAAATCATCTTAACCATTGGCTACAAACCAACAACCTGTCATTATAAAACTAGCACTGTAAAATCTGGTCAGGTTAGAGGTTTTGGTTGTTTATTGCAATGGCTACAGGGCTGAAAACCGGTAAAGAAAAGGACAGGGACATAGAACAATGTTTGAGAGTAACGACGATTTTTTTTTTTTTGCGTTGTTCAAAGGAGAAATGAAACATTCAATGCCCTCTAAAAGTGGCTTCATAAGAAACTTTTCTAGTATAAAGATAGGCGATGACGAAACAGTGCTACACAACATGTTGTCTGGCATCATCATCATCATCATCGTTTTACTTTTGCAGACCAAAACAATATCGTTTTGATTTAAAACATGTCGTTTTGGTTAAAACAACATTAAAATACATCGTTTCATTTAAATGAAATGATGCTATTTTTCGGTTGTTGACTTATATTAGATCATTAACCCCTTTTTAATTTTAGCCTCTAATATTTTAATTTAGTAAATTAAGTCCTTAATTGAATTTTGATTATAAGAATCAATTCAATATGCCCTTTTCATATTGTTCATCAGTCTTGTATATTTTCAATTTCATCCCTAATTGATCTTCAAACTTCTAATTTTTTTAATTTCACTCCTGTTTTCAATTGAATTGGGTTCCCAAATTCACACACCTTTCACAAAGAGGTCCTTGATTATGAATTTTTTCAATTTAGCCCTTAATTGACATCTAAAGTTTGATTTTCTTGTAATTTTATCTCTAATTTCATCTAATTAAGTTTGGAAAAATTAAATCTAGTCTTCTAAAATTCTAATCTTCTCAGTTAAGCCAAATTAAGCTTTCAAACTTAATTTTCACCAATTAAATCCCTAAAAAAATTAATTTGACCCGTAAATAGTTTAATTAAGTTCTTGCACGTAATTAATTATTTTAATTTGAACCAAATTAATTATTAAATTTAATGAAAACTTTAATTGAGTCTATAATTAAATCAAATTGACATATTAAAGTCTAATCCAGTCTTTAAACTTATTTTTTTATGCAAAAAGTTCAATAATCATTTTATTTGACCTTACACAATTTAAAAAGCTATCTGGTTTTTTTTTTTTTTTTGAATTTTAAATAGAAAAAGGTAATTTTAGAAAAACCTAAAATTAGGTTATTACAGTCTATATCAAATGGAGTCTTTTTTTTTTTTTGACATTGCTATTTGTGAACAAAAATGCTAATAAGCTTCTTGTATGTACGTGTCAAAAGCAAAAAATCACATAAAAGTCATAAAAGTCAAAAAGTTCTAAGCATCTATCAATCTAAATTAATTAATGGTGAAACCTTATAAAAATTAGTTTACTTTATATATAAAGCTAGTTTATGATGTGATTGAAGCAACACCAAAAGATCTATTGGAGGTTCCAATTGGTCTAGTGATAAGGTTTAGGGCTAAGAAATTCAGAAAAACTCTTAATGGACTTATTCAAGATACATGGGTTAAAGTTGACTTCATGAGGATAATAAAGTTGCACTAGCAATATTAGTACAACTACCACTATCAATTATCATACTGCATACCTTATTTTGGATGCAACATCTAATATGGAAAATGTTCTCCCTTTATTGCTTCACATCATCTTCTTTAACCCGAGTACTCAAAGCTCTCCTTATCACCATGACTTGCCCTTCATGTGCATATTCAACATCACTATCATCCAAAAGTGGTGGCATATCATCACAATTAGATGTCTCACTAGTAGATTCAATCTCTTCATCTTCCCTCAAAATCACAATTCTTCAATTTACACATTTTATTGCATAGTGCCCCAATCCTTAGCACATAAAACACCTAATATTTTGATTACACTTTGTTTGCACTTTGGTTTTTAGAATTTTATTGAGTAGCAAAACTTGCTTCTTTGGGTTGCTAGATTTGACAACTTTAAAAGTCACTATTGACTTTGATAGTGCATTACCCTCTCTCCTATAATTCATCTTCCAACTTAAATAAGCTCCTAGTCGTGCACTACTCTTTGTTTTCATATGTTTATCCACTTTAATAGCCAAATGCACCAAATCCTCTATGCCTATATAAGGTTGTAATTCCACTACATTAACTATGTCTTTATTCAACCTACTTCAAAACTTGGACACTATTACTTCTTCATCCTCTATAACATTTGCTCTAATCATGGCAACCTCTAACTCCTTATGATATTCTTCAACACTCTTGAAACCCAAAGCAGTAGTATGCAATTTATTAAACAAATCCCTAAATAATGCATGTAAATAAGTTGTTATTTTTTGTAGAAGATGCATCTAACAACATCTAGATCAAGAAATTTTTTTTTTACACCTCTTACATGAACATCTAATATCGCCTCCACTAATATTTCTCAAATTAGATAGTGCGTGATTAATAAAATCCTCAATCTCATTACAATAATCCATTTTGCACAACAATTCGAGAGAAACTCGATACATCCAAGAATGATCATCCATTACCTATTTGAAACCTATATAAAATATTGATGATAACATGTTTTAATTAATAATGTTAACTAAAAATTATCGGTACCCAATTAATTAGTTAACATTAATTGAATTCAAAATTATTCAATCCATTTAAATAGTATTATCAATTTTCTCCAAGAAAATCAAATTCCACCAAATTTACCTAAAATTTCAACTTAACAATAAAATTGACAAAATGTGAAATTTACCTATTAAATAACTCATTATTTATTTCATTATAAACATCTAAGTTACAAAGCAAACTCAATTTCATAAAATGACAAACAAATATAATTTTTTAAATCTCAACTAAACCCTAACATGTACATATCATACATTCATACAATAAATTTTTGTAGAAAAAAAGCTATAAAACAAGTAAACTCACAAACAAACAAACTACATATACTACATAAAATGGGTTACAACAAAAAAATAAATAGGTTTGCTTGTTTTATGTGGTGAATCTTTAAAAACAATTGAACCAGAACATGAATAATGATATACTGAGTGTTGGGGTGGCTGGATTTATTATGATAGGAGTTGGATTTGTGACAAAATGAGGGGAAAAATATTGTTTTCAAAAAAAAAAAAAGAGGAAAAAGAAACGTAGGTTATAACTTAAATATTACCGATGAATATTAGTGACAATTATATTTCATTAGTAATTTCATTTGTAATACTGACATGTCATATTTCTATTTTTTTTCATTCCTTGATTTTCAACCGTAATTCACCGAGGAAAAAATGACGTCATTTACTGATAGTAATTTTTTCATTGTTATTTCTATTTATATTTGATAATTTTTAGGTAGTGATCTTATTTTCTGTCCAATCCAATATCTTACCATTTTTAGGCAAAGATAAAATAAATAAAAAAAGATGCTGCTGCCCGCAGGGATGAGAGAAAGAGATGATCACAAAATGAATCTTACTCTCACATTTAGTGCTCAAAATTTCTCAAAATTCCTTGTCTTCTAAATAATATGATAAAAGAGGAGACAATAGCACTAAGCTCACTAAATTTGTTATGCCATAAAAATTGACTTTTATGACCTCTAGTGGGCCTTCTCACTATGCAATTTGACACAATCCGTAAATTTTAAATGTGGATGAATTATTTCTTGGAGCCTTGGTGAACATCTTAATTAATTTCTTTGAATAAATTAATTTCTTGATAATTGATCGTTTTGATAAAGTATCTTTAGAAGAAATTGGCAATATTAGAATATATTATTGATTAATCTCAAAATTAAATTAAATAATATATCTAATATATTTTAAATTAGTTAATTTTAAATAATTTGAATTTTAATGGAAGGAAAAATAATAATAAAAAAAACAAAAGCATGCTAAATACACATGCTAGAGGCCCAATATGCCTGACCCATTTTAAATAAGACTAAGAGCATGGCCTGTCATGCCATGCCAGCTTGCTTAGGCCTTTTCTTTGCTTTTTGTTGTCTAAAATATATATATATAAATATATATAAAAGGAACGTCTTTTGCTTGCTTAGATTTTAACCATTAGATAGGTAGCTGAAAACTCTAGCTAGGGTTTTTTTACCCTAAAATTCTTTTGCAAATTAATTTTCACATAAAAATACATAATAAACATCCACAACACATTTATAAACCAAAAAATCAACTAAAACACTCACAAGTATATCTAAAAACAAAAAGTCAAATAAAAAAATCTCTCTTAACCCCTATTAACTTTTCTCGACAAAATATAAGGTAAAAAGCATAAAACTCTTTTCATTGAAAGAAACCTGTTAACACCAATAATGACCTTTTTCATGGGCAAAATATGGCCAACCAATGACTTTCGCTGTTTTTCAGTGATTTCCTCCCTTTTTTTTCAAATCAAAGAATTAAAAAATAAACAAAATGATGTTTTGAATTCAAGTTGATTTTTTGAAAACATAAGGGACTAGAAATAAATTCATAGGAAAATAACAGGAGCAAATAAAACTTTCCGCGCTAATGTTTTTCACTTTAATCTACCTTTTTTTAATCTTGCCCTTCCTTGAGAAATTAGAAGTAATAGGCCATTAATTTGGTCATAAAAGAATCCAATCAAAGAGAGAAAAAACAAGTATAATTATCAAAATAGAAAAAAAAATGAAACTACTCCAATTTAGAATGAATTGTAAAAGAGTGAATAATGCCAAAGTGTACATTGAATTCTTTATATGTTTTAGTTTTTTCCTAGTTATGTGACTTGCATTTTACCACGATTTGGATAATTCATTTTTTAAAAAAAAAACAAATAAGCAAGCTTTTTCTAACGTGCTTTTTTTTTTGACATAAAGAATTCTAAGATTAAATTAAAAAGCTCATGCATGCATTTGATTAAATAAATCGAGAATCATTTGTGTTAATAAAACATATTTTTTTTTTGTTAATGATAATTAAAGACATTTACAAATGTAAGTAGAAAAATCAAGAGATAGATGTACATCAAGATATTTGATCCTACAACATAAGTCATTTAACCGATTGTGTTAATGATTTTTTTTATTAGAATCAATATTTTATTTAATCATTAGAATCAATATTTTATTTAATCAAATGATATATAAATAGATACATATGAAATTCATTAAATGAAATCAAAGGAAAAAAAATATATTATGTAAGGGTGCACAAATTAAAAAGAAAAAACACAATCATTTTATATGAAAACTAAGTAAAAATCAAACAATATTTAACCAAAGAATAAATTGAAAAGTTGAGAGATATACTTGGGTGTGGAATATATATTTTCAACCTGTTTTGACCAAAAATATCTATAAATACTCTATATATCTTGACAAACTTATCAATAGTCTCAAATAGCCCAAATAACAATCCGAAAACCTAAAATCAACCCAAAATAAAAAACTTAGATCTACCATTTCAAGAGATGGCAAGGTAAGTGAGACTCCTTTCATTAGATGGAACCCCTGACACTAAGATCAATGTTTTTTATGGCCTAAATTAGTGTCAACCTAGATATCCTTTCTCCAATCTCTCAAACTAGAGATTAAAAAAATAAGAAAAATAAAGTTCTAGACCAAAATTGAAATTTTAAAAACCAAAGGGTCCGAAAAGAAAGATATTATAAAGTATAAGTACCAAAATGAAATTTTCAAGTAAACTTTGAAGGTGCCACCAAGTATTTTTTTTTCTTTTCTACTTTAGTCCACTATCTTTCAATCATGCTCTAGTTGGGCCTGTTTGTTTTTGCGTTTTAAAAGCGTTTTTGAAAAAAATTAAATTTTTTTTTTTATTTTTTTATTAACTTTCAAATTAATATGTTTTTAGTGTTTTCAAATTATTTTGATGTGATGATGTTAAAAATAATTTTTTTTTTAAAAATAAAATCATTAGCATGTATTTTGGCACGAAAAGTAATTTGAAAAACAACCACAACCACTGTCAAACAAGCTCAAATCAAAGCCAAAACAACCATCATTTTAGCCACAAGAAAACTTAATCTAGAAAAATAAAACTTGGATGACCAAAATGAAAAAACATTCATCGCAACAATCTATAGTAAATTGTAAAAAAGTAAACAATGACATAGAGAACAATATTTCTCCACAAAGTTTCTTATACTATAATTGTAATAATGTAATTGTAATGTAATAAATGCTTGATTTTGTGATGTAGACAGAGATAGAAGATGGTTACAACATCATAAATACCCTAAAAATGGACCCTCCTCTCCATACCTCACATGTTGCCCACTAACATCTACATCCAAACCATTTAATGGATGGGCCACACTTTAGATGGGACATTACAAAGATTAATCGGCAATCGAACAATTTAAACAGTTTTAACTACCTTGTTTTTCTTGTAGCAAATCTCAGTGTGGGCTCACAAATCGATTGGTCTATGAGTCAATGTGAAATTATAGATGTAGATCAAATCAATCACAGTGATGAAAATCACATTCAAATGGATCATCTTGAGAAATTTTCTCAATTATCATGATGGGATTTTTGAATTTTATAGTTGTTTTGCTTCCCAGATAAACCTCTCAAGTCTTAACCACCGCAGGAGGAAAGAATCCAAACAATGGCGTTGCCTTTTCCAATATATGAATGAACGTACACCGAAAAACAATATATTTTATTTTTCTTAGAGCACAGAGGCTGGAAACAGTAGCATTATTGAACTGTCTTTTGGCAAAAGGGCGAGTAGACAAGTTACCCTCTCTTGAGTCGAAGCGCTTCCCAAACCTAAAAATCTACTAAAGAGATAAAGCAAAAGAAGCCTTCACCACTTCACTTTCCAGTAAAAGCCACAGCCCACATGATGTGTTCGGGGAGGTAGAAAGAAAGATCGCCATTTACAAGCCCTCTCTCGAAGGAAGACTTCTCTCTATGCCCTAACTCATCCGATACCCACCTCACTCCAAGCCATTCTGGTCTCTTTTAAAATGACCCCACCAAATAGTCTCTTCACCTAATCCTTCTGGCTGATTCAGTCGTCTCTTGACAAATGTCAAATCTTCATTGACACACGTGTCTTGGATCACCCCCTCGCAGAAGGGTCTTGTCGTGGCTTACTTGGCAGTCCCAATCATGCACTAACATGTGTTGGCCTTACCCATGAGCCCCCCAACCTTGCAAAAACCAACCCAAAAGTATCGAACTTGGTGAATATAAGGGCATGGGAGGGTCCCCAGATGATGGATTCAAAAGGCAAAGTACAGAGTCAGGTGCAATTATTAATGCCATGAATTTCATCCTAAGCAAGCGGGCGAGCGAAATTCCTCTCCCCTCACACCCAAAAAGCAGAAGAAAAGAATTAAAAGGAAGCCAAGAAAAGCTTTAAAAGAGACTATCTAGTGAAAATAAAAAATAAAAACATCATTTGTGCAAAATTCTCTTTAAGTGACTGATTCCCACTGTTAGATACAGCCACAAGAAAAGAAAAGAAAAGAAAAGAAAAAAAGACCCTTCTCTTTCACCTTTCTCTACCTCTTTCTCATATTTTGATCTCCATCAATTTCTACAAAGCTCTCCCTTCTTATTCTCCCTCTAAAATATGAAAGACTCGTAGAGAGAGAGAGAGAGAGAGAGAGTGACAAAATCACACACAAAGTGCTAGCCATGAAGAACACCATAAGGTGTTGTATCTCTTGCATTCTACCATGTGGAGCTCTTGATGTAATTCGAATAGTACACTCTAATGGTCGGGTAGAAGAGATCAGTGGCACAATCCGTGCAAGTGAGATCATGAAAGCATATCCAAAACATATCTTGAAAAAGCCCTCTTCACCTTCTGATGATGGGTTTGTTCCAAAGATTGTTGTCGTACCACCAGATGCAGAGCTACAACGTGGAAAGATTTATTTCTTGATGCCAGCTCCACCAACACAAGAAACCAAGAGTTCTCGATCATCAAGAGGTTCAGGTATGAGAAAGAAAAGAAGAGAGATTAGTAGTAACACCAGAAGTACTGAAAGCAACAACTCAGGCCATATCGTTACCAACTCCATTTCAATGACAACAAACCTTCTCATTTCTGATCAGTATTTGAGTGAGATTCTATCAGAGAAGCTATCAACACAGAGAGATCGAAGAAGAGGCCGAGCTGGTGTGTGGAGACCTCATTTAGAAAGTATAACAGAGGCGCCACATGATGCATAAAGAGGGTTGAAATGTCAAGTTATAATGAGTTCTCGTTTACTTTTTTTTTTTTTTTTTTTGTGATTCATTTTAGAGGTTCTTTTGATTTTCATTAGGGTTCATCAAGAACTCCCTTCTTATTCAAATTTTATCTTCTTTCAATTTGCTTCTTTCTTAATGTATATAGAGGCATATAGAGAAAAAGAAAAAAATAATGCAAAAGTCGGGGGTTCAGTCACAGTTTGGAAATTGAGGAGAGAGATGATGATCATATCCTGAACAGTTGTGGTGGGATCTTGATTGGTATCATACCACTAAAGGCCGTATGCAAGCTTTGAGCTTCATTTAAGTGTGGCTTTCATGCTCTACTGAACAATATTTCCTGGAAGCTATAATTCCGTAGTCTTGGGAGACAGAAGAATTCAGAGGTGCAAGCAAATTTCTTTCGAGTTCAGTACTTAATTTTGCTGTTGTTGATAGATAGAGATCCCACTTCTACTGTGCAGTACCTGGCATTGTACCTATCGAATTTAAGAATGATTGTGATATAGATGATGATTATTACACTACAACTGAAAACCTTCAGCTACAATTCTGCTCATCATTTTGTTAAATTGATCCTTGTTTTCTGAATCAGGGATAAAGGGAAATGTCATTGTAGCTCAAATTGGTCTTCCAAGTTCTAACTGTGGTTTTTTTTTTTTTTTCTGTGACAGGAACATGCTTGCATCACTCTCCATCTGTAGACATAAAGCAAAATATGTAACTAATATGCTATAATGTTCACGATTTAACTGCATATATATGCAACATATAATAAGCCGGGTTAATTAATTATCTTAACAATTGATTCCAATTTTCCACCCGCCCGCCCGTGTGCGGTGATCTTTCGATGAAAAAGTAGCCATTTTTTCATCCATCCTTGAGGTAATATTAAAAATATCAAAAAATTAATTTAAAATAGAAAAATCTCAAAATTTAAAAAACAAACATGATGAAATTAACCACAACAACAAACTAAGCGTGGCTGATACAATGAAGAGGCAGTGCTAGGCTGCTAGCTTCCACCAGAAATCGTAGAATATATATTGATTTTAGATCATGACTCGTGATCGTCGATGGAGCAAGCTATTTATATTTTCTGTACAAGATATTGTTTTCTTCTCTCTTTTTAGCGAGTAATCAGTGCGAGGGTGGAGGCCTAGTGCTAGCCCATCAGCCATGATAGAGGTCGCACCCATGGCGTAGGTTCCCTATAATCAATAGACCTTGATTAGATGATCAAAGTGACTTTGAGGTGGATGGAATAATAGTCCCCGCAATACTTTACACCATAGAATACATAATAATGCACTTCTACCAAGCTTGCACAGGCCACAAGTGGGCTGGCTAGCTGGGGCATGGCATGTCCTCAAGCATTTTGTTCTCCCAGAGATGATTATTGGATGGTGCCTACAGCATCTGTAAAGGTAATTTACAGTAGATTTTGACCTTTGAATTGGCTGGATGGACTTTGAGGAGCCTCTGTTCACAATCCTAGGCAAATATTTTGCAAGTCCCACCATCTGGGACCAATGGAAAGGTGACAGAGCCTTGATATCATGGGAATGTAATCTAATTCAAAATGATGCAAATCCATGACTTGTCAGAGTGGCAGAGAGTCAGTTCATACACCAGCTTTTGTTATGCTATTTGTTTCCTTCCTCTTTTGATCACTACTGCTCTAAGATTCCCACCTCAATTTGATCATCGCCGGTTCAAAACTTTAATTTAACCTCTATACAATTCTATATTTTATCTCCTCCATCCACGACACATTTTATGAAAAGATTTTTTTTTAAAAATTATTACATTTTCAAATAAAAATATTTTAAAAAATAATAATTACTCTACTTTTAAATATGTCTTTAATATTAAGTGGGATTACTATTTTTTTGTTTTGACCTAATGGGACTTATTAATCAAGTTGATGAGAATAAATAGAAGAAAAAGTACTTATTGCGTGTGGGTGAAGGAGTGACATTAAGTACCTTTGAATATTCTGGTTTGACTTGATTTATTTTCAAATAAGGATTAATTTTAAAAAAATTGTAATCGGTTGATTAATTAATTTGTATGGATTATTCAATGAGTTTAACAAAATTTACACGTCATCAAAGCTTTAGACATCCATGTGGCCCTAGCATCAGCTTATTTATGATTCTTAGCATGTGTTTGGTTTAAAGGTGTGATGGTTTTTTTTTAAAAAAAATTATAATTTTATAAAAGCATAAATAACATCAAAATGTTAAAATATATATTATTTGTGTGAGTCCTAGAAAAAAAAAAAATCAAAACCACCTCCAAATCAAATACACTCTTAATCTTTTGATGGCTTCCTTTTTTTTTAAAAAAAAAAAAATATATTTAGTCTTATATATAAAGCTCATTTAATATAAAAGAAAAACTTCATTCTTTTTTTATGATTTCAATTAATTCCAGATTATCTCCTGATAATGAGAAATGTTGAATGTTATTTTGGGTTCGTTTCACCTAGCTTCGGTCAAGGACTAATTAAAAACTTTTGCTCCACAGTTAGTTGATTAATTTACATAGTTTATTCAGTTAGTAATCTTTGACAAAATTTACACATTATAAAGAGCAAATATCTTGATTAATAGTAGTCCCAACTTAATGATCACATGTTAAGTAAAATGCTAAAATACATGGGAAAATACTATTTATATACGCATTGCAGACACATATTCATGAATATTGTGGATTTATTATGTCCAGGAGTTTATTTTTGTTCATTTTCTTCTTTTTTTATTTAAAAAAAATTGTCCAATAAGGATCTAATTAAAAACTAATTTAGCTAAAATTGTGAAGGAATTGCAAAATTAAAAGATAGAGGAATAAAGTGAAAGAGGCAGAAGAGAATATGGGTCCTTCCAATTTCAATTTAGTCCTTATAATTTTTGAATTATAACAATTTGGTCCCTTCATTTGAGATTTCCAAAAAAAAAAAATTTTAATCCTAAACTTAATTTTTTTTTTTTCAGTCCTTAATTTAAGAGAGAAGAGATGGTCATTGGATTCTGATGGTAGAGAAAGAACATCATCATTGATATCGATTTTGGCTATTAAAATGATTGATTTTGGTGTCAACGAGTTCTATTTGGCAATAGGAGTTCCACTTAGGTTTTTTTTCGTCTTCAAATTCCCTATAAAAAAAAACATATATGAGCTTGGAAAAAAAATTTTCTTTCGAATTGAATTCGGGTTTATTAACAATTTTTCTCTTAGTTTTTTGAGATCATTTATAAATTTATCAAAGTGTCTAAAGTGTTTTGAGTAAAAATAATGAATTGAAAAATATGTTTTTAAGTTTAAAAAAGCATCAACCTTGATTTTCCAGTTAACATAATGGGTTGAATCTAGGGAAAATCAGACAACACAATGTCTAACTTTATTTTTCTTCAAAACAAAATTTAGGTGAACAACATGTCATCCGCCTCATCAATAATTTTTTTTCTTTTATTTTATTCAATTAATTTTATTTATGACTTTTATATTGTCATTTGATTAAATAAAAAATTGATTTTGCTAAACAAAGTCAATAACATAACAGGGTTAAAGACCTGTGTTACAAGGTTAAATATCTTAATCTACATATGTCTCTTAATTTTTTATAGGTTTGTCTTTATTTATTATGAGTGACTTTCTTTTTATTTATTAACACATTTCATTATTGATTTATTTAATTGGATGTATGCATAAACTTTTTGATTTACGCTTAATATTTTTTTATGTAAAAAAACAAGTTGAAAAAGTTTGCAAGTTCAATTTTTTTTATTAAGAAAAAAATATCCAACCCATAGTGGAGCATGAGTCAAATAGCTAGTTATAACTAAATGATGTGACCCATAAGGTAAGAATTTTAGAACCTACAATCAAAATTGAACACAATACAAAAATACTAAAATTAAGTGGAAAAAAACTCAACACAATAATTACTTGAACTAAACAGCTATAGTTATTGGATGAAAACATACTAACGAATCAAGAACCGAAAGTATAAATATGAATGCCAAAAAAAATAATTTTTGATAAGTTATGAAAGTTCCATGTAGCCAAAAGAAAGAGAAAATTCTCATACATGTTTTATTTCTAAATAACATCAATCATTTTCATAAAAACAATATAAATAACCTTATTTATATTAGGTAAAACATACTAAACAATGTTAGAGAAAACATTCTAAATAAAATTAAAAAAATTCTAAATCAATTAAAAAAATATTGCAAATCTCGAGCAATAATTTCTAGATCTTATTAGAATACCTTCCTAATATTTGATTACTATAAAATTTTAACCTTATAGAAAACAAAACCTTTAATATCTTTTGATAAAATTATATCTCAATATAATAGCTAGATAAAAAATTATGTCTATTAATATAAAACAATACATATATCTATTAAAATAAAACTATAAATTAAAAAATTAACCCTACTCACAGCACAGCGTGATTCACTTATATAATCACTTATGGCAACCTATACTCTGATTGGCCAAAACGAGCATAGAAAACTGAAAGAAATTTTCTTGTTCTTTTTGTGGTGTAAAGTACTAGTAGTGCAAAATATATGCAATAATCCAAACGGCGCCTATCACTTTGCAACGATTACCCATTCATCACAAATGGTAAAGAGTCGCTGTCTTCCACCTTTTTCCATGATTTCTTTATGGAGATGGATATATATGTGATCACATATTTTTTTGTGCTATAACGCTCCATAATGTTGTACCTTACATGTTGTACCTACAAATGGCACAATACGTAATGGGGCCACAAGGCTAACCCACTTTTTGTCATGTTATATTCCCTACAGTTTTTTTATTTGATTGTTTGAATGTTTTGTTATGATTGTTTTTATAAATTATTTTTTATTTAGAAATATATTAAAATATTTTTTTTATTTTTTAAAAATTAATTTTGATATTAGTATATTAAAATGATTTACAAAACCAAAAACATATTAATTTATATAAAAAAATAAAAATATTTCAATTTTTTTAAAAATAATTTTAAAATACAAATTTAGAATTGAATGATTATATCAAGAGATCTTCTGCAGAGGCCGTACGAGATTAATAAAAGTTTTGGACTAAAAAAATATAAATTTTGATGAGAGTTCTAAGTCCTTTAATTTTTTATTGTTAGCCATTTTGGCATGACATGACTCGTACGTTATTCAGGTTATCAAAACATAATAAAGCATTAAATAATTAAAATTAGCTTAAGAGTCCCCTTTTTTCAGTTTATGAGATATGACTTTTAATTAACTTTAAATCATAATATAAAGGTTAATTTTTATACATAACTTATAATACAGAAGCCTTAAGTTAAAAATGTCTGATAAAAGTTATTGAAAACAACTATTTTGAAGAACATATACAGTGTAACTTGGAATTCAAAAATTAAAATATTTAATATTTGATTAAATAAAAAATTGAACTCGGTTTTTTAATAAATTTTTAAATTAAATCAAAAGTTATTTCTAATCAAATATATTTATTGCTTTTCTATTTCAAGACTTCAGTTGGATTTCTAAACATTTTGTCTTTCAATTGGCTCTCCACCATGTAAGACTAACTGATCAACTATACACTCCAACAAAACCAAAAGCCTGCCTTATCCAAACGGATTCTAATGCGATTGAAGTGCTTTTCCTCCATTGCACTAGCAAAACTTGTTTGGATATGCGAAGGACTATACAGAGCTGATATCAAAGTGTGGCCTATTTTTTATTTTTTTGTAAAGCAGAAAATTCATGCTTACTTTTCATTGAAAGAGAGAGAAGAGTGAGTTTTTTTTTTTTTTTTTTTACATTTACAAACCCCATCAACATTTATTGATATGAATGAAGTTATGTTAGATTTGTGAGTCAGGTATGTCTCTTAAACCATATATTGTATTGAGTTGAAATTTTAGATAGAAATACTAGATACACAAGATTATATTGTGATAAACATTTAGGTCAGTTGGAGTTCAAAAACATATTATTTAAATTGATCGAAGTTTCTATTACTATTTTGGTATATTCGTAAATAAAGTGTTATTTCTTAGTTATTTTCAGCCTAATAAGTTCAGACCTATAATGAATTAATTTTAAACAATAAATGAAAATTAAATGAGGCTTATTTAAGCTTTAAACTTGGGCATGATATTGGGTTATAAAGGTTTCTAATATGGCTTATATTCATTAAAGAATTGGAGTCTATACTTTGCAAAGATTCCAAGTCCTACATGAACTTGATGTGGCGGTATCTAAGAAGATTATTCTCTTGAGTTTCTTTTTCATATTTTACAGGTATTCCTAGCACATCAAGAGACTAAGAGCAGGAAATTTGAGGAAGAAAATTTTTGCAATCAAAACAAAGTTTCATAATTGAATTCTTTTACTAAAAGTTTTGGCCAAAACATCATTTAAGAGTATTTTGAGATTCTAGCTATATAAAATTCTAGTTTGAAGACTTTGTTTTTATTATCTTATCTTATTTTTTTATGTTGAGCAATTATTTTTAATTTGGGTTTGTTATTGCCCATTAAATAATGTTTATAAATTTATTTTATTATTGGATTTATGATAGTTGATTTCTAGTTTGGATGCATTGACTTGCAACCCAAAAGGGTCCATTAGAGTTATTTAGAGAAAAATTGTATAATATTTTTGGAGGTGTAAATTTCGGTAACTTGATGATACTAAATGTGAGTTTCTTCCTTTTGATTATTTGTTGTAAAACATCATTCTTTACAAGAATATAGATCGTACATCCGACTTATCGAAGATTATCTAGTTTTGTGACATTATTTGTATATTTGGGGTTCTTAGGTATATAGTTATTTTTGGATGAAAGTTTATTCTAATATCATTGGTTCTTAGATATAAAGTTATTTCTAGGTCAGGATTCTATAAAATATTGTTTTTAATTTTTCTAATTATATTTCAATTTTATTAAGAGTTATTTTACCAGTAATAAGATATAAATAACCTCGAGTTTGCTTTTACTAGGTTGCCTTTTCTTTTCTTCCTTTTCAAAACCTGCACATTATACCATATATATCACAAGCTATTCATAAATGTATATAGCTATATGGTACTATTAAATATAGTGTTTAGAGGTTACTATTCATCTTTTTTTACAATTAAAATATCTGAGTTTTTAATTTCATTTAATACTATATTTACCTTTTATATTAATTTTCTGAATTTTTAGCATGCAACGCTAATTTTAAAATTATTTTTAAATATATTCTAATAAATCAATAAATAATCTGATGATTTGTTTTTTCGACTGGACATTTAATTACTAAATACTTTTTTTTTTCTATAAACTCTTGCGTCCATCATGAGTCGTTGTTTTTATACACAATCATCATCATAAAGAGAATAATACTGAAAATCACAACTGAACAATGTCCGTTATGTAATTCACTGCACAATTCTAATTCACTGGCATTTTCTAACAAATAATTACGAGATTGCATGACGAAAAAAAAAAAACTTTTAGTATATAATATAAAAAATTGAAGATTTGAAAATCACATTGATATCGACGTTTCTAGTATCATGTTTATATTGTTATTAAACGAAGCCAGAGTGCAAGTCATCTAGGCAAGAACTAAAGAACTAGGATAACTTTGTAAGAAAATCATTAAATTCTCTTCAATACGATAGCTTTTATTGCATAAAATTTGATTTTTGATATAAAATGCTAATGGGCATGGATGGGCAAGCAATTGAGAATGTTTGTACATGCAGGGCCGGTACTTAAATGACATTACATCCAAAATTTGTTTAGCTTGTAGTATTTGGTATAAAAAAAAAGACAAAAATTACAAAGGTAATTTTTTTTATTATTATAACGGAAAGTCATTAGTAATTAAATCATTAATCATGCAAGGCCATAACTAAGATTAATAAAGCTCTTTTTAACATTAAGAGGGAGCTCAGTTGGTCAGGTTTTGAGCTTGTTCTTTTAAAATTATTAATTTGAGTCTTATAAATCTTGCGACTACTAGAAGCTTATATGATTATTAATTTTAGAATTCATGAAATTAATTAAAATATGTATAAGCTAATCCAAACACCGACGTTAATCTTAATCTTAAAAAAAATAAGAAGCTCTTCCTAACATAAACAATAGAGAGGTTACATATTCAATTCCTATTAAAAACTCATTTTGATAACAAGAAGCTCTTTCGGGGCACTTTGCTGTAGAATGAAGGGTTTAATCACTACCCTCGGTAGTAAAAAATATGCTCGTTTGGAAGTCGATCAAAGAAATCGAAGGGAGCCCTCAAAATTTCCAAAATTTCCAAAATATCCATTTTATCACTAATTAGATTTAGTAGTTCAAATTTACCCCCTTCTCTTTGACATTTCCCCCCATATTTCTTGGAAAAGTTTTCTTCGCCCCTCTTATTTAAATCCTAGTTTAATTTCCTCCCTGACTGCATGCATATAGAAACCAACTAGGTAGCCAAAGAGGAAATCTATATGCCCGCGCGCTTGCACAGAAATAAGATTCACTACGAAGAAAAACTTGGTTCAATATTCTCTACGGCTCATTTAGTAAGAGGCAAGCCCAGAGCTACATTTTGGCAGAAGCTGAAAGCCATTTTCACCATTAGCAGAAGACACAGGTTAATCTTTTCTGCAGCAAAGGAACAACAGAGCTGGATATATAGTGTTAACGTTCTACTAATTAAGAAGTAAAGGATATAATATATAGAACATTACGACTAGAGTCTTGAATTCCCTCGGACATCGAATAGTTTAGACCAGCCTGCTAGGACAAGATTATTTAGAAGCAGGCTGTCATATAACAACATCTGCGAAGAGAGAACCTAGCTAATAGTAGCGAAGTAGAGGCTAGACCTCCAACATTTGCCTTTTTTCTCAAACTTCATATCCATTTGTCCTATTGTGTGATCCTGCAAAGATCAACAAAAGCAGAATGTTACTTGCAATTACCAATGCTTTCAGTAACCAAATATGCATCTGTCAATCCAATACACACACACATACATTCTCACACACACACACAGGCTTTTCCATGATGAAATAATAGTAGCATTCCACTACCAGATTCTGTATCATAACTGTGAAGTCATTAATTCAGAAGCACAAATCTTTTCATGAAACCGCCTGAACCCAGCATTTATGTTATAGTTATTCTGGTAATTTTAAAAACTGCATTCTCTAGCCACTAAACAATCTGCAATATCGAGGTCATCACAGTCCTCCAACTCAACCACTCCTACTGCCAATTTAGGTCAGATATCTACTGCCAGTACCAGTTATCCATGGATAAAATATTTACCTGGTTGAATTTAATAAATTTCCCTGCATTGAGGAGAATGTCACAGACATCAGAGCATACAGCTTTGGCACGCAGAACCAAAAGCAAATAAAGGAGAGAATAGACAAAAGAATTAACCGTTAACAAAAAAAGAAGAAGTTATAACTTAGTTTTTTTTTTTTTTAGAAGTTTTAAAAATATGGATAAAATAACACAATACATAAGTATTTTAAAAAATAATACAGTTTAGAGAGTAGTAGATGACATCTACGACTTGTGAGTCGCAAGTGTCGTATATATGTGACTTTTTACAAATTAAAAATAGATTAACACAATTTACAATAAAAAAAAGGAGAGATATAAACAAAGAAATAAAAAAAGAAAACCTCGAAGACATACTGAATCTCCGATAACGATACCACTAATACTGTTAAAAAGATATCAATAAAATGATTCCAACGACACTGAAAAAGGTCATAAATGGTAACTAGAGTGGGTCACACGAGCTGTCCAAATGTATCATGGCTCATTTGCCATCGGATGGTTCATGTGGTATACTCCGGTCACCATTGGCAACTTTTCTTTATGTCGTTGGATTCATCTTGTCGAGATCTTTTTAACGGTGCAGGTGGTATCATTATCGAAGCTTTGGTGTGGTACACTTTGAGGTCTTTTTTTCGTTCCTTGTTTCTTTCTCTCTCCTCTCTCCTCCTTATAATTTATTTTTCTTTTTTCCTTGTTTTTTCTCACTCTCCTATCTCTACTCTTTTTATTGTAAATTGTGTCAATCTATTTTTAACTTTGGAGAGAATCGTAGATGTCATGTGCGACTTTTTAAATTGTGCTACTTTTTTAAATATTTTTTTTATTATATTTTTTAAGTGCTAAAGTACCAAAAAACTCTAATGATTGAAGCTTTAAATTATAGTTAAGGTTGTGTTAGGTATATGGTTTTAAATATGGAGTGAGATGTTGGAATATTAAGGTTTAAGAATGAAGTTTTAAGGGTGTAAAACGTTTTCAAGAGTGAATTGTTAATGATGTTGAGTAGTAATTGATAAAATCATGAGTTATAATGAAATATATGACTTAAATTAAATAAATAAATGATGAAAAAAAAACCTTACTCTATTTAACTAGAGGGTAAGTTTTACTATTTATGCTTGAAGGATGGAGTTAAATGTTAATCTCAATTTGTTACCCTTTCCACCATCATGCATCAAACATATGCTAAAATTTCACTCTCTTTTCTCGTACAAAAAAAAAAAAAAAACATTATAATAAAACCTAAAATAAAAATAAGCATTGCAAATAAACTCCGAATTAGCTTTGATCTAATATAAGCCTAACATGTTAGGCATGTCATCTTGAGAGAATAATATAGTATTATCTTTGATGAGTAACGAACATCATTTCATTGACCTTATCTATATATCATATAAACTATAATATAGGGTGTAAGGGAGAGGGATTGAGGGAGGGAGTTGTGATCTAAGATTAAAGGGCTTTGGAAAATATAGTTTATATTTACTGTATAAAATCAAGTGAACAATTAATCACAATATACAATAATATGTAACAATCAACCAAGTTTAACAAAATAATAAGAGGTTGGGGAAGAAGTGCTTTACATTTGTATGACAGTTGATTGAAAAATATTCACAAAAAATGATAAGATGTTTGTATGAGGAAAGGATTTGTAATTTGAGCCAAACAATCCTAACAGAAAATACTATGTTGACTATAACTTCCTCTAACAAATATTAGCAAAAAATAATTGGATTGAGCTGTATATATTTTGAATACTTGTAATTATGGAGAATTATTCTCCTTTCCATGACTATAGGAAATAGAATAATTATAAGATACTGTAATATTTAGTTTATTCATAAACAATATCTTTTGTATAAAGATCCTTTAATAATAATAAAAAAAACAAATATAATGAAAAGTTATTGGATACAAGTTACACTTATTTAAGATCCTAGTTTGACATGATATTAAAACGCCGTTCAACTCTAAAGAACATGTTCAAATGAGTTTAATCTCAAATTGAAAAACTATTTTTTCAAATCTAAACTCTCATCACAAATTAACTACTTACTTAAATCTTTATTCTCTAACTGGTATCTAGCAACAACATACCTAGTAGAAGTAGTAGCAATTGTATTAGCACTAACATTGATCCAACAATGAAATCTACCAATTTAGTAGCAACATTAGAAACCACTAAACCAGTAACAACAACAAAGACCAATGATCTAACAACAACACATAACCAATGACCTAATAGATAAAAAAAATAATCTAATATAAGTGAGTTACAACTAATCCACCACAAACACCAATATTTCAGACTTTGTGTTTTAATAAAAGGATAATCATCACTGAAACTAAAGTAGTTTTCTAACAACAACAAATCACGTAATTTTTAATAGTTTTCTAGCCATAACAAGTCATCCATAATTATTATGCAAATCAAATTTAGGCAAACATTTCCCTTTTCTTAACTGGTGGTACGATCCTAAATGAGAATCACTTTTGACTTCCAACATTAAATTATGTATTAGTACCCTAACATACACCTAGCACTCGAAAATCCTTTATTCGAGAACTAGCCATAAAGAATGATAGGGTCAAGAGTTGGTTTACTAACTCCATGTTCTCCTAGTTAGCAAGTTGATATATTGGTCTTCTTACTACCAAGGATGTGTAGGATGCAATCCTAACTACATACTATGACAATTCAAATCAAATCATAATTTTTTAAGTAAACTATCAAAGCCTACTGGCAAGTTAGAATGGACACGCTCTCAACCTGCTACAATGATTTTTGCACTATGTTTTTCAAAATTCATCAAAACACTCAATCAAATATAGGCACAACTACATGTTGTTATTTCTCAACTTTGGCTTCACATGTTTCTTAGTGTATTGGACCTTGTTTTTAACCAAGTGCTTAACAAAATTATATGCAAAGAACGACTTATTACCTTAAAGCAATGTTATGTATATGTCTAGAAATTGAGAGAAAACTTATTAGAAACATCTTTGTATTTTTTTAGATTGCAATTATGGTTGCTAATCATCAATGAAGACCGTATTCAATTTTCTTTAAACCTCCTTAAGAGAATTGATATAGAGAATTGACATATTCCTACGAAGGTGAGAGTAGTCATTCAAAATAGATGAAATTATATGATATTCCGAATGGTGGGACTTTAACAAAAATCCTTGAAAGCAATTGACAAGTAAGGTGGCCATAATAATTATGGATTCAACACCTTTGATAGATACTGCTAATGTAACCCATTTAGGTATTGTTGGTAAGGAAAATATTGTTTTCTACACATTATTTGAATAACACTTAGATAATTGACATCAATGCTTTAGATCACATGACTAATAATCCAAGCCTATTATATTCTATAACCAGCTCACCATATTCTATTTTTTATATTACTAATGGTGGCATCTCTCTTGTTACTAAAGAGGAGTTCATTCTTCTATTTTATAAACTTATTTTATATATTATGGATATTTATAAAAAATATATCCTAGCTTACTCTTTTTTCACATTGCCTCCCTTCTTTTAAAAATCATACTTTACATCCTTAGTTAACTAAATATTTAAAATTGGACAAAATAATTAAATTAACCTCATATGCCAACAAATAAACCAATATCAAACATCTTAACTTCATAATTCTAAGAAAAAAAAACCCATATCATAAAACCATAAAATTTAAGAAACCCATGTCATTAAATGATATAGTTTTGATTTTCTTTTTTATTGTTGTTCAAATATGCTTTCCCTTATTCTTCTTATTGTTTTGTTTTTATTTTTTAATTTTTGCAATGGGGTTTGATCAACTTTGTATTGAGATTTTGGAATAATGAGAAGGGGTTTTTGTTTTAGTGAAGAGAGAAAGAAAGGTGATGATGTATGTTGCTTCAGGCTTGGGACGATGAATGGTGAACAAACTTAGATTAAAAAAAAAAGGAGATGGGTAAGTGGATGGAGATATATGCATTTTAAATGTTGTTTCAAGTTTTAAGCCCTTAACAATCTGTTGGAAAAAACTTAATAACCCATGATTAAAAATTGAAATTCATTTTTTTTCAACTATAATCATAGTTTCACTAACATTAATCATTTTTTTGAGTTTATGGATTAACTATAGGTTTTGAAAAATACATTTGTACTTTTAATTTGACAATGTTTTGACTTACTTTTTATTGTATAAAGAAGAAAAACATTTAACTTTTTATGCCTAAGATACTATTAGATATGGTAGAAAATGATGGATCATATTGTGGTAGAAAAAGGAGATGGGTTAAGGGCTAGAATTATAAGGTAAGAGATGAGGTGATGCAATGGTTGTTGGTTTTGGTTAGAGGTAAAATAATATGAAGGATGAAGAATGAAAGGTCAGTTTTGGTTAAAGTGTGAAGGAGAATAGTGGCTAGGGTTTGTTCTCCCCCCCCCCCCCTTTTTTTTTAATTTGATGGCAAAGTTATAACATTTTATGATAATCTTGAAAATAATCTAATATTTTATGTTGATTTTTTCTTGGTGGACTAGAGTGAGGATGTAAAGTGTAATAACAGAGGTAAAGTGAAAAAATAAGTAAACTATAAGAAGTTTATATATATATATATATATATATATATATATATATATATATATTATTTTTATTGTTCCATCCTTTTCTTACAACTTCCTATCGATAAGTCTAATTACCATAACCCTGGTTGTGTATTTTTTGCCTATATTTTGTGTTTTTCAAAACATTATAATCAGTCAAACTCTTGACCATGGTGTTAGACGATGCAAGCTATATTAGTTTGACTTAATCAATAATTGATTATAAAAGTTGAGATAACAAATTCTTTTGAAGGGTAGACAATGAAAAATAATGGGTGTGGTCATGACATCATTGTTTAGGTCATTTATCTTATGGTTATCATTGAAAACTAAAACCTCATCGATTCATAGATATTATCAAGTCAACTTTTTATTATGATATTTATGAATTGGCTATGAGACATTATATCTCTTATTCAAATAGTTTTAACAAAAGTTCATAACCATTCATGATTAATTATTTAGGTGTTTAGGAACTAAAACAAATTCTTTATTTTCTACCACTTCTTTTCTCAAAACCTTTTTAGAGCTTTCCTTTAGAGAAAAGCAATAAAAGCTACGAAAACTAAAACTAAGATAATAGCTTTTAAATTAATTAAAGTTGTGGTATATGAACTTCTTAGTTTACTCTATTTTAAAGGTATCTATACCTTTTTTTCTATTATTATTTAAGTGTTTATCGTTGCACCTCATTTCTTTATAAAAAAAATATAAAGGGATGAAAAACACACTGTATATATAAAGACGCAATTTACTATTCATTACAATAGTAAAATTATGGTTTTTTGCTTTCTAAAAACTACTTATAGCTGTTCTGCAGTTGTTTTTGTATGTTTACATAGCGATTAGTTATTAAAAGATTGTCGAGATGTATAATTGTAAAAAAACCTAATTTTCCTAAAATAGAAAAAATTATAGCACTAACGAAGAGTGGCATAATTGTCTTTTCATTTTTTCATGTATAGTAAATTGACAAGTATACCCCTGGACTAAAAAAAATCGTAGGTTCAAGGGCTTTTTTCTTTTCCCTTAGTTTTTTTTATATAATTACCGGCGTAACCAATGAAATTTTATCTTTTAATATCGATTAAATATTATTTAATTATAGAAAGTTGTTGGTGTGTGTGACACCTCTGGTTGGCATAAAATGCCCTTCCTCTGTTTAGTTGGATGCATCATTGTGCCCTCCTCCTTCAAATGAAGCGTGTGTCAGTGATGACAGAACAATTTATCATTGGATGATCTTTTTTTTTTTTTGCTTTCGTTTCTCTCTCAAACCCTGGAAAATACAGGTTTGTGCTTTTTTTGTTGTTGTTGGTATATCAACTTCAGTCCTTATTCTTTTCATTTCTAATTTTTTTCCTTGACCATTTTGGTTACAAATTTATTTGTTTTCAATTTAATATTTAAATTCTAATTTGTCATTTATAAGTTTTTTTAATTTGATTCTTCTTCTTTTGATGTTTAGTATTTTGTTACCTTAGCTTTTTTGTAAAAGTTTTGATATTTTCAATTGCTTCCTACAATTTAGGTTTATGATGTATTTTTTTTCTTCTAATTTGGTTCTTATTTTTTTAAATTTTTACTTTTTGTTAAAGTTATTTTTCTTATCAATTTAACCCTCCAATCAAAATATTTTTCTTGCCCTCCAATTTTTTTTTAATTTTATTTTCACTCATATTATTTTAATTGCTATTTTTAAAAATTATTTGTTTACTATCATTGATAGTTTTTTTTATTGTCTGATTAAAATAAAACCAACTTATTAAACATAATTAGGGCTATAATTGAAGTAATTTTTTTTTTTTATTTCTTATAAACACGCTTGCATTACCTAGAAATTATTTTTATACAAAAAAATATAAATCCACGACATAGCGCGGGCCAATATCTAGTTTCATCCATAGAATGATGGTCAATAAGTTTACATGTAACATGCTGGCATACTCTTCAAGGATAAATTCAACTTTCAATTTATTTTTATTAGAGGGTTTGTATTTCATTTATGTTTCTATTTTCTCTATTTGAATTTTTCTACTTTTGAGAATCTTCAATCGTGTTTTTGTTAGAAGTGATTAGATGATAATATGCTTTTTTCATTTGATGTCCATGTGGTTGCCTTCACCAAGTAAATTAAGAAAAAGTTAAAAAAAAAATCCCACTTTGATTCAAAAAGGAAATTAAACCAACCCACCATATAATTTTTTTTTTTGAGTTTGATTATAATTGAGGTTTTGTTGAATCTAACTGTCATGATTTTACTTTGTTCTATAAACATGATTTTGATTTGAATGAATTTGATATTTTTTTTCTATAAACATGATTTTGATTTGAATGAATTTGATATTTTTTGTTTTAATATTTATATATATTGTCTAAATATTTTTACTTTATCAAGTATGGTATAAGGACTGGAAGTGGACATTGTAGAAAACATCACCAATTAACTACTGGTTTATATATATAAGCACTAATAAATTAATAAGTTGTTGAAGAATTTCATATATGATTGAAAAAAAAAAAAGTACATTCAAATCACAAAATAAAAGTAAAAACACATAATTAGAAATAAATTGAAAATTTCAAGTACACCTATTGAATAGGTCAATATGCCACATCAATTTAACAGCCACATAAACATAACAATGGAAGCACTGATTATAAAATATTTGAAAGTTTGCCTATTCAAATAGTAAAAATAAGAATATTCAAATAAAAAATGAAAAAAGAAAGTTTCATACATGAAGAAACCATTGATTATAAAATATTTGAATGTTTGCATACAATCACAACACCACCATAATTAGCTCGTTCATACACTTATAAATTTAAAATAATTTAGAAATTCCTTAAATGGAATATTGAAATTGAAAATGTTTTTTCATTAATTTTAATGTTTCTATAAAATTATTACATTGAATTAAATGATGTTTTATTCACTCACTATATCTAAATGGTTCTTTAAGGTGACAATTTGCTACTAGTTCTTCATACTCTCTTCGAAATTATTCACAATTATTTACATAGAAATGATTTAATTCTGCCTTGTCTTCAGCATAATTATTGACGTCTAATTTTAAGCATCCAGTATTTTATTTTTTGGCTAACTTGCTGGAAAAAGGCACTCTGTTATTATTCACTGCATAGTTTGGCATAGAAGGAAATTTCACTACACTTTTGCTTCTTAATCTCTAGTTTTGAGCACTCAATGTTTCAGAGAATCATTTAACTTAAATACTTTTTAAGCTTGAAATTTGAGTAGACACACACTAGTTTATGCTACTAAAAACGAGAAGAAAATTTCCATCCTCCCCATTTCTTCCTTAGCATCTTTATCTCTCTTCCTCTTTAGTTCATTGCTAAAATTCCACTAAGACTTTCCAGCAAAAGATATATATATATATATATTTTTTTCCATCCCTTGGTGTTAATTATATCATGATTTCCGAGGCTAGCCTCAACGATATATTATCAATGTTATCCATGCTGCAAACTTTCTTTTTTCAATTGCTTGAAAAAAAAAAACAAAAAAAAAAACAAAATAGAAGAAGCTTTATATATGTAGACTTGTAATATGTGAGCTAAGCACCAGCTGGTACATGGAAGCAAATGCCCATGGGAAATGAATTCCAGAAACAACTATATTAAACAAATAAAAAAAATCACAGAAAACTTCTCACACAAACATGTTTGCAATTATTATTTTTCAATTAGAAACCAATAACTTAAACTTTATACATTACTATAAAACTATTTTTAAATATCATTTAGTAACTCAAAATCTGGATAACCAAATAATTATGAATTCTAATTTTACTAGCTATTATTTAAATTTTTGAATTAAAATAGTTATTAATTTACTGTTTATCATGTATCATATTATTTTGTATGAAAATTATAGCACAAAAATTGTGTTTGTAAATTATTTTTCTTCAAGAAATCTCTTATAAGCTAAATTTGAATGTTATTTAACATATTCTTACCTTGAATCCTTAAACCATAAAGCTGCCTCTCTAAATTACGAATCCCCCCCCCCCCAAGTAATTTCAATAATAATTTTCTTATAAAAAACAACAATAATTACATGAAAGTTGTTTTCTAAAGAAGAAAGAGGAAAACTAATTGTTGATTTAAGGCTAACATATTTCATTTATAAGGTTAATTTAATGAAGAATATCCATCTCCTTTCTATGATGAACTCCTAGAAATGGAATTGATTTCGACTTTAAGAAGATGTTCATTTGCAAACCGTTTTCAAGATTGGAGTTTTTTTGTTACTGAAAGATAGATATTTGAAAAGTACACATAATTCTTGGTTTCACTTAGCTTGAGACATTATATTCATGTGGAAAAATATAATCTACCAGCACATACAACAGATTGATTGGATATAAAGTTTTTTTTTTTAAAAAATTATGGTAGGGAATATTTTCGTTAGCCAAGTTCTATCAGGACCATATTCTTTTGATTTATAAGAGCTCTAATAGAAAATATTAACCTCTCCTAGCATAAAACCCTATCATTTCTAAAAGTTGAAGCTGGTATTAGAGAGCTTAATGGCCAGCACATTTTGTGCCCTTGCCACAACTATGCCAACTGCTTCTTCGACTATCCCTGTTGAATGCCTACCAATTCCGGCAGCTAAACATGTCCGGAAAACTAAATTTATCCCTCTGTTGAATAGCCATTGGTCTAACTAATGGCGAACAGATCCCTATTCACAAAACTTCAATACTTGAGTCAGGTGTTGCTTATGAAACTGCTGATGGCGGAGAGACTTTACTTGGATCAAAAGACCTAGCTAGTATGCTAAGTACTTAGAGTGTATAGGGTAAAGAATAGAGTGTCTATTAGGAAGATCCTCTCTCGTGGTTCAACAGCTGAGCTCGAGAGTTATTTCAAGGACTAATAAAATTCCAGGTTGCCAGCTTAAATGAAAAGATGCTTTATTTTCTCAAATGAAAGTGATCTTTAGAATAGAAGAAATCATGATTTTCGCACAACCACCAGGAAAATCTATTGATGAAGACAGTAATGCATAACACTACCTGGGACAGACATAATATTTACTGACTCTTTCTCGATATTTGTGCGTCATCCTTGCTTAGCCCTGGCTTTCTTTTTTATTCATAATTAAAAAGAAAAAAAATAATATGTAGTAACTCATAACAAAATAATATGCATTTTTCTTCATTTATAACAAACGGCTGTTATATAACAATGGAAGCACATCCATATATTGTATACACACATTGACACACAAGATATTGGCTCAACAGCAAGAAGATTAATAAATAATACGTGGGAAGATAATATTATTTAAATATTAAGAGATATAATTGTGCATGTTAATTCAACGTCAATGTGTGTAAAAATCACATGCAACCTAGGACATATCACATGATGGCCATTCATGGGGAGCAAAAAATCACGCAGAATCACAAACGAGGCAAAACGAGGGAAAAGTAAACAAGTTGTGAAATTTAATTAATTCGGAAACTGCACATGAACAGTGTTTTCATTGCATGATTTGAGAGAGAGGGAACAAAAATACTGTTCTTCCTTTCCAATCATAGTATCTGATATATATATGAATAATAAATAAATAAGGGTAAAATCTTCATTTCACCAGAGTTGTTTCATCTTGTACAGCCTTGGAAGTGATAGCCAGATTAGGGTTTTGGAATGTGGGTTTAGGGTTTATGACAGAGAACGAAAACCCCAACACAGACTAGTTATTGTATATCATCAAGTCTTTGAATGTATTGAAAGTCCAATCAATCACCGTTTCTTTCTACTAACACACAATATACGTCTAACTTGTTATAATTCAACTATTTTAACACGTATGCCATTTTCAAGAATTGATTATGTGGAACTTGATTTTTTCTAGCCATGTGGTTGATCGAAGATACATTTATATTTGTTCATTCTTAATAGAAGATTTCTGAAACAGCACACATTAATTACTATGTATTTAAATGGTATGATCAAGAGCGAAATTACCATTTATCTGAAGAAGCCAAAGGACTTAAGCTGACTGGATAGGAGGCTTCGCTTCATTTCTTGCCCTTATTTGAGTCTTCTTCTTCGTTTTCTTCTTGTATGGAATCCCCCTTGCCTTAGCTTGACACTCTTTCACTTCACGCAAATAAACCCGAATAGCTCCATTTCCAAAAGGGTTGGTCTCTGCAGATCCTCCATGCTCCTCATAAGCTGCTCGAAGCCGTCCGATTAGGGCATCGAGGCTCCCCCAAGCTTGCCTTAGAGGGCAGGTACAAGGAGCAGGAGGGTTAGGTTGTCCAAAAAAGACACAGCCATGTAGATGGACCTTAGTCTTGCCAAACTGATCGAGATATCGAAGGAAATCAAGCACGTGGTTGCAATTACTCTGAGATAGTGAAACTGGGGGTCTCTGATTCTTCAAGTACTGCCCAAAAGTGTTCCAGTCTCGCCGTTTCTGCGACTCATACCTGCTCAAAGGAGCCGGTTGAGGCTGGTAGTGATCGCCGCCAGATCGCGAAGAGCCTTCAGCAGAATCTTTAGGCCTTTGATCACCTGACATGATTAGTTTTTTTCTGCAGAAGAACTCCAGACTATCTTGACAAGAAATGAAAAAAAGGAAAAAAAAAGGGTGGGTGATGGAGAAAGAAAGAAAAGAGGTGATAGAAGAATAGTGTGATAGTGCAGTGTGGAGAGATGAAATCACATCTTTGGGTCATAAATGAGTGGACATGAAATGGGCCCTACGAAGATGCTTTTGTTCCTTTTTTTTTTTTTAATGTAGTTATAAGATTTCACCATATAACTCGATTGGTTGATTCTGGTGAATTTAGTGACCCTCTAACCCAAGATCAATGAAATATATTTCTTACAAAAATAATATTATTATAATTCTTTTATTAAAAAAATAAAGAATCAGGTTGATTCTGGTCACCTGAGTAGTTATATGTTTTTTTAATTAGTAGAAAAGTTTTTTTATATATATATAATAATTAAGAATATTATAAATAAAACGTTCCCATTTAAAAAATGAGGGCTGCAAGATAAGTAAGATTACAGGGAAATTAAAAAACATAAAAAACATACCTATATTTCTTTCCTTCACTGACACTATTTTGCACTACCTATATTTTTAAAATGATATCTACGATTATTAATCCATATTATCATCAATACAATCATTACCATCATTTTCATTTGAATAATGATTATATTGCTACTATGCACATGAACTCAATGACTCAGCAGTCGGTGCAACTAGCTAGGTAGTCAGAATTAGTGACTCAATTTATAAACTCTCACATATAAAATATTATGAGTGAATATATCTTCCTTAATTTAGTGCTCGATTGTATAATATTTGACTTGAGTCTTAAATCGCATCTAGAAAAAAATAATTGTTGATCCACATAGGTTTAGCTAGCTAGTGAGCAAAATTATTACCCCCATCAACTAATAAAGTAAAGACGACTAATAATACAGGATATAGTATTTAATTCAGTGGAATTGCTGGTGTTCTCTTCCTTTATTAATATCACTATCAATTTGTTGGATCTTTCATCCTTGTTCTTCAATTTTTAGGCGAGGATGGTGCGCGATAAGTAAATTTGAATAGCCACTTTCTAAATCTAGTTTGAAGAGAGATCGATAAATGATGATTGAAAAAAAATTCAATCTAAGATAAAATAAAATAAAATAAAATGATAAGAATAGTTTGATTTACACGCATACAAGGTTTTTGTTTTTCCTTATTTTTTTTTTAAATTTTTATCCCGTAATAAACAAATAGATGTTTGCCTATGCAAGAAAACACAAGTTCAATGGGATTCTAGGCCTACCTGCTGCTGCCTTTTCAATTACTTAATTTTGGAGTTAATATTTGATTCATCAGTTTGAATTGAAAAGTTACTTTGGTCTGAGAAAACGAGGAAGGGAGAAGTCGGAATTTAATTTGCGCTTACATGGGTCCCTAAATCAATAATAAAAAATTATTTTAAATATATTAAAAAAAAAACAACCACTATCATAATAATATCAAACAAGCGTTAATAAAAGGCTCACTTCTTCAATATTTTAAAAAAAGAAAAGAAGAATGCTCAATTTCTAATGAGCTAAACACCCAGAGCCCTCTTATATTTTCCGAATCTCCATCCCCATCCTTTATAGGATTTGGAATGTACAGTTGAAAAGAAGAAATAATAATAATAATAATAATAATAATAATGTAAGCATATATAGTCTATAATTATGGGTGTAAGAATTGACTTAGCCATATCAATAAGGCAGCATATATCATGGTATGAAAACTTGCCATTTTAGACCAAGAGAATAGTTCCTTTAGTGGAATTGCACAAATTTACATTCGATGATATAGAAAGAAGGATTGATCCAAATTTACGAGACATGTTTTGAAAGATGGGTCCAATCTTCAGGAAATGCCACTGCTGAATAATAATGGTGTTTTGGACAGTCCCTTTTTGTACAAGTTGCTTGGCAATTCGGAGTGGCTCTTGGTGAGCTTCAACCTCTGTCAGAATAAATGTACATTCATCACTATGAACTATTGAAAATTTGGATTCTTCACTCTCTCTCTGGTAGAGATGCTAATTCAAGTTTTATGAGGTGTAAAGGGATATATTGCCCCTTTTGTCCAAGGGAATAAAAATCATTTGAGTGTACCTGAAATTAAAGCATCAGTCAAGTAATTCAAATGCCAGTAAGTACCGTATCTTCTTCTTAAACAATTTGGAATCAATGCTGTCAATTCTATTATGACTGGTTTTTTGTTTTTTTATTAAAATAATAAATTTTACTTTCAAAATACAATTTAAAGATAAATTAACTTCAAAGTATATATAATACAATATCAAGTATTTAAATATAATTTTAAATTTTATAACATTTCTTAATAGTCCAGAGTAAAGACTAAATAAATCAAATAATTTTTTATCTTTGATTATATATAATTAGATCAATTGAAATATTAAATAAAATTAAGAACGCATCCCTTTTTGGAAACTTCCATAGAGAAGCAAACAAGTAGCTCATGAGCTAGCATACACTCACCCAGTGGCCATTGTTTGTAAATTTATTAACAAGATACAAAGAAAAGAGATGAAACAAAGAAGATAGGGATTGGAAAGGGGGAACGTAATTAAAAGACTACAAAAACAAGGGTGGTGAGATAGAGAAATAGGAGCAAAGAATTTTGCTAAAACTATGAGACTATGAAGGCAAATCTGAAGGTGAATATCTCAAATAAATTTTGGGTGATGAAAACAGGAAAGATTTTCTATTATTTATTGATTGCATTTGATGACTTGAATGGTTGTAAGCTAGTTTCTGAAAAATCAAGAATTTACCTGTAAAGTATAGAATTATTAAGATATCCACGAGTTAAAATAATAACTAAAAAAAATGCTCAAATCCTACTTAGAATGAAATTCCCAACTTGGCTATTCCACGAGTTATTACACTATTTTCTATCTGTTTTTTTTTTTTTTTTCATGTGAGTTTCAACAAAAAGCTCCATCAATCTTGGATCGCGTCTAAGCATTATAGCCTTAAAAAAAAAGATATTATTAGTTAAATATTTTTATACAATACATCTATTTAAAAAACAAATATCATATAAAAGAGAATATTACCATGTGTTTTGCATGTGAAACAAATAAAATAGATCAGCTGGTATGTGTGGTTATGGAATCATAAATCTCATTGGTTCGAATCTCCGAACCATACTATGACCATTTCAAGAAACACTATGACATCACGTGCTGGAGATAAATTTTCTAGATACCCTATGTGACTTACAAAGATTTGAAATCCCTCCGTATGGCACATCATCCCAGCTTGGAACAAGTTTATCTTTTGCTTATTTCTTTGTTTTTTTTTTTTACGGGTATCATACTAGAAATCATGCCCGTTGTTAAAAAAAATTGAATAAGATAACAAAAAATAAAATTTTAATATTTTCTTAAGAAATATAATAATTTGAATTCAATCTTACCTAATGGCCACATCATCCCAACTTGGAACAAGTTTATCTTTTGCTTATTTCTTTGTTTTTTTTTTTTACGGGTATCATACCAGAAATCATGGCCGTGGTTAAAAAAATTTGAATAAGATAACAAAAAATTAAATTTTAATATTTTCTTAAGAAATATAATAATTTGAATTCAATCTTACCTAATGACCTTATGGTTCTCTTACACTCTCTTAGTCAAACTATTGTTAGCCTCCTCCCAATAAAAGTTTTTCTTTCATGTCGATTTCATAAAATAACTAGTTTATAAAAATTTAAAAAATAATTGAATTTGATAATAAAAAAATAATTTTTTTATGTATATACTAACCTTCAACTTTTCAAACCAAGCATCAATCATAGGCTTCCATCCATGATTTTTAAAAACCTGACTCTATTGAAACAAAGGTATTTCCATCGATAATTTCATCGTTAATGTTATCGTGCAATCAACCTCAACATTTATAAACCTAAATTTCAATCCATTCATTAGAACTAATTATTGAAACTTTATCCATTATTGTTTAATTTTTTTGTTGTGCAAAAAAAGAAAAAAAAAACTTACATGTTGTGGTCAAGTTTTCACTCAGCAATATACTTTCTAATGTATACATCTCGCTCAAAAGGGACACCCGCTCTGCAAATCATACCCGCACTTGATGAGTATGCATTGAGAAAGGGTGTTTGATGTGCCTTGTCATGGTTAGTACCTAGCGATACTAGTAAATCATGCTCATTAGAAGTACTATCAAAAGAATTAGCGGCACTCCTGTCCATCTCCATATTTACTAACCTTCTCTTCCTTATATCAAACAAATTTGATAAGAAACATAATAACATTATTCCTATATCCTATTTAAAAAATAAAATTAACAACACCTCTCATATACAAGAGCCTACCCAATATTTTAAAACCTGTAAATATGCATCAATAATTCATGTTGCAAACTAGTTGATTTTATATGACTAATATTTAATATATGTAGAATAAAATTATAAAATGATTTGTTGGATTAACAAACTATTAGATCAGAAACTGATTCTATCAAAATTTATAGAATGAACAAACTTGTTTGAACAACAATAGTTATTAACCTGAAATCAAAGACAACCCTACCAATCAAATATCTATGAATTTACCAATAATCTATTTTTTTCAAAATAAAAATAGAGTATATAAACTAATTATATTTCATACAACAAATATTAAAATCCACAATATAGTATACCAAATTCAACAAACAATAGTATAAATTGAAAAATATACACAAGTTTACTTCTTTTTTATGAACAGGAGGTATCCTTAGGCTAAGCTTTTGCCTCAATTTTTTTTCAAATAAATTAGAGTATTATGCAAATTAAAGCAAACCTAAGAAAATTTTTCTATCATCCATTCTAGGAAATAAAGAGAGACTAAATTAAGATTGGTAAAAAACATGAATAAAATGGCGAAAAAGAAGGTGTCATATCTTAGTCCTGTTGATCTTAAGAGTGGAAACACGAACTAGGTTTCAACGAGCAACTAAGATGACTCATCAAGGAAATAAAACTACATAATAATAATAATAATAATAATAATAATAATAATAATAATAATAATAATAATAAAGAGTTTGCTTTATTTCATAAAAAAATTCCAAAAGCAAAAATAAGATTGCCAACCCAATTTAGAGATAACACTAACATGGCCAAAAATAAAAATAACAAAAGCAACAAGAAAGAATCATTTCAATCAACTAGGGTAACTCAAAGAACAAAAATTTACTAGCCAATAAGGAAGAACAACAAAACTTGGTAAAAGCTATGTTGATTGAAATTACTAAAAATATAAAGAAACATGAATTAAGAAAGAATTGATAGCAATAAAGAAAGAACTTACTAAAAATATAAATTACATTGGAGAAAACAATGAGGAGATTATAAGCTATTGTTATCAAAGTTGCTATCGTTGGCTAGAGTTGGACTAGTGAGGAAGTTGGTGGAATTATAAGTTAGAGGAGAGTGAGAGATGAGAAGGATGAGAGGCAGAGATAAGGGTTTTTTTTTTTTTTTTTTTTTTTTTTTCAGAATTAGGGATTGTGGTCTATTATTGATGAGTTTTTTTCCCAATGGAATAATCGATGGTATCTTCATCGATAAAATTAACACATCATTTACAATTAATGGAATTACCAATGGAAAGTTGCATATAAAATACTTTTTACAGTCCATTGGTAATTCTATTGATAATTAACATTGAAACATTTTGAGAACCCCCCAAAAGTTTCAATGACATTTAGTTTTGTCGGTAATTTCATCAGTGATTCAAATTTTTAGTTGTAAAATCATGTAATTTTTTTCAACTCTTTGAAACTCTACAGAGACTTAGTTCGTCGACAATTCCATCGGTATAAAACAATAACAAAGTTCTGTAACTTTTTTTAATTTTTTTTGAAACTCTCAAATGGACTTAGTTCGTCTATAGTTCAATCAGAATAAAATAATGGCAAAGTCCTATAATTATTTTTCAGCTCTATGGAACTCTTCGAGGGATTAAGTCTGTTGGTAATTTCATTGGTATTTGACATTCCATCAGTATTCTCATTGGTATAAAACAGTGGCAAAGTCTTGTAATTTTTTTCAAACTCTTTAAAATAGTTTCCCCCCCTAATATTTTTGTATTTCCTATCTATCCAACCTGCAAATATAGTAAAATCACCATACAATAACACCGATACTATTTAATAGTAAAATCATAGTAATAAATGTTCCAATTATGTTAATAGTAGTTCATTATAAAGCAACAACATATGGGAAAATTACATTAATGTCAGTTTCATTACACATAGATATTTTACATATAAAATCAGTTCAAAATCTTTTTAATTAGAATTGTCTTCTTGTTCAACAATTTCATTATTACCATGTCCATCATTGTCTTCTTCATTTAATTGAAACTCATCAATCTAATCATCTTCATCGATTTATATATGTACACTAGTTCTTAATATATCATTTAACTACTCGACTTCAACATCAACATCAACATCAAGAAAAATATTCTCATCAATAAAAAAATTTTAATTTTCTTTTAAATCAGGAGATAGAATAACTCAATATATATCAACTAACACATTAAGTTCAAAGACAGCGTCTCCTGCAGTTACTTCATCGTTACCATCTTAAACAACTTGGATACAACCCTAAGTTTGGTTTTCACAGTGGATAACTGACGTGACCAAAAGATTGATGTCTTCTTCCAAGTGCAGGAGTGTCGAAGTAATAAATAACCCAGCAAGACCGGGGTCGAACCACAGGGAGGTTAACTAATAATAATAATAATAATAATAATAATAATAATAAGTTAAAGAGAAATTTGAGATGTAAGATTAATGTGAGGATTCAACAATGATAAAAATAATTGTCAAGGTTAGAAGATCCACTAATAGTATTAGAAATAAGTATAGTATAAACTCTTTTTATTAATCAACTAGAAACCACACATAAAAGAGGTTCCAATCGGATGATTTATTCTTAATAGTTCATTATAAATTTTTAACATGATTATATTTATTATCTTATTTTAGTAACACTATACTTTTAAATATTGTCAGGAATTCATGATGTTAACTTATGTTAACAACAAATCAAGTTCCTTTCATAGCACAAGTGTAGGTTATACCATACGGTTGGCTATGAAAGTGCTAAGCATTTGTAAAACCAAGTGTTATACAACACAAATCTAGATTAACCATTTAACAAGCAAGGTATTAAGAATTAATAAGATAAAAAGATAAGACATGTTAATAACAAACTTTCTTAGATATAAACATTGAAGTCCATGTTGAGTTTATATTATACATATTCTAACACCATTAGTGAAATCTTTTCCCCTTGACATAATAAACTTAGCTAAATATAATGAAGAAGAGAAACATAAATAAACAACATAAGAACATAAGTATAGTAAAGGAAATGAAAAGCATAAACAAGAGATTAATAAAAATATAACATGAAATAGAACTTAAACATAACATAAATATAAAGAAAGAAATAAAGAGCATGATCTTGATTTGAACAACCAAGATACCTAAATGCATGACAAATGCCTCCTTTTATAGGCCAAAATTTAAAACTATTGATTTGATGACTAATTATTGAGTGGGTGGCCACATCTTAACTTGGTAACAATCCTTATCTTATTATCTGAACAAACCATCATTGATAACGTCCAAATTTGAACCACTTCTATACATAAAAGTTCTAGGAAATTATCTCATCTTTCCAGGAAAAAAATTGAGGTTATTTGGACTTTTAGAACTCGAGATATGGGCTGAATAGTGAATAGTGTCTAGGCTACAGGACAGATTCAGACTTCTCCATTATTGCTCGGGCTTTTTAAATCTTGGACTCCATATGAAAGTTTTAGGTCTATGTCTTATCTTTCCATCCATATAAAGCATACCTAAATTTGAGATCTACAGCCTTAGATATGTCCCAATTACTGAACAATGTTCCAATTTGGATTGAACCAACATCTCTTTTCTAAGTTTGGCCCTCTCTTTGTCCTTTCAATTTCAGTACTTAAACTCATCAATCAATCCTTTTATTTATGTGATAGGCCTGGATTTAAGATGAACATTTACCATAAATTAAAGGTATCTTATATTATTAGATATGTTATTATAAAACATGCTTTAGTTAAGGAATTATTGATACTTCAAGTGCAAAATAATGATATAAAACTTTGATAAAAATACACTTTTAAGTACTAATTAATAACCACTTAACTCTAAAATGATTCTTTTTAAAGAAAGGAGTATATGTGTAATAAACTTGGCATTGCTTGAAAAAAAAAAAAAAAGATTTCGTCAACATTGTGAAGTTTACCCTTTGTATTAATTTTGACCAAATCATGGTAGGGATCAACTCTGATTTCTCTATCAGTGGTATTATACCAATAACATTTAAATAAAAAGATTTTAGTTTACTTGTTATGATATTGTAATTCAATCACCTCTTAAACTTTCCATAACAATCAACTTTTAAACTCATTAGACATTGATCCCTTAACACAAACTTGACTATTATAGTTTTTTCTACCCTGACCATACTTCTCATTATGAAAAATATATCCATTGAAGAAATACCATGATAACACTTGACCTTTCTTTTAGAACCTATACATAATAAATTCAAATTGTCACTACTATTGCCTCCCATTTGATAAACCTGATACAAGTTTACAATCACTAATGGTAGAAGAGAAATATATAATAAAATTAAGTATTATGAGAGTTAAGAATTATTAAATACTGCTTACATGTGTTTTAAACTATATGGCAAATTTTTCATCTTGTAACATGACAATTTAAGATATAGTTATGTAAATTTTAGGATAGTAAAAATTGATAATATTGCCTACAAGATATTTTTCAATCTATCAAATTATATAAGAGTATAAAAGAAATTTTTTTAAAAAATAGCAATATGTTAATATGTTTGTGTAAACACTTATTTCATTTGCTTACTGAATAAAAGGTTTGAACACATTGTAGTTAAATAACACATAATTATATGCACGTCTAAATTTGATTTCCGTCAAGTATCTTCTCTTTACTAATTTTTTATTTATCAAGGTCATCTTGGATGGAAAAATATTGACAAATTTCAACTTGAAGGTATTTACCCACCACCATCATGTCTTGAAGCGCGATTGATTCTTGTTCTCAAGTGAGGCTTAAAATTGTACGAGATAAAAGTTAAAATCTTTTCAACATTATAATCTTTGCATATTGAAGCCTTAACATGCGTTTTATTTTTATTTTTTAAGGTTAAGCAAGTATTTGCATGGAATTAAATATATTGAATAAATGAATGTTTTAATTTATTTTAAAAGAAAGACATTATAAATTTTCGTAGGATGCATATGTAATCCCTAACCTCTCGAATGGATTTATTTTTTTATACTAGATAAGACCTCCAACTTTTGCCTTAAATGGTAAATATACAGGTAGATGTGTTATTGAGTAAAAAAAGAATGAAGAGAATATCATCTCAAGTTTGTAGATTGTCTAGATGATATTTGTTTAAAGCTTTTTCATATGTTGGGTATGCAACTTGTTAAAATATAGATCTCTAAATAATGATTAATCTTCGTGAGTGCATCTCATATCTCTTTTGACAAAAAAATCCTCGTAAGTAAATGGATTGAGGGTTTACATAAACACATGGCAATCAAGACTCTTCAAAGCATTCTTGTTAGAAAAGTAACTGTGCATTCTTGTTTAAGGCGAACAAAGGTGTATCCATTATAGCCTTCATGCTGTCATTTTTCTTCCTCTTCGTGTCCATCACCGTGTTAAATATGTTTTCAAACATGCTTATTTCTATATTTCAGACATTTAAATCATGGCAGATGAGATTAGTCTTCCAATAAGAAAGGACCCAAAAAATACTTAGATTTATCCAATTGTGGGTTACATAAAATCCTAATTATTGAATTGAAAACCAAACACAATACCCTCATATTGTGAGACCATATTAAACAATTCTTCATCTGATAGTACCAACGATGCAATATCCCTTTCAGTTCTGCATATAAAGAAATCTTTGCTATACTTATGAAAAGTTGGCAAGAACCTCCTATGGCAATAAAAAAAAGATGTTTTACCATTATTTGTTAACGTAGAGGCTTTGATATATATATATATATATATATATATATAAACAATATACACATACTAATTTTCCATACGTTGATATTCCTACCTGGACTATCTGGACCGAGTATGAACGTAGATAAGAACATAATACTCCAACCTTAAACACATGTTTGATGACAAGTTATAAACAATGAGAATCACCGACCATAAGAGTATAGTGCAATAAGTGACCCAAATGGATTGAATTCATCTATGCATAACCCAAGATGTATGTTTTGTGGTTTCATTAAAAACTGATGATACATCCTATTAAACTTTTTCCAAGCTTCACCATCAGAAGAGTGCATCATGACTCCATCCATCACATCATGTGAATGAGGTCATATCATATGATCAACAATGTTTTGAGACATGAATAACTTTTGCAACTTAGGAGTGATTGGGAAGTATCTCAACTTTCTATATACGATAAGAGTCTATCCCCTACTAATTATAAGTTTGTATCGAGCTTGCCTACAAGTTCTTCACTTGATAAAACTTGTATTTTCATGGTAGTACAAGATGTAAAAGTTGGATACATGTCAAGTTTCTGGAATCCTAGGCTAAGAGGATTCATTGTGGATTTAACAACGTATAATTTCTCTTTCAGCCTATTCTCTTTAGGAAAAATGTTTCTCGCCTATTCAATAATTTTATTATAATAGACGTCACTCAGCCTATAATCTGACTTGATGTTGAACACATGTACAAAAATTAATAATTTACTATAATTTGTGCACTCATCCAATAATGGCTTGTTGAAATCTTTCAAAAGTCAAGAAACCTTGTTGCATTTGTGTTTATTTCTCTGTCTACAATTGAAAATTCCCAAAATCAAACTGAATTAAACAATCCATTATTTATTTTATTATAACACATCTAAGTTACAAAATCAAACTCAATTTCATCCAATGACAAACAAAAAAAAAATTCAAAATCTTAAACAAACCCTAACATGTATAAATGATATATTCATGTAACAAATTTCTCTAGGAAAAAACTATAACACAAGTAAACATATAGACGAACAACATAAACTACATAAAAATGCTAGAATATTAACATAAAAAAGGGTTAAAACAAAAATAGGTAGGTTTTCTTACATAATATGGCGAGTCTTAAAAAACAATTGAATCATGACATAGATACTAACAGACTAAGTGTTAGGATGGTTGGATTTGTGATGATAGAAACTAGATATATGACAAAATATAAGGGGAATGGTGTTGTTTTTTATAGAAAGAAAATGAAAGAAGAAGAAGAAAATAAGGGATCGTGCTGCTGGTTATAATTTTAATATTATCGATATATTTACCCGTAAAATTTAACGACTGAAGTTCGTCGAAAATATTGACATGCTAGGTTTGTAAATGAAATTAATGAGGGAATAACTTTCCTTTTTTTTTTTAAATTCCATTGGTAATTATGTTGGTATTCATCCATGAAACTTTTTTCGTCAATTATTACTAATGGAAACAAAAATGTGATTTTTTGTTGGTAAATGTCATCTTAAGTTATCAATGTTATTTTTTCCATTGGTATTGTCATTGGTATTTAACAATTTTCTAGTAGTGATATGTTTAACTATGAAGTTACCAAATGGATGGATCAAATACTAGCTTTTTTTTTATTTTATTAAAAAGGTTAAGTTGTATAAATCCAAAATTAATTGCAAGATATGAGAGGCATACCCTTAGTAGTATAAGTCTGAAGACCAGATAAAGAGACCATAAGGTGGAAACAAAGAATAAAGCTAAAAAAACAAGAAAACAAAGAAAAAGCTATAATAGAGACATTTGGTCGACAAGTTTCTAGGAAATCCAGAAATGATTTTCTAGTTATTCGAAAAAAAACCAAGGAGTTGGTCAACTAGTTTCTAGTAACCCAAAAAAGGTTGATTGCTTTTACAATGATACCCAGTAATAGAAAATCCATCATCGACCAATTGGTTCTACAAAGACAACAATACTGTGTAGTCAAACTAGAGTTGGAGAGCCTAAGATAAAAGAGAAGCGCTTAATTAGAAATCTTATTCTTTTTCTTCTTCTTTTTCCCTCTAAGTAACAAGGGATAATTCATCATCCGAGGGGATCTTAGGAGAGATCAGGGGTGATATTTGCTTATTAGTAGTGTATCGGGTCAATTTCAGCTAGCCTTATTAAGATGGCCTAACATGGCTCTGTTTTGATGTTGATAATGCTCGAGAACAAACATTTTTACCATGTTCTGATCACCGAGTTGTTGTTGGCAATACCTCCTAAAAGGTTTATAGGTCCTCAATAACTAGAGGAATAATCTGAGTATCATCACCATTTTTCTTTAGAGGTAATGTAGCTAGGATTGGTTTTAGGGGATGAACCTTAGAAGCTGTCAAGTATGTCTCAACTGTAGCCATAAAAGCAAGAGGGGCATCAACCTTGCATTTTTCACACCTGCTCAACTTTCAATTATAGAACATATCAACACTAATCAATTCATTCATGCCTTTAAGGTCGACCTCAAAAGTGTGGACAAAAAGTAGTGGCACATCTACCTTCATACACAACCGTGCATACTTTAGATGCTTGTACCTATAGGTCTGCTAATGGTCTACCAACTATACTAACAATCAAGCTTAATCCTTTCTTGTTCAATATAACACATGGTAAATCATAGATTTTGATCCAAATTAGAACCTTGGTGATCTTGTTAACATCAAAATCATAACCGAGGTTCCATTTTTAAAGAATGATGGACTTTCCACCAAGCATCTAGGGATGCTTTTGAATGACCTTTTACAGGCCAATTTCCATTTTGAAATAAAACATCATAAACTAATCACTCATATAAATGTCATCCTCAAGGTCGAGGCTCATCCATACCTTGTTTGCAATTGATTTCACAACATGGAACACCATTTTGATACCCAAAACAAATTTGACAAGGCAACGATATTACTTGTCGATATCATCACACATATCTTTAGTAAAAATTAGCAATGAAATCAGCAACAAAAAATATTAGATACAAATTTCTGATTGCTTATGTATCAGCAATGAAAAAATCATTGTTAATAATAGTTTTTTTTCCCATGATTGAAGAAAAAATTATTAAAATATATCACTTACCCTTAGCAGAAACACCATCTTAGCAATCTCTTCTTCTTTCTTCTTCTGATTGAACTTCTTACTCATTTTCACTTGTTGATAATAAATACAAAACAATCAAATATTGATTCTCAACATTAAACCTTGACAAGTGATCCATTGGTTTTTCGCATCTTGGATATCTTAAAAAAACCATAAAAGTAGTGCCTTTTGTGTCCTTGTTGATTATGGTTTGGATTTTATGAACCACTCCATATTTTCCAAATATATAATACATCTTTTCACATGATATGTTGAATGGTAAATTACAAACATAGAGGATGTAGTCCACCTTAGGTGATAGACATATGTTTCCTTTGCATTAGCTGATTATTTGCAACATTAGTGTGGTGTTTGGGTACTAAGAAAGTGAGGCAAATTTTTTATGTTTTTTTTTTCTTATCTATGTGAGAGAGGAAATTGCCATTATATACATTTAATCTAAGAAATTATTTTATAACAAACCCAAATCCAAATCCAAAATAGATTAGCAATAATCTAGGAGCCTTATGCCTGAGGCTTGAGGTCTAAGTAGTATTTTGGTCACTAGAAACCCTAACTGATCTTAAAATATGGATAAGAAGGGACTGATTGCATAAAGAGAAAATATTAGCACCCTTAGTATAGCATCAAAACTTGTTATTGATGCAAATAAACCCTAGATTATTTATTACTCAAGCACAACAAAGGTCCTGTGCAAAGAAATGGACAAACAATGGTTCAAATAATGGGGGTAAGATAATGTTCTTCCTAAGAACACTGCTTTAAACCTAGCCACCTACCAGAAAAAGAACCTAGCAACCCAACCACTGTCAACCCCAGGGATTGGTATTTTTTACCTCTAAAACATGTTTTGTTTATCCCAATAAGTCACACTATCATAAATAAACATGTTTGAATCACAAGACTAACAAATAACGTTAAAATCAAGCATAAGGTACCAAATCCAGAAACTACCACCACCTTTAAACAGGTTATATGTTCATGCAATACGGATTCAAAATTGGTTTTTTAAACTCATTTTGGTCATGAACATCCTTGCTTCAACATTCATTACTTAAGTTAAACAAAAACTAAAATAACATTATATATAAAAAAACAATTTAAACAATAACCTTATTATACCAAAAACATCAAAATACATTCAAAAGAACTTCCACCAAAAAAACATAATAATAAAAAGGTGAATACATCATCAATTGTTGAGCATTCTAAACCTCTTTTCTATACATGTAAACATAAATATGAAACAAAAACAAATAAAAAAACCTCAACCAGGCTATAATGGCCTAGTTTTGGATCAGAAACTATATATAAAACAATTACTCTCTCATTTGCTTTTCTTTAAAAAGTTTTGCCTCTCGCCAACTTACTATCCTTGAAAGCTTAGGAAATCTTTTATGTTAGGCTTCTAGACCTTTACATTTAGGTTTTTTTATGAATATTTTCCTTATTTTTTTTTGTTTTCTCTCTCCTTCCCTCCTTGTCTTTAGCTCTCTTCTTAATGGGGTATTTATAGAATTTTGCTAAGGCATTGAGAGGTCTTATGTCAATTTCTAACCTCTTGATCTTAAAGTAAATGCTATAAACCCTTAATAAGAACCCATTCAGGAGCTTTTGTGTATGACCATACAAAAAAATATAGGTTCTTGCACAATTATATTTCAGTCATGACTGACTGAGTTGCCCACTTTTAAGGTCTCATTGGAGAAATTCTAACATGATCATCACTTGAGACCACTTGAAGTTGGTAGAGGAGATTCACACCTTTCATTTTACTTCTTGGTTATGAATTTGTGCATTTTGACCCTCTATTGACCAATAAACTTCTAATTTCTTCAATTTAGCCCTTGATTTGGTTAATTTCGGCCCTTACATTCATGCATCTTTTTTGGTTTCGTCCTTGGTTTTGGATTTCTTAAATCAAGTCCTTAATTGCTCATCAAACTTCAATATTTATGCAATCAAGCCCTTTATTTGACCAAATTAACCTTACAAATTACATTTCGACCCCCAAACTTTAATTCTTCCAATTAAAGCTTTAATTGACTTCAAAGATAAATTTTTCTTGTAATTAAACCCTCAATAAATTCAATTAAACCTTGAAAATTCCAATTGAGTACTTAAACATTCAATTTTTAATTTTTATCCTTAAATTGAATTTTCTTTGCTAATAGGGCCTTCATTAGTAAAAAATACACTTTTAATTTTTTCAATCTTGTATATTTTGATTTTCTTGGGTTCTGAATTTTATATATCCATGTGTGTATTTTGGTTATTTGCTTATATTTTCTTCAAATAGGAACCACAAGAGATATATTATTAGAAAGTTAGGGGATAACAAAGATAATATTTACTTATTTCAAACACACATCATTAGTATCAATAAAATGTCCTTTTCTGAAAGAACTTGTAGATGATTATAGTCACTACCAACCATTTACCCATGTAATTCAAAATGCCATTTAGATACAGGTTTTATCTCATAGTTAGCTTTGGTTTGGTTTGGTTACCTTTTATTTGAGAATTGCTTAAACCATATTTGGAGCATTTTATGATTCATTTCTCATAATCATGTACAAAGCTAGTTCTTTTAATATTTTTATTTTATAAAGGATTTCAAATGCTATGAGATCATGCAATTTATAAAGAAATGTTCTTTACACAAAGAATTCATGGCCAAACTTCACTTTATTGATTTGGAAGAAACTAAATACATCATGCTTAGTATCTTTTTATATAATCAAAATTCACAAGTTTTTCTATATCTTCTCTATCCACTCTAGACAACCTTAAAGCTCCTCTCGAGAAATACTTCTTTGCTACATAGGGACCATTTGCTCTAATCTTCTACTAGTAAAGATACTATTTTCATCAACACTATATCTCCTTCCTAGAACACTCGAGGTTGAACATTCTTATCATATGTCTTGGCCATTCTTTTATGGTAAATTTGGTGATGACAAATCACAGCTATCCTTTTCTCACTAATTAGGTTTAACTGTTCATATATCACTTTGGCCTACTCAACCTTTTCTAGCTCATAATTTATCAATACTCTCAATAATGGGATTTTCATTTTCAAAGGCATCACCACCTTCATTCCATATACCAAAGAATACAGGGTAGCTCTCGTTGAAGTTCTAACTACAGTGCAATATGCGTGAATGAAGAATGACAACATCTCATTCCAATCTCTATAAGTGACCACCATTTTCTGAATAATTTTCATGACATTTTTATTGGCGACTTTTATAACACCGTTCATCTTTGGCCTATATGGTGAAGAATTATAATACTCGATTTTTCATTTGGCATAGAGCTCCACTATAATCTTGCCACTGAAGTTTAAAGTATTATTAATCACTATCTTTTCTGGTAGACCATATCGATATATCAAGTCCTTTTCTATAAACATTTTTACCACCTTTTGTGTTATATGGGCATATGAATTGACTTCTACCTATTTTGTAAAGTAGTTAATAGCCATAAGGATAAACCTATGCCTAATCAAATCAATTCCCCACATCACAAATGGCCATGAAGATGTTAGATTAAACAAAGGACTTGGAGGTGTATCTATCTTATCGCTATACAATTGAGACTTATGATATTTTCTGACATAATTAATGTAGTCTCTTTCTAATGTCATTTAGTAATAACCAGCTCTTTGTGCCATCATATGCCCACTAGTATGAGTTGAGTAGATTCCTTTATATACTTCTCACAATGCACTTCTGGCCTCAGCCTTATTCAAACACCTTAGTAAGGTTTCGTCGGATGATCTTTTATACAAGACCTCTCTGTCTAAGTAGAAATCCATATCCAATCTTCTTAAGGGTTTCATATTTGCTTTGGATGCTCCCACAATATATTCCTGGTTTTGCATAAAAATCTTAATATTGTAATACCAAGTGTTTCCATTTATATCTTATTCAATTGAGCAATAGTGAGCTGAGAAATTTCTGATATTAATGTGTATTCATTATACCTTATACTAGAAGTCAATTCTAACCATGACAACCAATATAGCCAAAGTACTAGCAAACTAGTTCCATTTTCTTCCTAGATGGGTGAACTTTATCTCTTCAAACTCTTTTGCCAGTTTGGAAAGATATTCTTGGTAACATTTTAGCCTTTCTTTCTTGGTTTGCCACTTTCCTTTCACTTGGTAGATAATTAGCATTGAGTCACTATACAAATTTATCTTTCTTATTTTCAACTCCAATGCAACTGCTTAACCAAACTGGATATTGCTTCTTATCAAAAGAGATTATTACCACGCCGGCTCCATTACAATATACATTTATTGCCTCATCAAAATACATAGTCCACCAATTTGTCTTCTTATCTTCTTCCTTTATTAATAATATATTTTCATCAGGAAATTCAAAATTCAATAACTCATAATCTTCAATGGAATTATAATCCATATAGTTAGCAATTACACTTTTTTTCAAAACTTTCCTCATCATATACACTATATATTCTACTAACAAAACTTGCCATAATGCAATTGGACATGATAAATAGAGCTTCTCACAGATATACCTCACTATGTTGTATTCTGCTAACAAAACTTGACATCTTGCAATTCGACTTGATAGAAATGGTTTCTTACATATATATCTTAAGGAAACCACCTTTGAAATCAACCATGTAGTATGATACAACATATAATGTCATAATCTTTTTACCACCCACAACAGTGCACAACATAGCTTTTCTATCACCGTATATCTAGACTCACTGTGAACTTCTTACTCAGATAATAAATGCCTTTTTTCTTTCTTTTTGGTTTCATCATGTTGGTCTAGTACACATCTCACAGTTGCTTTAGGAACTATTAGATATAATATCAAAGGCCTTCTTAATATAAGAGGAACAAATAGTGGCGGGTTCTGTAAGTACTATTTAATTTTATTAAAGGCTTTTTGACACTCCTCATTCCAAGTTCCATGATTCTTTTTCCTTAATCGCCGATAGATAGGTTCATATGTTATTGTTAGTTGGGATATGAACTAGGAAATATTGTCCAACCTCCCTAATAATCCTCTCACCTTTTTCTTTGTCTTAGGAGATGACATAGATTGAATGACCTTCAATTTATCAGGATCCACCTTTATCCATTTGTCACTTACCATAAATCCTAGTAACTTCTCGGACTTAACTCTAAATAAACATTTTGCAGGGTTAAGCCTTAGTTTGTATTTTCCTAATCTATCGAAAAACTTTCTTAGAACATAGACATGAATTTCTCATTTCTCGAACTTGACAATTATATTATCCACATACACATCAATTTCTGTGTGCATCATATCATAAAATAGAGGCATCATGGCCCTCTAGTAAGTGGCATCTGTATTTTTCAACTCATATGGCATAACCTTATAATAGAATGTTCCTCATAGCGAGATAAATTATTTGACTGGTTTGCATCATTCTATAAGTGGTACCTTATGTACTATGATATATGCATCCAAATCATGTATATCGTCGTAGGACCAGGAAAAAACATATGTATATTCTTGTAACATGGCAATCATTTATGCTCTTTTCTCATGATTAATCAAGGCTCTTATTTTTAGCTCTTTCTTAACTTGATCATCACCCATGTTTATGATTTCAAGTTCTTTTGTAGTGGGTTTCCAAGCCTGTTCATATTGCTTTATTAATTTTATAAATTCCATGATATTATTTTCATTTTATTCTTCTTCTTTCATAGCTATCACATATTCATTATAATTTAGCCATTCACTCTCGGTGTTAGGTGTATGTGTTATTCTAGAATATCCGCTTTCAAGATTCTTGAAAGTGTAAATTGTTCGATGTAAATGCACAAGTAAATTAAAAAGATAATTTTAGAAAAAAATGCATGATGTTTTTATTAAAAAAAAATGGGCTAAAAAAGAAAGATAAAACCTAGATGATATCTTAAACTTTGATTGTCAACCAGAAAAAGAAAAAAAAAGGCAAACAAAAGCAATGATAAAAGCATTTTATGACAAGCGATGTTGGTTTACATTTTAAACACCACTAGATCTTCCCGGGTCACCCAGTTTTGAAACTTCTTTCCCTTAGCCATTTTTCACACGAAGGTCTTGGAGGAGATTTCTTTCAAAGGATGTATGGTTAGCTGCGGCAACACTTCATCCTCTTTTTAGGTTCTATCCTCTTGTGATGTCCTATAACCTTATCTTCCTTCAAGGTATTTATATCCATGGTAGAGAGTTTTAACCAAGGCTTTCCATTTCTTTTTCAGGCTGCATCATATATTTAGCCTTTGGAAACAAAACCCTGATTAGAGGGGTGGCTAAATCTTCTTCTTTAGACCATTTTCCATTAATTTTGGCCATTCTATTTTGTCTTCTCATAGTAGCAACCCATCAGTAATCTTTTTTTTTTTTAGGTTTATATCCAAGCTTGAATCTCTTATTAGTATATTTGACCTTCATCAAATTGACCATTTCTGTCATTCAGGTGTTAGGGTTATATTTTAATGGAAATCCATGTTTAAAAAAGCATTTAGCTATCATCCTTGCTGCTTCTGAAATCTTTGGCCTTCTCAACACCATGTTCTTAAAAACCTATTCAGTGTTTACAATTTCAAAAGCATGGATGTTCTCGTCCTTGCAAACTTCTGCTTTAATAAATGGTAAACCATTTTCTTTACTACAGAACATGTTTCTTCAACCTTAACAGTCACCAACATATCACTCATTAGGTACTTCAAGCATAAGCATTGGTGCAATGACAAAGTTATTGCCCCAGCTGTATGAATCCAAGACCTTCTTAATAATATTATAGGAATGGTGGATATCCCTCATTTGTAATGTTACCAAGAACACTTATGGCACCACATAAAATTCTACTTCTAAAGTCTCAATTATCTGTTTGGGCAAGCCATCATATGCTCTCACAATCATAGTACTAGGCTTTATGTGTGATTCATCGACAAACGTTTCTTTCAACATATGTTTTAGCAGTATGTTAAAAGTCGAGCTATTGTTAATAAGCACTTTACCTATAAGGCAATACATCTTTTATAATTGTGTACATGGGTTTGTTGTGTCTAGTTCCCCTAGCATCCAACTCATCTTTTGTGAAATACAGGTAATTGGATTTTCCCTACTAGATGTTCTATGGTTTTTTGCATAATGTCCTAAGGTATATAAGCCTTGTTCAGCACCTTTTATAAGGCATTTTGGTACATCTCAAAGTTGAGTATCAAGGACATAAAGGAGTTCCTTAATGAGGTTTTCTTTAGTTGATCTATTATGTAGTATTCATTGTGCTTTATCAATTTCAAGAATTCATTCAACTTTTTATTAGCCACAAGTTTGTTAACCTCAAGTTCTTCGTCAAGATCTGTCACTTCCTTACCTTTAGCTTTTCTTAGCTCTTCAAGCATGAAGAAACAACCACTTCGAGTTAGCTCACTGATCTCAGTTTGGAACAAGGGAATAAGAGTTTTGATGTTGAAGGTACAACTATAATTGTAAGGCATTGTATTATGGTCCTTTTTATTTGTACAAGAAGGTTTAGTCAATATCAATTTGGGTGGTCCATTAACTATCAGTTATACCTTACATACCACTAACTATTTCTCTTGACTTTCCATCATCTTTACTTCATTACTATATTTCATGGCCTTAATCCTCAACTCTCATAGGGTAAGCATTCTTGCAACCTTTTGGCAAAACTCAATGCATTTTTTAATGTGATGTCCCTTCTTTTCATGGAACTCATAATGGTTACTTCTCTCCAGGTGATACTCAGCATCCTTTATTAAAAATCTTGATTGTACAACCTTTATATAGACTTAGTGACTTGTCTTTACTCCTAATTTCCACCATACCCACTCCACTGTTACTTGCAACATGGTTAGGTAATGGATTTAAATTAACATTGGTTGAATCCTTGAAAGTTACTAATCTTATCTTGATGAGTTCTAATAGTCTTTTTTTAAAAGCAATATAGGTTTCAATACTATGGCTGGAATTGCCACCATGGTATTCACAAGTCAAATTTGGCTTGTACCAAACACAAAAAAATGGTTTTAGTGGTAGTAAAAGCATAAGACCTACATGCCCAATACTTAATAATTTGTCATACAAATCGTTCAAGGGCATAGACAAATGTGGAATTAGTTCCAATATATTTCTTGTGTTTGGTTTTTGGTGGTTGTTCTGGTTATTTGATTGATTGGTTTTATTTATGGCAAAAGGCTTAGCGAATTTAATGCTGGTAACTTGAGAGATAGATGCTTGGGGGTTATGGCAGTTTGCTTTCTTACTCTTATACCTACCTTCCAGGCTGTTCACATCACTCTCATGTTTTTTCTTAACAAAAACTTTATTTTCCACCAACTCAGTTATGCGTCTAGACTTATTCCCCTACTCTAATCTTTCAACAATGCATACAACATTGTAGAAATGCTGAGAGGAGTTACACATTAAGTGCTTATAATAAGGGGACTTACCAAAGAATGAGACGTGTTTCTCTTGCTCTTTTTATGTGCTTAATTTAGAATGAGAGGAACAATTGTATATTTGAGCATATGTCCAAGTCAGTTGATGCTATCTTCCACAAGTTCTAAATCTTGTTTTTTATGGTCCTTCATTTCTATGAAAATAGCTCTCCTTCTGCAACCTAACCGCATGCAACTATTCTCTGGCCATGCAAGATGTTTGATGTTCGTGTTGGCAGTTAGTTGATGGGTCCACCTCTTTTGCTTTCAGGTCTTTGGCCCTTTAGGTTCTCTTTGTTTTTTCAAGAGTTTGGTGGTTATCTTTTCTGGTTCTTGTTGGATCTTTTTGGTTAGGTTGGACACCTATTCTTGGATCTGGTTTCCAATCTAACCATTTTGTTAGCTGTTTCTGGTTTTTATTTTTTTGTTTTAGGAGCCTGTTCCTTTTTGTTTTAGTTATGTTTTATATTCTGGTTTCCTACAGGTTTTCTTAAGTTGTAAAGTTTGATCTTTAATATATTCTTACGTTTGATCCCCTAAAAAAAAAAAAAAAAGGTATTGGCGAACAAAGTCACCATCTTTGTTTCTATCAAAGGAGGCTAGATATGTGTGGCTCATCCCGTCATCTTTGTGCATATACCCTTATAAACTATCGGTTTCCCTTCTTTAGTATCATCAAGTTGGTTTTGTTAGGGAGAATTTTGGTTAAATTTGTATAGCTTTAGGAAGGAGTCGGCCAAGTTTTTTCATTTCTTGAACCTGGTAATGTCTAGTCTTATTTTCCAACTTAGGGCAAACCCTATAAGACTATCCTGGAAGAAATAGATCAGTATTTTATCATAATGAATCACTTCATCTATCTTGTTGTAGTATGATCGAAGATTGGTGTTCGAGCATTCTAGTCTAGTATACTTGATGAAGTCCAATACTCTAAAATCCTTTGGCAATAGACATTTTAGCTACTTGTACAGGGTCAGATAAATCATTCCCCTTAATTACTCTCAATCTCTCTTATATATCAAACAATTTATCATGGTTCGTATGACCAATAGATCTATCATAATAAGGTCCTTTAACTATTAGATTCATAGCGACTGAAGCTGACTAAATAAGGGAAAGGGGACAACTTGTTGTATAATTGTTGAATTTGCCCTCAAGTTCTAAGCTATATGAGGGACGTAAGCTATTGGTGCTTCTATAGGAGGTTGTGCAAACATCATTTTCTTATTCTTGGATCTTAAAAGTTGTTTGAGTAGATTAGTCATTCGAGCAACTATATTCTTCACGGACTCTAACTCATTTTGATAATGTGATTTCATATGAGCTCTCTCCTCATTCTCCTTTTTTTTTCTTGGTCGAGTAAAGTAGACTTTAGATGGGGGACCTATTTGTTCACAATTTGTAATGTATGTGACAATTTATGTCAATGTATATTGGATATGGATATGCCCTTTTGAACTGATTCATAACTTTCATAATTCCTTAGACAAGATTTTTTGTGTCAAACTGATTACTATAAAGGAGCGTTGGTTAAGTTCTTATCATAGTTGAATCCCAAAACATATTACAAATAAAGATGGGTTGTGACCCTCTCATATATAAAAGAGTTTGTACATTGTTTGAAAATTTTCAAAATTCAAAAGCCTTATACATCACTTCTCATAAAAAGCATCTCCTTTATTGGCTATGATTCTAATAAAGGAATTGATGGCACTCAAGTGTTCTCGGTACTTCACAACATTGTTTCTAATCTAGGTGGGCTGTTGTTGTAACCTTTCAACATTACACACTACTTGCTTAATCTGTTTTGTCATTTGTCTTATCTTGTGTTTTTTTACTTACAAGAACTGTAGTGATCTTAATTACATCTTTAGGATAATATTACATGCATTTGTGTAGTGTCATATAATACCCAATCATGAGTATATAATTGCTATGAAATCAACCCTTAGTGATCCCTTTAAAGCCATTCAAGGGAAACCATAACTTATACGAACCTAGATAACCAACATGTATAACAGAGTTAACCCTTAGAGATTTTCCAAAGACACCCTAAAACTAGTAAAAATTACAATAATAACCATTATATAGAATTTCACCATTGACACCACTAATAAAACTACCATTTAGGTTACTCCAATCATGATAACCCTTATGATTGAGTCATAAGATTTAATAAAATAGAGAACTATACTTTTGACAATTATCATGACCCTAGGATTTTTAATAGGTGGATGCATGACATGGATCACTTTTTTGAATGATCCAACTTGTCTGGAAATAGAAGAGTTAGATTTTCTAAGATGAAGCTCATTAGTACTCCCTAATTTGACTGAGAAAAAATTTAAGATTATTTAGAGAGGAAAGGTAAACCTTCTATTAATGAGTATATAGCATACTTTAATGAGTATAGGATGAGATGTTTCATAAAAAAGAATGAGGCCATGACTTATAAGAGGTTATGTAAGGATTTAAATGATAATTTTACAATAAAAGTTGTTTTTTAAGGTGTTTCTACCATTGACTAAGCTGATTCCTTACTACAAGACTATAAATTGGATTTAAAAAATCTATGAAAAAAATGTTAGGACCTTTGTATTACCTTTGTTAGGTTTTAATGTAGGAATAATACTCCTTTGTTAAGTATTATATCCCATAAACCTAGCCCTAGTAGTCCTAACTTTAGGTAAGGACAAACAAGTCATCAATGAAGTGTCAAAAATGAGTTCAAGGGTTTTATATGCTAAATATTAAGGTTTTTGTTATATTTCAACCAACTATACCATGAAACCCCTAGTCATAAAAAACATAATGATATAGAAGAAGAAGAAGAAGAAGAATATTGTGATCAAGTGTATGAACCTATTCCTGAGAATTTTAATGACCTAGATGAAAAGCATATGAAAGAAAAGGGAATTAACATATTAAGTTCAAATCAGATTGAGAAAAAAGTTAAGGGACGATATAATATGTCCACTTTAGTTGTAAAGAAAGTTTTAGGAAATGTTTTGGTAAAATTGTTTGAAAAGGCAAGTGTGGTGTTGAAAAAGTTTCAAGATATTTATCCTCATGAACACCCTAATTCTTTTTCTCCCATGTTTGACATCTAACATGTAATAAATCTTGAGTAACATATTAATATCCCTAATCCTTTACCTTTTATACATGATGAGCAAGATGGCGATAATCCTAATTGACTAGGTTGTTTCCAATCCATATCCAATCATGTTTCGAATAGTATTTGTTTCATTCTATACCCTTAGTCATATAATGATTATGTTTACAAACCTAGGAAACCTATAAGTCTTTTTCATATAACCCCCCCATACTAAGATGTATAATTCGGATGAGTTTTAGTGTCTAGAGCTTATAATTTGCATTTGAGATCATAAAATTAATTCAAGTAAGTAACGAACAATACAAACTTTAAACTATTTTAACTAATTATCATTGTGCATTTAATGTTAGAGATTATTTTATAATATAGATTAGACTTGAACTATGTCCTTTTAAAACCAATAAAAAAGTGTAAATGAGTAATACTAAACCATTTTAAGTGTTACAAATGATTTATTCAAATATTTATGCCATTAACATTCACTAAACTTTGGCATTAGCTCTACTTTTAATATAAAAGACCTTGTTATATATAATATATAGCAACCTACCCATGATTATCCTTTTAAAACCCCACCTTATTATCCTTATCATTGACATAAAAGTAACATATTGATATTATTGAGGATGCACAAGTTGTTTTTACCAGGGATGATAAGATTCAACGAATCCTAGTTTGTGAGTAAAATGACTTGATTCAAACTGTACTTGAACTATTAGAGAGATATTATAGTAGCTTGATCCGAATATTTAGAAGTATTATCAGAGCAGTCTTGAACTACACTCTACAAGGTTGAATTTTTCCAATCTCAAAAGAATTGTTGGGGACACTAAACTTACAATATAGATAACGTATAATTTCCTCCTCTTTTTCATATGTTTTTGGCTTCTTCTTCCTAGATTCTTCTTTCTCTTATCATTTTCTCTTCAAATGTTTCTTATGTTGTATTATGCTTTTTATTGAATATTTATATTTACCTTTTAAGGTGAATCTAAAGAGTTCTCAAACCTAGAAATTCATCTTAGAGAAGATAAAAAACTAGTTGCATTCTTAGAAAGGAAAAGGTTTTTCTATGAATAGTAGAATGTGCTCTCTTAAAAGTGTTTTGTTAAGCCTTCTATTGTATGATCTACACTTATTCAAGATGCCAAAAGTTGAAGCCAATCATGTCATTCCCATGCAAAAAATATCTCTTTGGTGTGTTGAGTCTAATGAATGAAAAATTTGCAAGGTAGATGACATAAGACAAAAGAGAATTCAAGAAATAATAGAAGGAAAATGCAGAAAAAAGAGAAACAAAGAGTTGGGAAGATGAAGAAAAGAAGCTGGGGAATAAAAAGAAGAGAAGAAGAGAGAATGTAGAGGGGGGAAGATTTCAACTCTGTAACTTTTCTTTAATTCATCAATATTATGACCTAAAAAGTTACATGAGCACATAATAATAGCAAACCCTACACAACCAATAATTAGGCCAAAGGTTTACTTGAAAATAAATTGAAGTAAAAAAATAAAATAATGTCAAGCATAATAATAAAACCTAAATAAAAATTGAAATAAATTAGACACACTAACAAATGCTTAAGCCTAATCGTCTAACCAAAGAGCAAAGAGTTAGGCTACCCAATGATACAATCTAAGAAAGGGTTGAACAAGTAAATTTGGATTCCAACGTAAGTTCGACTGTTGAATCAATATAAAATTATACCAGGATTTTATAGAAATAATTGTCTACATTAAGTTAAAATTCCAGGTCAATCAGAGTTATAAAAGGTATCGTGATACAAGTCAGTAGATATAATACAAGTTTTTTTTATTTGTTGTCATTTGACTTGTGAACTTTCTATTTGGAGAGATTATTTTCCTAATAATACAATGATATTTCACCATTGGTACCATCAAGTGAACAATTATATGATATGGTCATGCAACAAGAGGGCATTGTGTTTGGTTTATAATTTGATAAGCAAAAGTTTTCTAGTTTTGGTGTGACTTATAATTGGATAAAGTGAAGTATTTTTTAGTAGCTTCCTTAATCTGGAAGACTAATATCCTTCACCATAATCTATATGTTAAGCATTTTAAAAAAAAAAGTGTTTGAAAATATTTTTAACATGGTGATGGACATGAAAGGAAAGATAAAGGACAATATAAATGCGAGAATGAATATACCTTTGTTTTGTCATCGTAAAAATATAGAGTTGGTTTATGATGGGCTATGGGTCGCAAAAGCCTAAACCATTTTTACTTTAGACAAGATTATGTAGTTATTTATCTATAAATGGCTTAAAAGTTTGTATTCTCATGATGGATATGCTATGAACATATCTAGATTGGTAAATTTAGAGGATGACATATTGTATGGAATAAAGAGTCATGATTTTCATGTGTTTATAAAAACACTCATTCCACTTGCTCATATGGATTTATTGTCAAAAGAGATACAGATGCACTCATAAAGATTAGTCATTTTTTTAGAAATATATGCTCTAACAAGTTACATACCCGGCATATAGAGAAGCTTGAAATGAATATCATCTAGACAATCTGCAAACTTGAGATGATATTATTTTCATCCTTCTTCGACTCAATAAAGCATCTACTCATACATTTATTGTTTGAGGAAAAATTTAGAGGTTTTACCCAATATAGATGGTTGTATCCATTTAACATGTTAGAGATTACATATGCATCCTAAGTAAATTTATGTTTTAAACCTAAAACATTCAATTTTTACTATCCTAAAATTCATACCTGACTAAACCTCAAATTTTTTAATTACAAGATGAATAATTTTTCATGTGGTTTAAAACACGTGTAAGCAATACTTAATAATTCTTAACTCTCATAATATTTAATTTTATTATATATTTATCTTTAACTATCAATGGTTGTAATTATGTATCAAGTTTATAAAATGGGAGGCAATGCTAATAGTAGTTTGAATTTACTATGTTTAGGTCTTAAAAGAAATGTAAAGTGTTATAACGGGTATTTCATCAATAAATATATCTTTCATACTGAAGAGTATGGTTAGGATTGAAAAACCTATAGTAATGGAGTTTGTGTTAAAGGATCAACTTCTAATAAGTTTGAAGTTGATTATTATGGAAAATTAGAAGAGGTGATTGAATTGCAATATCATAGCAAGTAGAATAAAGTCTTTTTATTAAAATACTATTGGTATGATATCACCGATAGGGGAACCATAATAGATCCCTACCATGATTTGGTCAAAATTAATATAAAAGATAGACTCCACAACATCGACGATATCTTTGTTTTCATCAAGAAATATCAAAAAGTTTATTACACACACTCCTTCCTTTAGAAAGGATCGTTCTAGAGTTGATTGGTTATTTATTGTGAAAACCAAACCTAGGGGTCACATCCAAGTTGTCTAGGATGATAATGATGAATTTACCGTGGGAGATGATGTCTTTCAACTTGAGTTAGTTGATCTATACTAAGTTGCTCTGTCTACTACCTTAAAAGAAAATTCAAATTTTTATGTTGATGAGAATACTTTTATTGATGTTGATGTTGAGGAGTTAAAAGATATATTAAGAATCAATAGACATACAGAAGTCAATGAAGATGATGAGATTGATGAGCTTCAATTCAATAAAGAAGATGATGATGGGCATGATGATGATGAAATTAAAGAAGAAAATGTGATGATTTTTATTAAAAAGATTTCAAACTTATTTTATATATGAAACATCAATGTGTAGTGAAATTGATATTAATGTAATTTTTTTATATGTTGTTACTTTATAATGAATTATTGTTAACACAATTGAAACATTTATTGTTGTGATTTTATTGTTTTGTTTTTAAATATAATTGGTATTACTGTATTGTGATTTTATTGTATTTATAGGTTAGATAGATAGGGAATAAAAAAAATATTAGGGAAAAGAAATAGTTTTATACCAACAAAAATACCAATGAATTACCAAGTGATTTAGTCTCTTAGAATGTTTGAAGAAAATTCCAGGACTTTCCCACTGTTTTATACCAATAGAAATACCAATGGCATGTGAAATTCCAAAGGAATTACCGACAAATATAGTTCCACATAAATTTCCATAAAGATAGAAAAAAGTTACAGGACTTTGCTACTAAACATTCAAATCATCAATGAAATTACTAATAGAATGAAATTTTGGGGATTCTCAAAATATCATAGTGTTAATTATTGATAAAATGATTAACAGACTGTAAAAATTATTAAATATTCAACGTACAGTCAATGATAAATGACATGTTACTTTTACCAAAGAAAATACCGTTAATAATTTCATAAGAGAATAAGTCCCCTAATTTTATAACCCTCCTTCTCCCTTCTCCCTTCTCCCTCCATCCTCCTCTCTTCCTCTTCTCTAATAGCTGCTCATAAGACCACACTAGTAAACCACCGAGACAAAAGCCATTGTCATCTTCCTCCAGATGACGACTCCATCCAACAATAACAGCTCTGGCCAAAGAACATCGGCAACGTCATCTTCTCCTCCAGCGACGATAGCAGCTCCGACCAAAATAATAATAATTGATTGATGTAAGCCTTCCAATCACTCTCATCATACAGGGTTGTGAATTGTGTTTGGGACTAAACCCTGTTAAAAAAGTTAAGAGAAATAAACAATTCGTTACACGGTTCATATATCATTGGCTAGGAAATCTGGCATTGTTCCCCACCACCATAGAAGCCATTATGTGTAAGATTGTGATGCGTATTGCTTTAACTACATGCCTTCATTTTGATTCGTCAAAATTCCAATAAATCCTTATTCGTAGTTCTTTTTATATATTTGCAAATGTGTGTGTGTGTGTGTATATAAACAATCCGTACTTCCAAATGTATAGGTCCCAAAATTTAATAGTCTTTGAAATGCCAATTTGTTACTATTAATTCATGTGTTAGTATATGGAATCATCAATTGTCTTTATCCCCTTCTAACAGAACACACTTGTTCATTTCCTGTGACCCTCCATTATTGCTAACTTGAAAGCCCTTATCTCAAGTTGAAGAAGACATATCAACAAAGCATAAGATCATAGTTTGATTTGTTTTTATTTTCTTATTCATATTGTTTGCTTCCTTTATCACCTTTTATATAAACACAAATAAAAATTAACTTGTTCGCATGAGTTATTGATGCACATTTGCAAGTTTTAAATTTTTAAGTGGGCTCCTGTAAAGGATAAGTGCTGCCAATTTTTTTTTTAAAAAAAAATATATATAGTTATAACTTTTTTTTATTAAATTTATTTAGATGAGGAAGAGAAGGTTAGTAGAGACAGAGATGGACAGGGGTGCTACTAGTTCTTCTAGCAGCTAGTGTTTTTTATGAGCATGAGCAGATAGTGTCGTTAGGTGTCGACCATGACAATGCGTCTCAGGCATCCTGAGTCACAGAGCGTGTATTTCTTTTGAGCTAGATGTTTACACTAGGAATTATTGTTCAGTGGAAGCCTAAACACAACATGTAAGTTTGTTTTTCTTTTATGCACGATAAAAAAAAAAAAAAACAACAATGGATAAAGTTTGAATAATTAATTTTAATAAACGATTTGAAATGCAAGTATACAAATGATGAGATTCCTCACATGATAACACCAGCGTTGAAATCATCAATGAAAGTGTCTTTGTTTTAATAAAGTTGGGTTTTCAAAAATCTTAAATGGAAGCTTATAATTGATGTTTGGTTTAGAAAATTCAAGGTTAGTATATACATAAACAATTATTTTTTAAATATTTAATTTAATTAATTTTTTAAATTTTAATAAAAAATTATTTTATAAAATTGACGTGTAAGGATAAATTTTATTAGGAAAGGCTAACAACAGCGGGGCTAGGAGAGTGTTGAAGAATCACATAATCATTAGGCAAGATTGAATTTAAATTATGATATTTTTTTTATAAAAAAATATTAAAACTTCATTTTTTATTATCTTATTTCATTTTTTTTTTAACCAGTTTGCATGATTTCTAGTAAGAAGCCTAGGAAAAAAAGAAAGAGCAAAACATTATGCAAAAACATAAAGGTCTTCAAAGTTAGGAAGACGTGGTTGGGTGAAGGGATTTCAAACCTGTGCAATTCACAGAGGGTATTTGGGATGCTTATCTCTAACAGCTGATGTTGGGGCATTTCTTAAGGTGGTCAAAGTGTAGTTTGGAGAACCGAACCAAGGAGATTTATGATTCCATGACCACGCATACCAGCAAATCCATTATATTTATTTCACATGCAAAGTGGATGGTAAGATTATGTTTTATATGATATTTTTAAAAAAGTTTTGTATGATATGAAAATATTTAACTAACAATAACTTTTTTTTATGGGCTACAGTGCTTAGGTTGGATCCAAGATTAGTGGAGCTTTTTGTTGAAACCTATATGTGAAACGAGGATAGACAAAAAGGGGTGCAACAACTCATGCATAGCCAAGCCGAGAAGTTTGTAGTAAGTAGGATTTGAACATTTTTCTTATTTGATGACTTGTTTTTTTATCTAGAAACATATAACACCTGATTATATGAGAGATACAATGATGATCCAAAACTCAATCTGGATTTGTGGTTGGAAGCTGGGTCTACAGGTGGACACGATAGAAATCGAATTTATGATATCTCTAACACTACAGCTGAGGATGTATAGGCAGGTCGTAGTGTCTTAATAGTTGGGGCCTCGCAGTCAAGATTGAGCCAGCAATCACCGGCCATCCAAGGGATTATATGAGAACAAGTTCAAGTCAAGACGACCCATCTTTTGGCTGAGACAACCAAACTAAGGGATAAAGTGAATGTTCTCAAGTAATTGTTGGCAACTCTCACAATTACCTCTACTGCACCTTGTTGCCCTCCTAGTTCTAGTGAAAATCTACCTCTATCTCCTCCTTTAGCTTTTGTTACATATATAGATATAGATAAATTGTATTTAAAAATATTTTTTAAAATAATAATACAAATTTGATTTTTTATTTTATTTTAATTCTATTTTAATTTTCTTTTAAATTTTAATGTTATTATGTTTTAATTGTTTTTTAATTGTATTGTTTGTGTTAATTTATTTTAAATAATTACATGTAATATCAATGAAATTACCATTGGTTTATTATTTCGGTAACATACATATAAATGTAATTCTTTGACAAACTAATTATGTCGGTAATATACATATAATTACCAATAAATTTACCATCAGTTTATTTTATCAAAAACATGCATTTAAATATAATTCTCTGATGAATTAATTTCATTAGTAATATATTATAATCACTGATGAATTTATTGATAGAATTTTTGTCAATAGATTTTCTTGTTTGGCATGATGATTATGTCGGTAAATCCATCAGTGATTATATTTTTAATGGAATGACCGATGTGATAGAAATCACTCACAATATATTTTCCGACGATATTTTTATGTCCGTTATTCTATTGGTAACTATGCTTCCGACGGAATCAAGCTCTAGATACTGACATAATATTTCGTTGATAGTTTGCTATTTTCTGGTAGTGTTTCTTTTTTAACTTAGTTTTTTAAATCAAGATAAGAGGAAATTAGGAAATTACAATTCGGCCCTCTTATAAATCAAGCAGGCCGTATTAAACAAACCATGAAGTACAGAAGCACAAGCTAGAAGATCAGCAGGCTGCGAGCAAATGAGCTCGTGTACGCTCAAATGAATGAACCTCCAGGTCCTCGTTCTCGTGGTTGTCTCAGTGGACTTACTGTGGCTGAGCGCTTCCGTGAAGCTGAGGGGCTCTGGCGCATGACACTGCTGGTCTCGATCGGGTCTGGTATCCCCACACCAACAGCTTGGAATACTCTCTCAAAACCAAAGCATTAAGGTGCCACTGGATTGGGTTCACTCATCAGCAAAAACGAAGCACTGGAATATATAATTGGATTTGGAGAGTAAATGGAAATGAAGCCTTGGCGTGGAAGGATTCTATGTTGTTTAAATATAATCCTTCTTTCTGTAATGGAATCTCAATATTCACCTTACCCAGCACCAATAAACCCTAGTTTCAGAAATGAGAATGTGGGATGAATCGGACTGGTCATGGAAGGTGGCATGGCGAAGAAGACTTCAGCCATGGGAGAGCCAGGAGGAAAGTCGCCTCATCATGTCAATGCTTGCAGCTGTACTATCTTCAAGTCAAGATGGGAATGACAAGCTGGTGTGGCTCCATAAAGCGATGGTGCGTAAGCTAGTGGTTCAAAACAGGCTGAGTGCTAAGCTTTTTTTGCACCATTGGATTGTATTTCAAATTTTATAGAAATACTCTTTTTAATTATTAAAATTTAAATTTAATTCAAATAAAAAACCAGAAGTATATAAAATTAAAGTTTTAAGAATTATATTTACTCTATTATATTTTTGGAAATAAATATTTATTGGTAGACCACATTTAAAAACACAAAAAAAAATCTTTAACAAGAAAAATATAGTATGACAACAACTTTTTTTTGAATTATTAATGATGTGAAATTTGAATATCCTACGCTTAAACCTTATAAATTGATTCTCTTAGGATCATGAAAATTTATTAATTTATATATAATTAATAAAAAATTAATTTATCAAGGTATTATTTTTTTTTCTTAAAACATTGAACTTAATACATATATTATGTATTGTGATTATATGTATATTATCTAATCCTTGAATTATAAATTATCATTATTCTATGTATTTATTTAACCAAAACCAATTCATAAATGCAATTAGTCTTATTAAATATAAATCATGGATCGATCTATCCATTTTAGCAACAAACTAAATTAATTAAATTTGATGTACAATTAATTAATGTACTTCCTGAGCACTCAGTAGAGCAAAAAAATTGCAAAAAAACACGTATAGTTTCATAATTTCTTATAATACAAGAACACTACACTGAAGCTTTAATGCACTAAGAAAAGTTAGAAATTAACTCCAATGAAATATCAATTTTAAAAAGAAACAAGTAACATTAAAGTCATATTTAACAAAGGCCTCCTAATTAAGTCATGTATATATATAATTTTAATATATAGAAAGATTATTAATTTATATATCAAGTGGGACTTATGTGTTTTTTTTTTTTCAAAATATATTATCTTATAACTTTAGCAAATTATTAATTTACCACATTAATTCGAAGTTGAGACTGACTAAAAATATTATTTAATCAAAGTTATTAATTTTTTAAGTATTAATTATCAAGTTATTCTGTAGTTAAAAAGAAATATTCTCTATTAAATAAATATTGTAGATGTAAATGCAATACTAAATCTAATCTTATCATTTGTGTGAAATATCAAATCTAATTACTATCATCTGTGAAAAGTATAATTAGGGGTTTTATGTTCTATGTAAGTAATAAAAGTGGATTATGGAGTCGGATTAACAAACAATGGAGTGGGAATAATGTCATCCATAAGACAGAAGCATACAAGTACTTCAAAACATCCATTAAGACATTTTGAAATTGAATTATTCGAGTTCATTTTCTTACTTTCTTTTTTATTAGGGCGAAACAATCAATATTCAAATAAAAGTCAATTGTATTAAGAATTAATTATAATTTAGTCTATGTAGTTTATCAAAATAAATAAATTAATCCATTTGGTGTCAAAATAATTAAATAGTCCTCTCATAAATTATGACTATGTTTAATTTAATAGTATTTAAAAAAAAATCTTTATATTTTCGTTAAACTTTTTTATCCTATATACTTATGATCTACCCTTTATATTTCTTTAAATAAAAAATCAAAATGAAATTAATATAAGAACTTAAGGATTAAATAACAATTTTTGAAACCATGAGGACTAATTAACTTTTTTACTAAACTACATGGACTAAATTATTATTAACTCTATTATCAATAATGAGCTCATTTCATGCAATATTTAATTATAAAAAATAGAAATTGATTAAGAGTCTCAAATGATATTTAACAATTACTTCAAAGTAAACTTTTAACCTTACGCTATATAAAATATTGCTGATAAATTTTGTAGGAAAATGGCACTAAAACTCAATTTTGTTGAACTGTGTGTCATTTACATCAGCTCCACACTTCTTATGGTAGCTATATATATATTACCCTTGTTTTTATTATTATTATTAAGATGAGTATTCGGATCAGCTTATATGCATCTCAACTAATCTCATAAGTCCTGAAATTAATGACTATATAAGTCTTCAATGACTTGAGATTAACGGAACACGAACTAGTGATTTTTAAAAAGCATATCCAGAATTTGATCAGTTAAGCTATATTTCCTAAAATTATTACCCTTATTTTATGTTTATCGAAGAGTACCAAAAGTACATTGAACAATGAAATTAATTTTCCTATAAATTCAAGTTAAAATGAGCATAGTTATACGTCTGGTATTGTTTACTACTTTTACTCTTGTATATATATAAAAAATACTAGCTATCAAGGTATTAAAATCTTTTTATAGAATCTATTTGTCATTATAAAATTTATAGGGGATAAATGAATCTTTTCTCTTTTAAATTATTCAGTCAAACAACCAAACATTGTTTGGTGCACTCAGAAATGCAAATGCGTAGAAGGCATCCGCGCCCTTCAGTCAATCTAAGTAAAAAAAATATATATATATATATATTCATACGTTAGTAGATTAAGTTTTTTATTAGATGAAAATGACTTGCAACATCTCGTACAGTGAAGTAATTAGTAGGCATGCAATGACCTAATACAAATTCTAGATCCTATTTTCTTTATAGCAGCCGGAGACCAGAATCTAGTCAAATATATAATTTACATGTTCGTGGTTAGCTGTGGTTGTGTAATTATGATGTATTATATAGTTTGGTTAGTTTAGATTAATGCGTATGTTTGTCAATTAACTATCACAAAGTTTTATAGATTTTAAGGTTGGTTAATAATTTTTAATTTATGTTTTTGCGATTAAATTAAGATTATCACATAGGATTTATATACTCCTTTGTAGATTACATTATTAAGCCAAATGATATGAACCTACACTTAGTTTTTGGATTTAATAGATTCAGTTTTTTAATTTTATTTTTATTTTCGTATTTAATTATAAGCAAACAATTACACATTGATAAAACCCAAATTAAAACAAAAACTAATAGCGAACTTAAAATCAAGATTTCAACAAATAACACCTACTAATAAAACCAATCAACTCGGTAGAATTTATATTAAAATCTTAAGTTAGTCGTGTAATTGTTTCTAATACCAACTAATATAAAATTAGAGGGTAAAGGCACTTGAACCCACAAACAAGATAAAAATAACCTAAAAAAGCTAAAATTAAATCGAAGATGAAAATATGACCTAGTGATTACCTTAAACTAAAAAGTTGAAATTATTGGATGAAAGACCTCAATCATTTGATTTTAATGAATCAACAACTAAGAGTATAAAAAAATAATACCACAAAGATAATTAATCTATAATAAATCATAAAGAGTTCAATGAAAATCCAAAAGTATGAGTAACCTCACACGCATATAATATTATTATGAAATAAACCAAGTCTTTTGTCCTTTTGTATTAAATATATTGATTTGGCAGTAGGCAAATTTGACATAAACTTTTGTTCTTTTTGTTTTATAAAGCCATCACAAATTCAAGAATTAAAACAACAAACAAATAACGTGGAAAATTAAAGATAGATAAATAAAAAGATAAAAATTGATTTTAAATATTTGTTCTGATACCAATTGATGCGAACATGAAGGATAAGAACCCTAGAACCCACGATCAAGATAGAAAACAACAAACAAAAGGTAAAATCAAATTGTTAAAAAAAAACTTGACCCAATGATTACATGAACCAAAAAAACAAGAATTGAAAGTATAAGAAACAATACCATGAAGGCAGATAATCTTTAATAAGTCCTAAAGAGTTCAATGAAAAACCAAAAGTATGAACAACCTCGCACACACACAATTTTATTTTAAAATAAAACCAAGTCTCAAGAAAATACAAGTTAAATAAAACTATTTACACCATGTAAAACATCCTAAACAAGGCTGGAACAAAAAAACAAAAGAATTCTAAATAAAATAAAATAAAGAATCCTACACTAACTAGGAAATATTGCAATTCTCGCAAATTAGATTTTGGTCTTTATTGCAAGGCATTTTCAAACCACGAGTACTATAGAATTTTAATATTGTACAAAAAATGCCTTTTGAATCTTTTTGAAATAGTTCAGCTTTATCAAACAATCAAATCAAAAGTTATGTTCATTAGCATAAAACTTTGCATTAAAAAAATAATATCAAAACTACCTTTAATATCCCTGGATAATAAGGATTGTTGCTATATAAGAAATCCTTGCAAAATATGAATTTCATATATAATTAAATCCTTATCTTATAAGAATCCATAAATCATATGGTAAATAGTCATTTTCCAACTTCTCTTATTTTCTAGTAGATTTCAAGTCTGCCTTCAAATATGTTATTTCTTTCATCTAGATGACTTACTAGGCCTATAATATATAACTAAAAATCTTGAGAAGTCTGTTTCAATCCCAACAAAAATCATAAAAACATCGTACTTGTAGTTTTAGATAGGACCCAAAAAGAATATATAGTTCTAGTTTGATAGATTTAACCCTAAGTATGTTGACTTAGCCCATTAAATTTCTCTTTGATCTTCTTAGTTATACACCTTATAATATGCCTAATTAGTACTTCTAATTAATAATTTGGTGATACTTGTTGATTCTAATCACCAAAGGGATTGAACATTGTAATTCATGTATATTTAGACTATGAATATTAAGTATGGTTTGTGTTTAACAGCATATGATCATGTTTAGACTAGTGATACAAGTTCCATATGATATTATTACATGAAATGGATTTTGATCCATATGTTAGTTTTTCAATATTAATAATAGAGCTTAAGTTACTTGTTTTCTAGTTTATTAGCTTGTATTAACCGTTGAAAACTTGTTTTTTAGAATAATTGATGAAATATCATGAATGCTTTATATGTTTTTTGGAAATCAATGTTCATAAAGCATGCTTTATGATTTTATTTTTTTTCATAATGAACTAGATTAAATAATTAGTAACATTATAAGTAGACATGTTAGGATTTAAAAAAACATTTAATATTTTTTTTTATTTTTTGGCAATGAATGAAGAAGTTATAAGCTTTCAAAGTTGGAAAAAATTCATTGAATTTTGTAAAAACCTAAAAATCAGGGTTTCTAGAGATTGAATTCAACTTTTTTGTTTCAGCCACATAAAGGTGTGTTCAACCCAAACCTAGGTTTAGAAATTTCATTTCTAAGAATTGACCACACTACTAGAATCAAAAGACCTAAAAACCTCTTACCAAATAAAGTTCCAAGGCTAACAAAGTTCATCTAAGCCAATATGTGCATCACATATTCCACCCATGAGAAGGACTAAGATCATGAAACCGGGCTGGTGTAGATGATGTGTTATTCACCACAAGAATGATGCATTATCTATCATGAATACAAAACACAGTGCCATTTCTCTTCAAGGTTGAATGACAAACACGGTGTCATTCTTCTCTAGGTCGAACGTGTTGTTTTATTCTTGAATGATCATCTATCTTTTTAATGATGGCGTATGGGACACGTGTGGTGGTTATAGACCAAAATCTTTTACTAAAAAAATTCCTAATAAGATTTCTAAAATTTTATAACAATATTTTTTTTTTGTTTTTGGGGATCTAATTAAATTTGTTTTTTTATATATATAACAAGAAATCATGGTGCTAATCATGAGAACTCCTAACCTAATTAGGACTTATTTACAAAGAGTCAAAATAGATATGATCCTTCACGACATATATGCAAAGTTAAAAGTATTAAGTCCTCTGTATATGACATTCATATAACCTATCAGATAATATAAAAAACAGTTATCTCAAATAATCAATTGAAACTAAATAATTAAGTTTAAAATAACAAAAAGTTTAATACGTTTGTAATAAATACCTGATGTAGCTATTGTGCGTCCAACACATCCTGATAAAACTTATGGACATGAGTGGGGTTTACTGTGAAATGTCTAGCCCCACACCATCTAACAAGACAAACCACAAAGTTAGTATATATTTTTACATTCAATTTATATTAATAACGTAGGACTGAAATATAAGTACAAGTTGCTTCACTAATGTTAATGGTTTCTCATACTTCTCTTGTAACACCAGCTATTAGAGGTATCTTAGACTAAAATATACCGCTTCCAAGATCAAAAAAAGATATCAGGTGTGATCTTGAAGTTTTCATGTTAGCAAGTATTTCAGCTAGGACCTTTGTAAGCCACAACACATCACGACTAAAAAATTCTTCAACTTTTTTCTCTATGATCCATAAAAAAAATATTACACCTAAAAACATTATTTGCACTATAGCTAAAATAGGCAAGCCATGGATAGTTTTTTAAAACATTATTAAAAATCTCTGAGAAGTTCATGGTCAACTTTTCATAATGACAACCACCATAATCATAAGACAATGCTTAATTTTCTTTAGGTTTAGCATCTAGTCATGCTCTGATTGCATTATTTGTATCCACCAACTCCTCATATAAAATGTCAAATTCATGTTTAGAAGGATTTACACACATCCTATGCAACATATTTTTCAAGGCAACATTTTTCAACTTTATGTTGAAATTACTCCAGAGTGTCATGAACAATATTGATGATAACTAATAGGCTAAGGAAAAATTTGTGCCATAAAAATCTTTATCACTGCATGTCTAATTGATATAATATGAACGGTTTATCCCTCAACCACATATCAACAAAGTAAATCCAAAAACTAACTCCAACTATTGATCGTCTCTTCTTCCGCAATAGCAAAATACAATAGATAAACTTCATTATTCGTATCATAAGCAACTGTAACCAACAACTTAGCTTTATACTTACCATAAAGGTGAGTATCATTAATACTAATTAGAAAATGACAATATTGAAACCCATCAACTAAAGCACCAAATACCTAAAATTCTCTCCCAAATGTTGCCTTATCCATATCAACCATTTTATGATCCTAAATGACAATTGTTCTTGGATTTGAGTCTACGATGACCTGTAAATTTCTAAGTAGGTTTTGAAATGACTTTTAATGGACCAAATATCCTTTCCAATATTTTTTGTTTGATCGTCCACATCTTTCAATATGAGACTTCATGCCCATAATCCCTTTCCACAATACCATGAATCATTTCAATACTCGTACTTAACTCTCTTTTCATAATTCTCAATATCACCTCAGCAATTAGATCTAAGTCAATCTAATGATGGCATTGCAAAACAAGATAATTTTGACATATGTGTGGCCCTTTCAATTTAGAAATTTCTCATGACTCAAACCTTTGGTGATACCCTACACACAACTATCATCTACAAAATGGTTCTTGAACACATTGCAAGTGAATGTAGGACTTTGTTGAAAGATGGACCTTGAATTGCAAAGCATTTGTTATATGCCATCGCATTACTACACTAACACATTCAAACTTGTCTCTGAATCTTTTTCTATCCTCCAATTAATCAACTAATAAGCCTGAATGCCTACGACTACCAGCCTAATCATTGCATTCATATTGCTCATCCGCATTAACAACTTCAAATTCAGATGTCATGCCCAATTAAGGTCTCATATTAACAATTTACAGCACCAACACTTGTCTACTATGATTATCACTTAACTTAGATGGATCATCTGCTTGTGATGCTTATATAGATTTGAAAGAGCTACTTGGAAATCGGGCAAACTCCCTACTAGAAAAGTTTCCTTGTCTAGGCTCACTATTTAAGTAGAGCTCCAGCATATTAATCTCATTAATCATAGCAAACCTAAACATTGAATTCACACTCTCGTCACTATAAATTGGTACACCAAAATAACGAGCTTGACTAACCTCGGTTTCCAATATCCTCTAAGTAATTTCAACTTCTATTTCAAGCATATTCTAGCCAAGTCGATCACCTAATATTCTTGATAGTTTGTCAAGGGACATGTCTGATGTAGCAGTTAGGAATTCATGGCTTCCTCCATTATAAGTGAAATCATTGTTGGTATTGACAATAATACCATTATGACTGCTTAAATTCTTAAATTATCAGATATTATGTCAAACAACACAACAAAACACAATTATATTTTATTAATCGGCATCAATTATCAACAAAACTTAAATTAATCAGCGAACACCTACAATCATCAAATTATGGTACCATAACAAAATTATCAAACAAATTCATGTACTTCCTAGCTAGTATTATTATTTTATACAAAATTCAATATAATTCATAATTTAACCTAAATCAATACTAACTATCTCATTACATAATTGTTTTAATTCACAATCAACAACAACAAAATAACATTGATTATTTAACAAAATAACCAAACTATCAATTAAAAATATATCTAATTAACCTTATCCATAATTTAACCTAAATCAACACTAACATTTCAAACACATAATTTTGTTAATTCACAATCAACAACAACCTAAAATAATTGATAATTAAACAAAATAACATAATTATATCTAATTAACAACTTTAACTACATCTAATTAACCTAATTTCTAATTCAAAACCCTAACATTCAACAAAATCAAAATAACACTAATTAAACAAAAATTACATTAAATTAATTGAGGATAAGTTTTTAATATGCTCTAAAAGTGAAATATGGGTGGTGAGGGTGACTGATGGTGGCTAGTTTGGTCGGAAAATTCATCAATTGTTGTTGGTAGAGAGAGAAAGTATGGCTGCCACGAGTAAAGCTAGAGAGAGAGAGAGATATATTATATATATATATATAAGTGTTTTTGAGAGAGAGGAGTGTTTTAGGGCTGCTAAAGGGTGTTTTCGGCGGCAAAGAAAGAAAGAGATCAGTTGATAATGAGAAGGGTTAAGAAGGACGGAGTGGTGAAGAGAGAGGAGAAAAAGGAAATGAGAGAAAAAAAACTTGATTTTAATTCGAAACAAGTCATAAATAACATCTACAACTTGTTAAAGTATACTAATTTCCCAATTATTTTTTTCAATTATACTAGTTTACTACAATTTTTATTTATTGTGTAAAAAAAAAAAAAAAGTCATCTCTTTTGTGCCATAAAATTCTTACAGGCATCATATCATAAATCCAATCACGACACGTGGGTTGTGGGACCATGTGTTTTAATGGCTTATAACAAAGAAATGCCATTGTTTTATTTGCCGGTGAGAGAATCACGCTTGAGTCCTCTTGACATGATTCATTGTTCCGTCCTGTAGTCGCATCAATTCATAGTAGAGCTGCTCCGGATGGTTCCACTTCCCCCACTCAGCAGTCTCTGATTTCAGAATCTGCAATAGTAGAGCAACTCTGGTTGGTTCCGCTTCCCCCACTCAACAGCGTCTGATTTCAGAATCTGCGCTGAAAAGATATTTAGTTCGAGTTTTCTAACTTTTAGTTTATTTGCTTTGATACAAATTATGAAAAAGTAATTACAGATTATTCATTGGATTTCTTATATGTTTTTTTCGGATTTGAGTCTTCTCATGTTAGGAATAACTTTTATTAATTTTTTCAAAAAAATTAATAATTACAAATTTACAAATAAAAAATTATAACCATCCATTTATTAGATGAATGAGATTTTAACCATTGAAGTTCAAATCAAGTCTGAATATTTCTAATAGTTATATCATATTATCCCTAATTTGAGAGGAGTCTAACAGTTCTTTTAGGTTTTAGACCCTAGAAGATATCATAAAATAAAAATATTTTTTTATTAGGAGCTATTTAAAACTGTGTTTTTCTATAAATTTTTTAAATTTTTTGCTTAAAATTAATTATGTTTTATATTTTAGGATCAATTTATTGTGCTAATATAAAAAATAATTTTCAAAAAAAAAAAATATTATTTTGATGTATTTCTGAGTGAAAAGCACTTTAAAATGCAATTGCTACCACACTTTCAAACACCCCTAAATATACTTGTTTGAGTGTGATTGGCTAATTTATCTAGTTAGGAGTTAAAGACTTATTATGTGTTTGGTATTATTGTAATTTTTAGGTTGTGGATTAAAAATATAGTTTTTTTTAAAAAAACATTAGTTGTGATTTAAAAAAAAAACAAGTTTAAAAGAAAATATATATTTAGTTAAAATTATTATAAGATAAATTTTTGCATGCATAATAAATAAAAAATAGATGTTAATGAATGAAAAAACATATTATTTAATTTCATGTCTAGATTACTCTATTCGACAAAGAGTTTCATCGACTTTAAAGAGCTTTTGACATAATAATATAAGGGTCCTGGTAACATGAACTTTTAGAATAGTATTAGATAGGTGGCTTGTCTTCTATCACGGGATGGATAAAAAAATTTCTAATATAGATAAAGGATGTTGAGGTGACATTAAAATTTTTAAATAAATAAGAAAAATATGAGATATAGCAAGGTTATTAATTTAATTGAGTTCAAAAAGTTAAGCTAATTTAATAATATGAATGAAAAAGAGGCATAGACAATAAAAAATTGAAAAAATAAAAATAATTAACTATAAAAAATAAGATATCAATATCATACACAAGAGTAGAGAAAAAAAACATGTTAGAGATTCATTGTTATGCAGCTATCAACAGTACCATTTCACCACTAGAAAAAAACTCACTAAGATATTTTTAATACCACTATGAAAGGCTGCACGACGACACCAAAAAAGATTGTACACGTTATCAGAGCAACGACTAGAAAAACAAACCAAACTAAATATTATGAAGTGAATATCTCATGCTTATATTTAATTAATTAATTTAATCTCATTCAAAAACAAAAACAAAATTCTTTTTAAAAAAATAAATTTAACAAAGAATGACAAATAAAACATCAAAGATAAACTAGGTCATTTTTAGAATCACCAATTAAACAAATGATGAAGGATAGAATTGAAAAAAAAAAATATATGAAAAAAAAAAAAAAAAAAAAAAGCAAACCATGCGAATCTTCTAAATCAGGGTTAATCTTTTAAACTCGCAACTTATAAAATTCTAGACTCCGACTTAATTAAGAAGCTTACTTTTAACTACTTTAATGTTAAAGAATGAAACCAGAAAAAAAAAAAAAACATCAATTTAAAAAAAATCTAAGTAAAAAAATTACAATTAAAAGAATAAGAATCAAATCTTATAGGAAAAAAATCTGAAGAAAGATGAAATTATATAAAAAAAAATTCTAAAAATTAACTCAAATAAAAAAATAACAATTAAAAGAATAGAAATCAAATCTAACATATAAAAAAATTAAAGAGAATGAAATTGAAAAATAAATAAATTGAATGGCTATTTTGAAAATTCAAAGGGTAAAACATGAGATCAAGAAAGAGAGAGAAAAGAAGAAAAAAAACAAAAGGCTATTGACGCTAACATTGAAAGTAAGTAAGCCACAACTTAAGGATGATGGGAGCTGCCAAGACAATTCAAATGTTGCCCTAGAAGCCACTATTTAGCCTCTAAATGCCTTTTCATGCACCATCTGAATGGAGTGGGCACATGGATAATTTCAACATTAATATTTGTTAAACCATTTAAAAGCCTATTATTTCATTCATGTAAGCCACATCTTACACATACTTGGATTACATGACAATATCTTTTTTTTCATGATTTAATAAATATATTAACTTAATGCTCATAAAGTAATGTCAAACATTACATACATTGATCGCATCATACATCATCAATTTGACATAGTCCCTTCCATATACTACAATACTAGTCTTTTTGTTTCTGAACTCTTTCTTTAATGAGAAAGTATTTCAATTCCATGTGTCTTTCATCATTTCAATAATTTTTTATTTCTAAAAAAGACATCTATAAAACTATCATAATAAATTCTCAATGACTTGGCATAATTGTCAACCACTCCAAGTCCTAAAATAAAGTTTTGTTGCTAATTCACTTGAACTGTGACTTCAAAGCATTCCACAAATTCATCTTTCATAATAAATGCAACAATAATAGACTATTTCACAATTCTCTCATAAGATTTCTCTTCCAACTTAAAGGAACAAATATCATGATGTGGATTTTTCTTATGTCTATAGGTAGCAAAATCTGAATCTAAATATCTAAACATCTCAAGATAATTAAACTTTTTGTAAGTGAACATGTAATCTTTTTTTCCTTGCAAGTATCTCAATACTTTTTTCATAGTCTTGCATTGATCCAAACCTAAATTACTTTGGTGTATACCTAGCATTCCAAGTACAAAGTTGATTTCTAGCTTGGTACAAAGTTGATTTCTAGTTGATACAAGTCTGAATATACATCAAACTTCTAATAACTAATGCATAAGGAATTACTTCCATTTATTTAGGTTCCAATTCATTCTTTATCATTGCATGAGACTAAATCTATTCATTTATGAACTAAAACAACTTTTATTGATTATAAATCTCTTTAAAACTTTGTTGATATATTTCTTAACAAATCTTATGATCTATCCTAAAATAATTTTATCTGAATCACATAAGTTTTATCTCTTATATCTTTCATAGCAAGATTATTAAAGAGAATTTTTTATTCTCGTGTAGTAAACCAAGATCATTAGTTGCAAGCTATATATCATCAATATATAGAATTTGAAACATAAACATACTTCCATTGACCTTCAGATATATACACTAGTTAATAGTGTTTTTTTTTTAATCTAAAGGAATAAATAGCATCATTAAATTTGAGATACTATTGTTTGGAAGCTTGTTTAAGTATGTATATTGATTTATTAAGTTTACATACTATATGCTTTTTTTTCTTCAACTAAAAATGCCTCTTGAACCATATAGACCTTTTCATCTAAATTTCTATTTTGAAAGATAGTTTTCACAGTCATTTGATATAACTCTATGACATAATGAGCTAAAAAAGTCATAATAATTTTAAATGAGTCTTTTCTAGATACCAGTAAAAAAGTCTCTTTGTATAGTCAATGCAATCTTTTTTAGTAAAATCTTTGGCAAGTATGATCTTTTATCATTCAATGTTTCCATTTAAGTTTTGTTTGGTCTTGGAGATCCATTTATATTTGTCTCTTTTCCAACATTTAAGTATTTTAATAAGGTCTCAAACTTTATCTTGTTTCCTAGAATTTAGTTTATTTTTCATGATATTTACCCATTTATTAGAATAACCATTATCAATTGCATGTGAAAATAAAAATCGATCATTATCAATTCATAAGTTAAATTCTAACTATTATATATATGCCACAGAATCATTTGAAACAGTAGACTTACGTTGTCTTTGAGACAATTTAATACAATTTGTGGTGGTTCATCTATTATAGGTTTACCAATAATATCTTCATTAATAGATGTCTAATCATGCATTTATTGTTCTTGATAATTGTTAAATTGTTCAGTAGTTTTAGAACTTACAATTTTAGAAGATGTAAAGGGTAAATCAATTTGTACACTAACTTTTTGAATTTTCACATTTCATGGTGCTTCACTCCCCCTAATTTCATCATTTTAAATGAACCTAATAGTTCAAGTTTCAACAAATCTTTATATTATGATTAAGATAATAAAATCCATACCCTTTAGATTTTCTAGATAACCAACAAAGAACAACTAGTTATTCTTGAATCTAGTTTCTTTTCATATGGATTACAAATTCTAACATACAAGTGCCTCAAACTAGGTTTTCTATCAATTTACAATTCATAAAGTGGTTTTGGAACTGCTTTACTAAGAACCTTGTTTAACAAATATATCACATTTAAAATGCATGCATCCATAATGATATTGGTGTTGATAAATGACTTAACATACATTTAGACATATCTAATAAAGCATGATTATTGAGCACATATGCCATCATTTCATGTACTATTTTTTTATGATATACCCATCATTATGTATTGAGCACATATGCCACATTTATAAAACAAAAATTAGCAAAAGGACATAGGCATTATCTAATTAGTAGTTAAAAGCATAATGATCATCGCCAACAAGTTTTCTTGTACATTAATTTCAATAATACAACAAAATGGCAAGTTACAACTAGGCCCGACTAGATTTATATATATGTCCCTTAAATTAAAGCCCACTTGATAAAACAATTAGTAATGTGGGCTAATTAATTAACTGAATTCTATATTTTAGCAACAATTCAAATAAAAATCATCAAGAATTAGGTTTGACCTTGTCATAACAAAGATGACAACATATGTGCATTATTTGAATGGTGGCCCATTCTATGTCATGTATCGAACCAAATTTTTTTACATTACAAAAAAGATGTTTAGGTAATTAAAGTATTTTTAAATAAAAAAAATCTAAGACTCAAGTCATTGACTTAACTAGATTCAATAAACTTGATAAATATAATAATATAATAACAAAAAAAAATGAACAACTAGGCAATGATAGTACATAAATTGAACAAAAAAAAACACAATAATTAACTATAAAAAAAAAATAAGCTGCAAAAATCATACCCGGAAGGAGAAAAACAAAACTCATTAAAGACTCATATTGCTCTGTCATGGATAATTATAACATCATTGTGAAAGGTTGCATGTTGACACCGAAAAAGGTTGACATAGTGCTAGAGCAACGACCTAGAAAACAAACTAAAAAAAATATTATGAAGTGAACATTCTATGCTTATAATTAATTGATTAATTAAATGAAATTCAAAACAAAATTTCTTGAAAAAACCTAAATTTAACAAAGAATGGCCAATAAAAAAATCCAAGATAACTCAAGTCATTTTTTAAATTATTGAAAAATCCTATAGAAAGAAAATAAAAAATAACAGAGCCTAATATTTAATTAAATAAATATTGAAAAATAAAACTGGAAAAAAAATGAGCTTAGAAAATGAAGAAAAAAAAAACCAAGTAAACTCAGGCAAATCTCATAAATTTATGTTAATCTTTTAAACTTGCAACTCGTGAAATTGTTGGCCCGAATGGCCTATCACCGTTAAACCATTCAAGTTAGGCCTGAACAGTGTGCTTTAGGTTGCTCAATTTAGGCTTGAATTGTGTGCTACTTCTATGTTGTTTGATCTAAACCTGAACAGCCTACAATAAAATGAAATAGTGCACCAGTCCATGAAATGCATTGACCTTGTCCAAAACATTATGAACCTCCTTAAAACTAGGCCTTGACCTAGTACAAGTAAAATTATCAATTAATGAAATGAACTCTAAGAAAGTTAGCATGTCGTTGCATTTTCCTTGACATGTTTATAAATTGTTAGTACAATGCCAACAATCCTCATTAATGCCCATATGTCATTGCAAAGAGCACCCTACAAATCATTAACAACTCCACCAATGTCATATTGAAACACCACAAAGAATGGCGAGCATCAACCTCTCTTTCAATAGTATTATAACAAACAACTCAATTTCTTCAATCACTTCAAGGTAACTCTCCATCATTTCTCCATTTTCTATAAGGCAAACTCATATGAACAAGGTATATAAATACCTTGATCACCATAGAAGTTAACATAAGAAACTACACAACACGAAAACAAGTTCCCATAACTAGACTCTAAAAAGCAAAGCATACCACACCAAGCCACAAAGCCATGTTACACACAAAGCCACATTACTACTCCCATGCTCTTACTTCTGCTCACCCACTACATTGCTTATCTCCTTTATTACTTGCATGCTTAACATATTTCTTTCCTTTATATTTACCAACTTAAGCATTAGAAGGTCCTTTATTCTAGTAGAGGACTTATGTTTTGCAAGAGAGATCATGAGAATCACCTTGTCATCTCACTAACCAATGATCAGGCCTCTCTATTAGCTCATGATCGTAGCAGTGGAAAGCCCAATCCAGTTTGAAGTTTCCACGACTTTATGTATAGATAAGCGATTTTTAAAGGTGATTTTGTGATGCAAAACCAAAGGGTTAAAATCATAGAATCCATAAAATTGAATCCTAACATAAGAAAGCTAAAATCAAGTTAAAAAGAACTTGAATCAATGACTATTTGAACAAAAAAAAAAATCATAGTTATTGCTTGAAAACCTAACCCTTTGATTATAATGAACTAAGAATCAAAGTTATAAAGGTTAAATGTCATAGAAAATAAAATATTTAATAAATTTTGAATAATTCAATGAAAAACTAAGAGCAATCTTCTCTAATATTATTTATGAAATCATTAAGTTTCCCTAACTTACAAACCAAAAAGAGTATTTATAGTTCAATAAAATAAACCCTAATGGAATATTGAGTTGAATTTAAAACTCAAATATAAACTAGTTTAAGATTTCTTTTAAAATAAATAAAGCTCAATCTATATAGTAACTTTTGTACCTGATTAGAAGACCATTGCAATGTTTGATTACTATGAAATTTTAACCTTATAGAAAACAAAACCTTTAAAATTATTTATAAACTTTCAGCTCGATCCAACGATCAGATTAAAAGTTCATATAAAATTATGCAACCAAGCTCTATTACATGTTAAACATCCTCATCTCTTACTTGGATGATATTAATCAAGACTTGATCCATGTTTAAACTCACCTTCATATTTGACACCATTTTAGAAGTAATTATTGAAGCTTGCTTGGCCAAACATCCCAAATCAACTAATTGAATGCTTTTTTTTTTTATAATCTCGGCTCTTGTTTTTGGAATTGGTCTGCTCAACACATATAATAGATTATGTAGTGTTGATAGATGATTCTTTATCATTATGTAGGGTGATTCTTTTCATTTAACAGTACAACCCCACATTCGCCTTTAGTGCTATCCCTTTCTCCCAAAAGTAAACATGTTTGTTGCCCTCTTTTTTATTTTTTTCTTTTTTCTCTCGTCTAGTCTTTAGCTCGATGTAGATCATATCGGGAGGTAAGGTATATAGGTCCTACCGGATAGATTTTTGATATCATGTCCATGTCTTACCACACAATAATTTTAGCTTTGCTATAACTTTTTCAAATGTTAATGATACCATGAAATCACAATATTCCCGTTGCAGATTGTGTTACAAGTCTTGCCGGACTTTATTATGGTAGCTTGTAGCTTGGTTCCATTTTAGCTGCGTTTTGTCTTTCCCTTTAGTCATTTTATTGATTGAAGTGCTCCGCTTTAATCTTCATATATATGCACTTTACTTATAAATAAATAAAATGCATTTCATGCCACATCTTAGCCATATTAGGCTCTGAAGGAAATTATGAATTTCTTTCTTTTATAAAAATTTTGACCTGTAATTTGACCATACATATAATATAAAACATTAAACTTTTCATGCTTATGAGAAACTCTCACCCTATGTACATTAATATTGAAGTTTGATATACTAATATTAATTGGGTTATATGTAAGTAAATATATTATCTCAATAAATTAAGAATGAAATTTAAAATCTTAGATTCAATAAGTCATCGCCTTCCACCTTAACCAACATATTAGTGATATATTTTAATTTATAGGACAAATAACATATTGCTCCTCGATCTCCACTATTAATTGAAAAATAACTCAATTTGATCCTTAGTCACTAAACATTACCAAGCTTAATTCTATAAAAAAAATATATTTTTATTTTAAAAAATATTAAATTGTTATTTTTTTAATATTTTTCAATGATTTTAATGGGCTAAAATAAAAAATAAACAAATTATTTAAAATATTTTCTAGTAAAAATTATTTTTAAAAAATATTATACAGCACAATACCAAACAAATATGGGTAAATATTATATAAGATACATACTAATGCACCCATTTTAAGATTTTATCAATAATCTTCATTTTTTTTTTTTTTTGGGAAGGGTGTACAAACCTACGACCTTGATGGGATCATATATTTAAATAGGTTCCACAAATTTGGGTTAATGTCCAGTGAGAAACTATCGTATCTTTCTCTCTCGCATCCTAGTCCTAGCTTGGTTGGGTTGAATTATGACCTTGTAATAAAGGCCACCTTCCAGGCTTTTTTAATTAATTACTGATCATTATAAAAGTACATATTCCATTTATATATACAAATCAAATTAGCTGGTACAGAATGATTGGGAGGCTTTTATATGAATAAAACAAAACAAATGCCGAGAATTAGATGGCTAATGATGAAGTTTGTGCTCCAAGAAGCACCTTAATTTAGACTGTATGAAGTTTATGCTATAGATGCTTTTTTGTGGTGTTTCTTTACCCAGAAGAATGTGTTCTTTTTTGGTTTTTCCTATGGCTCAAGCTCTCCTCTCTCAAAAAAAAAAAAACCAAAAACAAAGTATTCTAAAAGCATATTATTTTGGTAGGTTTTATGTTTTGGGTTTAAATCACAATTTATTTTATTTTTTATTATTATTTTAAAGGGGAATATGAAGAAAAAATATATGCACACTTAACTTATTAATACAAAGTTATATTATTTGTCAAAAAATATATAAAAATTAATTCTATTACATAATTTAAGGGTAAACTACATTTATGATCCCTCAAGTTTTGAAAATTGGAAACTTACTTTCATATCTTTTGTTTAGTTTTGATCATTTAAGACTTTTAATTTTCAATTATTGGTAAAGTATAATCCATTATCAGTGCTCATCCCTGATTTTGTAAGAGACTCTCTAGCAGTGTTATTTTTGTGCAATGGTTAGTTTTTGTTAAATCATGTGGAGGAGTCAAATCAATTAGGAAAGGAAAATAAAAAAAGAAATAATTTTCTTTGAAAAAATTTAATAAAAAGATGGAAACAAGAAAAGAGGATAGTAGAGAGATATGAAGCCACTACTAAAACAAATATCAAATACCAATGAAAATACTGACGAAAACAGTATCAGTGACTAACAAGAAAATTACCTGTTAAAATTCAAAAAAAAAAAAAAATGGGCAGGTATTCCCTTGTTAATTTCATCAACAAATTTGATGTGTCAACATTATCGATGATAATTTACCATCTTTAATTTTCATCAAGGAATTTGTTGGTAATATCATTAAAGCTATAACTTGTCACATGACTCACCTATTTCCCTTCCTCATTTCTTCTTTTTCTTTTTTTCTTTTTATTCTTTTTATAGAAAAGAGCACCTTCCCCCCCCCCCTTATTTTGTCACAAATCTAGCTCTCATCATCACAAACTCAACTACCCCAACATGTAGTATGTCAGTATCTTGTCCTGGTTCAATTATTTTTTAAAGATTTGCCACATCAAGTAACCAAACCTACTTATTTTTTGTTGCAACTCATTTTCTTATGCTAATATTTTTGGTATTTTTGTGTAGTATATACAGTTTGTTTATATGTTTACTTGTTAGATCATGGCCTGATTGAGGCCAGTTATGATAGAATTATTAAATGGGCAAGAAACATTTAACTTGAAGGGAATAGGTTGAAAGAGAACTTCATTGTTGCTAAATCCATGTTGAAATCCCTTGGTCTAGGATACTAGAATATTGATATATGTCTAAATTTTTGCATGTTGTACTACTATGAAAATACAGATTTTACCAAATGTATAACCTATGGGCACACTTAGTATAAACCTAAAACTGGTTAGGGGAAAGACTTTTTTCACATATAAAAAACTAAAATACTTCACAATCACTCCTAAGATGCAAAGGTTATTCATGTCTCCAAAGGTTACTGAGCACATGACATGACATCATTCATATGATACAATGAATGGAGTCATGGTGCACCCTTTTAATAGTGAAGCTTAAGAGTCTATGTTTTCTTGATGGATATGCTTTGAACATATCTAGATTGGTGAATTTAAAACATGACAAATTATATGGAATGAAGAGTCTTGATTGTCATATGTTTATGCAAATACTCATTTTATTTGCTTAAAAGGATTTATTGCTAAAAAGGATATGGAATGCATTCATGGAGATCAATCACTTTCTTAGAGATATATGCTCAAACAAGTTGCATAATCAACACATACAAAAACTTGAAATGAATATCATCTAGAAAATATAAAAACTTGAGATAATATTTTATTTTTTTTTTTACTTAATGGAGCATCTACCCATATATTTACCATTTTAGGCAAATTTTAAAGGTCATCTCTAGTATAGATGGATTTATCCATACGAGAGGTTAAGAATTATATATGCATACTAAGTAAATTTCAATTGTTTTTTATTTATAATTAAAACATTCAATCTCTATTTAATTTCATGTTGATACTTGTTCAGTCTTAAGAAAAAAGTTTAAAACAATACACATGTTAAGGCTTTAATATGTGAGGTTTATATTATTGAAGAGATTTCAACATTTATCTTATATTATTTTGAGCCTCACTTGAGAAAACGAATCAATCGCATTCCAAGACATAATGATGGTAGGGAAGTGTCTTCTAGTTGGAATTTTTCAATATTTTCCCATCCTGCATGACCTTTATCAAAAAAATGCACTAAAGGAAAAATACTTGACATAAGTCAAATTCAGACATGCATATAATTATGTGCTATTTAACTACGATGAATTAAGACGTTCTATTCAGTAAATACAATATCAACATATTACTATTTTTAAACAATTTTCTCTTATAATCTCATATAAGCTAATAGATTAAATAATTCTTTGCACGCAACATCATCAATTTTTACTATCCCAAAACTCACATCTAACTAAATCTCAATTTTCTAATTACAAGATGAATAATTTACCACATGGTTTAAAATATATGTAAGCAATACTTAATAATTCTTGACTCTTGTAATACTTAATTTTATTACTCCTTTATCTTTGATTATTAATGATTGTAATAATGTACCAGGTTTATCAAATAAAAGACGATGCTAATGGTAATTTGAGTTTACTATGTTTGCATCATAAAACAAAGGTCAGTGTAAAAAGACCTATAATAGTGGAGTTTTTGTTAAGGGATCAACTTCTAATGAGTTTGAAGTTGATTATTACAGGAAGTTAGAAGAGGTCATTGAATTTTAGATACGCTCTCGTATAAGGTAGGTGCTACCAAAATCTTTTTAAATAGGATATAGTGAAAATGTTATTAATTTTTTTTTTATTAAATTTGTTTAGATGATGAGGAGAAGGTTAATGAAGATAAAAATGGATAGGAGTGCTACTAGTTCTTCTTGTAGCATTCTAATGAGCATGATCCGCTAGGTACCGACCATAAGGAGGTACCTCAGGCACCTTTTCTTGATGCAGGCTCGTCGATTGCAATGGCGGCTTATAAAGAGGGTGCCCTTCTGAGTAGGATGTCTACACTGGGAATTATATTGCTTAGTGGAAGCCCGACCACATCAAGTTTATTTTCATTTCATGCATGATAAAAAAATAAACAATAATGGATAAAGTTTGAATAATTAGTTTTAATGAACAAATGGAAATTAAGGTTTATAAATGTTGAGGCTACTTGCACGATAACATCGGCAATGAAATTATCGATGAAAATGGCTTTGTTTCAAAAGAGTCAAGTTTCCAAAAATCTTGAAGGGAATCCTATGATTGATGTTTGGTTTGAAAATTTCAAGATTAATATATACAAAATAGTTATTTTTTAATATTTAATTTGGTTAGTTTTTTAATTTCAATAAACTAATTATTTTATAAAACTAACGTGTAAGAAAAACATTTATTGGGAGGAGGTCAATAACGATGTGGCCAAAAGAGTGTGGCAGAATTACTATATCATTAGGTAAGATTGAATTCAAATTATGATAATTTAAAAAAAAAACATATTAAAATTTTATTTTTTATTATCTTATTCAATTTTTTTCTATTAACCAGGATTGTGTGATTTTTGGTACGATGCCCATAAAAAAAGTAAATAAATATGCAAAAGACAAAGGTTTTCCAAACTAAAAAGGCATAGTCATGTGGAGGGATTTCAATCCTCTGCATGTCTTGAATGGTATTTGGCACGTTCATCTCCAACATATGATGGTGGAGAGTTTATCATTATGTTCGCTTCACATGCAAAACAGATAGTAAGATTCTTTTTCATATGCTAATTATTTTATTATATGAAAATTTATAACTAATAATAGTTTTATTTTGCATGCCACGTGTTTAGGCATTATCCAAAATCGATAGAGCTTTTTTTTTAAAATCACATGTAGAAAGAGGATAGACAAAAAGGTATGCAATAGCTCATGGATAACCAAACCCAAAAGTTCATAGTAAGTTGGATTTGAACTTTACTTTAAGTTATTTTTTTATATATATTTGATAAATTTCAAGAAACATATAACACCTAATTGCATGAGAGATATAAAGGATGATCTTTTGACCCATCAAAAACTTGATCTACATTTGTGGTTGGAGGATGGATCTACTAGTAAACTAAGTAGAAATTAGGTTTACGGTATCTCCAACAATACATGATGTGGACCTCTTGATCATGTGGTCAACCAACCCCTAACGAAGTAAATAACAATCTGAAAAGCCAAAAATTAGATGTAATAAATGCTTGATCTAGAGGTAACCAAGTACCTAAGAACTAAAGGTATTGAAAAAAGACTTGGACCCAAAGATAAACTTGTATCTAATAACCCTAAGTACACCACACAACCAGTTAATTTTCGATAAGTTAGTGTACATCATTGTCCTTAAAAAAAAAAGTTGTTTTGCCACAGACAAACAAAAAGAAAACACATGTTTATTCTCCAATTTACTGTTTAAATTTGAGGCCAAATTTGAACCTAACTTAAGTCGTATCATCCTCCTCTTCTTTAAAAAAATTTAACCTCGACTATGTATTATGAAAAACATCTTCTAAGGTTAATAATCAGTACAGCCAAAGAATAGCATCCTCATCAAAACCAAGAAGAACCTTGTTAGCAAAGAAGGTCCCTTTGATAAACAAGCTTTTTTTTTTCAACTATCTTCTCCGTCTTTAATTTCAGTTGCTCCTCGTATATTTGTTTAGGTGTCAAAGATTCAAGAGTTATATGTCTTTTATTCATCTCGAAGGAATACCTATTTTTCACTCCATAATGCATAACTCTTCTATCATACTGTCATGGTCTACCAAGCAACAAGTGGCTAGCTTATATTAGCACAACATTACATAACACCTCATCATAATATTTACCAATAGAAAAAACAATCCAAACCTTAGAAGATGTTTTTCATCAACCTTAGCTTGTATTGTGATGACTTAATATGGCATTTTCTCCTCTTCATCCTCCATATCAGTCTCAAACTCATTATTAGCTTTCATAACCATGACTCTTTTATTTGGATATTGTAAAGTAACATAACCAAAACCCAGACAATGAAAGCATTTAATGTCATGATTACAAGAAATAGAAGTAATATTGTTACCTTCAAAAATGATCGAGGTGTTTTTCTCATTGCCCTTCTTAGTCTGTTGTTATGGACCACCCCTAATGTTAGCCTTTCAATTAGGTTTCAAAGGCTTTGAAGGGTCTAATGGTTGGCTTTGTCAAATGATACTCTTCCATTTAAACTATTTTTCCACCTTCATAGCCATATGCATCATCTTCTCCAACTCCATATAATGATGTAACTCCATAATATGAGCTATATCATAGAGTGTTAACTCATCTAACAACCCTCATAATATTAAATTATTTTCGCTCAAGACTAATTTGAACCCTACCATGATCATTAATATGTTACCTCTCCAACCTATTTCTAAATTCAGTGGCCATCCGATCCATCCACTAATTAACAATACATAACTAAGTTAAGGTATAGTTTCATTCCAATAGAATTAGGCTTTAAATAATGATAGTTTATGGTAGTGAGCTCTTAGTTGATTTTATTTTAGGCTTCATAACCATAAACGGCTGAATAATTTTAATGTCTTAGAATTTAATATTTTTTTATTTTTTAAATTTAATTTATATTCTGGTTTTTTTCATTTTATTCTTTTATTCAATTTTGCTTCTCAATTTTCTTTTTGTTTTTTTTTTTTTTTTTTTAGACTTTGTGGCTGTGCGACTCATTCTCAACTTTATATAATACTCTTCAATTATTTATTTATTCCATACGAGATTGATAGCTCTTACACTACTCAAATGATTTGTAATTTTTCTTCTAAATGTATTCACTAACTCAAAAATAATGTTACATGCGCATTTATAAATTCGAATTTTTTTTCTTTAATATACTCTTGAAAGATTATTTAAATCAATTTAACTCAAAGTTATCACTACAATTCATATATATGACTATTAATTCTGATTAAAAAGATTTATCAGAAACACATATTCAAAAACATAAGTAAATTAAAGATTCTCATTTTGATTGATTTTCCATGCGAGAATATAATTGAAAAAAGTATGTTATATAAAGATATATTCATGGGTTTTTTTTTTTTTCTTTATATACTTGTTCACAGAAAAAACGTAATAATCATCTGCCTCGCTCATTGTCCACAAGCCGGGAACGGTGGAAAAATTAGAGGATGCCCATCTCCTCCTCGTAGATTCCTCAAATAAACAAAGGGGAAAAATACCCGTGAAAACAGCATCAAGAAAATTGAGGATACAAAACAATTAAAAAAATTATAACCAAAAAAGAAATTAAACTAATTAATGGATGAGACAGTTTCTACCTAAGAAAATCCAAGACATTGGGCAGTGAATTGGTTGGAATAAATTAATGGGTTAGATCGATTTTCACTCAAATATACGAGGAGTCAAAGCCAATTTGCAGCGTTTACTCATTCAAAGAAAAAGTTAAAAGGAAAATTATCTAGTCATGCACTGAAACTCAATCACTTTATGACTAGCCATTCTCCGTCAATAAATAATAATGCGCAGCGAGCTCTCTCTCTCTCTCTCTTTTTCTTTTTCTTTTTTTTTTTTTTTTTTTTTTTTTTTTTTGCAGTGTTCTTAATTTCCTTAACAGGAAGACCAGCAATTCTCCGTTTCCGGCCCCCACACTCCCCCTCCAATTGTCTTTCGCTGCACTTTCTAGTCAAGGATCCTCCACTACCTTTTTTTTTCTTGTTCATTCTTTTCTAACCCTCCTCCAAAGCTTGCTTGCAAAGTAAGTAATGATGTTCGAGTGTGTTTTTAAAATTATTTAAGAATAATTAATTTCCATTGAAGTTAGAATTAATTTTAAAATATTATGTACGTCAAAAAAGATTAAAAAACAAGAGTATATGATGTTGTTTTATTTTATTCATAATTGAGATTTTTTTCTAAATTAAAAATCATTTTCACTGCTGGAGCTAGAGGCATCAGTTTTACGTGGCCTGTTTAGAAGTTTGATTGAGATTATTTTTTAAAGAGTTTTTCACTCATAAATGTATTAAAATAATATATATTTTTTATTTTTAAAAAATTATTTTTGATATCAGCGTATTAAAATAATAAAAAAACATCAAAAAAAATTATTTTGAAGTGAAAAAAAAAAATTTTTTTTTTTTAAAATACAAATTAAAATGCTTTTTCATAATTCGGTTCATTTATAAGAATAAGATTCTCTAGAAGCTAACTTTAAAATCCAAATTCACGATGTTAAGAGATGAAGCATACCTCTTTAATCACCAGACCAATCTCTCTAAGTTTTAATGCTTTTCAGTGCTGGAATTGTACGATGGTGGCCGGCCAAACATATTTTGTTTTTCTAAGATATTAAACTAAACAAAAACACGAATTGAATTTAAGATGATGTTGACATTATGAGACATTATTGTAAGAATAACATTCTGTTTCAAATAATTAAACAATCATATCATTAACAAACTATTTCAATGACAAAATTCAACATGTTTGGTGAAGCTTTTTGAATAATTTTATATTACTATACAACATAATTTTTTTTAAGTAAAAATTTTTAGATTTGAAGCTTAAATAAACTTATTAATATTTTTTGTTGAGATTTTATAATCTAATTGGATAATAGATATAATCATAAAATTCTAATATCATATTAAAAACCATTATAATTCAAAAATAATAAAAATATATAAATGGTTTTATATTACTCTTACATACCTTACACATAAACTAGAAAAACGAAGACTAATGTGTTGGTTTTATATATTCTTCATTATATAAATGGTTTTATATTAAAAGATTTATTTGTTTTTATATTTTAAAAGCATTTTTTTTGATTTTTTGTATTTTCAAATCATTTTGATGTATTGATATCTAAAATATTTTTTAAAAAAATAAAAAATACATATTATTTTAATGTATTTATAAAAAAAAAAATTAAAAAAGCAACTGCTACCTACACTTACAAACACCCCAAATCTAGCATTTATATGTACAAATCAAACATAATCAATTCCTATAAGAAGCTTGGAATGTAATTATACTTCAAGGGCAGTCCATTGCCAGAAATTATCTAGTCTTCAACCAAGTTGATCCGAATTACGATAATATTGGGCACTTAGCATTCTGTCGTATTGGGCAAAACAAGTTGATGAACAATGTATATATAGGCTTGTGCATTAAGCTTTGAGGCATCCTTTTAAAGCTATGTAAAGATGATTGTCGTTTGGTTTAAGAGCTCTATGGGCCCATTGAGCTTAAGAGCTTTGAATGTTGAAGGGCGTGAGGGGTAGGAGAAATTAAGGATTACAGAATACCAAATGATTGATAAGCAAATTCACTTGTCAAAAGGTAAATGGGGGAGCTGTCAACAAATAATTCGGAATGGCAAAACCTGTCGTTTCTTCTTCCTTTAGAGTAGCTTTTCACCAGATAACTTACCTGGCGAACCGCCCATCGGATCGGATAGAAAATTGTTTTTGACGTAAATAAATATATGCAAGTTTTTTAAAACCAAGATGAATTTTATTGGAAGATTTAACATATATATTTAATAAAATTAATCAATAATTATATACATTAATTAAAAAATTAATGATAATTAAATATTAAGTTAGAGAGCTAAGAGAATATGCAAGGAAAATATCGTGTCACGGAACTAATCAGTTTTTTATTTAATTATATGTTATTATTTTTAAAAAATAATAATTTAATTTTAATTTTAATTTGATTAATTCATTTGAATAAATTTCAATTAAAAATAAGTTATACGACTCGATGAACCTAGCAAGTTTAAACAACTTGGTCGGTTAATTTAAAATGTAGTTTGACTTTAAAAAGAAAATATTTTAAGATGACACAATTTACTTTGTTCTTTTTAATATTTAAATAATAATATTTCTAAGAAAATATTAATTTATAAAACTCGCAAATAGGATTATGAACTTGGTTTTTATGTTGATTAATGTTTCTGGTAAATATTTTTTATTTAATTATAAGATGGTAATAAAAGTATAGGTATATACAAAAAAGAAACTAAATAAAATTCATGTCGAGAAAAAGGAGGATTGTATAAAAAAGCAAAACTTAAAAAAAGAAAAAATTACTATAAAATAATATCATAAATATATTTTAAATTAATTTATTTTAATGAATTTGGGAAAATAAAATTGAAGGCCTAAACATTTATTTTAATGGAGTAACTAGTAACTTATTATTTGATATTTACTCAGCTTTCAGAGGAAGAATATCTATGATATATTTTCCGCCTTATTATATATAATTCACAAAAACCATGATACAATCACGCTGCCCATCAAATCCTTTCATGCATCTTTTGCCTTTTATTAATTTTAATTTCATCCCAATAATTCATCAAATCTTAGATTTAATAGAACTTTTTGGACATTTTGATATAGCCAACATGGGAAGGACTGGAAACACCGACCAGAGTGCCAAGCACAGGAGCCAACAAACACTTGGAAGACTCCTCTTTGTAGAAAAATCCCAAGCACCCACAATCATTGTTGCACTTGTTCCTGCAATCAACCAACTTCATGGGGCCCTCTCCTTCATCATACCCGTTCAAGAAATGCTCAACACCCACGACTTTGTAGTAATCCACGTTGGCTCCGCCTTTGCACGGTGGCAGCGCTGGTGGTGCGCAGCTCTTGCTCCACCCCAAAAATCCTTGCGGCCTGGGGCAAGCCACACACTGGTTGTCCTCGCAAACTCCTAGTGAACCACACCTTTTTGGTAACTTGCACTCACTAATTTCGAGATCACTATCTCTATCAAAGAGCTTGAATGTCAAGTCCCAAGCTCCCCAATCCACATTTTCATTGTAAGTATAAATTTTCAAGTTACCATCAGATTCCAAACGAAGCATTGAGTATGTGCTATTGTATTTTGGCCTCGTCAGAATGTGAGTGCCAGAGCTAGGAGAGTTGTTCATGTCGTAAGTAAACCCTACCTCAAAAGCATAGGCTTGTTCGTACTCGGGTTTGCAGTAAAAATTGAGATGAGCCAATGAACCTTGGCCATTACCAAACTCATCGGACTTGTAATAAAGCAAAGGTTCTGGTGAATTTTTAACCTTATAGTACAAGGCCCAATACCGTTGCTCCATTACAAAGCTGTAAGGCCCTAGTGAGCCATCCATGTTAGAGACGCGACTAACAAGCCTATTTGGGCCACTGGAACGCAAGTTTTGACCTACCAGTAGTGTGTCAGCTGGGTGATCAAAACTCTGCCAAAGAAATTTACCACTTTTATCATACAAAACCAAATTACCATCTGGAAGCAAGTTGAGACCTACCACACCCTTGTTTGCGGTGCCAGTTTGCCATGCTATAGTGCCATCAAAATCAGTCAGGATTAGGTTCCCGTCTCGTTTGAAGCTTAGGGTTGCATTTTCATGAACTGGCTTACCACGATTGGCGTCCCAGACCCAGCGCATTATGGACTCAGACCGACGATGGCCCATGCGTAGCCCGAGGGTGTAAGCATTTGGGGTGGTGTTGTAGAAGCAAAGTTGAAAGGGAAATGTAGAAAGGGGCAAAACACGGTAATCTGCCAAGTATTCAACACTATATTCCCCAAACTCACCTTGATTGATGTATTTGAAAGTCTTGGAGGATGGGACAGTGGCGTAGGCTAAGAAAGAAAAATTGAAGAAAAAGAAGAAAATCTTGAAGGAACGGGATGTTGAAGATGAAAACCGAGACATATCTGTGTGTTCTCTTTTATTTTCTGCTTATAACTGCTGTGCAAGAGAAGCTCCCTTACAAGTGAATATATAGAGTAAGCCTGTGTGGAATACAGGGGGGCTTCAGAGTCAAATGGAACGCAATATGGATAAAGCAAAATGCTTGGAAATCTGTAGTGTACGGCTGTACGCCACCTCTGTCAACTTCTTGTATTTAGATACAGGCAGCTGGACTGAGTCCCCGGAATTGAGCATGTTAACTGGTTATTGACGAGAGATAATGCATGAAAAATTAGTTCTCGTTGACTAGATAGGCTTTGAAGAATTGATACAAGTTGTAGTATAAATTACTCGAAATGTGCAGGAAGAAGCACATGTTCTTGGTTTGCGTTTGGATCCAAGTTACTTGAATTAGAGTAATAAAAAAACATGAGGAAGCCATTTTCTCAATTGCGTCCTCGATGTATCCATGATTCCTCAATGGGATCCTTCCATCTAAATTCATTGTAAAGTCCTGACAAAAAGAATGTTCATGTTTTTAAAAAAGAAGCATCATTTTATTGCATATAATGTGTTTGCAATTTGAATGAGGGACTTGATTGATAATTTCTTATATAATGAGTACACAATTGAAAAAAAAAATTGGAAACCCAATTGAGAATTGGTTAACAGGTTGGAAAGATTATTATTTTTGTATTGTTTTACAATTTTCAAGTTGTTGTAGCAACTTGAGATAGTCAAATATACAGAAAAAAAAGTCAAATATGCAAGAAAAGACAACATGGAAAACAACGAGCCTCGCTTAAACAAGAGCAAAACAAGACAGGGCCGGGGTTTTTTTCTAGTGAACCTTTCCTTTTATTAGTGGTCTTTTGCCCAAAAACCACTCGAAAGGCCGAAATAAGTGAAATGAATTAAGGTGTGTGTTCTCCAAATAAAATTTAATACTGCGCAAAATTGATGGACGCTACTGATTAGCAAAGAGTTTTATTTTATTTTCAAAAGTGTGCATTGCAGAAGAAATAAGGCATATATATTTAAAATAAGAACAGCTAAGAAGTGGAAAGTTATACTAACAGGTTGCCATATATAAAATGAGGCATTAAATTGTTAGTTACCGAAGATTGAATAAAATTTGAATTCAAGTAATGATAGCTAATGCATTAAATAGCTAATTAGTTGGGTGTCAATAATTTTTTAGTTTATATAATTAATTGATATATATTCTCATAATATTTTATATAGATTTTATATAAATAATGGATGATTGTTCTTAAATATATCGAGTTTCACCCGAAAAGTTGCGAATGACAAATTATTGTAATGGGGTTAAGGATTTTATTAATTACATACTATTTAATTTAAAAAATATTAGTGAAGACGGTATTAGATATCTATATAAGAGGTAAAGATAAAAAAAATTTCTCATTTCAGATGTTACAATGCATCATTTATAAAAACAGTTCTGGGGAAAAATACTTGGATTGGTTTGCATACGGAGAACCCTATATTCCTTACGAGACCATGGTAGAAAGATTGGTTGGTTCAACTTCTAGTTATAACAACGTGCATGAAGTTTTAGATAATAATAATAATTCTTATAGGAGGATGGTGATGGATACAATGAGAATGAATCAAGGTTATGTAAATGAATGTTCAATTGTAGATGAACCAAATCTAAATGCAGCTATGTTTTTTTAACTTTTAAAATTTTTTGATGAACCACTATAAGATGGATGCATAAATCATAGTAAATTATCGGTCGTTGCATAGATGTTCACCATCAAGTCAGATCATGGACTGAGAAGGCCAGTTATATCAGAATCATCGAATGGAAGATAATCATTTTACCTAAAGAAAATAGGCTGAAAAAGAACTTTTATGTTGCTAAATCTATGATGAAACTTGACGTAGGATACTAACACATTAACATGTGTCCAAATTTTTGCATGTTATACTACCATGAAAATACAAATTTTATTAAGTGCAGAACTTGTGAGCATATTTCAGTATAACTCAAAATTGGTAGGGAAAGCACTATTTTACACAAATAAAAATGAGATACTTCTCAATCACTCGTAGACTGCAAAAAGTTATTCATATCTCCAAAAACTTTGAGCAAATGACATGATATTATTCACATGATGTAGTGGATGGAGTTATAGTGCACCTTTTCAATGGTTAAGCCTAGAAGAAATCTAATAGGATGCATCATTGGTTTTCAATGGAACAATGGAGTATACATCTTGAGTTATGTATAAATAGATTCAATCCATTCGGGTTATTTGTCATACCCTATTTTTCTTGATCAGTGATACTTACAGTTTACAACTTGCAACCATTAATATATATAAGGTCGAACTTCATGTTCTTACCTCCAGTCATACCTGATCTTAATAGTTTGGATAGAAGTATAAATGTTTGTCTTCGATCATTGATTAATAGGTTGAATCAATTGTAGTCATTTAAATTAAGACTTTGATGTATGATATCTCAAGGAAACAAATTTTTTAGATAAATGTATTTTTTATATAGATTATTAAAAGATGGTTTCTGATTGGAGTATGCATGGAAACATTTTGAAAGCTAAAAAATTAAAAAAATAATAAAAAATAATTTTCACCATCATCAACTTTTACACCCTGAGTTTCAATGTGAAACATATACAATTGCCTTCCTTTTCAGCATATATTCAACATATAGTGACATTAAAGTACTTTCTTCACTCATCTAAATTTTCTTTAAAGAGTTTTTTAATTAGTTGTAGAAATAATTGTGAAGGGTTATACAAAAAAAAAAAAAAGCACTTACTAATATATATAAAAGGCTATGATTTCATTAAATAAAAAAATGGGATTTCAATGGTACCCAATAAAATAAAATTTCAAAATATTTTTTAGTTCAATAAACTGAAGTGTAAAATGTAGAGAAAATATAAAAATATATATAAAATATAAAACAAAACAAGTCAGGCATGGGTATGGACCTACTCGCCTAGCCAATGTGCCAAGCCTCTTTATTTTTTATTATATTCCCTTTTTTTTTTTAATTCAAAACACTTAGAAAGCATCTTAAACGCCTTGATAAATCCTTAATAGCCTCAGATAACCCAAAGATTCTTGAGCTTAGATCTCTTAAACGCCTTGATAAACCCTTAATGGCCTCAGATAACCCAAAGATTCTCGAGCTTGGATCTACCATTTTAAGCAAGGATAAGGACAAAGAAAATATAGGTCAAACTTTCCTTATCAAATAGAACCTGTGAACACCAAAATTGATTTTTTTTTCATTGCTAAAATTAGTATCAGTTAAGACTTTCTCTCTCTTCCATTAAAATTTGGTCACTCCCTCTCTTATCTCAAACTAAGAACTGAAAAAACAAATCAAGTTTGGAAAAATTAAAATTTTAAAATCTTGAGAGATCAAAAGTTTATAATCTGAAAAGTAGGTGGATCAAAGTGAACTTTTCACCCTATTTTTTTGAAGGAAAAAAATGCATGTTTAAGTAATGGGTATCTAAATCTCAACGAAATTGGTTATAAATATCCAAAATCTATACCCTAGAAAATGAGTCATATATAAATAATAATTTTTAATTAGAGTATAAATATGAATAGTATCAAAACTCAACTTGCAGAATACTTGCTGTCATCTCTGCATATAACTATATCAACTATCATCTTGTATGGTTAGCTTGCCCCATGAACTTGTATACTGTAGAAATGGTCAGACAGGCTTGATTAAAGGAAAGTAGATGTCTAAAGACATTATTTAATCACACGATGACTGGAGACACTAGCTATCATGGCAGCACGCGTGTTTTCTGATTTAATAATGTACTTGGTCTCCCATCCATTATTTAATTAACTTAAATCTCATTAATTAGAGGGGGGAGATGAGATCTCTCTGTTTTTTTTCCTCAACACTTTTGGTTGACAGCATGCTGTCAACTAATCTTTTCCAGAAAAAAAAAACCCTAAAATTTCCATCCGACACCACCTCATAACTAATTTTTATCTCGTTAAAGATTAAAAAAAACTTATTTTAATATATTTTTTAAAAATAAATATTTTAAACCATAATTGTTACCATCCTTACAAACATCTCTAAAATCCATCAAATTTCTTAAATTAATAATAGCATGCGCCTAGTAGACAATTGGATGCTGTGTATGAGAGCTTATCTAAGATTTTAACCTGCACTAAAATCCTAGCATATCACTAGTCAACTCTACTGAGCCGACAAAAATCGCTCAACTTATTGTTAATTTAATGGATAAGAAACTATGTGCATCTATCATCCACTCTTCTATCTTTGCTAGCATGAGATTATTTAACGTAGCGTCTTTGTTAGGGTTTTGGTCTATATATAGCATTCAAAGTCAAAGAAATAAAAAATGGATAATTTTGAAGATCAAGCCTTATTTTTCTGGACTTCAAAGGAAAGAAAAGGAGAAGATCTTTTCTAGAAAATGGTTTTCTGTAAAAATAAAAATAAAAATGGTTTTCATTTTTCGCTTATGTTTCGTTTTCGATTGATGATTGATGACAGGGAAATGGTGGAATTTAAGTGTGAATTTACATGGAAGAAAAAGGAGCAAAGCAAGATACAAGTAAATGACCATAAGATAAGGTTCCTAATCATATCTTAGCGTGAACGGACTTAATTATGGTTACCATTCGTAATCAACCCTCACAAAAGTTCTTATTTTCTTTTTAGAATAATATATATCACAATACTTTACTTAATAACTTAAATATTTAAATTGAGATAATTTTTTTATACTAAAAAATCATAAGTTTAAATTTTACAACTTTTTTTTCTAACCAAAATTAAATAATTAAGTACAAGATAGTTGTGAATTTAAAAAAAATAAAATAATAAAAAAATAATATAAATTATATCTTAATATCTTCCGGCTCAAATTTTTAAAATTGATAAGATTTTTTGACAAATTCTCTATATTATTTTATTATGTTTTCAACTATTTTAAAATAGCAATGAGATATTCAAAAATTCTCTATACATATAGAAAGTACTATGATCATAGTATTTAATTTCTTTCCTATATTGTATGACATTTAATTTATGATATAGTAAATTATTGACACAGTATAAACAATATAATTTTAATATATTTACTTGTAATTATTTTATTATATTGGGATAATTAAAAAAAAAAAAAACTCTTTTAGTTTATTTATTTTTTCACTTTACCTGTTCTTTATAAAATCACATTTTATATCTTGGAGTTTATAAATTCACAACACTTTATATACTCACACTGGCACGTTAAAATAAAATCAATAAAACAAATATTATATTATTTATAGAATTGTCATTATATTTCAGTTAATAATAGGAGCCTTTATAATAAATATTACAACTTTTCAATCAAATTAAAAAAAAATTAGCCACTAAATCTCTTCTCTCTGCCATCTTTTATCTCCTTCATGAAAAGTTTTGGACATTATAGTGGCTAAATCACACCAATTTTTTCTTTCTTTCCCTTCACTTGGTAATCATTTTGATTTAAACAAATAAAACTACTAAAAAAATATGCTTGAGAATAATTTTAACATGAAGAGCAAAAATTACACAATCCTAGCTGGTCTAGCCACCAATCTCATAATTTTCATCTTTCCCTCTATCTTTCATTGTATATTCACTTTTATTTCTAACACCAAAAAGCTTCAATCTTTCAAATCTAACTCAAAATATTTTTTGTGTTTTGTTCAATTTGATGTCATCTCTAACTATGTTGTCATATTGATGCTATAAATACAACCATTTCCTTCAGGTTTAGAGACAAAACTTAATAACTTGCCTATAATGTGAATTTAAGTTCATTTAAGTCTTTCCCCCCAAAATAATTTTTTAAATAGTTTTTAGAATTTTCTACTTTAGCCATTTGTAACTTGATCTTCATGAATATTAGTCACTATTTTATATCATGATTTATATTTAATTTTTAAAAGATTCTTCCTTTACATGAGAAATCAAGCACTTTACAACAATCTTTTCCTCTAAATACAATAACTTTTCTAAACATTCTAGTTCACTACCATATACAAAATTTACTTATTTTATATAACATAACTAAATTAATTTCCCATGTAACCTATGCATTAATCTCTCGTAATTTTCTTAAGCAAACAAAATTTGATTATATGCTAACTTGTTCTCTCTTGGCCGATCCAGTATGCCCTTTAAAACTCTATGTTTTTCTTCATTGCTTCTTTATAATTTCATACTTATCACAAGCTAATGTAATCCAATTGGTTCCATTCATCATTCATTTGCATTTCCCCCATATTTCTATCACAATTTCTGATACAAAAGTCATGATTAAAACATCATTTATTTTAATTAGATTAATACCTATCCATTTTTCATGTTAACAAACATAAAAGCAATCATAAAAACAACAAGTTAACTAGCCACACTAGCATGCCCTGTATTTCACATAACACAAAATCAATTAAATTGATCATTTGAGATGAGTTTGTTATCGAAGTTACATGTTAATTCAAGTTTGAAATACAAGAATAACCATAGTTTCCTTCACCTTTATTATTTTCCTTCAAATCTCTCTGAAACCCTTACTTTGATCTTTCTTAATTTAAAATGTGAATATGTTTTTTTTTTCTCTCTCTCTCTCAAAATCTTCTCTTTTCACTCCTAGCCATCGCTTCTCTAACCCCTCAAGGTGATAGGAAAGAAGAAGAAGAGAAAACACTATTTTCCTTTCTTGGCTGCACCATCAAGTTTTTATAGGGACAATAGCCAAAATAGTATGATCGTTTTAAAAAACGGTTCGTTCATTTTATTAAATCAGTCTAGTTATTTCTTAAAATAAATAGACCATTTTTTGTTTTGAAAAGATGTTCATATTCAACCATAAAATTCTCCCTTTTTTTTTTAACTCTTCTTTCCCCATTTATTCTATTTATTTTCTTATTTCATTTTATTACACCATAATTTATATTATATTATTCTTAATTTTTCTCAGGGTTTACAAAAAGAATAAGGGCTAAAATAAACAAAAAAAATAGAGACCTTTTCATGTGAAAAACTTCAGTTTCGTCCCTTAAGTTTATCTTTATGATTTTAAAATTTTATATTTTACTTTAAAATTTCATTTGTTTCATATTTCATTTTTTGGTAATTAAGAGAGGAGAGGGAAAGTTGTCAAAAATAGGAAGGAGAAACAAAGACTTTTAGCTCGGAAATGTATCAAAATAATTTTATATTTTAAATTTAAATTTAAATTTCTCTAATAAGGCTCCAAACCACCATATTATAGCCACAAAAGGATAGTTTTAGTGTAGATGAGCTTGTATTATAAATGAGAGTTTAATTTGGGACTTTAATCTTGCCAAAAAAAAAAATAGAATATAGCTCAAAATAATTTTTTTTTATTAGATTTGATTTTAAATTTTTAGATCGATTAGAGCATGTTAAGGGGTTATAAATGAATGTATTGAAGTTTCTATGATTTTGTTTTTGGCTATATTAAAGGTGAAAACAAGTTGAAAAAATGAGTTTTGGTGGTCTCTAAACTTAGATAGTTGGAGAATACACTAACAAATGATATGACATCCGTATAAGGCTACAAATATGTCATTTGTCCTATAAAAAACAACTTTAGCGGATGTAAGTCTTTCATTTCTATTTTTAAGAAAAAGAAAGCCAAGCATGCTGTGGTCTTTTTTAGTTCGAGCTAGGCATATAAGCCCATCTTTTTAGGCCTCACCACATGAACTCTTTTTAAATGACTCTTTTTTTAAATTGTGTTTTTTTTAATAAAATACACTATAAATAAAATTATTTAAAAAAATCCAATTGTGCCATTATTTTTTTAGAATTTAAATCTTTTTCTTTGTTATAAAAATCAATTTTAATTATCATAAAATTAAATAAAAAAGATTTTAAAAATTATCCCCTAACAATACATAAGCATGCTGACTAATTATATCCAGAGAATAAATGTTTCTGGAACTAAATCCAAAACAAAACAAGCATTGACAATTGTTAACCAAGTAAGATAGTGACAGGGACCAAATAAGATAGTGACCAGTAGTGTTGAGGTTGTTATTTTTTAAAATGTTTTATTTTAAAAAATATATATAATTTTTTTTATATATTAATAAAATAAAATAATAAAAAAAAACACTAAAATAATTTAACTTCAAACAACTTTTTTTTTTTAAATGACAAAATATGGTTGTAACTATAAAAACAAACAGCTCAAAGTGAGCAGGTGAGGACCCACATAGAAATATCGCTTTCTCTTCATAAATTCTGTTTCACTCCAAGTCTGTTAAACATGTTAATAACTCTGATATTGCTCTCGTTCAGTTTTTCTGTCATTGTCAGCATTTGTTTCAGCAAATATTGAGTGAAACATAATTTACTTGTAATTTTTTTAAAATATTTTTTATTTTAAAATATATTAAAATAATATATATTTTTTTATTTTTTTAAAAAATATTTTTAATATTAGTATATTAAAATTATCTGAAAATATAAAAAATAATTTTAAATGATAATAAAATTTAAATTAAAAAAAAAAAACTAAATGCAATTTCAAACACATGGGAAATGAAATTCATGAAGAGACAGCGATACTTCACTTTAATTTTGTAATCAATACACCATAACAACAAGGGGTACCCATCATATATTTGTATATTCAAATATTTACCACTGCAAATTACCATCTTAACCCGTTTTCGAGAAAATAACCCTTTGTTATTTAACCAAAAAATAATAATAAAGAAAGGAAAAATCCAAGGAATTAATGGGAGCCACGTTGTCTAACGCCCCTCCTCCCCGCCACCTTCGGAGAAGTCGAGAAGCATAAGAAATAATCCTCTCTCACACGCACATTTACCGAGGACAGCCACGTCAATAAATAAAAAAACGAAGGCCAATCCAGTATTTGGACGCGCAGTCTCCCTGTACAGAAAATGATATTTGTTTGTCTCGGTTTTGAGTAAGAAAACAAATGGATTGTAGAGGTGGCAATGTTTTGTAATCCCTCCCTCCCTACCTCCCTGTTCGCTCCTCTCTCTCTCTCTCTCTCTCTCTCTCTCTCTCTCTCTCTCCAATCCTTTTAGCTTAGCTCTGAAAATTCAAATAAATTAACATAAAAGGCCAGTGTGTGTTTGTTCATCTCTGGCAGTTAAGCTGCTCCTTTCTTCCTCACCCACCCCTTCCTTCCTTCATGCATTCATTCATTCAATCTGAACACTTAACTACCAATACTAATACTGCTGCTGTATCAGTTAGTAGTGGAGGAGAATCTTTAATTTGAGGGAGTGAGAGGAGAGAACAAGAATAATACTAATAATAATAAGAAGAAGAATGCCTTTGGTTCGGTTTGAAGTGAGAAATGAGTTGAGGTTAGGACAGGGTGAGCAGTGCAGAGAAGCAAACCGTGAAGAAGATCCAAAAGCCGTGCTTGATGCTGTTGCTGCTGCTGCTTTGGTTGGGATCTTGCGTCAACTAGGCGATCTTGCCGAGTTTGTACCTTTTTTCTTCTTTTTGTTCAGTTGCTGTTTTTTGTTCTTTCTTCTCAAAAAGATATTTGAGTGATATGTTCTTAAAACAGGTAACTGTACTATTAAATTCAACCAAACAATGAAGAATTGGTGATTGACCTGCTTAATTGCTTTGGAGGTTTCATTCTTAATTTAATGAAATGAGCAATCATTTAGTGATTCTTAATCTATCATGCTACTGGATGGAGGTTTTTTTTGTTAAAATTACATTATATATCGATCGCCTTAACATTGGATATTCATAATACTTTTTCACACGCGAAAGGGACTGCTGTAGGCTATTTGGCTGTCCCATATCCGTAGTGCAAGTACGATTTTAGGTTTGTTTTCCTATGAGTATTTTTCATCCCAAGGAGTACAATTGTCTTTCCAGTTAGATCCTTGTTCTGATGGCTTTTATGTGTTTATATCAAGCACTATATTGTCATAGATAAAGGATTTCACAGAGACTGTGAGGGTTGATTTAATTTTGGCTACAAAATCTCAAATAAATGGCTGATCTAACTAAACATTAATATAGTTTTCTCATGTATTAGACTATTGGTGTGCATTGTTGACTATCAGAAGGTATTGATTGAAACAGCATATTTGACCTGCTTCTAGATTTGCAGCAGAGGTTTTCCATGGCTTACAAGAGCAAGTGATGTCTACAGCTTCTAGAAGTCACAAATTGATGGTTCGTGTGCAAAACATTGAAGCTGCACTCCCTCCTCTTGAAAAGGTGGTGCTTTCCCAAACAAGTCATATACATTTTGCGTACACAGCTGGTATGGCTCGTTACCTGATATAAATGCCATGCTCTATTTTTATTTAGCCTCTCCCGTTACTTTCTGGTTTGAATCAATCTAGCATACTCTGGCTTTCTCTTGGCTGAAGCCTGTTCAGTTATCATATCTTTTTTCACTGTTCACTATTACCTTAGCAAAGCAGTTACAACCTTGACAATTAGAGTTTAGAAGCTAATCACCAGTTTGGATCATTATCTGTCCAGAAAACTTCGATGGTTTCTAGTACTTTGGGATTCAATAAATATGTACATCTATTGGCACAAGTTTTCAGAGCATATGAAAAACTCGTAGATGTTAGAAAAGCTCCATTTCCCTTCATTCTTTTGTTGATGCTCAAGTTGTTTTTGGTAGCTTACTTCATCCCATAAGCCGCAATCAAGTTGCTATTGCTGTTATTTTTGCATTAATATCTAGTTATTCAAATGCTGACAAAAATCAGCTACCTTGCAGGTTCTGAGTGGCACCCTTGTATTCAAAATGAACAAAATCATTTCATCAACAATGACCTGCCACGATTCATTATGGATTCCTATGAAGAATGTCGTGATCCTCCACGTTTGCACTTGCTAGACAAGTACGCTCATTCTTCATTCCTCTCTCCTCAGTCTCCTGAGGGAATTGATTGGTTTGTTTGAATGATGAAGCAGTTTGATCCTAGATACTAAATCCTTTTGGTTTCACATTCAGATTTGACACTGGTGGGCCAGGGTCTTGTTTAAAGAGATATTCAGATCCGACCTTCTTTAGGAGAGCATCTAGTAATGCCACTGAACCAGATGCTGTGAAAGTTCCAAAAGACAAGAGAGCTAGGGAAACCAAGGTATTTTACTTCTGTAACAAATTTCAACTATTGTGAGAAGTGATTCTTTCTTTTGATCTTGTGATATAGCCTTGATTTTATTTAGTCAACTAGTTTTCTCTATAATCACAAGCAATGGGGAAACTGTTTAAACTTATCCACCACATATAGTCAGTCACACGTTCCTCCAAACTTTTCTAGTTGAAGTGCAAGCATACTTGCTCATTATATGGACTACTTAGATTTTCAGTGAGATCTTAATTTATTTACTCCTCCCGCAGCGTATACTTAATTTAAATACTTGCTCGAACCCTATTTTTCCACCCTCTAATTTTACTGATTAATGTCAAAATGGACAGAAAAAACATTCATCACAAAGGAACAGAGACTCGGCCCATCATGCATCAATGTCAAATCATAGTGGCAGGTATTGCATCTTTACAAAGGGAGCTAGTGCTGCCATGTGCAGTTTGATGAAATTAATGTGTACATCGTATTTGGCTCTGCAGAATGCAGTTTACTACTCCAACTATTAATGGACAGACCTCTCCTTCTCAAACGGCCTCTACAATTGACATGACATTAAAATATGACGCGGGTGATCCTTCAGATTCTTTTGATTCAAGAACTGGTTCTGGGTATGTAGAATGTGTGTTCCAACTAAATTCCTCTGTGCGAGCTGAAGAAGATGGACTGAAGGAATTCTCTTCAAGTTTCATGAAGCACAATGATGTTCATGGTTCAGTTTTTCCTGATGGACAACCCGACATTGCAGATAACAGTTCTTCACCAGAGCAGATTGCTGCCCTTAGTTCTTCTTGTGTTACTTGGGATGAAAAGGCAGAAATAGTAGAGCCTAGAGGTCAACATTGCGATGAAGTTTCAGAAATGCATGCTGCAGAGTCTGACCTAGATACACAGGACCGATTGACTGCCAATCTTAAAAATCCTAATCCTCTAAATATTGTTCTTGATGATGCAAATACTCCAAAATCAAGCTCTAGTAACAGCCAGCTCGATGAGGTTGAAAGCGAACCAGATGATTTCATGGATGCATTGAACACCATTGAGTCAGAATCTGAAAATGATAGTGATTGCCAAACAAAACATGAAGTTGAGCAATTTTCCTCCAATGTTGACAATGAAGTAGAGGAGACAATACACAAGGTAACAGCACATATTTCAGACCATCATCTATCTGAATATGAATCTCGTACCTTATCCGCTTCCTTGAATGAAAACATTCCCCGTGAATCACCCAACTCAGTTTCCTCAAAGAGTTTTGCCCATGAACAGGAATATCATATTTCTGGAAAATCTTCCAAGTTAGACAGTTCACCAGGCATCGAATTTTCTACAAGTGCTGATGCCATTGATAATTCAAAAGTAGAATTTGTTAGTGATCCATCATCTTCTGTCTCTGCAACCTCAATTTTAAATGTACAAGAACCATTGAGCAATAAATCCATAAGAAGCTCCAACAGGTCTCAAGAATCCCAGGCTGATTTTTCCAGTGTTCATTCTACGGCATTCTGGACAAATGGTGGCCTTTTAGGACTTGAGCCTTCAAAGCCTCCAGATTTTGCTGTATCAAATGCCACGAGTTCAGATTATGTGACCAGAAGTGAAGGTGAGGCAGGGCTGCCTCCAAATCACACTTCCATGTCAAGCAATGATGGAGGAGGACCTGGAAGATTGATCAAGGATGCAGGAAACATGGAAAGGGTTCCAAGTTCCAAAGGCTCCACGTCATTGCAGGAGGATCAAGGGACCAAAGTAGAAAAACCTGGTGATATTTTTCATCATGGAAATAACTATAGTCATAGTTACGAGGATGGACAGAAAATTACCACTGCAGTAACACCAGGAAATGAGTTGCAGCATGATTCAGACTCCAAAGTGATGCCTATTGAGTCCAGTCAGGATAATGATGAAAATTCATCACAAAGGCATGAATTTGGACATAGGTTACTTGTTAATGATTTTAGTAGAAAGATGTCATTGGTCCATGATGGTGAATGTGAACCAACTAGGTTACTGAGAACTAGTACATTAGAGCAGCAGAGCTGGCGAAATGAAGTTACACATCAAGCAACTCCAGAGAAAGCATGCAATGAGCAGTTTGGAAGTAAATATTCTAATGATGCACTTATGTCTTCACCACCAATGGAACATATGAATATATCTTTCCACCGTATCAATGGCTTTGAGGATTCAAAACTGAAACTAAAGATTCCTGATGGGAACCACGGTAATGCAAGCATTAGAGACATGTTTCCATCATTTCAATTGATTCCGGAGGCTGCTATTCCACTGCGCCATGTGGGTTCTGAATCTGATGATGATACATTCTGTAGATCATCTCCTTATATGTCTGATGATTGTCTTAGCCATGACTCTGAATCACATTCTGAGCAGTGGGAATCTGATGAGTCTCCTGAAAGCAAGGACCATGAGCTGTATGATGCTTCGCGCAGAATATTTCCAGGTGAATCTTTTTCAAGCTCACCACAGCTTGGGGAAGCTGGCAATAATGGTATTTGCGTTGACATGGGACTTCCAAGCATGTATACTGAGAATGGTGCAGATCTGTATCTATCTGCTTCATTGGATCTGCCATCTTTTGATGCCATGAACCCTGTACTGAATGGAAAAACAAGGGATAATTTAGTTCAAAGGAATCAACTAGAGTTGGAGTATCTTAACGATTCCACCCCATTGCCACCACCTCTTCCTCCAGTTCATTGGCGAGTTTCAAAGCCCCACTCTGATATATCAGAAGGCAAACAACATGCTCTATCCAAAGCTCATGAACATGCATTTGATACAAAACCTTTGGAATCTACTGTGCCCCAGCAACCTAAGCCTGCCCCAGCTGTTGAACAGAAAAAGAAAGAGGATACTATTGCATTTAAACCTAAAAGCAAGGTATAATGACATTCATACAATAGTATATCTATTTGCTGGCTTCAATCTATTTCATTTTATCACGACAAGGAACATGAACTAAATCTTTGCCATGGGATTCTGTGTCTGCAGCAACAGGAACAGCAGGAGTTCAATTGCCAGAAAGAAGCTAATCAATCTGCAAAAGGCAAGGATATAGATGAAAAGGAAGATTTCTTGCATCAAATCAGAACCAAAGTGAGTTTAGCCTATTTTTTTCCTTCGCTGTTGTTTGGCTGCTCCTGTAATCCAAGCATTGTGAATTGAATTATAGCATGTGAGATGAAATTAAAATGATAAGGCGGAAAAAAAGAGAGATTAGTTACTGATAGCTTCAATATATTTTCAGAAAACAGTATGGCTGGCTACCTGCATTATTTGAGTATTGAATCTCAACTTAACAAATCTTGCACGTTGTTAATGACCACTTGTATGACAACTGAAGGACTGCATATGTTAATTCTTAGATGACCTTAGTGCATGTTAAGAACCAAAAGCTCAGGATGTATATTTGTGTTCTCGGAGATAAAACTGAATGAAACTTGGCCACCTATAAGCTATGATATGATGACATAATATTTATTTAGTGATGCGAACCTCTTGAACACGTGGTCAAGTAACCCACACGCAAAGACACTAATCCCGGAAAGTCAAGTAAATCAGGTTTTATAGGAGTGATACAAAAATAACTTGTACTTAGGCACTAACACTATTGGAACTGGAAGCCCTCACCTAGTGAATATTGATTCGCGAATGAGAAGAATAAAAATGACGTCACGAAATCAGTTTTTTTTTAATAAGTCGTTTTTAGTTCTTTAGAGAACCAAGGAAGGGAGAGTATCTCATTAACACGCAAAAATAGCGTGGCAAACAAAAAGTTTAATTAATCTGAATTATCTAACTTACATGTCTGGTTATGCCTTTATTTATACCGACTCTAGACTGAAACAAACCCTGATGAACTCTTATGTAGATTTATATGATGTCTACCTACAAATTAAATCCAAATAATATAAATAAATCCTAAATTAAGAAGAAAATAATAATAACAATAATAAATCTGAATTTAATATCCTAAATATAATAGGATCAAATTTGTTGCCCTTTCAAAGTCCTCATATAAGCTAGGAGAATCAAATCTGAATTTGCTTCCTCTTTAATTTTTTTTGTTTGCAAAGTATTATTAGCTGACTTGGAAAACTTATTTAATGATAGATTCCTATTATAATAAGGATAAAATAATTGTTTTCATACACCATAAGGATTCCACATTAATATAGAGTTCATACCACACATGAAAACTATGTTGTTGCCCATTAAATATCCTTGCAAGACTAGGAAATTCTCAAAACCAGCTGCCACATATTCTTTTAAGAAAAGAATCCCAGCCAAATAGGAAGTCTACAAGTCAAAAGGAAGTAAATAACAAATGAAGTTTTTTTTCTTGCTAACAATCGTCGCCAACAACTTTGATTGATGGTAAGAAAAGAACTCCAAAGGTTTCAAAAAGAGGCTAAAATTTTACATCAGAAAATCCTCCAATGATTCGAGGACGTTTCATCTTGAAAAGAGAGGGAATGATACGATCTGAGCAACAAAAAAAACAATCAGATTCGAATTCTGATATAAAATGCGCAACAATCTAGTTTCACGGCAACAATTATAATTTCCAATCTTATTGTTGGATCAGGCTGAAATTTTACGTGGAGTCTCCTGACATATCCTACCTCGGGTTAAAATTCTAAGTCAATCGAAGTTCAGGAAGGCATCGCAATACCAGTCAACAGAGACCATATGAATTTTGTTATTAACTTTCTTTTTACTTGTGGACTTCCTATTTGGCTAGTATTCTTTTTCTACAAGGATATGGTAGTTGATTTTTGAAATTTTCTAGTCTTGCAAAGATATTTAATGGGCAACAACATAGTTTTCATGTATGGTATGAACTTCATATTAATGTTGAATCCTTACGGTGTATGGAAATAATTATTTTATTCTTCATATTTGATTCTCCTTGCTTATTTTTGGGTTATTCCCCAAATTCAATTTTTTTTCCAACCTAAAAAAAAAAAAAACTTTAAAATAGTGTTGTTTAGAATGACATCGTTCTCCTTCTTCCCCTGCACACATAGAGGTAGGGGAAGAAGGGGTTTATTCCCGCTTTCTTCCTACTTGCCCAAACCCTAACAAAACCTATGCCCCTCACTTACCACCAGATGAAAATGCATAGGGCACAAGCCCTGCGGGCGGCCTTAAGACAATTGTCCAGTGGCCGCCTAGCCACCCCCTACCCCTGTCCCGTGACTAGATAGGCGTAGTAGACCTCTCTCCCTAGTTTTTCCCTATAAATATCGACATGAGAGATGAGCAAAAAGGGGGGCGGATGGAGAGAGAGAAGTGAGGAGAAGAACGAAAACAGATAGAGGAGTGAACGAACTGAAAAAGAAAAAGAACCAGAAGAAAATAAAGGAGGTTTGCAGTGATGAACAAAAGGAGAAAGAAGCAGAAATAGGGGGGAAAGGTGAGGACGGGTTGAAACAAGGAGATTGTTTTTTAAACCAAAGAGAAGGAAAACGAAAGACAGAGGGAAGACGACATAACAGATAAGAGAAGTTTTTAGATTTAAGGAAGAGAGAAACAGAGAAGGAGAAGATTAGAAACCAAACGAAAGAGAAATACGGAAAATGCTGAGAAAGGAAGAAGAACCACCGGCCAAGCAGCTCCCCCTAGTTTGCCACTACCACCAACATTATGAGTTACCAGTCGAACCGCCATAGCTAGAAAACAAAACAGAAAGCAAAAGAAAGGAAGCACATAAGAGAAGGTAAACCTGAAAAACAGAAGAGAGACAGAGAAGAAGATAAGAACTGTAATATCTCTTTGGTCTCTTTCTCTCCGTCGGTGGAAGCACCTCCTGCCATTGTGAACGATGGTGCCCCACCGCCAGGTAAGTCTCCTCCTTCTCCTTCGGCACTGTGACCTCCACTGTTCTGCAAAATGAACAGTGGAGAGTCTCTCCACTGTTTGCTTTTTGTTTACTGGGCCGAACGGCGTTGACTTGGCCCAAAATGACTAGACTGGGTTGGGCCCAGTCCAAAAAACATTTTCAATTTTTTTTTTTTGGAAATTTGTGATTTTCCTGCGTATTTTTCCATTGAATTTAGCTTAATATTGGTTTGTATTTTTATATCGTAAAAATATAAATTCGGTATTAAAATACTCGATTTTCATCAAAACATTGAAAAAAAAAAAAAATATTTTTGTTTTCATGCATACGACCAAGTCTCTCAAAAAAATTCATATCGTATTTCATACAACAAAGAAAAATCAAAAAAATATTTTAGCATGCATTTTGGCTCTAATAACCAGTTTATTAAAGTCATGAGAACTTAGTTAATATTTCAAAAAAATCCAAAAAAAATATTATGTTTTGTTTTAGTATCATGGATTATGAATTTATAAGTAAAACGTATTCCTAATATTAAAAAGGTAGTTCTTTTATTGACGTTAGGACAATTAGGTTTTATTCGATAAGGTAAGGATCTTCTTATTAAGGAGAACTTTTTTTAAACTGTAGACAAACCAACAATTAGAAATACGATAAAATCATAGCATATATCAGACAATAAAACATATAGCTTACCTTAAGTAGGGTGTATTTGGTGTGCTCATACCTTCTCTTTACGTAACCAATCCCCATACTCAATGTCTGAGACTAGTTAAAGTTCCTAGTGACCAAAATACTAGGTGGCGACTCTCATTCCACTTTTCACTGATAAAAGATAAGAATTCCTTGTCTTTTCTATTTTTTGCCAGGTAGATAGACAATATACCTTGAGGGTGAAAGATCGTCGCAACGCCACACACGTGTGATACTCCTAACTTATATGGGATTTATAAAGGGCGGTAAATCTGATCCTATCATGTTTAGGATATTAAATTCAGATTTATTATTGTTGTTGTTATTATTATTATTATTTTCTTCTTAGTATATGGTTTATTTATATTATTTGGGTTTAATTGTAAGTGGGCATCATATAAGTCCTACTTAGGGGTCTATTAGGGTTTGTTTCAATATAAATAAAGGCATAACTACACATGTAAATATACAATTCATATTAATAAAATTTCTTGTTTGCCGTACTTTTCGTGTATGTTGGTGAGATATTCTCTCTTCCTTGGTTCTTTAAAGAACTGAAAAATGACTTATTAAAAAACAACTGACTTCATGTCGTTATCCTTATACTTTTCATTCGCGAATCAATATCCGTTGAGTGGAGGTTTCTGTTTCCAATAGTGTTGATGTCTAAATATAAGTTATTTTTATGTCACACTTATTTCAAACTTGATTTACTTGATTTTTTAGGAATTGTTGTCTTTATATGTGGGTTGCTTGATCGTGTGTTCAAGAGGTTCGTATCATTTAGCTTAATGCTGATCCATAATTTCTTTGATGAATCTCTATAACATTCTCATAAATTGCAAAATGGATTCTGCTAATGAGAAACTAGGATCAAACAACCTTTCTCCCTACCAACATTCAAAAAGAAGCACTTGTCTAGCTCATCACCTGTATTGTTCACCTAACATTTCTTCAAGAATCATGTCTAATCCATCCATCTCAATGTAGCATGAAAATTTCTACCCACATTCTCAACTTCAACTTTCATCCCCACCATACAAGCTCGGTACCAAATTTAGTAAATATCCTTTAATATCATTACTGTTAACCAGAAAAGAAAAGAACTTCCAAGATGAGTAGGAGATTGATAGTTGTGACTTGTGATGGAAATGAAAGGTAAGGGCTTCATTGAATTTCACCGAGTTATGTACTTACTAGTTGCTGTGTGATGAGAAAATTATGAGTTCTAGCAGTCACGAGTTTTCCCTTTATCCTTTATTGTTCCACTGCAGTCATTCAATCTGAGACGCACCGCAACAGCAAAGCCTACTCTCTCCTCAGGCCCCACTGCGAGCAACAAAGTCAGTGCTATTTTGGAGAAAGCAAACGCAATCCGCCAGGTATTCAATTTTTCTCTCTTCCTTTTCACCCTCCCTTTGGTTAAATTTGTTTCTCTTGTTCTGGTTAACATCAGCAAATTAAAACTGAAAAACATGCCAGGCTGTTGCGAGTGATGATGGGGAAGATGATGATACCTGGAGTGACACTTGATTAATTTAGGTGGTTGTGCAAGTTCGTCAGAAACAAAATCTCTTATTTCTGAATTACTGAAGCTGTTGGGTTGATCACTTTGAAGATATGTTGATAATTGGACCCACTTTATCATCTTGGAAGCTGTGCAGGTTCATAAGAAGAAATTCTCTTGTGATTTTGAGTTGGTTAACCTGGAGTGATGTCATATTATCATGTTAAGTATATGTGAATAATCCCAGATTCATCGTGTAATTAATTTCTAGCGGTTTTTTTGTAGTGCTTATTGCGGATATTTGCAGTAATTTTGTAGTTAGGATTGAATGTATAAAACATGGGATAGGCTACTAGGTCTTCTTATGATGTATCTTTCTTCCCAGGGCATCGATTATGCATGCATGATGCCAGAATAAGAGAGCTCCGAAAGGTTAGGTTTCCTACTTTTTATCATTTGGCATTTGCTTGCAATGGCGATCGCTGTACATACCGTTTATTTTCCATGGGACCAGGAATTGTCTCCCATCTATTCTGCTCTTTTCTTGGACTTGCTGACGCGTATCCTAACACACCAGACCAGTTTATTGTCGGAGCTGGGAACATGGTTGTAAACTTGCCGATCGAAAAAAACAACATTTTGGGAATAATCAGATTGAACTGGCTTCTTTGGTATGCAAATTATCCAATCTTTCATCTCTTTATGATTGAAGGGATCGTCTAAATTAACAAAAACCCTAAGGAACTCGGTGTTTCTCTGAAGATATAAAACAGTGTAACGAAGTTCTTATCATTTTCAACAAAAAAATCAATAAACTGGCAATTGGGGGTAATATGGGTTTTTTCTTTTTTTTCAAGACCAATTAGTCTTCATTTGAATTATTAGTGGGCAAATTGATCTTTTAATATTTTTAAACACTATATAATGACTAAATTATTCTAGAAAGAAAAAAAAAAATTGACATTTAAGGGGTTTTTTTGTATTTCTACATTATATTTTTTAGTTATAATCAAGTTGTTTGAGGGACAATTTGATATTTTAATAAATATAAAATAAATTTAAAAATTAAAAGTAGTTGACACATGTAATACACGCGCCAATATGTGGAGTGTTTTTGTGCTCTTTGAGTGATGTATGAGGTATTTCCTAGCAATCAAATGCTGATGCCTTTCATGATGATATTGGAAAACATTCTTTTTTTAGTTGGCGTTCAGATTAGCTCATAGAATGAAATATTTCATAGATATAACGAGTGTTAGAATTTTTAACTACTCAAACCAACCCAACTCGTATAACGTAATGGAAGGAACACTAGTCCTTAGCATAAATAATATTTTTCCTTCTCTCTTTCAATATTTTTCCCTCTTTTCTTCACTCAAAGCTACCTTTCATTCGTTCAATCTCTTTCCATTCAATTTTTTTCTTCAAACTTCATATACTTAATTACTTATCAATTTTGTCTCCTACCCGTATAATTGATGCTCTTTTGTAACCTGATATTTTTTCAAGATCTTAAATAATAATGGAATTAATATGTCCAACCCGCATGTAATATTTATAAAAATTTTAGCTTAATTTGATATATATGACCCACTCGGGTCCAAGAAAAAAAAAAAAAAAAAAAAAACCTGCATGTTTATATTTTATAAAATATCAAAAGTTGAGATAGATATAATTATAAGTCAAAATACAACCCACTAAATCCATGAATATTTTTATTTTCCGATGGTCAGGTGCGTATGTACATGTGTTTAATAAGTATTACTAACATTACTAACATGATGACATCCTTGCATTATTTTGGAGGTTTGAAAATTTCAATTTTTTCCTGAAGCACATGTAAATTTGTTATTTTTAATTATTTAGCATTTTTTTTTTACCTCATGTAAGAATGAACAAAAACAACATGAAAATATATATACAAGAGAAAGCAGAAAGTTAGCTGCTTAATGATCGCTAGGGTGTCATCAATTTTTTTTTTTTAAGAATTATGAAATATTTCAAACTATAAAATATCAAAATAAAACAATACTAAATCTAGATATATCAAAATATAGCATTTTGACATTAAATTCTGAAGTCAACCAAACTATAGGGAAGTAAATGGGTTTCCGTTTTTTGAAAAACATAAATAGATGCTGCAGGCATTGGAAAGAAATAGATCACGTGCATCTTGTAGAGTGAAACTTTTTGTTACTTTTATTTTTTTCTTATAAAAAAGAGTTTTGGTGACTCGATTATTAGCAAGGCTTGCTACATGGTGTAAATTTCAAATGCAAAATTTCCTTTTTTTCATTTCGAAGCTTCACTGACATAAGATTGTGCCTATTTTTCCCCTTTTTTAATTTTATTGGGATAACTAGTAAGCTAAGACACATTGAGATTCAGGAAAGGGGCCCATAAAATTTAATTCATATATAAAACATAAACAATTTATAGAAAATTAAAATAAAAGATGCTATCTGAACAGAACATAACAAAAGCCTCCCTCCAACTACTTAGAATCTAAAATAGCATTGAGGAGATCGCAGACAAACCTACCACATGCCTCACTTCTTCTTCTCACCACCTCCAGCAGCCCTGCCGGTAAAAATACACCAAAAGAAAATAAGAAGCCTTTTCCAGCCAGCATAAAAGCTTGGATTTCAAGTGAATTTACCAATATATTGAAAGCAAGCAACGATCTTAGATCCCTAAAATGTACCTCATCTTGCGGAGAACATTAGACATCTCCTCACGCTTCCTCTTAGCCCTCTTGTGCGTGCCCAGCTTTCTTTTAGCTACCTTCAAAGCACGCTTGTCCTTGCCAACCTTGAGAAGCTCAGTGATCCTCTTCTCATAAGGTGCAAAACCAGCAACTTCCCTGATCAAACTCCTAACAAATTGCACTCTTTTGCTGGTTTTCTGCACTCCAGACAAGCATAAGAAGAGACAGTATCATAACCAGCCACTTTATGCAAAAGCAATATGAAAAACAATTGTCTCATTAAGCACACTGTAATTATTATAATGCCCAAATGTACATCTTATGTTCCAAAGACAAATCCAAGGACGGACAGGAACACAATTATAAGCAAAAAAATGACAAAACTACTAATGCATTCAAACAGTATCACACAAAAATTCAGTCTTACACTCAATACAAGAAATAAAATATAATACACCTCCAAAATTAGATAAAACAAATACTGGAGTTAATAAGAAATAGCAAGACCAGAACATAAATATGAAAAAGCAATCTCGGTGAAGCTTGGTGAAATAACTTACTCCTTTGCGATCAGAAGGTCGCGGAGCTAGCTCCTTCTTGGTCACAATGTGACCCTTGTTCAATCCCACAAAGAGGCCAGTATTTGGCTGTTTGGGAGCCATTGCCTAAAAAAGAAAATATGAACTTAATATCAAACACCTTATGGTAAACAATCAAACCAGCATGACAATAACGAAATCTCTGAAATATTTGTAATCAGTATCTGACACAACTATGAACCAAAAACCTTCCCAATAACAATTTATACTGCAGACAACAGCAGAACATTACGCATTTTCAAACTAGAGAACAATTAGACCATAGACAAACAGTTCAAAATATTTGGTTATACATATGAAATAGCAAACCAAATATTAGCATAAAAGCATGCATCCACATTCCACAAAGAGAAAATCTCCAATCACAGTATTGAGTCCTGCCACGTCCCAAGTTTCCATCCAACCGTCAGAGTCCTCGGTTAAGACTTCGTGACTTTAATTACTACCTTAAAAATGTTACACCTATTTTGAAAACAGCCGAACGCCTAAATCCACAACCCCTCAAAACCCCAAAATAGAACGCCATAAAATATGAGAAATAGAAAGAAAAAAAGTATTGATAATCATTCTGATTGAGCTCTACAAATGAAATGGTTTTTCATCAAATTAAATCATAGACAGACAACCAGGACCCCTCTCTACGTCAAGTTTATATGGTGCTGATACAGCCATTACAAATGACCCAAATACGCAAAATTGAACTTATAAGCAGTCACTACAGAGAACCTGAATGGGTTTTCAAAACTAAACCCAAAAGGCTCCGATTCAACAAATAACAGGCTCATCAGCAATAAACAGAACGAAGTTTCGTTTCCATTTTATACAAAAAAAAAAAAAAATGCTTAGAAAATATATACACGCACATTTACGTCTTTAAGCACATCAAAGCATAGAAACATGAAAAAGAGATCAAAAGAGAGAGAGGGTTGAAGCACCTCAGTCTCAGAGTGAATGTTGCTGCAGCGACGAATGTGAGGCGGAACGGATGTTTGAATTAGGGTTTTAGGGTTGGCGTTGGTTTTGTACAGGGCTGGCCCATTTTTGTGTGTGTTTCTTTATTCATAAATGGGCCTAACCCACTTTTATAGTTCTTTTCATATATGGGCTTAACCGTTTCAACAAACAACTAGCCCAAGCCCAGTTAAAATTAATATATTCATAATTTATATTCTTGCCCGTATAAGATTCTTCAAGGCGCTGCTTCTACCGCTATAGTTGGATAATTTGATGAAGTTTTCATTTTTCTTTTTACTACTAGATAACTTGTGAAAATCTCACTTTTTTCATATTTATTTTATTTTCTCTATTTTCTCTATAACTGTTTCCTCTCAAATCCCAAAAATGCAATAATATCGAGAAAAAAAACTTAAATATCGAGAGAGAAAACCCGTACACCAAATTCAAAAAATAATTAGGGTCATATTAAAACCTTATAGAAGCTAGAAGAGTAGTATTTTGAATTTTTAAGCTCTAGGTATCAAAGAAAATTTTTAATTATAGACAACCATTTTTTAAAACGAATGTTCTAGATGTGTTGATACCTTTTTTGAACACAAGTTAACTTTGAAAATCTAATTCCTGGTCATGTAGACATCAATTCATTGATTATAATAAATGTTGGGTATTTATTAAAATTAATAGAGATTAATTAGGTGGCTAATCACACCTAGAAAATGAATAATCGGTGGCGAGTCCTTATTTTTTCTTTTCACTTTTTTTTCTAGTCTAAAGGGGTCCCTCTCGCCCCACGCGTCTGGACAGTTTATCACTACCTATAGCTTGGGAGACATTATTATTCCAACGGGAATGGAATTAAAGGCTTGGTGGAAAATGATTAACCTTTCTTTTTTTGGATCAAGGCATGTCAAATAAGTTCATGAGTAGATTAGTTAAGTTTTGATGAAAAAGGAGATGGTGAGATTGATTATACAAGTGAATATAAATAACTTATAAGTGAGAGTGTCACTTTATAAAGTCAAATAAGTGATTGAGTGCAAAAAATTAGGCAGAAATGATGACTTTCACAACCATATATAATATTGACGGAATTTTCAGTATTTAAATATTAATTCTATCGGAAAAAAAGATAGGTGGTCATTGAAAAATATATCATGGATTATTTTTATTTTGTTAATAATATAATTACCGATAAATTTATTGATGGCAAAAACACATCAAATTAAAAATAATTACTTACATCAGTTTGTTAGTAATTCTATCAATGAGTATGACATATTATAAATAAAATAAATTATTGGTAATTTCATCAATGATTGAATTTATATTACCAATGAAATTAACTCATTGAGATTAGCATTCTGTCAATGGAAAGTCCTGTAAATTTTTTGGAACTTTATGAGGGATTTAATTCATCGGTAATTCTATTTGTAATTGTCAATTGTACAGTTATGTAATTTTTGTCTAATTCTCTAGAATTTTTTGAGTGAATTATTTTGTCAATCATTCCATCTGTAATTGTCAATGGCAAAGTCTTGTAATTTTTTTTCAACTTCCTAAAATTTTTGAGATACTTATTTTATTGATCATTTCATTGGTGACTCAAAAGTCCTTCAATAATTCCTATCAGTATGGTATTAGATATTTTAAATTTTTAAAAAAATATATAAGAAATTAAAAGAAATAAAACTAAAATAAAAAACCAAAATTTTATTATTAATTTAAAAATACATTATTTAATATAATTTAACTATTGGATCGAAACTGAAGGAGGATGAGGAGGTAGAGGTGGATCTTTTCCAAGACTAGGTGGGTGATGAGGTAGACCACATATATCATCAAGGCTCAATAACAGCTCCTTGTATAATCATCTAAGTTTAGCCATCTCAGACTTAAGTTGGGCCATCTCAGCACTAAGTTGGGTCGTTTGAGCTTTAACTTGTTATCATACAATCACCTAGATGATCGAATATTGAGAGCTCGAACCCGATTGTAAGGAACCAATGATCAATATACTATGCCTTGTTTGCATATTCTTGGTTGTAGTGTTTGAGATATTGTAAACCTGATTTTTGTTAGGTCTACCAGACGATCCAGCTTCTCACACATTTGACAATTCTATTGTAATCAACCTCACTCAGCCCATGCTCTTACTTAATGGTAAATATTTGTGTAACGACTGATAATTTACCATGATTTATGCACCCATCCCATAATGGTTCGTCAAAATCTTTTAAAAAATTTAGCTGAGCCTGCATTTTATTTTTCATCTATGATTGAACATTCACATACATCACCCTGATTTATTCTTATTGCATCCATAATCATACTCCTATAACAATTACTATTATCATCTACAATTTCATGATGTTGCTAGAACTAGAAGTTGACTTAACAATTCTTTCTATCATGGCCTTGTAAGGAACATATAGTTCTTCGTGTGCAAACCAACAAAGTATTTTTCCATAAACCTTTATTTATAATAGATGCATCATAATAACATCAGCATCAAGAAACTTTTTATTTTCACACCTCTTATATGGACATCTAATACAACCTCCACTAATTTGTTTTAGAATTATATTGTGCGTAAATAATAAAACCCTTAACTCCATTACAATAATCCATCATGCACAATTCTTTGAGTGAAACTCGATACATCCAAGAATAATCATTCATTACTTATATGAAATCTATATATAATATTGATGACAACATGCATTAATTAATAATATGAACTAAATAAATTATTAGTACTCTACCGATTAACTATCATTGATTCAATTCAAACTTATTCAATTTATTTTAATAGTACCCTTAAATCATTATTAATTTTCTCCAAAAATTCAAAGTCCTCCAAATTTACTGAAATTTTAAACTTGACAATAAAAATGACAAAATGTGAGACATGCCCATTAAATAAGTCATTATTTATTTCATTGCAAAACACCTAAGTTACAGAATCAAACTCAATTTTATTAAATGACAGACAAATCCAATTTTTTAAAATCTCAAACAAACCTTAATATGTACAAATTATACATTTATACAATAAATTTATACAAATAAAAGTTATAAAACAAGTAGACACACAAACAAACTAAATATTCCACATAAAAATACTAAAAAAATAACATTTTAAAAATGGGTTTTAACAAAAAAAATAGGTAGTTTTGCTTACTTGATGTGGCGAATCTTCAAAGAAAAATTAAACCAACACAAGGATGTTGATAAACTAATTATTGGGGTAGTCAGATTTGTAATGATTTAAACTTGATTGGTGACAAAATGAGGGGGTGTTATGTGTTGTTTTTTGCAGAATAAAAAAGAAGAAGAAAAAGAAATGATGGAGGGGGATAAGGGGGTCGACTGTCAGGTTCTTATTGAAATATTACTGATGAATTCACTAATTGATATTACCGATAAGAATATTTCATCGGTAATTTTGTCAATGATAATAACACATCAATGAATTCACCAACTGATATTACTGATGTAAATATTTTTTCGATAATTCTATTAGTGATAATAATACATCATTTTTTTTCTCATTTCTTCATCTTCAAATGTAATTCCTTCTATAGTCATCGACGAACATTTTTCATTGGTGAATATCAAGAGAAATAGCAAAGTAATAATCTGTTAGTAAATGACATTGTAATTTATCAATAGTATTGTTTCCGTTAGTATTTTTATTTGTATTTGATAATTTTTTAGTAGTGTTTTGTAGTAATTGGTTTTTAATTTTTGGGTATATATATATATATATATTATTCTCCAAGTATTTAATAAAAGTAAGATATTGTTGATTTTCAAAATAAATATCGGATAAGTGTATGCTATTGTCATCTTAATTAAAACTTGACAATTGGCTTGCTCACATGTGGACGTGTGGTGTGCTTGAACATATTCAAGGCTAATATTTGGGATAACGAAGAAACCAGCTACAATGGGCATACAATAAGAGTTTTTCCTGTTTAGTCTTTATTAAATATAAGACTTTCTATTTAATACCAGGCTATTTGTTTTCTTGTATGCGATGATGAGTGATGAGTTATTGTTTCTTCATGATTTATATTTAGTGTAGTAAACTTATACATAGTTTCTAAGTCAATTATAAGAATTATGGCTCAATATAATCATGATCAATTTTCATGATACTTGGTGGACTTTACGGTATCTTCATAAATCAATGTAATTTTTTATAAGTTTAAATATAATTTATTTTTAGAATTATATAAACATAAGAGTTTATCTATTGATTTAGGCATCATAACTGTTTAGATTATAACTAATGATCAATATTAGTTTTATGATTAGACTCTAATGTTTATTATTTGAACGACTGGCTTTACAATCTAGCTAGTAATCACCCTTGACATTAACAATGCTTATTTGGAATTATGATTAATCGCTAATCCATGCTCATATGAATTGATTTAATCCCAAGTTAATTATTATAGATTTCACATGCTGATTTATTACAAAGTAATTATGTCTTTCTCACATATTTTCTTAAATATCCCCTTAATTCTATCTATGAAAGAGAAGAAAATCTTAATTGGTAAGAAATCCAAAACACCAAGTATATGAATTTCTTAAATGTAACTCAAATTACTCAAATCAAATCGGATAATAAATTCTTAAAAATACAAGAAATAGGTAATTTGGAAAATTATCTGACTAGATTTTTTTCAAGTAATGTAGGTAATTAAAAAATTACCCGTGTTACTCAAATTATATATATATATATATATATATATATATATATATATATCTTTTTATAATTTTTGAAAATTAATGGACTGATAATTTTCTTTGGACTTAATTTTGGCAACTCAAAGTGTATTGACCTAACGTTGGACTAATTAATTGTGGTTTTTTTTTAGTATTTGAGAGTTAGGTACATAAAATTTCTTCATAGATTGCAAGCCATTCTCCTTTTCCTTTTCCTTTATTGACCTTGATATAAGTTGAACCTAATTATTATTATTATTATTATTATTATTATTATTATTATTATTATTATTATTTAGGTTTAAGCCAGCGGTGCTAAATATTTTAATATTTTGTGGGAGTTTGATGAGCTGAGATGGGTTGCATGCAATCTTGGAATCTGTCTAATGCTGTTCAAGAAAAAAGAATCTCTCTTCACATTAGCATATATTCCTGTCTATTTGCCTTTCACATTGATTCTAGTTAAAGAGAAGGGGAGAAAAAAAACTTGTTGCGAAGCTAACTAACTTTTGAAAAGAGCAGATATTAATGATAGTCGAGTTGTAACTTATTGAAAAAATAACTTGATTTAGTAAGACCTTTATTCTGATTTGGTGTAGATTTTTGTTCTTCCGGCCGGTTAACCGGAGGTCGACACTCCTTTCCTTGCCATGAGGAAAACCTTTCAGCTCTACTAGCTAGAAACATTTCATATGGAGAAGCCAAGAATTACAGTAGCAAAAGTATATATTGTCGTTTTATATTGATCTGGTTTTCCTCTGGCTCCTCAAAGTTTCCAATAAGATTTAAATCTAAAGAAAACACTCTGTCCACGCTCACAGAGTTCCCCGCTTTACCCTTCATAAAACGAGCCAAATAACTTGATATTGAGAGTATTTTAGGTTTTTTTTTTTTTTCAGGAGTTCATCCGTAATTACCGTATCAATTAGGGATATATTGGTCTTTTATATTTGTTATGTAAAATAAAATGACTTTTTTTTTTGGTGGGAGTCAAAATATTACAAAATTAAAAAAAAAAAAATTCTCAACAAAAAATAAAATATCTGACATAAAGACTGACTTAAAAAAATATATTTTTAAAATTTGATCAAAGACTCATATAAAAAAAGGTTACTCAAATAATATTTTTAAAAATAAATTAAGACTATAATTTAAAAAAAAATTTAAAAAATTTGATGATTGAGTTTTTATTAGGTTAGACTTCGATCAATTGAGTCATTTGATCAAATCAATTTTTTATTGGTTCAACCAGGTTTTTTTTTCTTCAACTTGAACAAATCTAGATCTTTGATCATGAATCAACTCATGAGTTACGGAGCCAACTCAAGCTTTTATTTTTATTAAACTAGTGTTGTTTCATTATATTTTTATTTTATTTTTTAAAATGTTGATTTAATTAGATTTTGATCGTCAATTAATTTATTAAAAATCTAATAATATCAAGTAGATTTTAATCTTATGTAATTCAATTAAAGATTTAGCTAAAATAGGTATCCGGATTTTTAATTTCATGAATCATTTCGCAAAATCCAACGAACCGAGTCCAACAATTATGCTTTCCTCGTCTAATTTTATTAACACAACTTGATGCTGAAGAGCCACCCACGGCAGCAAGCAACATACCTTTCCAATCACATCCATAGTTATCTTAATATTTAAAGCATAATATCTTGGGAAAGATGATCAAAGCACTTCTATGGTGTGGGGACATCGATTCCCTTCCTTTCTTCTTTCTTGCTGGCTGAACTTTCTTCTTTTAATTTTCTGCTGGGAATTTCCCGGTGCCGGCAACAATGGAGATATGAAAAGTTAGGACCTCGTCAAACTTACTTTCAGGTTGCAGGTTTACCTGCTTGCTTGCTTGGTGTTCAGTCAATTACCTAGGAAAAAATTATACCATATATTAATTTATAGTATTAATTTAATCAACAGGTTTATTGCTAATTAACCAGTTTTCATACAAAGTTAAAACGTGTGTGGCTACATATTTACTCACCCATTATAAAAATACAATATCAATTAATACTAGAGAAGTCATATATATGGATAAAATCTACGTATTGTAACCCCTTTATTATGTGCGTGTATGCACATGTTTTTTTTACTAATAGTATTTTATTTTTTGGTCATATGATAGAGAACCTTCTATGTATTGCTAAATAAACTAAAAGAATTGAGTTTTTTGTTTTTCAACTCCATCATTATTTATATAAACTGTAAAGCAGCTGATCTCTTCTTTTTCTTTTTTCTTTTTCTCTATTATTTATGTTTTTTTTTTAATTTCATCCTTGTACTTTTTCTCCTTTTGATTTAATCTTTTTATGACCTAATTTCATGAAATAAAGTTTTCAATTGTAGTAAAAATATAAAATTTAAAGTGAAAAGAACCATAATTTGTCCAACAAAAAACATCTTTAATTATATTAATGGATTCCTCTTTTTAAGAGTAGTTGAATGAAGGTGTTTTTAGGATCAAACCTTTCTGATTTTACAGTCTTCACAATGATAGGTTTTTGAATGTTTAGAGATAAAAGAGAGAATATATGTTTAGGATCAAACCTTTCTGATTTATCAATATCTATAGATTGAACTAGCTACCAAAAGGTTATTTTGGAACACCTTTTATTAATTATTATTACCCCAGTAATCAAGTAAGTCTCTTGATTTTAACTAATAAAATGATAATTATAAGATATGATTATACAAAACAATCTCATTCTAAAAAACTGATTTTTCAAATAAAAATCTAAAAATAATTTTATATTACATTGTAGCATGAAATGAAGAATAACACTACAAGTCTACAGATATAAAATAGATCCAGATTATATTCCGATCCTCCTAATTTTCAATTACAACTATAGTTAAGGCAGTTTAACCTGTCGCATAGTGTCAAGAGAAATGGAGAGATGAGGTGGTCGATATATCTAAAAGATACACTCATGCAAATCACTCTATCCTTTTTTAAAAAAACAATATGCTTTTAATTTGTTATTAAATCAAAAGGAGACTTCTAAAGCGCCCTAAAGAAAAAGTGCATCTCTTTTTCAAGTAAAAGATAACAAAAATGCTTGCTTGTCCACATTATATATTTGGAAAAGTTGCTGGTGGGACTGAGTCTACTGATCTCTATACTAATCAGATCAGATTCCCATAATAAATATATATATAAAAAACAAAACCCTATATATATATATATACTCTCCTTCATAATTACAGCAGAAAGATACCCACACACACACACACACAAACCCTACATTTTCAAACGATGAAAAGTGAGCAACAAAGCTATCATCAAAGCCACAGAAAACAGGTGAAAAGCAGTAGCTTTAGGCAGCAGCCAGCTAGATCTGCAGAGGATAAGTATGCCCTTAAACACTGCATGTTGAAAGATATGATGGGCCCACATATATAGTTCTTTATCTTAATTTCACAAATATAATTAATTACATGCAAGTTATAAATCAGCAACTAGCTAGAAAGAAAGTTGCTAAGTCACTAGTGGGAATCTGAGTAGACAAAAAAAATGAAATCAAGGCATCTGAAAAGTCTGGTTTTCATATTCCTTTCTCACGATCCAGCTTCTTCAATGCTGCCTGCGCAATTAGTTGAAATTAATGACCATGAGATGCCCCATTATAACTTGCATACGCTTACAAATGCCCACATGTTCATGCAAATACATACTGATTTAATAGCCGCGAAATTTTTCGAAAATATAAATATTGAAACCTCTTATCCAATTTTTTTTAGTTCAAGTTTAAAATTAGCATATTAAAAAAGTAGCTTCTACCGTCAAATTAGAAGGTCCAAAGATAATTAATAAGGATGACACCTCTTTTTTTTTATTATTATTAAAACAATAACATATTGGATAGAAAAAAATTTCATAACTTAACCCGCAAACTCATAACTCGAATCATGGACTTTATCGGGTTAACAACTCTTTTTTTTTAAAAGAAAATTACTTAATGATATGATATTAAAATAGACACTCACAAAATTAGGTATCAACTAAATATTAAGATGTTTGTTTGATATTGTAATAGTCTCACAAAAAGCAAACAAAAAAAAATTATAAAGACCAATTCAAAATTAACCAAATATTAAAGGATTAAAATGAAAAGAAAAACAACTCAAAAAGATAAAATTCAAAGAGAAAAATAAATGAAAGGAGTTTTTTAAAGGCAAAAAAAACAATGTAAGAGTTGATTCTACATAACTTGGTTGACTTGATGGGTTCAAACGCAATTTGAACAATCGGTAAAAGCATGTTTTGACTTTAAAAAAATATCAAGATGATATTTTTTTTTTTAATATTAAGACAACAATATATTGTGACTTAACTCGTAAAAGCACACAACCAAGATCATAAACTCCATTGCGTTTAAAAAATTTTATTTTTTAAAAAATTATTTTTTATTTAATGATATGATAAAAAAATAGATGTTTGTAAAACTTAAACACCAAACAAATATGGAGACATTTGTTTGAGGTTGCGATAAACTTTCATAGAAAAAATCAAATAAATAATAACAAGTAATTTAAAATCAATAAAATATTAAACAATAAAATAAAATAAAAAATCAAAATAGAATAAAAAAAAAAGTTTGAAAAAAAATAAAGGTGCTTAACGTGTTCATATAAATGGTGAAGCAACATAATCTTTTCCACTTCATTTAGCGTAGAGAAGAATATACATGTACGTCCCTATTACAACCTTTACAAGCCAATTTGTACATGTTGGATACGACAGAAAGTTATTTCTGATAGGAGCATTGATTTGTAAGGACTAAATAATTGTCTGTATCATATATTCTCTAAACAATTTGACTTTATACGGTCCTTGGAAATGCGTACGAATTCCATCATTTTATACAACTTGTCCATTTTCGTACTATATCATTAAAAACAACTTTCAAATGATCAGATTTTGTTAGAAAAATTGTTTTAAAATCATGGTTAATTGGTTTATATAAAGCTAAATTTAACATGGATTTGACTTATTTTTAAAAATGAAATTTTATTAAAAATTATTCTTATATACAGATTTTTTTAATATAAAACATTAATATAATTAAAATACATCCTGAATGAAAATTAATTTCTAATAATTCTTTGGTGGCATGTTTATTGTGAAATCAAATATCCCATACAAGTGAAATACAAGATCATCATGTAATCTAATTTTTATCTCACCTTTACTATTTACAATCTTAAGATTTTAGATATTGTTTATATCTTTGTTTAGTTTATACATTTATTTATTTTTGACATTTAAAGTTGCAATCTTCGTTTTTAGTTTATACATTTTGTCTAAATTCATGACCATTCAAATTGTTTAAATAATTTTATTATGAGATCATGCATGTTAAAAGGATAACATATTGAGCTAAAAAAAAATCAAAATGTGATTATATAAAGTTGCATGGTTTCAGTACTTTTGTTTATTGGAGTTCTTATTTATCTACAATAATTCTTCATGTTTATATGTTGAAAAAATTCATACAGTTAATTTAAACTTTTAGCTGGCATTCAAACTTTTATTTGCTTAATTGTTTTAAGTTTTAGTTTTATAATATTCTTTGCTTTAGTATAGTCAAATTTTAATTATGGCTGTTTTTTTAGAATAATCACGTCTTCAATTTAAAAAAATGGTAATTACAACTAATATTACTTCATCAAGTACTACTTCAATAAAAAGAATTCCACTATCACTTTTTTTTTATATATATATGAGAAAATGAGAAATTAAATAGATTGAACTTCAAGAAGTGGCAACAAATAATATTATTCTATTTGACCATCTTGGTATGGAATCTGATCCTACAACACTGATAGTTGTGGATATATGAAATCATAATGATTTTGTACGCATGAATTATATCTTGAATGAATTTGACAATACACTATATAATATATATAGTTTGATAAAAAGTGCAAAGACACTATGAAAGGTTTTGAACAAAAAAAAACAAAAATGAAGATGTTGGTATGAAAAAGTTCACAGTTAACAATTTTATGGACTTCAAAATGGTTGAATCAAGAACTATTATAAGCCAAGTTCAAAAGTTTCAACTCATGTTATGATATTCATGTTCAGGTTATGTATTTGAGAGAATCCTTTCAAGTAGCTACAATAATTAAAAATTACCCACCATCTTAAAAAGACTTCAAGACTTAATTTAAGAATAAGCATAAAAAATAAAAGTTAAAGACTATATTTTTTAGGTTTAGGATAAAAGAGGATAATAAATTTCCTAAAAAAAGAGTCAACTCTTCTAGCATGGCCTCCAAAGTAAACATTATAAAACAAGTGGTAAAAGTTTGTTAGGAGAACTTGTATATAATTATTCATCAAGAGAAATAATATTAAAGCCTTTAAATATTGAGATGTTATATAACATTCTCGATAGCATTTAGAAATTATTTATTGCGTATTATTATGATGAAAGAAATCCTAGCTATAATTTGATAATTTCCTGCTTTTAATAATTTTTATAATTTGGTATACTAAATGAAGTATAATATAATACTCTTAATAAAAAAAAATCACATATAAAAAAATCACATATATAAATGAGAAATGTTTATTTCTTTGATAATTTAAAAAAAAATATATTTTATTTTCTAAAGCATTCTTGAATTTGAAAGATGTTCATGGTGAAAATGAACACTATTATGAGAACCAAAATAAATCTTCAAGTAGAGAATTATACGAGTGTTATTGACTTGTTTTATATAAAAAACTGAATAACTCAAGATATCGTGTTCACTATTTAGTCGAGTAAATCCAATAATCCTTATCTCTATGAATTTTAAAATATTTTTAAACAAATCATGTAATTTTCATTCATATAGAGAATTGTTAGAAAATCTGTTTTAAAACCATGATTAATGGACACATTTGAGATCAAATTTAAAATGGATTCCACTAACATAGAACATTAATGTGATTTAAATATATCATAGATGAATAAGAAATTAATCTTAAAGAATCCTTGGTTTATATGTTTGTTGTAAAACTCAAAACTCTCTATCCCACGTAAATAAATACAAGATTGTCTTATAGTTTATTTAGTGGGAAGTTGAAAAGTCATAAATAAACCTAAGCATAATAGTATGAGTTTAATGTGTGCGACTTGGGCTTGAGCTCAAGGCCATGAGTCATAGGCCACAGATTCCAGGCTTCGAGTTTTACGTCTTGATCTTGAGTTTGAGTTTAATTTTTGGTAACTTATTTTGGACTTGAATTCGACTTTTATATATATATATAAAGAATTTCTTTTATCAACCCATTTATATATCCAACCCATTAATAAAGAATCTAAACAAACATCATCTTCTTGAATAATTTTTTTAAAGGAAAAAGTTCTAGTTTTTAAGGCTAAAAACTATCAGGTTTTAATTTCTTTTTATGATGAGCAAGTAAGGTAATGAAATATAAATTAATTTTGATAATTTTTCATCATTTTTTGTTACGAAAATCAGTATTAATATGAGTGGAGAGGGAAATGTTCAGTACGTTTTTGTAGCACATTTCTAGCTTTCTTCTCTATATTATTTTTAGCTTTTTAATTTTTCATTCATTTTCTCTCTATTCTAGAGCTCAAATCTTGTCCATATAGAGAGATTTTGAGTTCTAAATTTCTTTGGTTTGTAATCTTAAAGGAAGTGTATTATTTAAAGTGATGTTGTTGGAATCTTAAGAAGTTGATCGCATACATTCATTTGCATCAAGTGATAGACAATAAAACATTAAGAACAAAAGATTGATCCTTGATAACATATTACTTTTTGGTTATTCAACAAGCAAATACCTTACTTCTACACTTATTTTAGATTAATCTAAAATTGACTCTCTATGTGATTGTGCGCATGTTATGATATTTTAAATATAATTCTAGTTAAGTTTTATACATTTTTTGATATGCTAGAATGCATGTTAGGTTTTTGATTTGATTTTTATTGATTATATAAATTACATGATATATAAACTAAACAATAATGATCTCTAAATCTAATTTGTAACTCACTTTTTTATTTATATATTTTCTATTGATCTCCAATTAATTTTACTTGCTATGAAATTGAAAATGTGAATGCATCCCATCATTTTGAACTTGTTTTTTCTTGTACTATTATTTTAAATAATTGAATTTGAATTATAACATTGCGTTTTTATCACTTCCTTAATTGCAATTTATTTTTATTAAAATTACTTAATGGTTTAAAATCTAATATTATTTATTGATTATTAGATAATCTAAACACTGTTGTTTTATTAAATGTAATAGGAAAGTTTGTGTTATTTTAAAAATATTTAATGATCTATTATTATTATTATTATTATTATTTTATATAGTATAGTTTTTTATGAACAAATTTTCAATGTGCTACATGTTAAAAATGTAAGGGACCCATTTTTCTTGTTTTCTTTATACCGTTTTATTGTACTTGTTGCTACATGTTAGTCAATGTAAATAACTTGTAGAAATATTCACGAATACAAGTTAAAAATCACCACTACCATGATGTGGAAACATAATCCATTAAAAGCAAATGAGCAAATCCATACACAAAAGCAACTTTTCAAAGGCAAATGACTGAGCGCAATTCAGTCCTTATTTATGAGCCATACCCCTTTAGTTTTCGGTAGTGATTTTGAAATCATGTTTTTTTTTTTTTCAATTTGAAGTTTTTTTTTATTATTTTTTTATATTTTATATCATTTTAACATTCTAATACAATAAATAATTTTTTTTAAAAAATATATATTTAATATATTTTCAATTAAAAGATAATCTCTGCCAAACTTTATCTCTTTAATTTTTATTCCGATCCTTGGCGCTTTGTACGCGACCTCTCTGTACTGGGACCCACATTTGGACTTTCTTGAACCCCACTGTTGATGACGTGGAGTAATGATGTGGACAAAACTCTCATCATCAGCTTTCCCACGCCATCCACCTTGTTCCTTGGCGGCTATGTCGCATGGAGTTTTTTATATATTTATATATCTTTTGTTTTCAACAATTCTTTTAGCACTTTTGATGCCATGTATATATGCGTCCATAAGCACCTCCCCCTCCTCCTATCTACACCTAAATATTCTCTCTCATCTTTCTCCTTGATTTAGGCTTTAGCTATTATTAACCCAGAAAGCTCAAACATTTCTCTCGATCGATCCCAAAATCCTTGATTTGTTTATCTCTATCATGGCTAGTCAAGAAGAGGGTATCAAGCTCTTCGGAGCAACAATTACGCTGCATGACGGGCAAGTAATCAGAAAAGAAGATCAAAACAAAGAAAATCCAACCATTGACAAGAGGCCAGAGAAGATCATACAATGCCCTAGATGCAAGAGCATGGAGACCAAGTTTTGTTACTTCAACAACTACAATGTTAACCAGCCAAGACATTTCTGTAAGGGCTGCCAGAGGTACTGGACGGCAGGTGGGGCCCTTCGAAATGTTCCCGTTGGAGCCGGCCGCCGGAAAACTAAGCCACCTGGCCGGGGTGGTCCTGGTGGGTATTCAGAGGAGTGCTTGTTTGATGGCTCTGGTGGGGTGATTCACCAGTTTGAGCTAGAAGGAGTTGTTTTGGAGGAGTTGCACTTGGCAACCACCCATGGCGGTTTCCGTCAGGTCTTCCCCCTGAAGCGGCGGAGGAGCGGTGGCTCGGGTGGTCAAAACTGTTGGTGATCTTGACTTAACTCCTGTCTCCCAATTATTATCACGCGTGTATTATGTATAAAAAACCGGTTTTGCTCAAGAACCTAACTTTCTAATGGTAGTTCTATGTATGTATGTACATATTAACATCAGAACTTGATATTTTGTCTTCGATCTCTTATGTCTTCATCTGCAATTTCAATAAATAAGACCAAGTCTACAGAGAACAACAGAAACTGATAAATTACGTATTTCAAATGTTTTTGATTAATAAATAATATTATTCAATATCTTCTTATACCATAACCAAATCAATAAATCATGTAGCTAGTTGACTTATAATACCCATTAGGGATGTTTTCTCCATGTTGCAGCTCAACATGAAGATCAATGATCGCCCATACCTGGCTATGGAGAGATGCATATTAACTTGCTGATCATCACCATGGGGATTCCTGAGAAATATGAGCAGGTGATCAGGATCCATTTCACCAGAAGGCTATGATTCAATTTTAATCAAGTTTATTTTCACGAGGAATCAAAAAGATGCACGGCCAGCTAATCGCTACACGATAATGGAAGGAAGAAGGATGGACGGTGGTGCGACCATACATGAAACTTCATGGAAAAGGATGAAGCCTGCATCAATCTGAAGATATTGACTGTTATACATATCAAGAGAAAACTAATAACCGTATTAGTCATCAAAATGTAAGTTGCTAGGTTTTAACGATGACATGATAGGTGGTGACTTCACGCATGGAATGATTGAAAAAACAAACATTTAAAAGTTTTTTAAAACAAATTAAATATTAAATATTAAATATTCTTTATTTTTTATTTTTTTCAGATAATTTTTTTTATATTTTTTCGATTGTTTTGATTTGAAGCAATATTAATTTCATGTGCTATGCGACAACATCTTGGAAGTAGAGGGGCGTTGTTCAGCTCGATAGAGAACAATTTTTTTTTTTTTTTATGGGAACATGAAATATTGTTTATAAACTCTATGCTACCTAAGTGATTTTACCGAGGAAAGCTGATGAGTGTGATCACATTAAGAACATAAGATTCGGTACCTTCTCTTACTACTACTTCTCTAATGTAAATGAATCTTTTTTAATACTTTAATCTTAATTTGAAAGTAATTTAACTGCATTCATCAAATTAATTAATCAATTTGCAATGATTATATTTACTTTTATCGTCCCCATATATATATATATATATATATAAGATACGTCCTCCCGAAAAATTAAACATGAATGAGATTATAAGAAATAGAAAAATAAATGTTAGAGAGTAATTAATATAAGTCTCCCGTGATAAATTTTTTTATAATATTAGATTATTTTATCTAATTAAATTATAAAAATTAAACAAACGGTTAGTTCATCTTACCATTTTCAAGTTTAGAAAACTTTTTTCTTTAAAAAAATATATATCATAAAGTATTATAAAACTTTGGATAAACTTTTAAATGAAATTCATATGAAACATTAAGCTAGAAGCCAAATTGCTATTAATATTAAACATGGAGTAAATGATTGAAAATGGATAATGGTTTAGTACAGAGCAGTGTTATTAAACTTGGATAAGCCCTGCGGAATTGTTAAAAAACCGGCTGATAAAACGACCTGGTCAAACCCGGTTGACCTGGGCAACACCCTTTTTTTTTTTTTTAATGTGGGATTTGAAACCCATTAGTATATATATTCTATGTTTTCAAGAAAAAAATTATATTTCTTCAATGTGGGATAAAAAAACTTTTTGGTTTAAATACTTCAACTTATAAAAATAACATGATATCTTTTCAAAATGAGATTTGAAACCCTTTGTATATATACTTATGTTCCAAAAAAAAGTTATGTTTTTTTATATATATATATATATAGTCTATATTTGCATGTATTTTTTTTTTTTTTTTCATATGAAATATTAAAACTTTAAATATTTTTTTTAATTTTTCTAGATTGACCCATAAAACTTGGAACCCAACCCTTTAGCTAGGTCAACTCCCAAACCAGGTTAAATAACTATGGTACAAAAAAGGCACACGCTTTCATAATTTCATTCCACTCACCAATTTTGGAGGGCTAAGGAACTAAACCCTAGGATTTAGAGAATGATTAAATTTAATAAATTTAATTTGTTATTATATCTTATGTTTAGTATCCAATACGTTTCTATGTATCAAAGAGGAATCTCAACTAAAGAGTTAAGTTGTTAAAAAGAAGAATCCAACCAATAACTTTTTATTACTTTATAATACATATCTTTAAATCTTTAAATGAGCACTATTTGGTGCATAAATTTGAATAAAATAACCATTATCTTATATTTAATTTTATTGAAGAGAATAAGAATAATAAAATTCAAGTTTGTGACATCGTAATCATTAAAGCTTAATAGTATGTTAAATAATCATCTTAAATTAAAAAAAAAAAAAAAAAAAAAAACAAAACAAGCTAATAAGTGAAGTCTAATAAATAATTTTATATTATTCTTTAACACTACAAATTTAATTATTTCCAATTTATTCTTTATAAAATCATTCTTCAATCTATCATTTTTTTTTAGGTATTCTCATCCAAACTAAAGAATATACCATCATATAAGAAACTCAAAAGTAAGCTAATTTATCAAAACAACAACAACAATAATAAACATGAAGAAAAACCATTGTAATAAATCCTAAGGGGTGTAATTCAACTAATTAGGTTCTATGTTTGCTCTTTAGAGATCACAAGTTTGAGTCTCATAAATCTCAGGGTCACTAGATGCTTACATGGTCATTAACTTTAGAGCCTGTTGGATTAATCGAGGTGCACGCAAACTGATACGGATACTCATGTTAATAATAATAATAAAAAAAAACCATTGCAATAATGTGTGCACACATACAACTAGATCATAATGAATTCTTGAGGAAGTCTCTCCATCTTATTCTTCTAACTTGGTATTAGAGTATTTTTCACATGGCTTCTCCCTCTAATTCAAAGCATTCAAATCTTATATGTTCTCCTTCATTCTCTGCTTTATTTTTTTTTTCCTATTACTCTTTGATTTTGGGTGAAAAAAAAATATCAACAAAACACAATAATTGATATAAGATTGAAGAATAACATTATTGATAAAAAAAATTAATAATAAAAAAAAACAATCTTAAAGAGACCAAATCAAGAGAGACACACTCGATCTTGTAAAACAATACAATTCCTTCTTTCAATCAATAGTATAATACATTCAAACTAAATGTCAACCAAGGATGCTTATTTATTGGCACCCCATATACTAAGTTCTAATTGAAATGGAAAACGTAAGAAGACTTGAATATTACGTGTTATGTATAAAACTAAAGTTGCGAGGAAAATATTGTTTCTTACACCCGTTAGCATTATGGATATATATATATATATTGCATTTGACCCTTTTTTCATTAGGTTATTTTTTTAAAAAAAATTTAGTTCTTATATGATATATTTTATGGGGATTTAAAGTTGATAATTTATTTTAATTTGTTTTTTATATTATTATCGCAATATTAAAAAAACTACCTCAGCATCGTGGTATGGTCTATTTTTTAAAACATTTAGTTATATAAAAGATAATTTTAAAAAAACTAGATTATTAAATTTTGTGGAGTCAATGACCCGATTTGGGAGTTTGGCAAGGTAACTCTAGTTTTTATCGATTCACGAGTTTAGCAAGGTATTTTTTTTATTTTTTAATTGAACTTGATTATGTGATCGTTTATTTTTTTATCATATAGTTAAAAAAAAAAACATGTTATTAAATTTTAGAAAGTTCGTAGGCCTATTGACAAGTTTGGTGAGTTTAAATTTTTTTAAAAAAATTTAATTTTATCCTTCAATATTAAGACTGATTAAGAATTGAGTTTCATAATTTATTTCATTGTGTTTTCTATGAGATTATCATAGTCTTAAAAAAAATCTTAGTATTGGTTTGACACTTGATTTTCCAATTATTTATTTTTTGTTATCATATAGTTAAATAAACAATAGTTTAGAAAAAAAAAATATATTAATTCCAATGGAGTCCATTACCTAATTTGTAGGTTTGACGTGTTGACTCAAGTTATCTGATTTCACGAGTTTAGTAGGTTTACCCATCAAAACTGATATTTTTTTTTTTTAGTTTCTGATCCTTTAATTTTTCTAATTGTTTTTTTATTTATTTCACTCTTTTCAATATTAGATTAGTTGAGAAATTAAATTCATGGTTTATTTTTTTTCTACTTTCTATAAGGTTATCATGATCTCAAATAAATATTTTTTTTTTTTTAAGATTAGTGCTTGATTTTGCAAGTATCTAATGTTATCATAAAATTAAATAAAAATAATTTACAAAAATAACAAAGTTATTAAATTCATTGAGATTTATAACACAAGGTGATCAAGGTCAATCCAATATGGCATCTTCTCAAAATTAAAAAAAAAACAATTGTCATCTTAAATTTTTTTTAAAAAAGTAATGTCATATTTTTACCGGTCATCCAAATTGTATTTGGACTCATTAAATTAAATTATTCATTTTGGATCAACTTTCACATGGTTTAATTTACAACTCGAGATAGATAAGAAGTCGGATTGACGGATTTTAAGATCAAACAACTTGATTGAATTTAATGATAGTACTAAAAACAAATTTTATACTCTTAATATTTTTTTTAAGTTTAAAAGAAAAAAAAATCTGAACCGCGTAGCTGAGTCTATTTTTTTATATAATAATAATAATAATAAATGTACTTAAAAAATTTTCGTTGCGGGCCTCCATCATTACCCACATGTTGAGAACTCGACTTCAAAGAGTTTGTTTAAAGATGAAAGTCCAAAAGCTCAAGTTGTAATCATGAAATTTAGCCTCCAAAGTCCAAGTAGTGTAAAACTTTTGGACAATCATACCATTTAATCATAAATTCGAGTCCTCTTAATATTATTAAAAATTATAAAATTATTAATTTTTTTAAGATTAATTGAGATATACATAAACTAATTTAAATATTTATATTAATAATAATTAAAAAAAAAAAAAAAAACATCAAAAGCCATCACTAAAAACTCAATCTGCATCATTAGATGATAAATCCTTTATCTTGAAAATTAAATTAATATTCATGTCATTAGAAAAATTAAGTAACTAAGCGCTAGATCCACTTTTAGTCAAAGCAAGCTTCATCATTGACCAAATAAGTTCCTTAGGAGTTTTTATATAAAAAATAAAAATTATAAACACACACATGCATGTATGTCACTCTTAGACTCCAATTATTCCTATAATTTTTAGAATTTTCAATGTGAGGAGGTTAATTTTTTAAATTCTTAAATTCCCTTTCCTCACCTGCCACCACCATAGTTGAAGATGAATTGATCATGTATAGCTAGCTTTAAAAACAAGGAAGGAATGAGTTTGCTTTTAGCAATTTTCCATTAATATTTCTATTTGACTAACTACAAAAAGTAGTTTATTTTTTTATAATTTTATCTCCGTTCTTTCAAAACTTACACTACTTTATATTACTAGTGATCAATTGAATTTTTTAAATTGGATAAAATAATTAGATTACTCTCTCATATCAATAAACAAACTCAAATCAAACACTCTAACTTTCTAATACCAAAAAAACAAACTCATATAATAAAACCATAAAATTCAAGAAATCCGTATCATTAGTTTTGATCTTTTTTTTATTGATTTTAAAATAATAAAATTATCACAAACACTCTTTATTTTATTTTATTTTTTCACTATATCTCTATTTTTTTTAAAAATATATATAGTTTTTCATCAATTTTATAAATTTTATAACACTTTACAACACGCAAAAAAAAAAATCAAACAAAAAATTTAGATTATTTATTGAATCATCATTATATTTTAATTAATAATTAAAAAATTCTAATAATTAAATATTATAATTTTTCCTTCAAAATAAAAAAAAAAATCACTACCCACCACCCTCACCCATCTCTCATGTATTGCCTTGAATCGACTTGATATACCCAGAAAAATCCATACTCCACCTATATATATATATATATATAATCAACCCCTACAATGTTATACTAAAAAATTGAGAATATTGTCTCTCCAGGAAATAGCTTGCATAATATCATGCTCAATACTCATAACTTCATCTTTCAGTTGCTTTTGTGAAGATTCCTTAGCTAGAAGGTCCTTCTGCAAATTATCATCACCAAAACTTTAAGTTTCTCTATATTTCCACAGTTTCCACACCGTAACAAAATTGAAACTCCATCTATCTATGTCCTATGTCCCATGTCCAAAATCATTAATTAGACAGATTAATTAAAAGCGGAAACAAGGCGTGAAGAGAGAGAAGAGAAGAAATTAAAGACTTTTGTGAAGGATAAGTATTTAAAAGTACAAAACAATAGTAATTAAAAGAATAGAAATTAAAATATAAAAATAAATTGAATGATTGTTGTAAAATATTGCAAGTGCATACATTGAAACCGAGAGAGAGAGAGATAAAAAACAGAAATAAAAGAAGAAAAGTCAATTATCGTCAAACCACTGACAATTACTTTCCATGCATTGTCCAGTCAGATAAGACCGGGGTCTCTTTAGGAGTGCTTTTAAGCATTTTCGAAAAAAAATTTAATTTTTTTTTTAAAATTAATATATTTTTGATGTTTTCAAATCATTTTGATGTGCTGATCTCGAAAATAATTTTTAAAAAATAAAAAAAATATTTATTGACATGCTTTTTTTAAGTGAAAAACACTTTGAAAAGCAACAGCAACCACACTTCCAAACACCCTCACAATGACGAATCAACAAACATAAAAAAAAAGCTGGTTTTTCTCTACTGTGAACCACTGCACATACCATTTTAGTGCGTGTTTAGAAATATAGTTGTTATTATTTTTGAAAATGTTTTTCATTCATAAAAATATATGAATAATATTTTTTTTATTTTTTTAAAAATTATTTTTAAGATTATCACATTAAAATAATTTGAAAATATTAAAAATATATTAATTCAAAATAAAAAAAATCAAATTTTTTTAAAAATATTTTTAAAAAACACTTCTAAATAGCCTTTTAAAACAATATGGTGGCTCATTCGCTAGTACGTTTCATTGAACAAGTTGGCATCTTCTCTTCTTATTTATTTTTATTAAGAAAATTATCAAATTGCTTTTGGAATCGCGTGATTACTGCAAAAAAAATAATATGAAATGACGAATATGACCCCACAGCAAAGGCCTAAAATGTTTTGGTTCCAAGAGTAATAGAATAACTGCATTGTTTATGGTAAAAGGAAATTTCAGAAACACTTCAAGACCAAAATTAATTTTTTTTAAGGAAACTAAGTAATTTTACTATAAAATAAATTATGATCCAAATAATTATAGAATGACAAATAAATTATATAAAAAACTTTTTGACCCTCCAAAAACTAGTTCATTATTTTTAATTTTATTGAAAAGCAATAACATTAATTCACTATTATAATTCAGAAATGAATTTAAACATATTTTTCACGATGACTCTTCCACATGTTTGTTGTTCCTTGTAATGTATAGTGTGCACTCATGTGTGTACTTGTAGAGTACAATATGCTTCAAGAAACCCCGGCACGGCTGCCGATATCGTGCAGCAATTTCATCATTGTTGATTGATCCAGTAGCTCTAAAAGATTTATTTCCATGACTAGCAGTTCCACTGCTGCACTGAAACGACATTGGATTTGATTGGAAGTGTTCAAGGGAGGCCATCAATCTCTCAAAAAAGGAAAATAAATAATAAATAAATAATAATTCAATTTACCTAATCATGAATTTATTTTTTTAAAAATTATTAATTTAAATTTTATAAATTTTAGGATCATTAAAGATTTATATAATATTAACTTTAAAATTTATAAAATTAATCGAGATATATAAATTAATTCAATTATTAATATTAATAGAAAAAAAAAAAAAAAAAGTAGAGATCATTCAAAAGGAAAGAAGCACAAATACATTATCGTTATCCTTTCTGATCAAAAGTAGATTACTAATGTAGATGTCGTTATCCTTCTCTCTTGCTTTTAGCCATAAGAAAGCTTACAAAATTATGATTATGCAAATTGTGGAAGTTCTACAGAGTGTGAAAACGAATTCATAAATGCGATGAATCGCTTTAATATGTTTAAAAAATGGCTTTTGGTCTATTGCTCAAGGAATCAGGAATGTTTGCAACTAAAATTGAGGTCGAAAGTGTGAATTAATTAATAAGTGCACGATGCAGATCTTCAACAGTTGTTAAAAAGATGAAAAACCCTCGAACAAAGAAAAGAAATAATAATTATCAACTATATATAGTGATAAAAAAGAAAGAAGAAGGTTAACCAAAAATAGGATAATGTTGTCATAAGTTGATGTACTTTATATTTTGTATTTAAAAATTATATGGTGTTATAAAAGTTTTCTTAAAAATATTACTTCCTTAACTTATCCTAGAAATATTGAGACAAAAAATAGAAAAAGAGTGGGGCAAAAAAAGGAGAAAATTACCATAATACATAAATGATATTATAGAAAAAAATTGAAAGATAATAAATTTATGATAAATAAGAGAAAAAAAAAAGTCAAAGTCAAAATTCATAATAATATAATATCATAAAAAATAGTTGCATTAATGAACAATCAAATTAATCAATTCAATCAAATAAAATTTATCAGGTACCGAAAAAGATTGAGGGTTCATTTTCAAAAAAGATTATATATGGTTATCGACTGGGAATTAGCTAAAGAAAAAAGAGGGAAACTTGGTTTGACTATTGTAATTCATTCCAAATACTAAGAATTATTGCAAATGAAATAATAATCATACAAGGTATGTTGGACTTCCATTCTCTCGTATTTTTATAAATTACATTTTAAATACCTAATTAATATAAATTTAAAATTATATAAAAAAAACAAATATATCCTTATATATAACATAACAAAACACACAAATTACATATCAATTCACCCAAAAATGGATCGAATTTTCAACTTAGATTTCTTCTCATATATAATTTTGTTCTTTCTACTGTTGTGTTCGTTTGATAGAACTTCTCTTTTTTTTTTTTTTTTTTTCTGGGTTTTTATTTTGTTAAATGGGAGTGGAAGCTTCATGTTTCAACTCCTTTCTTTTCCCACAACAAGTCAAGTTTTTCGGTGATGTATCATGCTTCTTTTTTCAATCCCCACCAGGCATACTATCATCTCATCTCCCTCAATACAATGGCTTGTGGTGTTCCAAGCCCTTTTTCTTTTTATCTCACTATGGTAATTTGCAAGTTCGTGCTCTTTGTCATCATGGGTCCACTCAGAATCTGGTTCTCACAATTGGATTCTCCTCCATTTCTTGGAAATCAAGCGTGGTGAGAGTGAAGTGGCAATTTCTTGGGAGGAGAGAAAATGGCAAATGATTCGTAAAATGATTCCATATGAATTCGAATTGAGATTCCCATAACTCGAATTGGAATTGCGAGAATTGGAGGTGTAGCAGAAGAGTTTGAGTGGTTGGGCATTTAAGCAAATTTTATGATTTGGGATTTGCTGCTTGTGTTTGAAGTATTGGTTTGGTGGGTTTTAGGTTTAGTTTAGAAGAGTTGAAATGAAGTTTTGGTTTTGTTGATGTAAACTTATGTTGTGGATAGTTATAATAATTGTTTCTTTATTTAAATATATATTAAAATAATATTTTTTATATTTTTAATATTAGGACGGAGATTTAAAAACACTAAAGAAAAATTATTCTAAAATTAAAAAAAAAAAAAAAAAAAAAAAAAAAAACCTTTGGTTGAGGCCAAACACCCTTTAAAATTGTGTTTTATTATTTTATGGTCGACCCTTGTATTAATAAATAAAGTTGGGATTGTTAAATTGGTCATAAAAGGTTGGTGGAGCCATCACGAGAATAGAATTTGAGATCCATTGTTGTGCTCGTCTTTGATCCTTCACTACTAAACTTTGATGTTGAATACAAGTTGGTTTATGATTTTGCATCTAATCTTGAAAGATATGAATTTGAGATCCATTGTTGTGCTCGTCTTTGATCCTTCACTACTAAACTTTGATGTTGAATACAAGTTCGTCTGTAAATGGATCTTGGAAAGTTCTTGCTGAGATTTCTTTTAGCAAGATAAAGCTTTTTCCAAGGACAAGTATACATGTTAATAGCATTATTTATTGAAGTTTGTTCTAGCATGGGTAGAATTTTATTTTTTTTAATCTATTTATCTGTTAGGGTTTTATTAATTTTCTTTCAATTTAATGATAAAGTTATAAAATTATTGCAAGGATTTTTTTAGTTATTATTTTAAATATAATAGTAATCTTTTAATTTTTTCAAACTAATTTATTGACTTTTTCTTTATATGTTCTCTTATATTATACTTGATATTCAAATATAAATTATCACGCACATAAAAACTATTGGTTAGAAATTAAACTAAAATAATTAATTGAATATAACTTGATTGTAAATAAATTTTAAAAATTAATAATTAAAACATAATTTATATATATAATTATAATTCTAAATCTAAAAAAATCAAGTAAGAACTTGATGGAATAAGTTTTTAACATTACCTTGAAATAATACATATAATATTATTCAAGTAGTAAATTGATATTTAACCATTTTTAAGTTTTCTTATACCTCTTATTTTCTAGATAATGCACGATAACATTATAAAACACCTAAAAAAAAAAGTTAACTAAAAATATAACAATTCATTTTTCCTAAAAAGATTTAGAAAACATCTCACTAATAATTTATGTGAATTATCATTAAAAATTTGTAATTTATAAGAGCTTAACCTCAAAGCAATTATTTCAGGCTTTGATAAAGGTTTAGGAGCAAGCTAGGGGCAAAAAAAAAATATTGAAGTAGACAGAATAAAAGCATAAATATATTATGGAGAAGCAGTTTTTTTATATTTCATCATCAATTCAATTATTTTACATCTTTCAACTAGTGCCCTACCTTGTGGTACTTGAGAGCTACAAGCTAGCAGCAATATACATGGAGGATTCTTGTTGCTTTAGGCTGTCTGCAACATGAGAGATCACCCCGGTGCCAGCATTATGAAACCATTCATTTTTCACCTGAAATGTGAAAAAAAAAAAAAAAAAAAGAAGTTAAATCAAGAAGGGAACCAGCAAAGTAAAGTTATCATAACCCAAAACAAAAATGGCGACAGTACATGTATGTTGTTATGAGCAAAGAAGGGCCAGAATGCTGAGTGAAAGCTGACATCAACTTTTTTCCATCCCAACCTCTGCAAGCCACTTATCATTTCCTCTGTTAACATACTGAAAGCAATCATTACTCTTGTCATGGGACAACGAACAGATAATTCAAAGATATTGAATGGGGAGGAACTCTTAAATGCCACGTATGGTTTTACCTTCCATGAGTTCATGGTACTCGACTGTATTTTTCACGCTGGGCTCGTTCTGTGCTGCCTCCTTTGCTTTGGCAGCTTCTGGAGGAAAATGGGGGCCGTCGGAAGAAACTGGGGGACAATATTCAACATCTACAACGTGCTTGTAACCATCCAAAGATCGCATGGGAGGCTGTCAATTTAGAAATGTCAAAACGATGCAGAAACATTAGAAATCTATCTTAACACTGATATTTGTTTATCCAAATAATTATCCATTGCTGCTCTTTCTAGCTTGAAAGCTACAGTAACATGTAGCATTTGGAATTAGTGATTTCCAAGAAGCAAGACGGTTTCTTACATTTAGATTAATTCCTTTTCTTAGACTTCCAAAAGATTTTTCACATGTTCTCACTTCTGATCCTCAAGCACTCAGAATTCACGAGGAAAAAAAAATATTTCCAGGACATGGCACTAGGAATCCGAGGCCACTGCTACCTAATTTGCACCCTATTTTTTTTTTTTTTTACATATTTACTACTCAAGAGTAGCCAGATCCTGAAGCACTCGATATTTCACTTACAAAAGAACTTCCCTTGAAAACAAACTCTCAAATACTTCCCTTCCAACCTTAATGTAACCTTAATGATCAATTTACATGTTTATTGAGCAGAACCAAAGCCTCCCTGCATCTTATTTCTACTCAAGTCTTCAGAGGTCATATTAGAAGAGTTATGCTAAAAGAATACATTTCAAAGTAATCTTGAGCTCAAAGTTCCTAGAAATGTTGCTTTAATTGGACACGTCCAAGAGAAAGTTATCCATACCCAATTCTAGTTCTTTGCAGCAATGTATGAATTCTATACTGCACCGCTAATTCCACAAAGGTAGTAACTCTAGCTAGACATGGCTGTTGTAGAATCCCTACTTGCCTATTATGATTTTCCTGACATACAGTTTTATCCCAAGACTTGTAAAATATCTCAGTGAAAAAGTTGATAATTTCTCATAAAAAGAAAATGAACAAAATGCAGGAACCGTGAACATCTGATAACATGATGATTTTGACTATGAAAACAAGTCAACTGATTCATAAAAACAGATAACAGGTTTGAAGTGAAGAGAATAATCAACATCAGCATTTCTTCTTGAAAAATGAATATGACGGACACAAACTCACTCCAATTTCTACAAGGACACTCGGCCTTACTTATTATGCTTGCACTCATAATGATAAAGCAACTCATAGATAACAGCATTTAATTTATATATTATGTTTTAACTTGAATGGTATCTTTAATTATGCAGTCAAAGATTGTTAACAATAGTTGTGTCAAACAAAGTAAATAAGAACTATCAACTCACCGTGACAAGTTCCATCTCTCTCCTTATGGAGGATGTACGCCAACCAACCATATCTAGTTAATGTCAAGGAAGCTGAGCAAATGCCGAGAAATAAGACAGCTAAATGTGCAAAATAGAAGATGGCATGTACTAGGATACGATCATACGATACATTTGCATAAAGAATACGACATCTAAATGCACCAAGAGCAGATCTGGAGAGAAAAAAAGCAAGAACCATTTAAGAACCATTAGGTTACGCAGGCAGAAAAAGGAATTGTTGTCTCCAATCACAATGACATTTTTCCACTTACAAAAACTTCCCATCTTCAGAGTCTGATGTCATTCTCAGAAGAAGAGATGGCTTGTTAGGTTTACCATCAGTGAGAAACAGTTGACTGCCAGTTCTACCCACAATAATAGGAGCTATTGGAAGAGCAAGTTTCTCTAAGATGGGAATACCCAATAGAAATGGAAGCTGAAAAGAAAACAAAAATAGCTAAACGAACTACACTTTGTGAATGCTAAGCAAATACCAATTATGTGAGGAAAAACATTATAACATACAGATAATAGCTGTCCATTCTGTAGGAGAATTAAAATTAACATATTCAAAGAAGATAATAAAAGATTATTGACAGTAAAGAAAATCATTTAAGTTCAGCTTATGTTGCATTGTTTTTAATCCTAAACTGTACTGCAAATGACTGACACTGGTGCAAACAACCAATAAACATCCAAACCATAGTGTTGCAAACAACCAAAAAAGAAAATTTAGATTTATGTTTATCAAGAATCATTCATAAGATAATGTAAGATAACTTGAAAAAAAAAAAGAGCTTAAGGTAATAGGTGATGCAATGGAGCCCAGATTCGTCAATATTGTATGATCACTACATGGTACTACAACTAAATATTAAGAACCAGTGTCCAGAACAAACCTGCTTTCTGCCTCTCACCCCAAGATGTGGAGTTGCCAAGGTAATAAAATTAATTGGTTCCAACCCGGCAATCATACCTCGTCTTGAGGAACAAGCTGTATTTGAATTAGGCAGCGAAGTATCAGCAGCCACATCAATGGATTGGCCAGTATTTACAGCAATTTCTGAATAAAGCACAGAAATAGCATATCTTGCAAACAAGCCACCTAGAGAATGGGCTAAAAAGGAAATCCTTTTCAGGCTATCTCTCTTCTGTACAACTCGCATAACCTGTTCATAAAATTGATAAGGAGGAAAATCATTGAATATGCAGCACCTCCATTCCCAACAAGCCAAGAACCTACTCGAAACTACCAAAAGTGAAAACTTAATAAATATATTTTGCAAAGATGTCAGTACTCACTTCATCTGCAAGTCGCTTTCCTGCTCCATCAATCCCAGAGAATGTTTTAGTGTAGGTGTTACACGAACTTGCTGCAGAAAGACAAAAAAACAATAAATTTCAACTGACCAGATTCCCAGCGTAACTCTGACTAATTGTATAATAAATACAGATTTGATAACAGTATTCATGTAAAAACAAAAGTCATTAGTTGAAAAAATAAGATATCAGATTTGCAGAAAACTCTGACCACATGCATGCCTCTGATAACTGAACAGACATCAAGTACTTCAACACGGTGTCAAAGCCACTCTACTTTGGTGACAAAAACATTTCAATCTATCATCCCCTAATTTGGTGTTTGTGGATGCTCAAAATTTTCTTCATCTTTCTGATTATTTTCTACACCATTTATCAACTTCCAAAAACAATATCGAAATACACAATGGTTAGGCATGTAAGAAAGGAGAGATCACCAGAATAAGGGATGAACATACCATATATTAGAAAGTTTTTTCCCAAGCGTCTTTTTAACTCTGCTTCCACGTATGTCCAGTCACTTGGACTGCATTTGTGAATGATATCAATTTAGTACTTGTTAAGAATTAAAAGCCAAAAAGAAATGTTACCACTAAATTATAGCGACTGGGTATATTTACTTGGTGAACTGTGTTTGGTCAACATATACCTAGCCAAAATGCCATGTACGAGAACAAGAAGATGATCAGGTTCACTTTTCCCATTCATTGCGCCGCTGGATGATGAAAATCTTCCTTTAGTGGCAGTATTCGTAGCTTGAGATTTAATGCCTTGGGGTTTCCAGTTATTATTTACACCTGCAAAAGATTATCTAATATCCTCAAGGACAGTTGAACGTACATGAATACATACAGAATTGCAAAAAAAAAACAGAAGAAAACCAGAGCATATTTGCTTATTAGACACACACACACAAAGAAAATGCACGCAGACGCAACAAACCTGTTTGTGCATGCAAGAGATAAGTTAAGCAGGCCAGGTTATACTAACAGAGATATTCAACAACGTTTCAACAAACAGAGGCTTAGAAAAATAATAGCAGCTATTCATAAATTGCCAATATAATGTGTGATCGCTTATTATTGAAAAAAAAAAATTGTTTTTGGAAGTTAATCGTGCCTAATTTTTCCAGAAGGACATAATAATCCCGTATACTGAGCTTGTGCTTAGGATACCTAAATTACAGATGGTAGATTTCTCTTGAGACGACAGTATGCTGAGCTATTGAGAGGTCGAATCTGGTGATGTTACCAAGACATTTAAGACCAATGGGATTTATTTTGGATGGACAGCATGCCTAGATCAAACACCCACACCTAAGTTTGACTCTTTTAATTCTCTTCTGTAACTGTCCTCTCTACAGTAGAGTGGCTATGTAATTTATTTTCAAATTCAATAGGGGACCGATCAACACACTTTGATAAACTAGTTCAGTTTAAATGGAAGGCATGTAATAGTTAAGACGAAACAAAAAGCTGTTTGTGGGCGATTTTTGTCTCTCCTGACAATGGAATTTGGTCCCTGACAGTTTTTCTCTCCAAGTCTGTACCTTCTCTACATCCCCCCCAACCATTCCATTTTTGTGCAGAATTTATAACGCTAGAGCAAGAAAACTTGCATGAAAAATAATAATAATAATAATAATAATCCTGGCATGAAGCTATATGAGGCTCAATACAAGCAAAATCAATACCCAAAAAGTCAAGAAGAGAAAAGAAAAATCCAGTGATTTCTTTCAACATAACAGAGGGAGGGAGGAGCATAAGAGCAGTATCCCACAATCCTATAGCAAAAGCCTAAATCAACTCAATCTCGCAATTATCCAAACCTTCACAAATACCCAATTGAGGTTAATTAATAATTACAATTTTAATAATAATAATAATAATGGCTGCTGGAATTCAGAAATAAAAAGAAGAGTTGTTAGAAATACCAACCAGAAGAAGAGAAGTTCAATCCGTGGTGGGAGGAAGAAGAAGAAGAAGAAGCGGAAGAAGAAGAACCTACACCTACACCTACACCTCCACTTCTTACATTAAAATTACAATTATTACTAAATCTTGGAGAAGGAGAATATCCATATCGAGCAGCTTGGAATAACGATGCCGAAGAAGCTGTTGCCATCTGCAATGCCCTTGCTTCTTTATATGTGTATATTCCCACCTTTACGGCACGCCCTATCAGCTCAGCTATACAGAGAGAGAAACGTGGCCGAAATTTTCCAAAATTCCCGGTTCCCAATGTTCCGCTGCCATTATCGTCAACATCATGATGATGATGATGGTATCGCCAGGCCCATACGTATGGATTGGATCCCCATGTCTGAGTTGAGATTAGATTGCTTCTTTTGTATCTATTAGGCCCACAAAACAAGAATAAATTAATGTGAGTCGAAGATGTTTATCATTTGTTCTAGCCAATGGGGTTCTGCCAATTGTATGACTTGAATCACTTGATGTTCAGATAGATACAGATTTGATAAAAAAACAAAAAATATATAAATTATCGATTCATCTAAACAACTCGAATTATCTAGTTTAAACTAAGGGAGTGCTTATAATTATTTTAAATAAAGTTTTTTTAAAAAATTATATTTTATTTTTTTTAATTAGTTCATGTTAAAAATAATTTTAAAAAAATAAAAATAAAATATTATTTTAATACAAATCAAAAGGCAATTTGAAAAACAATTATTACTATATTTTTAAATATTATCTAAAAATAATATTTTATTGTTTTATTTTTTTAATATAAATAAAACTAGATTTAGTTAATTTAATTTAATTAATTAAATTTCATCAAGTCAATATTTTATTATTATTACAATCTGAACTCTAGGTTTTTAAATTAATTTTTGATAAGGTATGAATCCATTTATCATGCCAAATTATTAATACTTATTAATTTTGGCGAACACATTTCTTTTCCATTTTCTTAAGAAAAAAATATTTTTCATTTTAACTGATTTATTTATATTAGTCATTTCAACGTAGAGCAAGGAACAATTATCTTTTGCTAATTTTAGCACCATGTGAGATATTTCAGAATGGAAGCAAAATATTCCACGTTAGAGTAGATATTTTAAGCATACATTAATATATAAGTATTATTCAAACAGACTCCTCTGGAAATTCAACCTTTTTCCATTGGGTTATAGGGTAGCTGTCTTAAATTGCATTAAAACATAAAAAACAAAACCTTGAGTATGAGGTTACTTGACGGAAAAAGACTTTCGAATATCAAACTAGTAAATTATATTTTTTTATTATATTATAATATAAATAGCAAATTATACTATATTTTAAAAAAGACATTTAACAGGTGTTGAGGACGTAAACTTATTATATTATATACATAAATTATTTGTATTATAAACGACACTGTAATATCTAAAAGGATTTTTTTTTTTATATAAGTTAAAAAGTGTTATTTGGTCTGGTTTAATTGTGAAATCCAATGCTATTAGATCTGGCTAAGCTCCTAAATATTTCTAATTTTATTTTTTTCTTTAGATTTTTTACTTTTCTCTTATTTAATTGTTTTCACATAGTAAAGTATTTTTATATCATCATCATCTTCAAATAAAGTATTTTATATAATAGTATCATTAACGGCATATAGCATAGCAGTGCTTAGTACACCAGCAACTAATTTTTTCTCCTTTAATTTTTTTTTTCTTAAGATATTTTCAATTTTTTTTCTTTTTTAATTTTTTTTTCTTTGCTTTGATTGAATTTTTTTTATACTATAGAAAAAAGAATTAATTAATATGATTTTTTATATATATATTGTATAAAAATTAGGTGATAATAATTTTATTTTTAATTTCAAACAACTTTTTTATTTGAAGAAAATATCCTACATATAATGAAGTGAAGCAAGAGTCAAATAATTAGTTTATTTATGTAATTTATAGTATAGGTAAAGGTAAATACATCAGTTTTCTATAAAAAGAAAGAAGAAAAAGAAAAAGAAGAAACTTTTGGTTTCACAAGATCTATAAGCAGTCTGCAAATTATATAGTCGTACGTGCTCTGTTCAACTCGATCGAAAGATAAAACTCCGAAGAATACCATAGAAAGAATTGGATTGAAACTTGAAAGACAGAAAGAGGCATGGATCTAAAAAAAATATATGGCTAAAAGAAAACAATTACCCTATCTTTATATGGACTCTAAAAAAATTCAGTGTTTCTTGAATAAAAGGGGCAAGACCCAATTACCCTTGCTTCAAGTGCAGTTACATTAATATACAATCTCAATCTGGTTGAAACCCTTCACGAGCCTAAAATATCCAAAAAAAAGTCGACACATGTTTACACTGTAGACCGAGCCCAAGCAATTGGGGCCTCAAAGCCCCTATAAATTATTCCAAGGAATCTTCATCTAAAATCTAACTAGTTAAATGGTTTGCCCTATGCTGACCAACTTTTTTCTCATAAAAAAAATATTAAAACTATTTAAAATTCTAGAACATTAGATTCTTCTACAAAGAAAGATCTAAAAGCCTTGAATCCAACATTGTAGTCAGACACAACACTCTTGGACATGACATTGCAGCCGCACCTAACACTCTTAGGTTTGACTGCAACTATAGGCCTAAGAGTCTTGGGTCTAGATGCATCGCTAAGCTGAATAATGTTGGGTCTGGTTGCAACGCTAGACCCAACAGTAATAATAATAATATTTAACTTATCTGATCCAAGTTCTTATAGTTTTTAATTTCTTAAAAAAAATTATAGTTTTTTTTATAGTAATAATATATTTTTTTCAAATTTATTAATGATAATAATAATAGTTTTACCTTTCAAATCAAATCTATGGTATTTTTCAATATGTATAATATTTGTTTTCAAATTTATTAATTATAATAAAAATAACAAAATTTATAATATAAAATAATAATATCTTTCATATTAATAATAATATTAAACTTGCATGACCAAAGTTTAAGTGTGTTTAGTTGCAACACTATGTCTAGAGCTTTAGGCCACTCATAAACGCTAGACCCAAGAGCTTTAAGTCTAGCTGTAATATTGGACCCATTAGACTTAAGGCAGAATGTCGAACCAAAGAACCATGAGGCAGGTAAGGCTACAATATCCAAGGGACTTGGGTCTGCGCCATGCCACACCTAAACAACTTGGATTAGGCGTTCTTTTTCAGCCCTAAGTTTATTGAATCTATAAGGGGATACTAGACCCAAGTTAATAATAATAATAATAATAATTGATTTTACCTTTCAAATCAAATCTATGTTTTTTTTCTTCAATAATAATAATACTTACTTCAAATTTAATAATATTTATAATACTAATAATAATATTAAACTTCTCTGACTCAAGTTTTTGTAGTTTTTAATCGCTTCAAATAAAATTTATGGTTTTTTCTTCGATATTAATATTTTTTTAAAAAAGCATTATTAATGATAATAATAATAATAATAATAATATTCATATTTATATTCATATTCATATTAAACTTGCCTAAATTCTTATAGTTTTTAATCACTTCAAATCAATTTATAATTTTTCTTCAATACTAATAATATTTTATTTCAAATTTAATAATAATAATAATAATAATAATAATAATAATAATTTTTAATTTTACTCCTCAAATCAAATCATGGTTGTTTTTCCATATTAATATATATTTTTTTCAAATTTATTAATTATTATATTAATAATATTAATTATAATAAAAATAATAATATAAAATGCATCACATGAAAAAAAACAACCCCACCCATGCTGCATGTTTAACATGTTTATGTGGCAAAGATAAATCTATCATTAAACTACTTTAATCTACAATAATCTATATCTAGGTAAACTACTGTATAATATATAAGGAATTAACTTTACTGTATCATAAAATTTCATTCAAGACAGCTAAAATACATCTTTTATACAAAATGATAAGAAAATTCAAAGACATTGTTCAAGTCATGCCATTACATGATGGAGCAAGCATGGGGATTTTCATCACTGAACATGGCACTAGCCTCTTCATCAAAAATGGTGGCATAAGGTGGCTTTTGATAGCAACCAAACTCCTCGTCATTGTAGCCATGCTTGTGGTAGTTGTACGAAGAGGTAGGCATTCTTGTATAGTGATTAGCTACTTTTGTTTCGTGATATTGCTTCTGGTAATAGTATTGCTGGTTGAAGTTGTAGGATTCTGGATTGTAAGGGTATGGCCATAGCTCTGCTCTTCTTCCTGTCTTCCTCACTGCTTTAAGAACCTTTCTCTGGTCTGCCCATCCCATCACTGTTACTTTCTGCATAGCCATGTCTATATCGATGTCATCCACTCCTGTGAAGCAAACAAAAACCATGTTTAACCATACACACACACGAGAAACAATCAAAACACTTGAAATGAACGCATCATAAAATACCATCTAGCTTTCGAATAGCCTTCCTTATCTTGGTCTCGCAGCCAGCACAATCCATATGCACTCGCATCTCTGTGATCTGAAACATGAAAACAATGGCTTAGCTTGGTCTGCATCAAAACCAAATACGACGAAGAAGAACGACAGTAGTTTAATGGAGTTCATACTATAATAGATGAAGCACTAAATCGACATATAGTTAACCCTTTTGACGATATTGCATGCTAGCTAGGCCAGAATCTACCTTTTATTTTAGCCATATGAGCTAGATTATATAAGAACACTGCTGTTATCAAATAAAGGAGTAGCATGCGGTTGTGCGACTCTAATAGTTATTTGATGAACAGCATGCACGTTTTACAATGGCCAACACAACCATTAGCTAGCTAGAAAAAGGACAGGTAACAAGAATATAGATAGCATTTGTCAAGACAGAGGGAAGAACACATCATGCAAGGTAAAGAGAAGGATATGTATAGAAATTAAGCAAGAGAAAGAGATCTTACAGTCATCTTGGGGGCTTAGGAAATCTTAGAAATCTAGCTCTTGTTGTTTTTTTATATCTTGAACTCTGAGTATGTATGAGGATACGGAGAATGATTTGAGAAGTGCGTGATCTATATATAGAGAGAGCGCAGGAAGCATCGTCTCATTTGCTCGTTTCTGCTTGGGAGGCAAGGCATGAAAGAGCGATGAGAAAGAATATGACATATATACGAACGCCCCACAGACCTGTTCTTGTTTCTTTCTTCAAGTTGCTTCTAAGCGACAAAACTTGAACAAAAAATCTGCGGAAAATGCATAGCAGCTGCTTATATGTCAGATTGCAGCTCCTACTATTTTCTCAAGCCATAAAAATTAAAATACTAGAAATTAAGAGATATTCTCGTATTACTAATAATTAAATGCATTGTGTGGAATCTAAACTTAGATTCAAGCTTATATTACCATTATATTTCTCACACGTCAAAGGTTCCTTGTAAGTATGGATATCTGATTACTTTTTACGTGATAAGCCAGATATCAAAATTCCTAGAAATACTTTTCTTCTTAACGAAGGATACAAAATCTTCTTATTGGCTAAGGATCATATTACTTGTTTAATTAATTAACTATTTATTAATAATATTCCAGATTTTGCCTGGAACCCATGAATCTTTTTGGCATAATTAGAAACCGCGTAGGATGTCAAAATTAATGCGTTTGAAGAAAATAAATGGCGACTCGGGCTAATTGCGGCGGCATGAATGAAATGGTAGCGTAAAAATGAGCTTTCATATGCTACCTCCAAGCTCAATCCTACCTACCTTCCTATATTGCTCGATCTTTCAACTGTTAAACCAAGGCTGGCTTAGCCTGAAGCTGGGCTGGCCTAAATGATGTTTAGTTTGTTAATTACTATCTTGTAGGTCCAATCAAGAGCTAGAAAAGCAACTTACAGCTCAATAATCAACAAATGTGCTGGTTAATTAACAATTAATAACAATATTAAAAGGTGTAATTTAACTTATAGACATGCTCTAATAAGTAATTTAATTTTTAAAAATTATCAGTTCGAGTCTAATAAATTTCAGAATATTATTAACGGTTTATTTAATTATTAATTTTAAGAGCCATTGAATTAACCAAAATACATACAAAAAAAATAATGGCTGATGAAAGAGCGTTCAAGTCGGTGCAAATGCAGGGTAAGATACTCGGCAATGACCTCGTTGGAAATTGCTGTCAATCCGCTGCCGTCATTGGCTCGATAATGATTTGTGGGCAAGTTGGCCAGAGAAAAACGAAAGCTTTCCTGTCCTAATATTGAAGAGACTATGATATAAATATTGATTTAATAATAAGGCAGCGCTTATCCATCACCTTTTGCAATTTCCAGGCAGCCATCCGATGGTGTCTTAGGTTTATAAATCTTATAAAAATTGTAGCAGCTTTAATCAGTACTATATATTATACAGAACAATTTTCTTTTCATTACTATATACTACATTGACAAAAAAAATAAAAAAATTGAGAGAAGTAATCATTCTCATATCCTATACAACGAGAATATTTAAGGAAATGGATAGACAAATTCCAACTCACAAATTAATCGGAGAACTTGATTAATGATATTTGATCACAAAAGGATCGATGGATGACTCATTTTCAATTTTCTTTGTATAATTAATATTGTACTCATTGGATTAGGGATTACATTCCCAACTCCATAATTTGCAATTTTATCTTTTGAAGTTGTTAAATGATTAGGATTCCTCATGATTTTACTAGATTGTTAGAAGTAATTTTAAAGACCTCGCTATCTGAAGATAGTTGAATTATTCAAGTCTTATGATTCTTTACTTTATATTCATATATTTTAAATTTGCGATTACTTCCTTGAATATTTGAAATTTTTTGGTGGGTTAACCACTTAATAAAAAAGAAAACTCCTTAGTGCATGATTACTACTTTTAAGATAATAATAAAAAAAATTAACTGGTTATGAGTATAATTTTTAAACTTGGTTTCATAATCGATCTAATTCAAAATTCGAGTTATAGGTTTTGATTGGGTTAATGAATTTTAATCAGGTTATTTCGGATTGACTCTTATTTTTATATATATATATATATATAAAATCAAGTGATGTTTGTTAAAAAGATAAATAAACAGTCGATGAGTTGCAACCTGATTTTTTACTAGATTTTGCCGAGTTAATCAAGTAACTGAGTTAACCTGAGTTTTTTTTTTTATTTTTTTTAACTCGTTCTGATTCCAGCTCCAAGTTAATTACTTTTGAGTTGATCCATGAAACCAAATCCGTTTTAAATCTATGGTTATAATTGAAAAATATTAGAAATATAGCTAAACAATAAGCAACTACTTGCCTAGAAAGAAACAAAGAATACATTTGCTCAATTTCTTAGACTCCCACTTGGGTTTTGTGATAGACTTGCTAATTTTTCGAAGATCATTATCGTATGGCGTAATGCAATATCGTCATCAAAGTGGGAAATGATTTAAAACGACTTTTGAATGTTTTGTTAATTTTACAATGATATAAGTTGCCTCTCAAGAGTCACTCGTAACATCACAGTTTCAATGACAATGATTTTATGCTATATATCGTTGTAGTTAGAAATCACTTTCATAATACATGTCTTCCAGCATCGAGTGATTAATTAATTAATTAATTTCATTGCATTTATAGTGATAAAACACAAATATTATTTTCTGTGGATATAATGAGCGTCTCATCAATTTCTTTCTTAGGATAAAAATTTCATAAGATTGAATAATTTGCGTATTAGCTCTTAAGTTGGACGAGGATCAAATATTTTTAATTATCATTGCCTTTTTTAGTTTTTTCTTTACCAAATGGAAGATGGCTTGTCATCTCAAGAAAGCATAGATCAATCCTATTGTTAGCAATTTATGTTTGAGTTAAATAGATGTAACATAGAATGAGATTTAGTTAATTAAAAAATAATTCAAATTATTACAAGTTTTCAATTTAAATTTCAATTTTTTAATATTCAAAAAAATTATTAGAAGAATCTTGTTCATCATCTAATATCATGGACCGGACAATAAACTATTTCAAATCATCAATTTAAAGAATGGCATTAAGAATATGATTTTTTGCACTTTTAATAGTATAATCATAATTATGATATAAAATTATTAATATTGTATCATAAGATAAGTTATTTGTTTTTTTAGTTATTTGTTTTATATTTAGTTTAGAAAATTAAATAATATGTTTAATAATTTTATTTTTCCTAATTTTTTTAGACAGATTATTTAAAAATAAATATTCAGTAAGTAATAAATTATGACGTGAAAATCTTTTGTTATCTTGTCTGCATCAAGGAGCCTCCTTGTGTCACCAAAACTTTCCCAGCTGAGGCTTTTGCTGCTGGTCCGAGATACACAGCTATGTTTTTGCATCACTTCGTTTCCTTGTTGATAACAAAACTAATAATAAAAAATGATTATTATTATAATTTTAAAATTTAACCTGGTAAATTAACCCAAGATCTGGTTGATTATATGCTGGAATCGAGCCGGGTTTAAAAAAAAAAAAAAACAAACAAAACTCAAGGTGACACGACTGACTCGATAGGTCGACCCCGTTTACCTGATAAGATCTGGTTAAAAATTTGTTTTTAATCAGTTAATTTTTTTTTTTTACTAAAATATTATTATTTTGATTGGAACAAACCCGGTTAAAATTTAAAACATCAATCTTAAACCAAGCAGGGTTTAAAAACTACGGTAATTACTTAAAGATGATATTTTACATTGTAATAAATTAGGAAGGAAACAAAAGTGGCCCAATTAAAACAATAGCCCAGGATTATTGTTTTGATGGTTAAAAAGCCCAATCGTATGAACCGAGTAGAGTGGGCTAGCTTCTTTTTTAATTATTTAGGAAGGATAAGGCAAAATTATACCTCGAAGTTGTACAAAATGAATTAAATTTCCAAAGCATTATACAGATTTTTTTTACTGTTAATTACTGTGCTTCCTTTCTACTTTCATTGTTCACAGCATTGTTAACTGAAGAACAGCGCTCTATTTATTTTTCATTTTAGTTACTAAACTTTATTTTTTTTTCAATTTTATACTACCATGTTATATTTGTGATATTTTATATTAATTTTTTTTTTTTCTGTTTGTTCGGGAGAATTAAAGGTTTATGAGAAAATTTTACAATTGAATTTGAAGCCAATTACTATAAATAAAATTTAATTTTTCATACTTAAAAAACAATTAAAAGAAGAAGAAATGAAATAAAAACAAAACAAAGCGGCTTTGTTTCAAATTCACATGAAAAGGTTATTTTTTGTTCATTAATTCCTTTATAATCATTTTTATCCCTTTAGTTTTAGACTTTTATGTTCTAAACTTCTTCTTTTTTCCATCAGTCCTTAGGTTTTGAGAGAAAAATGAGAAAGTAGGAAAAAAAAAACAGAAAGCAGTTAATTGATCACATTTCAATAATAAAAAAAGTTGATATTTGTGTTGCTTGGTTTCTTATATGAGAGGAGTTTTATTGAGGTGTTTATGAATTTTTATCTCATTAAAAAAGTAGATAATGGTTAAGAATAAAAATTTTATTCAATTTAATTTTATACTTTTGACTGATATAGGGGTGTTTTGAGATTAAAAATAAAGTTTATTGAGATTTTTAAGATGTTTATAATGTATTTTCATGTGAAAATTGATTGAAAAAGGCTTTTTGGATCCAAAAAATCTAGAACTGAACTTTCAAGCCACCTTTGTAGCAATTAGAACCTAAACTTGTAGACAAAGCATAACCGCTATAAATAAAACGTTATCTATTTTATTTTAAAATAAAATGAATAAAAAAAATGCTAACTATGTGTTTTTTGTTTTTAAAAATTAAAAATAATAATTAAAAGGTTAGACATGAGTAAGGATAATTATTTTCGATTCAGTTTTTATATTAAAAAAAAGTACTAAATCGGTTTTTTTTTTAAAAAAAAAATTGATTCAAACCAATCAATTTTAGTTTGGTTTGATTTGGGTTTGGTTTGATTTTTTCAGTTTCAAGCTTATAAAACCGAAACCAAACTAAATCAGCAATTTTTTGAAAATTCTAAATAATTTAATAGGTTTTTTCAGTTATTTTTTTTTTAAATTTTTCAATTTAATTAATTTTTTAGTTTTTTAACTTATCCTGATCATGATCATGAGAGCCTATCCTTGCAATCTAAAGCGTCCCTAGAACTCTTTCTATTGGTCTAGGCTCATGGGCCCATTCTTATAAGCCCCCCACATTATATTTAGATTATTATTAAATTTTATAATTGGTTTTTAAATAATATTATAAGTTTTTATGAGAATGTTAACAATGGATTTTTCTAATTATTATATAACTAATATGGGAAAAAAACAAATTAAAAATGTGCTCATAAAAATTCAATGAAAATTAATATATTATTATTTTTTTGCAATAGATTTCAGATATGATTCTACTATATTGATTTTTTTTTAAATCTTTAATCACATGTGAAGTATTGATATGTGATTTTTATATTTTTTTTAATTAAAAATTGTTTTCAAGATCATGAAAATTTTTTATTTTAAAAAACTATGCTTTCAATTAAAAAATATAATTTTGTTAAAATAATAAATACATGCATTAATAAGAAAATGGAGATTAGATTGAATATATGCATTTTTTTTCTCCTTATTTCAAATGAACGAAATTTTAATAAACCTTAATTTTAATTATAATTGCCTTTTACTTTTTTAAAAAAAAAAAATTATACTAATAAAAAAAATGTTTTATTCAAACAGAAGTAAATGAGTAATCCTTCTAACAAAATGCATTTTTTCATCCAAAATCTGATTTGTCATTTGTGCTTCAAATATGTATTTTAATCGTAAGAGATTAACCTAATGATCTGCCAAGTTCAAGTAATAAATTTTATGATTATTGTTTTTCGTTGATGATAAGGAATTTCTTCTAATTAGTTTCTACATCAATGAAGATTAAATCTTAATTTTATTCCATATCAATTTAATGCAGTTAAAAGAATATAATAAATTATCTTGAACACTAGCTTTAAGATTAAGTGGAGGAGTTTACTTCATTAATCACTTGGCTAAGAGATCTTGAAGTTATATCATGATTGTTGCTGTGAACAAATTAACTAACCTTTTAAAAGAAAAATACATTTATTAACAATACCATTGATTGTTTTGGAGTTATAATGAAGGGACGGGCTTTTTCATCACATATCCGATCGAAAATATCAAAATCTAGAATCTTTTTTTTTTCTATAAAATATTTTATAGAAAAATATTTTTTTAGATTTTCTTGTATTTGTTTTTGAAAAAAAATATATATTTTTGTGTTTTTTTCATAAAATATTTATAGAAAAACTGGTATGTAAAAAATATTTTACAATTAACTTCTAAATTTAGTTTATTTACTGAAAATATTTTCAACTCATAAAATATTTTATAAATGATAATTTACTTATAATATTATTAAATTATTTCAATTATCACCTTAATTTTATAAATGTCACCTTCTCTTTCACTATTATTACTATTTCACTGCTATTATTAAAAATATTATATATATCACCTTTTTTTTCACTATTATTACCAATAACTACTTCATTGAAGTAAAATAGAAATAACGAGGATAAAAAAATAAAATAAAAAATAGAAAATAAAAAAATTATATTTTTGAGTCTTGTCTTCACTCTTTTCTTTTCTTTTTAATTTATACATGTTATCCAATGTCAATGATGTGCTTCTTTTATTCAAGTTCACCTGGAGACAAAATAGTGGACTCAGTAAATGATTGTCAGGTGTCTCAATGATAAAAATAAATAGAATAATTTAAAGTTTTAATAATAATAAAAAATAAAAACTAGATGTGGGCCCACCATGCCACATGGAGATCCATGGCTAATGAGCTATATAGGGGCATTTCGGCATTGCAGTCCAAAAATATTTTTTAAAAAATTTTTTTTTTTTTAATTTAAAGTAATATGTTTTTGATATTTTCAAATCATTTTGATGTGCTGATCTTAAAAATAATTTTTTAAAAATAAAATAACATTATTAGCATGTTTTTCTGATGAAAAATACTTTAAAAAGCAATTTTAACCATATTTTCAAACACGCTCGAAAAAACCGAAATACCAAAACAAAGTCATTCGATTTCCTGTTAAGGGTAAAATCATTATTATATTACAGCAGCAAATAATAAAATATATTTATGACCACAACAAATATGGCTTTCATTTTAGTTGTATTGTTATATATATAATTTGGAAAAAAAAACTTAAAAATATTAGGCAACACATCTGAAAGGGGAAAAAAACCTCATTCGCCAATTGAAATTATATTTCTTCTAACGATCTCAAAACTTCATATATGTTAAATTATTTTTTCTTTTCATGAAATATTTAACGTCGACAAACATCAAATTCACAAAAAGTGAGTACTTCAAAAAATATATAAAAATAATATATTTTAAAAAAAATTTAAATTATATTTTTATTAGAAATGGATTCATGTAAATCATTTACTAGATTAGTAGAAGGACCATGTTATAGACATTGTGTGACATGCACAAACTGAAACAAACCAAACATTAGTGGACTATATCGAAATAATTTGAAGACCATAAAGAAAAATGATGATAAAACCCTTGTAAAAAAAAATAAAAACTATGACATTAGAGTGTGTTTCTCATTATGTTTTATAAGCATTTTTTAAAAAAATTAATTTTTATTTTATTTTTTTTTACTTCAAATTAATAATTTTTTAATATTTTCATATCATTTTGATGTGCTGATATAAAAAATAATTTTTAAAAAATAAAAAAAAATATTATTTTGATGTGTTTTTGAAATAAAAAAAATATTTTAAAAAATAATTGCTATTACACTTCCTAAACACACTCTAAAAAAAATAAAATATTAGAATTTCTAGTAAAATTTTAATGATAGGATCGACCATTTCATTCTACTCTTTATTTTTAGGTTTTTTTCCTCCTAATTTAATTGCAAATTAATAAGATTTTATATTTATATCAATGGAATCTCTTAAATCCAAGAAAAAAACAAACAAATGTATTGTCAAAAAAGCCTTTGAGACAATTTCGCTCAACTATCATCTACCCTATGATATAAATCAAGCAAAGAAATGTGATTGGAGTTCAGGTGATACATGGACAAATAACTATCTCATTATTCTACATTAACTTAGTCAATTCATTACGTAAGACTTTATTATAAAATCCTTGGCGATTTATTTATTATTTCATATGATAAAGTGTCATTATGGCTGTACCGAGGAGGAGGATGAGGATGCTGATGATCTCCATGGAGTGTCTTGAAAGAAAGCCTCCATTTGACTTTGCATTTCTAACCTTCTTGAGTAAAATTTGAAATTTTTTATATATTTTTAAATTATTTTAATGTTGTTGATATCATAAATAAATCTTTTTTAATATTATTTTAATTTATTTATATAAAAAAATAAAAACACTTTAGAAAACACCAACTACCACACTTACAAACAAACACCATAAAAAACTTCCAATAAAACAATGGTGCGACGTTGTGGTAGCCATTTTTTCTTTGTTGTTAAAATAGTTTAATTGTTAATAATAATCTTGGAATCATGAGGTCAAACAGAGACGAGAGCAGCTTATCCGGCAGGAGTCCTTGTAAAGCGATGGAGCAGCTCTTCCACACCCCAACAATTTCCTTTTTTCTTTTTTTATGTCTTTTGGCTTCACTTCAGAAGGCAATAAGTAACTCAAACACATATATAAATGCCGGAAGAGAAAGCACCCACTGGAACTCCACAGCTCAAAATCAACTCTTTTTAATAGGGAAATGCCAATTAGCAAAAATGGTGTGCGCTTTTGGGGAATAAAAAATGGCCTTTTTAAGGCATTTTCCTTTTTGAAAAATGAAAAATAAAAAATTTATTAGAAATAATATAAATTATATTTTGAAACTTTACCTAATAGTTTAAGTTTTTAAGTTGAATTAATTCTTTAACATGGTATCAGAACCTTAATAACTAAACAGTCACAAGTTTGAATATCACAATTTCTATTTATATGATAAAAATTAAACACAAAGATAATATAAACCCGTGCAGATTTTAAGTTCAAAGAATTTTTATTTAAAAAATATAATAAAAAATAATATCAATTATATTTTAAAACCTCACCTAGCAGCTTAAATTTTGTAATTCAAGATTATGCAAGTTCAAGTTAAGTTTCTGGTCATGATAGCTCTAACTCTAAGGTTGCGTTTCTTCGTCTTTGAGCCTACGGATTTTGAAGATTTCAGAAACAAAATTGACATTTACCAAACCCCATAGGCGATCGATGATTGGATGGAATTGCGTCTGTCAAAGAAAATGGAAGAGCAGATTGCCATGAAGTAAAGATGAGTTTAATTTGAAGTTTCCATACCTCAAAGGGTTTTGGCTAATTTATGACAAAAATTCAAAAGCACACGTATGAATAAATACATTTTCAAATCATTTATTTATGCAATAACACTCAGCTTCAAGAGCTTTTTCCACTTTAGATGTTGGAGGAAAATGTTTTACAAGATCAGAAAACACTCTCTATAAAGGATATAAAATATTTTAGTGGTACAAAACTTCATTATTCTTATATATAAATGATATTATATTAATGAAATATTTTAAAATATAATCTTATTAGAAAATAATAAATTACTAATATATTTATATTATATGTATAGTTACATTGTATAAAATAAATTATATATAAATATATGATATAATAAATCCTTTTTTCTATCATTATATTTTTTCTATCTCCTTTTTTTTAAGGGGTCAAATAATTACATTTAATATTATTTTACATATGTTGGTTAAACTTGAAAAAATAACAGCATAAATAAATGATTTTTCAACTTACTTTTCATAACTCACTCAAATATTGAAAAATATTTTTACTAACTCATTTGTTATTATACCAAAAAAATAATTCACTTCCATTTTCCATTAAAATTACTTTAAAAAAGAAACAACTTTTTGCAACGAGTCTCAAAAGTCAAAACTGTGTTCGATTAAGTCCTTTCGACCTTCGAACATCCAAGCAATATTTTACAAGTTGAAAAAAAATGAAGCCTGGGACTGCAGGACTCCCAAGTTTCGGCTCCAAAGCAGTATAATTGAGTTAGTTTTTGTATTTTAAAAAGTATTTTTTAAAAAATATTTTATTTTATTTTATTTAAATTAATATTTTTTTGGTATTTTGAAATTATTTTGATGCGCTGATATCAAAAATAATTTTAAAAAATAAAAAAATATTATTTTAATATATTTTTAAATAAAAAAATATTTAAAAAATAACTATAATTACACTTTTAAACACACTCGCATCCATTTGGCTCCAATCTATCCCCATTCCAATAAAAACCAACCCTATGAACTTCATTTCCTTCAGGTCTTTATCTCTTTCTCTTCTAATATTTTACAGAAAATATACGGGGAATTAGTTTTTTTTACTGTAGCTATAGAGCCGGTTCAATATGAATTACTAAAGCCTTGGTGAGGGTAATTTGATCTTTTTCAGAGGTTCATTTATAATTAAAAGATTATTCAAGATTATTTTAGTTATTTTAAATTTTTTTCACAATAATATAATGAATTTACCTCAATTTCAACAAAATTTAGAATTATTGACCATTGGTTATTTGGTCTTTTAAAAAACTTTAAAACAGTAAAAATATTTATTTACTCCCAAATTCAGAAAAATTAGAGTTTTTTTGGTTTTTCGCTTCTTCAAATACAGTAAAAATACACTTTTATTTTTTTAAAAAAAAAAACAAGGCATGCATTTAGGGACACTTGTGTCCTTTCACAATTTTTTTTTTTTTGTAGATCATAGGCTCATGGTGGACATTTTTCTATTTTAAATTGGAATTTTTTTTTTGAAAAAGCTCTAAATGCATGCTCATTACGTGCCAGCATGTAGGTGGTGTGTGCGACACCATCCGGTGGCTAAACATGTATTTTTATCATGTCTTTAAAAGCCTCATCATGTCATTTTCATGATAACATGACGCGTGGTGACAAATGATGGATGGTTTGTCATTGACAATCATTTTTTTTTCTCTTTTCTAGAAAAAGTGCATGTTTGTTCTTTTTTCTTTCGATTTTTTAGTTTCAGTCATTATGTTTTTTATTATTTATTTAATTATTTATTTTCAACATTAACCTTTTTATAAAATATTTTTTATGTTTTTTATTTCATAATTCAATCAAATTTTATATTGTTTTATTTTTTTCAATTTAGCTCTCATTTTTTTTATTTCTTTTTTCTTTTGTTAAATTTTTTCTTTTTTCAATTTAATCCGCCAATTTATTATTTTTATGCCCTCTAATTTATTTTTTATTTTGATTTTCAATCTCATTCTTTTAATTATAATTTTTTTGTGTAATTGGTTTTGTTTTTCAATTTCATCTTTTGACAATTAATTTGTTGGGGATTTGACATTGCAATTTTTTTTATTATTTGTGGTGCTTTAGATGTAATGACATAGATAACAGGTTTTGAAAAGTTAATGCAATTCTGAATTTATTTTTTCTTGTTTTTTTTTTTTTTTTATGATTTTACCATTCTACATCATTTTTTTTTTAAAAGATTGGTTTCATAGTTACCTTCAATTTCATTTTTATCAGTTTATCCCGATCTCATAACTTAGGCCATAGATTTTTATAGGCTTTTGTTGAATGAAGGTTTTTTAAAAAAAAAAATTATTTTTTTAATTGAATTTTTGAAGATTTTTTTAATTTTTATTTAGATGAGCTTTATTTTTATATAAAAAATATTTATTCTAATAATATAATATTTCTAATATATTCAATATTTTTATTATTTTTTATTGATCTTAACTTACAAATTTAATAGAGATAAAAGAATAAATATCTTATTTTGCAGGATTAAATATCTTGATATATATTCTTCTTTTAATTCTTTCAATGTTTCTATTATCAATTTGTTTAATTTTATATTTTCATAAGTTTTTTAATTTATTATTTAAATTTTTTATAAAAAAAAAACATATCAAAATGTACCATATACCTTAAAAAAAAATTTATTCAAAGCACCAGTCAATATCAGTATGTATATATATTCATTGAAATCTCTCTCTCTCTCTCTCTCTCTCTCTCTCTAACAAATTAAGCTCCAGTTTCCAAAGAAAGGAACACACATGTACCATAGAAATAATGCTATTCATGACTATCAGGAAGAAAATGTTGATATTTTCTTTTAACATATCTCGTTGTCCTTCCAAACCAAAACTTGTCCCTTTTCCGTTATGGAATTCATGATCATAGCAAAAAAACAACAACAAAATTCACCAAAACAGCTGTTAAACAACAAAACTTCCCTCTCCAAAATCATTCTTTCTGGTTTGCACCAACAACTCGACCTCCAGGCCTACCCTTCTGCACTTTTGGCTCATAGACTAGACTCATAGTACACCACAAGCATATTTATAAATATTCAAGAACATGCTTCTGTTTCCAACGGTTTACTACTAGTTTAACTCTTAACTCTTTATCCGGGTCTGGTTAGATCAACACGTTAGATCCCTTTCCGCGTAGTTTAGAGGGTTTTTGGTGACGTTTTGGGAGGAGGACGATGGTATCGCAAGCTTTGATGTTGGATGCTGAGGAGGGAGAACTATTAAAAGAACCTGCAAGAATTGGGAAGATGGGGATATCTGAGGCCAAGGCTTTCGCAGCTTTGAAGAGCCATAGCGAGGCCGAGAGGAGGAGGAGAGAGAGGATCAATGCTCATCTTGCTACTCTTCGCGGTCTTGTGCCCTGCACTGAAAAGGTTAGCATATGTGTTGCCTTACTGTTTTTGTTTTTGTCAATTATTTTTCTCTTGGTCAAGATCAATTATCTTAATATGTTTATACTGTACCACTTCATTTTGAATCATCCGCTTGAATGTTTTGTTGCATGTTTATTGACATTTTGCTATAATTATTTCTCAAAACTGCTTGATTAGTTTAATTAGATGGATTTTGGCTGGTGTTCATGCCTTTTATCATCAAATGATTGAAGGATAAATTCTCGATTGATCATAAACCAAGTACTGGTTTTTCTCTTTGTTTTCTGGTAGAAGTTTGGAGTTGACGAAATCTAAAGATTGAATAATTTGATTTTAAAGGCATGATATGGAGGGCAGTCTTGTTAATTACCTGCTTGGGAAGAAAGTAACAAAAATACCAGCAGAAACAAACACCTCCGGATCTCAACTTCTATGAACCTTAAACAACTAAATTAGTTTGGCTTTTTTTAAGGAAGACTCTTTCTTATCCAAAAGCCAGTAAACATCCCTTTAAGGTTCCCTCTATTTCTAGAGCAACTGACGAGACTCGAGCCAGATTGCAGAAAATTTTTGACAGGCTTTTAGAGAACAGCTGGGAAAAAACATCATTTTCATGCCTAAACTCTAAGAAAGTGTTTTGTATTGTGATGGAAAAGTGCTTTTTAAAAAAATTTGATTTTTTGTTTTGTTTTAAATTAATATGTTTTTGATGTTTTCTAACCATTTTTGATGTGTTGATCTTAAAAATAATTTTTAAAAAAAATTAAAAAAAATATTTATTAACATATTTTTCTGAGTAAAAAACACTTTAAAAAGTAACAGCAATCACACTCTCAAACACGCTTTAAATATAAAACCTATATAAGCATGACGTGATCAAACATGCAGTTATAATTAATGCTTGAGAATATTCATTGTTGCTGATAAAGCTTAATTAGAGAGATGATCCGAACTTGTGATGTTCGCTCACCGTTTCACCTTGCCCCATGAAGCTTAAGGGAATTCATCAATGTGATATAGCCCTTTGCTATGGTGTTATTGGACCTTTTTCTTTTTTCATATAAGAAAGAGTAGCTAATTTCAGCATCATGTAGATTTTATTTCAGTGAGGAGTCAACTGCATATATATACTGTAAATAAAGTCAACTGTAGGGATCCTTAATCCGACATCAGAAAAAAAATAAAAAAATGCAGATTGGGATTGAGCATAGTTAGATACTACATTAGAAGATATATGATTAACTGGTAACTTGGGGCAAGCCTTGCTTCTCTCTCTAATGAATTAGAACATTTCTCTAATCCTAACTTGGTAACCTACAACTTCAAGCTACTAAAAGAATGAATAACATGTTATTTCTAAATGTTCATACTTCTAATTGAATTAGCCACGCTGTGTGTTGATGATCAATAAGCCAGGCTTGATGAGACTGTGTAGCAGCATTTATGTTCTGGCTCGGAACCTCCCCTGGTCCTATCACCTATAAATTCCATTTTCAACCAAGATTTTTATCTGATGATCTTATAGTTGTTTAACAAGAAGGGGAAAAAAAACACATTGATTCTAGAAAATAAATCAATATTTCATAGAGTCAAAGCTATTGTCGGTAGGATATGACACATGGACACGTATTTATATATATGAACTGGTAGATAGGTGATAAATGACAACATCGTTTGGATGGTGCTGGAGCACTATGCCAGCTCCAGTTTTTGATTATTTATATGTTTGATGTCTTAAATTTATATTTATTAGCTTCTGGAATGTGATATTTTTTCTTGATCGTATAATGTATATTTAAGGTTGGAACTTCAAGCATGAAATAGACATCTGGGACAAGAAAAACCACTATTTTTTAAATTCTCAAGCTTAAAACACGACAATATCAATAGGGGATATAATAAGATTTCTTTCAGAGCCATTTTCCTTCTCGTTGTTCATTTTCTGTCATTTTCATATGTGAAATTGCAAATATTAACAAAGTCAGCAAAATCATTTATTTACCTTATCTTATTGTCAATTGAACTGTTTTCAACTAAAAATTCTGGACGAGAGTTATCTTAGCCTATATGCTATAAGCTTTGATTGAAATCAAAGTAGTGGCTGAATAAGTCGTGTTTTTTCTTAATTAACCATATAATAGTGGTTGACTGCATGTAGTTTCGCTTCCATTTCTTCATAACCCCATGTAATTTAATGAGTGTTCGTGGTAATTCCTATCACTGGTTCTCACTTTTATCTGTGTTTGATTGATAATAGCAGATGGACAAGGCCACATTGCTTGCTGCAGTCATTAGCCAAGTCAAAGAACTCAAAAAGAATGCATTAGAAGCCTGTAAAGATCTTCTTGTTCCAATGGATGATGATGAGGTAAAAGTGGAGACATATTTTGACAGGACTTTGCATTTCAAGGCGTCTATCTGCTGTGACTATCGACCGGAGCTTCTTTCCGAATTACAAAACGCTATCGATGCTCTTCCTTTGAAAATGGTGAGCACAGAAATATCAACCTTGGGAAGCCGGCTAAAGAATGAGTTCGTACTCGCCGACAGAAGAAATAAGAATGCTTTAGATGATGCTGGTGCAATACAGCTTCTTACAAACTCTATCCATCAAACCCTAACATCTGTCTTGGAGAAAGGTTCTGCCTCACCAGAATACTCACCAGGGACAACACTTCCGAACAAGAGGAGGAGGGTGACTTTCTTCGATTCCTCGAGCTCGTCTTCTTAAGAGACAAAAATCTTGTTTATTGCTGCTGCCAAGAGTAGTAGGGGAGGCGGTATCATCTCTTTGTTTATTTCTTCTTTTTGTTGATATTCGCAAGCAATAGCTCCGACCATCACTTGGGAGTTGGGACTAGCCTCTGGGCGGGCCGATGAGGTGGTATCATATTAGTAGTTGTAAGCATGGATGTTCCTTGTTAGGCTTAAGACTTTGTGTTTCAAAATTTTGTTTTATGTTTTAAAATTATTTTAATATATTAAAATTTAAAATAAAAAATATTATCTTAATATATTTTCAAAAAATATATATTTTTTAAAAAACAATCAATACTATATTTTCAAAAACTTTCTTATTATAAATTACTTTTTCTTTGTTTTGTGCACATTTCAATTAGTCTTATGAATTTTAAAATTAATAACCATATAATTTTTAAATAGTATTAAAATTTATTATTTGATCTCTAAAAAATAAATCTAAAGCCTCTTATTTGAATTACACCACTGAAACTTTTTTATTTATTTATTAAGAAAGTAACTCAACTTATTCATTAATTATAGACGACTTTGCCAGCCAAATCTTAAGGGTTTCCCTTTCAAGTGAAAAGCTGGGTGCAGCAACAGTAGTTATTTGCAATCCAATCATCGTTCGTTTATTAATTTATTTGGAGGAATAATTGAGGTATATATTTTTTAATAAAGCGGTCAACTCAATATAAACATGAAGTAATAAAGGTTTATTGTAATAGACTGCACTTAAAATAAAATAAATTAATAAATAATATTGTTAGTACTAATTTATTATTAAATAAGAATAATAGAAGATATCATTATTAACACTACACACACACACACAAACACACTCTTCTGTTGCCACGAGGCGTTACTACCAAGTGAAACAGAAGTCCTCCTTCCCTTTTTTTTATGCTTCCTGTCTCCCTCCTTCCTTGTTGAAGTTACTCTAAAACAAAGACGAAGGGCACTCTCAACGTCAAGGCTGCTCTGTTTCCTGAGTGCAAGAGAAGCAAACAAGTTGAATATATAAAAATAAATTTTACTTCAGGATTAGCAGAGAGTGCGTTTTGGCTCGAGAGGAAAAGAGTGGAAATGGATGTGGTGGTTCTTCTTCTACTACTAAATTCCAATTCGTACCCTTTAATAGCTTAGTTGATGAAGGTTTCTGGGTCTTCTTTGAAGCTCAACAAATACGGCATCGATGATTCTCCTATAGCCATCACTGGTAATGTACTTTATCTTTGTTTTGCTTTCCATTTCCTTTTGGGTTTTCTGTGAACTTTCAAATTGTTAATGAAAACTCTTAAATTAATTTCTGTCTAATCAATCATATATTATAGCTGTAGTGACCAGTTTTTGTCAAGAAGAAAAGGAGTTAAAAGGGACTGAATTTTGAGTAGGAGGCTGGTGTGGATTTTGTGTCTAATTATTTGTTAATGTAGGCAATCTTTATTCACATAAACAGGGATTTGGACTGGTCTTGTTGCAGGGTTTTATGCTCCTTGCTCACATTCTCAAGTATCCAATCACTTGACACTTCTCGCTGAATCGTTGCCGCTGATGAGAATGATCAGTCTTCAATGCCAGCATTCAGTCGCGGTAACAGGAACCGATGCCCTGTACCCGGGACACTTTATAATACAAATACATTGGAGGCCTTCCATTCCCTGGATAAAAGGATTTGCTAAAGGAGGAAGCAAACAAGGTATTTCATTTGGATTGATCTAATTCTTGAATTGTAAATGCGGGTCGTCTGTGATTTCTTTGTTCTTTTCTTTTCTTTTCTTTTTTAAGAAAAAATAAAGACATTTCCTTTGTCTGTTGGATGAGAAATCTTATCATTGCAGTAATGGATTGACATTATCGTAAGTTTTAAGAAATTGTGATGGGACTACTTGTTTTGTTCAAGCGAAGAAGGTATTTGATTCATATTGATCTAATTCTTGAATTGTAAATTTGGCCGTCTGAAATTTGTGATATGTGGAAGAAGATGTGATGTAAGATTTATCAAAACCTGGAAAAGAAGAACAACCGACTCATGGAAGGAATAAGTTTTCTGCCTGTATTGAATTCTTGTTTCTCCCACACTTCAAACGTTCTCTTTACAGAAGGGACTGATATATATACTGTATACCTATATTCTGTTAGTATCGTATAACTAACTAGGGAAAAAGAAAAAAGGAAAAAGGGAATGTAATCCAGCTCATGCTTAAAGTAATAATTGCTAGTAACAGAAACAAAAGAATACAATAAAGCATGTGTTATCTATCATCGTGTGCTTGTGATGGGAGAGCTGGACGACTAGTCGTCGTGCCTCCACTGGTAATATGTGATGTGATTCCTAGGATAAAAATGCCAAATGAAGATTCTGTTTGTTGGATATCTAGATTTGGAAAGACATTCACACTGGAAGAGCCATGGAGGACAGTGTGGTGTTATCAAGGTTCCTTCTTATCTCATTTGCAGACCCAAAAAATGGGGCTTCCATTACTAGTTTGTTTTTCCTGTCTTGGTGCTTGATCCTCCTGCAATATTGATTGAATCAAAGCGTGCTTTGGAATGGTTCGCCTCAGAAGAGGTACGTATAATATGATAATTGTTAGGAATTTGGTGTCTAACTCATTACAAATAGCTGTTTTTATCTGTTTATCAATGCTAAAATGCTATTTATAATGTGTAGGCAAGATCCGTATCAGCGGCTTGTAATGACTGGCATAACTCGAGCTTAAGCGCCGGTAAAATCATCGCTTTTCTTTCAGTTCACACGTCATCTGGTCTATGAGAAAACCTAACTCCTTGATCATGGAAATCTGCTACAGATATGCCATTCTTTCTAATCAGTATTGCTTCCAATTCTCATGCTACTATAAGGCATCTAAAGGACAGGGAAGCCTGCCAGGCTGATAATCAGAAGGTCCATCTCCATAACTCTTCCAGTTCCTTAGAAAAATTAATGGCATGTATCTATAGACAGGCAAATTCTCATAAATTTCTCTGTTTATATGCTACTGGGGTAAAGTAACCAGATGCAATTGAAAATGCCTCTTTACTAAAGCTTTTTTGCTTGCTATTGGCAGCTGCTATTTGGTTTTTACAACCCATCTCATGGAAAAGATCCTGGTTGGCCTCTTCGCAACTTCCTAGCACTGATTTGTTCAAGATGTAATATGAAGAGAATCCTCTTTTTATGCTACAGAGAGAATCATGGTTTTTGCAGATATGAAGTCATCCCTTGTTTTTATTTTTCCCTCAGGATGCGGAAGGTATAGTGATGTCTATACCAATGCCTGGTCATCCAGTGACTAGCCAAGAAGAGAAGAGTGTGGACAGCCTTGCTCTAACTGATAGAGGAGTTAAGAGATTGGGCTGCTACTTCTGCAATGATGTGGTTGCACCAACTGATGTAATTTACTAGAATGCGATGGAAGTTTTGTACATTTAAGTGGTCGACATTTTACTCATTTGTTGTTCTTGTTTTTTGGTTATGTCTACTTTTTCATTATATCTTACAAATCTACAGCTACATAAATCTGCACTGCTGATTTTTTTCACTATTGACATGACTACCAAACACCCAAAGCATTGTTTTGGATAGCCTGTCAAAATGTGCACCTCATGCAAATTGATATTATACAAATCTTCCCCACCAAAAACCCAACGCCTCATCGAACAAACTTGAAGTGCCCTTGCACCACATCTATTACTTGTCACAATCAATGTTTCTCCCCATAAAACCTTTGGCTTTACTCAAATTCAATAACAATTCAGTCCACCGAATGTTCATCAACCTGTTTCAAAGCTCAAAACCAAGTTGTGACACAGTTTTGTTTTAACTTGTTAGTTTTCCACAAATGCCACACATACTCGCAAGCATGTTTTCATAAAGTTTAGATGCTAATTAGTATTCATTTCTTTTCATAAAATACATTCACACAAAATCACTTTGAAGAATCACATGAGCTTCCATAGAACATCTAATTTTCTAATGATTTTGTGTGTCAAAACTGCAATAATAAAATGTAAATATTGTTTACTTGTTCATTGTATAACAATCAACTTTGTTTCCATCACCATGATTGTCTATCATCAAAGTTACGGAACTCCACCAATGTTGCCTCACCCAAATCCTCATAATACCTTGTGTCAAACACCGATTATTTTAGGATGACAGTTGCAACAACTCTTTTTAAGTGGTCGACATTTTTCTCATTTGTTGTTCTTGTTTTCTGGTTCTGTCTATTTTTTTATTATATCTTACAAATCTACAGCTACATAAATCTACACTGCTGATTTTTTTCACTATTGACATGACTACCAAACACCCAAAGCATTGTTTTGGATAGCCTGTCAAAATGTGCACCTCATGCAAATTTGATATTATTACAAATCATCCCCACCGAAAAAACTCAACGCCTTCGTCGGACAAACTTGAAGTACCCTTGCACCATATCTGTTACTTGTCACAATCAATGTTTCTCCCCCATAAAACCTCTGGCTTTACCCAAATTCAACAACAATTCAGTCCAGTGAATGTTCATCAACCTGTTTCAAAGCTCAAAGCCAAGTTGTGACACAGTTTTGTTTTAACTTGTTAGTTTTCCACAAATGCCAAACATATCATACTCGAAAATTTTCATGAAGTTCAAATGCTAATTAGTATTCATCTCTTTTCATAAAATACATTCACACAAAATCACTTAGGAATCCCATATGAACATCTAATTCTCTAATAATTTTGTATGCCAAAACTGCAAGCATAAAATTTAAATATTGTTTACTTGTTCATTGTATAGCAATCAACTTTTTTTCCATCACCATGATTGTCTATCATCAAAGTTACAGAACTCCTCCAATTCTGCCTCGCCCAAATTCTCATAATGCATACATTTATATCTTGTGTCAAACACCGATTATTTTAGGATGACAGTTGCAACAACTCTTTTTAAGTGGTTGACATTTTTCTCATTTGTTGTTCTTGTTTTCTGGTTTTGTCTACTTTCCATTATATCTGCAATCTATCTCACGTTCAAATGATATTTTCAGGTTGTATCAGAATATAGGAAAAGAGGAATTGAGTTCTTGCTTCAAGCACTTAATCATCCTACTTATCTGGAGGATCTCACCGGGCTCACGGAATTGAAGAAGTCGGCTAACTCTTTTAAATTGGACTGGGATGATGAGACTGATGACTACAATGATGATGAGCTTTTTAAATTGGTCATTCAAGACAAATAGAATTATTCAATCATTTTCCTTTATAGGTCTGAGCTTTCTAATTTTTTTTCTATTATGATTTTTTTTCCCAACCCACGATGTTAGTAAAAACTAGATTTTCTTTTCATTTTTGACTAAACTTAAATTAAATTCACTTCTCAATTGATTTCTTGGAAAGATTTTTTTTAGTTCCTTTTGTTTGTCGGTTGGAAAATATTTTTGCAAAAAATTAAATTTTTTTACTTCAAATTAATTTATTTTCTGTATTTTTAAATTATTCTCATATGCTGATGTCAAAAATAATTTTTTTTTTTAAATAATATTATTTCAATATATTTTCAAATAAAAATACACTTAAAAAAATTACTACTATTATAATATCAAATATACTATTACAGTCTCAATTAGATTTGCTAAGCATTCAAAGAATAATCTTAATTGATTTTTCCATCTAATTGCTCTTTCATTTTTCTAACAAAAAAAAATATATTAAGTTCCCAAAAAATAGGGTGGATTTTACGGAAAAGATAAACAATTTGGATGAAATTCATTATATTGATGAATGGGAAAATTTAATTTGAGAATTTGCTATAGCCAATACTCGCCGAACTAATACTTTTTAAGAACAAAATTTGAAGAATTAACATTAACAAATAGACTAATTAATAGACAATTCATAGCACTCTTCATCATGTAAATCTTTGTTTTTTATCCCTCAAATTTTATTTTGTTTCATTTTGGTCAGTCAACTTTTGGTTTCTTTCAATTTTGTACTTAAAACTTCTTATATTGTTGTCCTAATTTTTTTTTATTCTTTCCAATATTGCAGATTATCATGTGCATGTCAAAAATTATTTAAAGATTGAATGGCATGTTGATTTTACATGAGATATTTTTAATGATTGTAAAATTTAAATTTAAAATTTAAAAGAATAAAAATAAAAATTGATATTGATAAAAACAAATAACAGCCTTATTCATTTGTTTATTATTCAAGAGGTGTGTAAATTTAATCTTTAGATGTTATTTTTATATATATTTGATCGTTTTTTTTATATATTTTTCATTTAAATTTCAAACTTTATTTGTTTTACATTTCAGCCGTTTGATTTTGAGAGATAATAAATAAATCATTGAAAATTTTTAGAAGAGAATAACTTTGATTTTATTGTTTATAAATTCAATTTTTAGAGAGGAATTCAATTGTTGGTTCCACCTTCAATGATACTAAAAAAGAATAGATTAAATCTTGATAAGTTTTTTTATTTGATTTGATTATTTTAAGTTTTTAGGTAGTTTAGAATGAATTTTTATATTATAAATAGGGTTTTAGAGGTATATAAGATGTTTTTTTCATATTTTTTGGCAAAAAACACTAGAATTCAGGTTTTTGAGATTAAAAAATTTGAACCTTAATTTTTGAATCCTTAAAATTTCTTGGAGAACTGAAAAACATAATAGAAGAATGATACATCTTTTACCAAAATTAAAAACATAAAAGATTGGGGTGGATGACTTAAAAAAAATAAAATTCAAGTAAGAACATCTAGTTTTTCAGGCCTAGGCACATGTCTAGGGTTTTCATGTGAGCACGGCGTGCATTTAACTCTATGCAGGACTGGATCTCATTGTTTATTTATTTATTTAAATTATTTTTAAATAAATTTATTTAAATGATCTTCAAATAATTCATATAATTATCTAATTATGTCATTATTTTAAAATAATATTGTCTTTTATGGTTATATTAATATTTTCTTTTTTAATAATTATATATGGACTTAATAAGCATAGTTTTTTAAATGCGGATAACAAATTTTTTTTTAATTTTTTTTTTAAGTTTTTGTTGAAAAAATAAAACTTCATATAATTTTTTTAATTTTTTAAAATTATATATGGTTATATTTTTTTTTATTCTTTTACTACATTTGCATCTAAATTATCAATTCATTATTTTTTATTTTTTAAAAGTTAATAAGTTTTTTGTTGAAAAAACAAAACTTCAAATATTTGTTTTTCAAAATCAAAGGAATATATATATTTTTTATAATTATTTAAAATTTTAGAATTTTTTTGGATATAGTTTCTATACAAGATATATTTTTTCTTAAAAAATATATTAATAAAATAGAGAATTTACAATAACAATTATAGTTTTTCTATTGAAGATGATAAGAATCTATTTTTATTGCCATATAAATAAATAAATAAATTATAAAATTAATATATATTATAAGATTAAATATCTTTTTATATATTTATTTTTCGGTTCTCGCTTTAATCTTTGACTAATGATAGGTACTCTTTTTACAATTTACCGGGTCATTTAATTTTTATTTTATTTCATTAAACACATGCATTAATTCTTAATTAAAGTTTTTCATAATATAAAAAGATACATTCACAGTGTCTTCACATTCTTATTTTATATTAAAAATTAACTTAAAATCTTAACATACTACAGGTAATTGGCTAGGTACACCTAAAAGAAGTCAAATTATACTATGAAATTAAAAATGACAGCTCTCAAGAGGAATCAAATGAACAAACATGTAGATCGGCATGAATATTGAGTACCATTTTAGATAACAAAAAAGAAAGCAATAAATTAATAAAGTCGACGAGGGAATAAAAAGTAGTGCAAGTGGTCGAGTGATGTGTTATTATTATTATAAAATTATGCATTGGCTTTAAACAACCCAGCACCAGTGGTCTAGTGGTAGAATAGTACCCTGCCACGGTACAGACCCGGGTTCGATTCCCGGCTGGTGCAACAGCGTAGTGCTTTTTTGTCTTTTTAATATGATTTTTTCAACTAATTAGAATTGAAGAATGTCCAAGTCTAGCCACCTTCGAACCAAGTCGTTGATCATGATGACTCATGATTACTACTTTCCCAATATTATAATATATAAATGATCGAAAAGGTCCCCAACACTTTTCTCTGTTAATCTCCGCCTCTAGAATTGAATCTTCAATTTAGTGCTGCCTTAAAAAGACTCGATTCAAGAATCCAATTCTAAGTGATGCTTAGGATTGTGGCTTAAATAGAAAATTTTAAAATTTTTTTTAAAAGAGTTATTTAAAATTAATTTTTATTTTTTTTCGGATTATTTTAATATGATAATTTTAAAAAATAAAAAATATTATTTTAATACATTTTTAAATAAAAAATAACTACTGCAGCATCCTTTACCAACCCAATTCCTGTATATTTGTGCTTCACGCCAGTCAAATATCTTGGGAAAATAATCTAAAGCAACATAATCAGTCAATGAAGAAGAAAGCAGCCCTTAAAGGTACAGCAGTTTGGCAACTTTCAACTAATTAAAAATGAAACCATGATTATATTATTATCTTTTTCAAACTTGTTACATTGGAATTTGGAAATTGTCACTTTGTGTTTTCTATATATATTATATATATATATTATATATATATATTATAATATATATATATATATATATATATATATTATATTAGGATCTCTAGAAAAGACAGCCGGTTCAAGTCCGGTTCAAGAAGAATAGATATCTTCAACAAAATTATAAATAAATTTTTTTACAATATTCAAAAATATATATTTTTTATTTTTTTATATATATCTTACAAGTAAGATTTTAGACAATATTCATTTAGCCTAAAATTCTTTATTATGACCACAAAAAGGGTTGATAAATTCGTAGTTATAAGAGATCCAAGTGCTATCCGTAAAGAAATTGGACTGTACATTGTTTGATCATTTTTACTCGTAGGTTGGATAAATTTTTTTAAAATATAAAAGAAAAATATTAAGAATGCAAAGAATTTTTTAACTATGATATTAAACTTGACTTAATATAATAATTTTTAAATCTCGTAATCTAACTCTTTGTTTAACTTGAATTTTAAATTAAATCATGCAGGAGTTAACTCGAGTTAAATTAATTGATTTCATGGATCAAAATATCATCTTAATAACTGGTAAAAACATGGCTTAACTTTTAATAAAACTTCAAGATGATAACTTGTGATGGCTGTAATGACGTGTTGTCTATTTATCCCCAGAATCTAGCCATTATGATGGCTGGAAAAATAAGATTTTTTGTTTTTTTTATCCAAAAACTCGTTTTTAGCCCCCCCTTATTTTTTTTTTGCTCAAACACCTATGAAACACTTTAGAGACCTTGTTAAACCAATCTATAACAACAAAAAACATAAAAAAAAACCACCCTAAAACTCGAAATCCACCCGAAACAAAAACCTTCTTGGGCTCATATATGATTTTTTAGGTGTTTCAAGGTAAAAAAAAAATATATATATATATATTAACTTCTCTCGTCATATGAAATTATTTGACATAAAAAATAATTATTTTGATGGTCGGCTTCCTCACCAATGGACACTTTTCTTTTTAAGCTAGAATGTGACCACCTCTTCTCTCCCTCCAATAAAAAAAAGACTAGAAGATGAGTAGAATGAAGTTCAATATCAAAATTGAATTTTATAAAATTCAAGGACCGGTTATCTAATAGTTAAAAAAGATGGGGGACTCAAATAATTTTTGATCAAAATTTTCAATCCATCACCTATGTTATCCTTTCTTTAACATTAGTCCCTTTTTTTTTTTAATTCAACCCTCCCTCAGCAAAAAAAAAAAACACGCAATTCAGCTCTATTGTGGTCTCAAAATGACTCAATTGTGTAAAAACTAAAATTTAAGGATCAAATTGAAAATTTTCAAAAACTACACTACAATAATCTATAGTAAAATATGAGAAGATAAACAATATTTTTTTAAATGATTAAAAGGCCTATATTTTAGTTTTATACTACAACAACAATAATAATAATAATAATAATAATAATAATAATAATCATCATGACAACGCAGCCTATAAATGCCATAAATGAGAAAAGCTCTCCAACTTTAGCTTCGTTTTAGCTCAAAGACTAAAAAGCTTGACCTAACGTCAGTGTACATGTACCAGAACATTAGGAGAAGCTTCAGGTTTATTTTATTTAAGCACACAAAGCAGAAAAGCAAACAGCCATTACCTAGAAAGGGACCAGATTTTAATTATTTTTCTTCAAGTCTCATCAAAGTCTAGAGCTACAGCTAGCTGCTTTTACGCTTTTCGGCACCTAAAGTCTACAAAATGGTTGGTGCAATAACGTTGAGGGATGATATAATCATCCAATGAACTTTTCTCTATCTTTCTGATAATGCAGTTGTTGACTGTGGGCATTATTAATTCACTTTTGTCTCCTCGATCTGAGATCTGACTTCTTCAAGCTCTCTCTCTCTCTCTCTCTCTCTCTCTATCTATCTATCTTCTTAGTGGAGTGCCCATTGCAAGCTCCATTTTGCATACCTCAAGCGTTAAGACCTTGTCCTTCTCCTGCGATCAACGTGGCAGAACATGAAATTTTGCTCGTTGAGAATTTATCTTGCACCTTTTCCACTTCCATTGATGTCACAGGCCTCATTGCCGATGAGAAGATGTGAGGGTAATTCTTCGTTGGCACTAAATACATGAAACATGTTGGGATTCTATGATTATTGCCTACGAAAATATCAGAAAAGGAATTGGAGACTGTATTATATATTAAGCATGTGGCAAAATACTTGTGTATCGATTAAGATCCATGACGTCCTGAGATTTTTCAAGTATTTTCTAGGGCAAGGATACCTTGTGAGGGTACACGATGACACGTAGTTTTGAGCCATAATCTTGGTGTAGTTTATAAATAAATAAATATAAAATATTTATCTCACATTGAAAAGAAATACTCCCTCTTAATATTTCTAAGTATAAATTTCTATCATGTAATAAATTAAACCATGATGGACAAACTCTTCTATTTAGCTTCCTAATATTATTGTATGGATATTTATAATATCAAAAAATAGCATTTGAAACTTGAAATTTAAAATTTAATCTGAACAGGTATACTGTTTCATGAATAGTTAAAGTATTTTATGAACAATTATATTATTTCATCAACAATCATATTGTTTGATGAAAACCATAGTGTTTCATCAATAGTTATATTGTTTCATCATTATATTTAAAGTTTATCAAAGCATGTTACTATACAAAAAAGAAATATAATAAAAATATATACATTCTTTTCTTGGATCTTATCTTCTAATTTATTTAGAAGTTTAGAGGGTTTAGTTATATTCTAAAGATATTATCTTTTGTGTGGTACAAATAAATATATTAAAGATAGTGTTTTCATACCTCTAAATCAATTTTATATTTGATTCCATCCTAAATATTCCTAACACTAATTTCATAGAATCTATAGACTGAAGTTATAGAGAAGATCAATCAAACAAGATGACGCAAATTGAAATGAACCGATTCATTCTATGTACAAAATGGCGCCTAGGTCTTTCTTTCAAGTTTCGAGAGCAAAAATCTAGAGCTTGTAGTCCCTATATTTCCCCATGTGTAAGCTAACTACTTGATCGATGGTGTCACACATCATTTTATAGCACCCATTTGTTGGCGTACTAGCTCCCAATTCCGTCAACCACAAACCATGCTAGCTAGCCATGGTGCCTCTTCCACATGTAGGAAAACCTAGGGCTCGGCAAATGGATAAAGTTTACAGTGGAATCCTTGTTGGAAATGCCACGAAGCTCCATTATTAATGCAAAGTCCACCAAGATTTTCAAGGGGAAGAAGATAGAAAGGGAGAGGTCAATTTTGGTGATTAGCGGCGCACTAACAGACGTTTTCGCTGAGTAGATAGTTGACTAATTAGCAAGGAAGGCACGGCTCCAATTTTAATACTGAACCAGCCTTGTCTGCATCTACATATTGTATGTATGATGAATTTATGTTTAAATAATACAATATTGTTTGGCTAGTTTGTTTATATATATATAAAAGTGAAGGTGGGGTGAGCTCGAATCCTCTCTCTTTCTCTATATAATTAATTTCTTTAATTATTACAAGCTACGAATTTATTACAACATTACGTAAACATATAACAAAAGGAATAGGGTTGTCATCTTGAAGACCCAAAAGATTTTATCTAGATTTTTTTTTTTTTTTCGGGGTATAAAATACCAAGTTTTGGCTAAAAAACTTCTTAATGTCTTTATATTATAAAAACATCTTACTTTCTCTCTCTACTTGCTATCTTTATATTATCGCTATCTAAAAACCATAAAATAATTTTGGCATTGAAGAATTTTTTAATAGGAAATATCCCTATTCAAATGACTATAGATCATCCGTGAAAAAACTTAGATTCAGTAGTTTTTTTTCAAGTGTCATCAAGTTGAGTTAAAAAAAAAATACAAAACTTAAAGTAATTTACAAAGAACATGCAGTTTAACTGTATAAAATAGTAGATCAGTAATTGGGAAGCTAAAAGGTATGCTCTAATCTTAATCTTTCTAAATTATAATGTGTTGCCTGTTGATGAAAGTATAAGATTAGTCATTTTAATGTTTTCATAACAGTAATAATTATTTTATCCTTTAAATAATAAATAAAACTGTTAACCAAATGATATTGCTATCATTTTGTTTGGGAAAAAAAAACAGTAAAAAAATATTTCCCCCCTTATAATAACAAAAACATGAAGGGAAATCAATATGCACATATTCACATAATACTATTCATTTCAAAGCAAAATTATATTTGAGCCCCTAGTTGAGAAAATTAGATACCTTAAGTAATTCTATCTTTTCCAATAATTCATTAATTATTAAAGAATTGTCCAGGAGGATATATATATCATTTTAACTTTTTTCAAACAGTACAATAATTGTTTTATCCTTTTATTTTACTTCATTTAAAAAAACAATAAAAATATATTTTTGTCTTTATAATAAGAAAAAATTAGACCAAACACCTAAGGGTATTTTTTTCCTTTCATAAAGGCTTTGTTGTTAATCCCAAACATATTTAGAGCATTTTAGTCTTTTTAACTTGATTAATTATTTTTTTAATCCAAAAAGTTATTGACGTGTGGAATGTGCTTGTATCTAATGAGCAGCACATACAGTATTGCCAATGGCCCAACCTACCATTTTGTCATAATATTGTAAGAAGTGTTGTCGAGTCCACTTCCTCCTGATACGGTGCATAGGCAGTTTGTCATTGGTAGTTGTTTTCTTCTTCTTTTCTCTCTCCCTTAAAAAGTAAACATTAGTCCTTTTTATTTTATTTATTGTTTTAATTTCAATTCTTATTTTTTTTATTTTTAATTTTTTTCTTGGCTCTTTTGTTAAAGTTTTATTGGTTTTCAATTTCGTCATTCAATTAAAGTTTATAGTGCATTATTTTTTTTAAATTTAATCCTCATTATTTTGGTTTTTTTCTTTTTTTAAAGTTGATTTTCTTTTCTATTTAATCCTAAAATTAAAAAAAAAATTCCTCCATAATTATGTTTTTATTTTTATTTTCACCCAGTGACCTGGGTCACAAGTTTGAAATGTTAACGTGGCTCGATATCCTTTTTCTTATCTCATTGTCTTTTCTCATTTCATCATTCGACATTAGTTTTTTATTCTAATTTTTGTTTTGTAATTTAATTGATGCTTTTTTAATGTCTTTTTTTTTTTAAATAACTTTTTTAATTTATGTTTTAATTAATATCTCTCCTCTATGATTTTTTTTTATTTTTTTATTTAGCATTTTTTAAATGAATTTTTTTTTAAAAAAAATTGTATCTATTTATTTTTTGAAGATATTATTCTTATTCTTCTATATTTTTTGTATGCTTTATATGGATGAACTTTATTTTTAAAAATAAAAAATATTTATTTTTAGTAAATGTTTCTAATATGGAAAGCCTTGCATAATTTATTTTTTTAATTTTGTTATCATTTGATTTAATAAAAAAAATTATTAAACAAATTCAATAAATACTATTAGGTAAATATCTCATGTTGCGGGATTAAATATCTTGATCTACATCTATCTTTTGATTTTTTTTTCTTTTTATTTTTAGTTATTATTGATGACTTTTTATTTATTTATTTACACATATGATTATTAATTTATTTAATTAGATGTTTGCGTAAGTTTTTTTTATTTATACCTAGAATTTTTTAATGTCAAAAAAGCATGCATATCCATTTTTCTCAGAGAAAAAGTATATGACTCGTGATCTTTAAAAATAATATAATTTATACAATTTAGGCTCCTGTAAATTTTAAAAAATCAATAGTGATACAAAAATTTATTTTTGTTATTTTCTTAGTCCCTGATTTGAGAGATGAGAGAGAAATTGTTGAATTCCAGCTATATAAAGAGAAATCAATATTGACACCAAGTACAACCACTAAAATGTTCGGTCTTGGTGTCAACATATTTTATTTGGTGATAGGATTTTCAGTTATATTTTATCACTTTGAAATTACCTAAAAATCTACATCTAAGCTCGAGAAGATTTTTGGTTTTGGATTGATTTCTGGTTTTTCTTTTTTTAATTCCATTTATGAGTTTGTCTAGGTGTTTAGGTTTTTTGCTATGTGTTTTGGGTTGAAAATGAATTTTTTTTTTTTAAAAAAAAAACATAGATATTGTTTTTCCAACCACTGGAATAACTGAAATCTAAAGAAAACCAAATAACACGTCATGTAGAAACAATGGGGTGGATGACATATCATCCACTCAATTTTTTTTTTTTTTTTAAATAGGGCCAACACGTGGGCCCATTCTAAATAGATCATGTGCCCCTCTTTTTTTGAAAATAAAATCATGCTTTTTTATATATTTTTTTAATAGTTGTTTTTTAATTTATATTTATATTAATATCATTTCTCTATGATTTCTTTTTTTTTTTTTGTATTTAGTCTTTTTTTAAATAATGATTGTTTATTTTTTTACGTATTTAATTTTTAAATAGGTTACTCTAATTCAACTATAATTTTTTTTATGTTTTACATAATTTAAATGTTTTTTTTTTAAATACTTATTTTGGATAGTATTTCTAATAAATGCAACCTTGCAAGATAATTTTTTTCTTTTGATTTTATTCAATCAATTTTACGTGTAAGTCTATTTATACTATTATTTGATTAAATAAAAAGATTAATTTTAATAAACAGAATCATTAAATACAATCAAGTAAATAGCTCATGTTACATGATCAATTATCTTGATTTACATTTGCTTTTCAACTTTTTCAGCTACATATTTAGTTATCGTTAGTGATTTCTTTTTCATATATTGACATATATGATTCTTGTTTTATTTAACTAGATGCATGTATATGTTTTTTTTTATTTACATTTAATATTTTCTATGTCAAAACACTTGTATGTTCAATTTTTTTGTTGGAAAAAAAAATCTGACCCACAATGGAGCGCAGGTCAAATAACTAGTAAAAAACTAAAATGTTTTGTTTTTTTATGGCTAAATCATTGTAGTCATACTCGCAAAATACTATTAACTAAAATAGTGTTGTGTTTTTTTTAATTTGTTTTGTATTTTCAATTACATCCTTCAACAATCAATTTTTAAAATTTTTATTTTGATTTTTTTCAATATCATCATTCAATATTATGTTGTTTTAGGAATTGTGCTTTATATTTTTTTTTGTTGGATTATATATCACTCTCATGAATTTATATTATTTTTCTTGATTTCGATCTTCAACATTAGATTTGTTTGGAGTAAGACTTTATAATTTTTTTATTTGCTTTCAATAAATTTATCTCGATTTCATAATTTGAATTATGAATTTTTATAAATTTATCTAAATCTGATAATTTATTTTTTATTTTCATCCCATCGTTATTATTTTTTTTTATTCTTTATACTTACAATGGTTACCTATTTTTTTATAATATAATTAAATAAAATTTGCTTACTCAACCGATTCGAATATATGATTATGTCACGAGTTTTTTTTTCTTGCTTTTAAAAAAAAAAAATTATATTAGCAGTACTTAATATATATATTTTTTTATATTTTTTTTTTTAAATTAACCGTAGCATAGCGCGTTTCAGAATGATCAGTGCCCGTCATCACGACGAGGAAAGTGGAAGACCCTGAATTTAGCTTGACGCCTAAATTAAGGTAAGTAAATGTCTTTCAAAGTTAATCTCCGTCTCATTTACGCTTCAAATTCATGCTTTTCATCGCTACAATCGATTCTTCCATGCTTCAATTTTGAAATCTCAAAAACATTAGGGAACAAATGAAGTTTTTCTTCTGATATCGCAACTTCCAATTTTTATTTTATAAGAGGAGCTGAGTGGCTGACATTTATAATTTCTTTGTTTTTTTTAATTAATATAAATGTTTGGATTAATTTATGTATATTTTAATTAATATTATAAACCCTGTAATTAATGATCATATAAATTTTAAATGGTCTTGAAATTTGTGAGACTTAAACTAACAATGGCTAAAATGCAAACCTAGCATATGATAGTCGAACTACATTCTTCATATTAACAATTCTTTTTCACTCAAGAAGAATCACAATCAATGCAATGATACTGATTATATTTATAACAAACTGAATACAGGCAAGGAAAAGGAAAAAAAAAAAAACTCTGCTCATAAATTATTGGCCATGGAATCATGCCATGTGAATAGCTGTGCAACAGATCAAACCCAATCATCTTGTCATTTCTGAACACGATCATCGAACTAGCATTTCGAGACATTACAATAAAATGAAGAAGCCTTGATCTACTGGAAAACCTAATATTTCTGCTGCCACAATGTTTTAGAAACAAAGGATATACAGGCAGGTTGCCACATTGTCCTCAGTACTGACCAGACAAGAAAATCATACATGTTGGTTGGTTTTCCTTTGTTCCAGCCACAAATCTCTAGGACACGTTGTCTTTAATTATAAGATTAATTTAACAAAATAATACTGGGATAGAACAAGGAAATCCACTGCTAAGTTTTTTTTTTTTTTTTTTTTTTTTAATTTTTGCTGGATCGCTTGAAATGGGATTTCATGACTGTTCATCCACCCAATTTCTCAGAGAAAATACTATCAGAGCATGGAAGCAGATCTTTTTTATCTGAAAAAGAAGATTTTCTCCTGAAAATCTAATAGACTAACAGCCCCGTTTCACTGCATGGATGACAGGTGTTAAAGAGCAAACTCCATGGCTTGATAACAGCGCCATTATCAGCGAGCACCAAGGCTAATGCTGCTTGAAACCACATGCCATTAATTTAGCTTACATAGATTCAGAGATTTATATATATATTTAAATGTTAGCTACACTTTTATCATCCTTTAAGGAACACATTACTGATCATAGTGCAAAGTTCAATACAAAGAGTCAACAAGTAGTCTTAGCCGTCCGATAATTTGTACCTCAAGGAAGCTTCGCCAAGATGGGTTAGGTGACAAAATCACAATCCACCAAATACGTACCCCGATTCTGTATCCTACTACTAATGGTGTTAAATACATACGTATCGCTAATCAATCCCTCCCTCGTCAGATGGCATGTATTAGTAATTTATGGGTATGCAAGCTAGCGATCTTGATATCGTGCCTTATGGTTTGAGAGTTAAGAAGACAACGCTGTTCCCTCTGCATGTGCTCTCTGCTCCTCCTGTAATTTTCCCTCCCGGGTTCTCTCTCATCTTCCCTCTTATCAGACAGTTCTGCCCCATATATACTCTCCCTTTCACTCTCTCAAAGGTCAAGTCTCGTGGATGGTTTTATAGGAAAAGGAGAGTTGCAAAACAAACGCAAAAACAAGATCTTGATTCCCTTCATGTCTCAAACGCTAGGACCAAACATGCCTGAAACACCTCCTTCCTCCTCTATCTGGGCACTTTCTCACATGAAACTCCGATTCTTTGCTCGTGTCAGGCGGTTCTTGCAAACCAAGACGACGCAAAGGAATATTAAATCAAGAAATAAAGCTATGGCCAATAAAGAAGAGCAAGTGACTGCTGCGGATAAACGAATTAGTGATGATGATGATGATTCTGTGGTGCTACAAAGATCAGTAAAGAGACTTCACTTTGGAGGCTTGGAGGAGAAGGAGATGGCAGCTATTGAGATTGAAAGATTAGCTAGAGAAGATGTTAAGATGAGAAAGTTGATGGCTGAGCTCGGTGTTATTCCTGCCTTGGTGGGGATGGTGGCTTCGGAAGTAGCTGGCCGTCGGAGAGTGGCTGTTAAGGCCTTGATTGAACTTGCTAATGGAACTTACACGTTAGTCCCTCTTCTTCTTTTTTCCTAATTTAATATAATTTGATTTTCGTTTTTTTCTTCTTTTCTTGAACTCCATTATGCACAGTAAATTACTGTACTATTAAACCACCGGTAAAGGCATTGCTTTTGTGCGAATTAGATGTTAGGGACAATAATGATCCTTTTTATTCATGGCTTAACTACTAATGAAATTCGACTAGAGTCCAGAATTCTCCCCGTCAGACATTCAATTGAGCAATTTTCCTTTAGAAATCCCGTACCTGTGTCGATAAATAAACGCAAAAGACAGCCTCCGGCAGGCCTTGGCATTGCAGAATTTGCCTAAACCTAACATCAGCTCGGGTGCTACTTCCACCATTGTTGATAAAACTATTTGGCGTGTATCGAAGGGTCAAATCCCACTAGCACTTTAGCTCCTCTTAATTTATCAGCCAACTGCTTTAAAGCCATTGTGGGTCTGTGACTGACCAACCATGTCAAAATCTATTATTGTATTGTAATGTTAAGAAGAAAAAACCAAAGTCTGTACAAAAGAGCTTATGGATTTGGATGTTTTTTCAACCGAGTTTGAGAAAATGGAGTCGGGACTTCGTCACCATCTAGATTTGTTTTTTTCTTTTTTGGCAGGACTCCCAGTTATTTCATTGTTTGAGTTGGGGAGGGAAATAGGTGGGCCATGTCAAATTTATTAACGATGGTTTCACATATGTTTCTTATTTTCTACGAACTCATTTCTCAATCTTATTACATCCTGTAAAAAAAAAAATCAAAATATGCAGTAATTAATTGGGATCGATTGGGAGGCCACGAAGTGCGCTTGTTGCACGCTCTATTGGGAAGCATAGAAGGAGCAATGATGTTATTGAATCGACAATGTTGTCTTTAAAAAGAAACTAATTACAGCTCATAAGAATTATTGCAGGTGATCATCAGATTCCCTGTGATCCCTGGACAATAAACAAATTCATCTTTTGACTTCCATCTTTCAACTTAGATCTAAATCCAAGATTAATCCCTTTGACTTTTTTTAGAAAGACAGCAATTTGTTTAATAAAACAAGTCTGTTCGTTGGTTCGTTTGGTGTGCATGATGCTCATCTTTGATGGGGAGACCTTTAAAAATGCTACTGTCTTACTAACCCTAGAACAATAATGATACACCTTTTGTTTTATTAGCTGCAACTAGATTAGTGTGCTGTTCTTATTTTAATTAATGTATTTTTGTTTTTTGTTTTTTTTCCCTCTTCAGGAACAAGGCTCTCATGGTAGAAGCAGGGATTTTCTCAAAACTCCCAGTCAAAATAGATGTTTTAGAAGAACCAACAAGACATGAATTTGCAGAATTGATCCTGTCATTATCTTCCCTGGCAAATCATACCCAATTTCCTCTTGCTTCATCAGAAGTTTTGCCTTTTCTGATTGGAATCCTCGAGTCAGGCTCAAGCTGTGAAACCAAGGAGTCGTGTTTGGGTACTCTATACAACCTGTCGGCTGTGTTGGATAATACAGGAGCTTTGCTCTCTAATGGGGTAGTTCAAACTCTCTTGAGGTTAATATCAGTAAAAGCACTCTCCGAGAAAGCCCTGGCAACACTAGGGCATTTAGTGGTGACCTTAATGGGGAAGAAAGCAATGGAAAATAGTTCACTTGTGCCAGAGAGCTTGATAGAGATAATGACATGGGAGGATAAACCAAAATGTCAGGAATTATCAGCTTATATTTTGATGATTCTTGCTCATCAAAGCTCAGTTCAACGCGAAAAAATGGCTAAATCTGGCATTGTCCCTGTACTTCTTGAATTGGCGTTGCTGGGGAGTCCTCTAGCTCAGAAGAGAGCACTAAAACTACTGCAATGGTTCAAAGATGAGAGGCAAACAAGGATGGGGCCCCATTCTGGACCTCAAACAGCAAGGATCGCAATAGGGTCACCTGTAAATCACAGGGAAGCTCAAGAAGGAAAGAAATTGATGAAGGATTTGGTGAAGCAAAGTTTACATAAGAACATGGAGTTGATAACTCGGCGAGCCAATGCTACTTCAGGGGACTCTTCCATGCTCAAGTCCTTGGTTATGAGCACAAGTTCTAAAAGCCTGCCCTGCTAAAGATTTTACAGGCCCTTTAGCAATTTCCAGGCGACTCTTAAGATTCCAGCTCTCGTGTTTGTTTTTTTAGGTTGCCAGCCCCCCGGGTGACTAATCTGGTGGTCGCCCCGGGTCGTATGCATGACAGTGGCAGGTGAGGCTATTAATAGGTATTGCTGCGTGCACGGGGACTCGAAACCGAGACCTAGCTTAAGCGGAACAAGCTACTTACTACTACTTGAACCAACCCCCGTTGGTAGCTCTTGTGTTTGTTGATTATTGAAAATAGATCAAGGGATTGTGACCCTTAATTACCACATAAATGCTTTTGTGTGCAGTGTAGCTGATGATAATTGTACATGGCGGAACTAAAAAAAAACTGCAGTCTCCAGATGGGGTCTCTTTCCCATTCTTTCCAAGAAGATCAATTTCAATTCTTGCACAAACTATTTTTCCTGTTTTTATAGCCTTCCAGTTGCCAAAACTAGAACATCAATTTTTGCTCTTCATAGCTTCATGGCTACTAATCATAAGCTAATTATGTGAGCAAATTTCAAGCTGCTGCAGTCTTCAACAAGTATCTGCACTGGGCAATCAATACTAGCCCAGCAAAACTAATTCAGGTGAAAAGCTGGGTTCCACCATAGCATAGATAAAGCAACAAAGGTAAGTGTTGATTTGCATGGTTACAGGTGGTTCACCGGAAAAAAAAAAACAAATGCAAACGATCAGAACATTTTCTTAAAAAGGAAAGAATTTTTTTTTTATTAATATTAGGGTATTCTCAAACCATGTTATACATATTATTTATATAAAAATAAAAGAAATAACTTGTTTATTAACTCATGAAGCTATATTAAATATTTTATAGATTGTAACTAACTCATAATGTAATTTAAAAATTTCTATCATGACCATTTGTTACCTCGCCTTCATAATATCTCTATTATTATCAACATCACATCACCCCCCACCACACCACTGCAACAAGTTTTACCTCCCATTTTTTTTTGTTTATTATCATTATTAATATTATCATTTTGTTATCATAACACACCACTATTCTTCTACAATCATTTATATTTTTATACTATTACTTATCATACATAACATATCATATAATTATTTTAATATAAAATATTTTATGAAAAAAAATATTTTTAAATTATTATTAGTAATAATATTAAAATACTTGAGGGGAAATCACTTGATTGCCCTGTTCATATAAATAGTGAAATATGTCCTTTTTTTATTTCTTTTGATTTTTATATTGATTTTTTTTTCAATTTTTATTCTTTAAAAATTGATTGATTTTGAACTGATTTTCATAATTTATTTCGGTTTGTTTTTTATAAAATTATCATAACCTCAAACAAATATCCATGTATTTAAGTAATACTTGATTTTGCGAGTATCTATTTTTGTTACTATATAATTAAGTAAAAAATAGTTAGAAAAACAAAGTTATTAAACTCAGTGGTGTCATGGCCCAGGTCATGGTTTTGATGGGTTAAGTTATGAAATTTGGGTCGATCTAATATGTTGTCATTTCAATATTAAAAAATATATATCATCTTGATTTTTTTAAAAAAAGTCAATCCATGTTTTTATTGGTTATTCAAGTAATTTTTAGATTTGCCAAGTCAATTGCATCACATCAGGAAAAAAAATAGTTTTAAGAAACTTAGTTATTAAACTTAGAGCAATCCATAACCTGAATCCTAGGTTTAACGAGTTAAGATACAAAGCATGAGTCGATTTAATATGTCACAGTTTTAATATTAAAAAACAAATATCATATTGGATTTTTTTAATGACAAGCCATATTTTTACTAGTTATACAGGTTATATTTAAAATCTTCAATTCCATCGTGTTATATCCAAGTATCTCCTACATAATTTAATTTTAAACCTGAAATATATCAGAAATCAAGTTAAAAAATTTCAAAATTAATTCATAAGACTAGATTTAATAATAATGCTAAAAATTCCTCAAGATCTTAACATTTTTTTTTTAAATTCAAATTCTTTTTGGTACAACAACCTATTATTGGTTAAAATATTTTATGCAAAAACAAAAGGATATCTTAGTAGAAGATCAATTTCAGTAACCTTAGTTTTGGTCAGTTGACATTCTCATAAATGAAACCTTGCTCAAAATACCTTAGCGCAAGCCTCCATTAATAGCCCAGCCCAATTAGAACTCATTCAGGATCATCAAGCATTGACTTGAAAAACAACATCAAGGCCATGAAACCCTAATAAACGGTCTCCCAAATCCCAAAAACTTCAATCTCCACAAAATCAAGACCGGTTTTATTCTCCGTCCAGCGCAACCACCTCCTTTCTAGGTTTTATTCTACGCAAACCGCCAATCCTCCTCCTCCGCCGCCATCGATACAATGGACTTCATTAAAAAACGCAAAGCCGACGAAAACGGCAATTCAATCCCCACCGGCACCACTCCCTCATCCCCAATCACGCCACTAACCCCCGAAGAAATCCGTAAAATCATCGAACCATTTACCAAAGACCAACTATTAGACATCCTCCAATCCGCCACGCTCCAACATTCTGACGTCCTTAACTCTGTCCGTTCCGTAGCCGACGGCGACATATCCCTCCGAAAGCTCTTTATTCGCGGTCTCTCCTCTGAGACAACCTCAGAAACCCTCCGAATTCTCTTTTCTTCGTCCGGAGAACTCGAAGAAGCTATTGTTATTCACGACAAGAACACAGGTAAATCGAAAGGTTTCGGGTTTATTACATTCAAACATGTAGACGCCGCTATGCTTTCGATTAGAGAACCCAGTAAAAAAATTGATGGAAGGATTACTGTTACGCAATTAGCATCGAATAATTCGAGCACTACTGATGTTTCGTTAAGGAAAGTATATGTTGGGAATGTGCCTTTTGAGGTTAGTTCTGAGCGGTTGTTGGGTTTTTTCTCAATGTATGGTGAGATTGAAGAAGGCCCGCTTGGGTTTGATAAATCGACTGGGAAATCAAAGGGTTTCGCATTTCTTATATACAAGAATGAGGAGGGGGCAAAGGCTGCTATTGCTGATCCTATGAAAAATATTGATGGGCATCAAGTTGTTTGTAAATTTGCTGCTGATAATAGGAAGGTTAATAAGAATAGTCAGGTTGGTGCGATTACACAAACATCACAACCATTAACGTATCCACCGCTAACAGGAAATTCACAAAATTATGGGCCTGCTAGTACTAATAGCTATCAGATGAATTCTTCAATGACGGGTTCTGGATATAATGGTTCTTATAGGCATCCGCCATATTTAGGGTCGGGTTTGAATGATGGTGGACTGAATAACGCAGGGGCTTTAATGTATAGGATGCCACAGGCTTCGGGTTCTGGGGTATATCCAGATACCGGGTCTTATGCATTGCCTCAGCACCAGCAGCCATCGTCAATGTCAATGTCAATGTCAATGCAGCCTCGATTGCCACATGGAGCTGGAGGGATGTATCAGGGTATGCCACCATATTACTGAAGGTAATTATTGCTATTTATTACTTTCAATTGATTTTGTTCAATGTGAGGTTCTTTTATTTTATGTAATTTTACTGTGTTGCCCCCTCCCCCTGTTTTCCATCAAACCTGTTGTTTTGTGTATATAATTGCATTTGTTAATTTTTGGACAAATTGCTGTGTCTCTTCAATTGTCAAGAAGCCTTGTCACAGCTCAATGGATTTGACAGTGTTGTTATAGCATTCTCTTTTTTGGAAAGTGGGTTATAGATAAACAATTATAACTACACTCGTGAAAGATGAGAGTTTTCAAAACTTCGAAAGATACACTGGACTTGTTGTATTTTGTGTTTTATGGCTTTCCACAACTGTTTTTAGCTTGTTATTCTGTCCTTTAGCCTACATGAGCTTTATTCTACATGTTTGACATTGATGGGTGTTTGATTCAGGTGTGTGAGAGCTTCTTGGGCACAAGTTCTTTAAATGGTTGTCGTGTTTTCCTGAATGCAAGCAATGAATCTTTAATTTAATTATGTGGACTGCTGTGCTCTTGTTGCTGCTTCACTTCATCTGCTTCCATAAGTTGTGGTTGGATTTGTGATGGATGCTACTTAAACTTTACAAAAGTTAGTTAATATATGTAGAACAGTGCTTTTGCAGAAGGATTGTTGGCCTTTTCTGCTATGCTGGAATTTATGCTGATGTAGATTATAAATATCACTGTTTGTTCTTGTTCTTGCTGTTTTGTGCTGCTAAAGCAGAATTTGGTGTTTGAGTTTTCTTCATTCCCTTTACATTGCTATGGTTGTGTTAATTTTCAATTTCAATTGGTAAAATGTATTTTTTGTTTCACTTGTTATGGTTTCCAAATAGTTCAATACCAACCCAGCACCAAATTTTCTGCCAAGGGTTCCATCATCGAACTTAAATACTGAAACCAAAACTTGCTCTGTCCCTTACTCTCATTGTCTCTCTGATACCCTACCTAGCCTGGCTCCTATACTTTCTTTTTCCTGGCCTGGAAGATTGATATTTCTCCATGAGAGAAAAACAACTGTCTTCAGCAATTAGATGATCAATTTGATGTCTTTTTGTCCATTCCCTTTGAAATTGCCTTTAACCTTTCCTCCTTTCTCCTTGTTATTTAGTGTAAAATGCAATTCAGTCCCTCAGTTTGATTTCCCCCCCCCCCACCAAATAGACTTCTTCTATACGTGGTTATTTATATTGTATTGTGGTTTGGGCTTCATGAATGTAAATTGAATTACGGTGCTTCTGGCACCTTGGAGTTCAACTATTGATATTTGTGCTGCTTCTTGCATCTCTACATTTTTTCTTTTCTTCCATATAATTTGTCTGGCAGCATTGTTCTGGTTTTTGGGCTCTTTGGGTTACTGAAAATATTGAATGATAGTATTTTAAGAACAATCGAAAAACAACAGGATGACTATGTGAACATGTAGGACAATCATATGGAAACACTATGCAAAAGGGTAGAAATTTCTCTGCAATATGCAGATTTGACAATAAATATAACACACTTGCGTTAATTTGGTAGAAATACAATTGGATTACGCTGATTCTATCCTAGGTAATCTATTGGAAATTAGTGGAAACCTGATTTTGGCTTACATTATGACAAGAGTATGGGATGCATTGGCTTTTTTATTATCTTGGTTGATGTTTTTGTAAGACGTGTCTTCGTAATGTCAAGTTCACTGCTACCTGTTATGAGTTTGTGGCTTGCAAATCAAATTCCCCTTGTTTTATAGGGTAAATCCCTTCATTGACCCCTTTTCCCTGGTGTCTGAAATTAGGTATTTGGCAGAATTGTTTTGAAAGTCTATGGTTGCATCTCATAACCTGTGATATGTGATTCAAATTATTGCTCACACAACCTGTCATTTGGTGTTGGAACTGACAACTTCAATGTTCTTTGCTCGTTTGTTGCCAATATTTTTGTGTTGGGTCTGTCTTACCACAAATTATATGCACATTTGAAGCTGGGGTTCGAATTTGCTTTCCCATTGGAAACAAGCAACAAAGGGACATCCACTCAATGAGCAACCTGTTTCTCTAGGACATCTAAAGATTGGCTCTTCTAATGCATTTTTTGTTGCTTGAAAAGATATTTTTCATTCCATAAATTCTTACAAGTTTTATAAACTTAATTATAGGCTGAAAATCATTTTAGAATCCCATATTTGACCTTAACTCCAGCTAGAAACAGAGCTTGCTTGAGTTCTGATTTGCTCTCTTGCAGTGGTCATTGGTTTATTTGTTTACCTGGGTTTTTCCTGTATTGAAACTGTTGAATTTGAATGATATTTAATTAAAGGTGTAATATAATTGAAGATAGTTTCAATTCTTTATCTGATATTAAACCCAAAAATGAAAGAAAATTTGGATCAATATGAATTGCACTAAGAGCTATATTACCTTTTGGTTGCAATTTTGATTATAGATCTATAATAGCATTATAATGTTTGCACATTGATATTTTAGCAATCTTAAGATTTAGGTTGAACCATGTAACAGTAAAGGAAATTGTTTTTGGAAAAGATATAAATTAGTCCTATGGTCATAGCTAGAAGCATATATTTATAGTTTTCTTAGGTTCTTGTTTGTGTGATATCTGTAATAGCAGACTTTAGGTTCCTTCACATCACTGCTTTAATGCTTATGTAGATTTGCATTGCATTGATTCATATTCATATAAGCATTAGAGCTGCTGTTTGCTGGCACTATAGCAGTATGACAATCTTTGGTGTTCCAGGTTGCACTGCCCATCAATCATAGGAAATGTTCTAATCAGTACCAGCTAAAATTCAAGTATAATCTTAACTGGCTCTATGAATCGGAACTTCGATTAGGTTAAAGTCATTAGAAGCTTTAGGCTACATCTAATGCTTTAATGCTTACATAAATATGCTGCAAATTGTCTATATAAGCATTGAAGAAGTTGCCTGTTGGTGGGCTTTATGAATGTATCTGGCTTTACAAGGCCTCTGGTAATTTAGTCGTGCAAACTGTACCTGCAGTTCTGCTATTTGCATCCTTATCTCTCTCCTTTTCTTCCTATGTATCTATCTGGCACCATTGCACTGGTTTGTGGGCTGTTGGGTTTGCAAAAACAAGGTAAAAGGGTTGAAATCCCTCTGCTATGTGCAATTTCTGTCAATATGATCAAGGCCTAGTAAAAAAAAACATTTAATACTTGTCTTAAACATGAAATAAATATAACATTTGCATGTGGACTTGCTTGAGATTAAACTAGCATTAATCTATTGAAATGTGATTTGGGCATTTGATGATCCCGATTTTGAATTTGATGTGCTTTGGCATATGGAAGCATGAATAATGTTGTGATGAAGGGGAGTCATTATGATGTGCAGTTTTCCCAATATGCTATTTGAGTTTGTGGTCTATCAGGTAAATCCATTTTCATGTCTTCTATGCTCTAAACACGAGAACATAGCTCTGCCTGATCTGTTTTGGGAATTCTATGTTTGCATTTTCTCACAATAAAGTTCCTTAAGCAACCTATCTGTTGGAGATGGAAACTAATGAAAATTTCGATATGCATGCATTGCTCAAGGTGTTGCTACGAGACCTCCACAGTACAATTTTTATTTTTATGTTTTTGCAAATCTATTATATAAGCATTGAGCTTGTAGTGTGGTGGGAATGTAGCTCTCTTTAAGGGATTTCGAGTTTCCCCGCTTGGATTAATATGCATTAAATCAAGGCTTGTTATGGTATGTTCATTTTGGAACTTTAATGTTTATACAAATAAATATGAATTGCTAATTTATCTGCTTATACAAGTATCGAAGTTTGATCTTCATTTCGGTCCTACTTGTGGTATTCGTTGAGCCTCTAGTTGGTCTTAAAGGTAGTTTTTGGATGCTCTTCTAGAACATAAGAGATAAAGACAATGGAGACAAATGAGACAAGATAGAAAAAAGAACGAAGATAAAATTATGTTTTTTTAAGTAAAGTACAAGATAAAATAAAATGATTGTTTTTTTTTAATCTAGCTTAGTTATGATGGAAAAGACAAAAAAAAAATGAAAAAGTTTATTTTATTCTTAATATGTATGGTTAAACTTATATATTTTAAAAAATAATTTTTTTTTATTTTAGTTTATATTGAGTTTTGAAATTAATAATATTATAATAATTCTTATTATAAAAATATGATTGACTAGACATGTTAGCTTAAGGCTTGGATTGATCTGAATTTAAGAAAAAAAAATAGAAAAATGATTGACTTGATCTAATCTAGTTAAAACCCCCGGGTCAATTTAAAAATATAACATTGGTATAAAAAAATTTGATTTTTTTTTTAAAAAGCTTTTGTTCAAAACAAGGTTATTGTGATTATTTAAATAGAAAAGTTAGGTTGGTTAGGTTGACCTTCATAATTTGTGAGATGAACCTTGTCTTGAGTTGATTTTTAAATTAGGTTTTAAAACTATAATAATATTTTCTTTTACCTATATGGTAACTCAAGTTTACTTGATTTGCCTCTTTTGACTTGCGACTTAACTTCAACTCAATCGATCCTCGAGTTAAATTTTATCCTTGTATAAATGTGTTAACTTGGGTTAATTGTTTTAAAATTATGATAATAATCATTTTTATTTTATGTTGACCCTGACATGTGAATTAGATCTTGTACTAGGTTGACCTTTAAATAGGATCTTAAAATTATGTTAATAATTATTTTTGTTCTTGTATTGACTCAAGTTAATGGTTAATTTTATTTATGACTTAGGTCTTGATATAGGTCGACTCTAAATTAAGTTTTAAAAATATAATAATAATAATTATTATTTTTACACCTGAGTTAAAAATATAATAATAATAATTATTATTTTTACACCGACTCAGGTTAATCTTAGTTAAGTTGACTCATGACATGAACCTTGAAGAGTGATTTGAGTCTTGCATTGGATCGATTCTAGAGTTAAGTTTGAAAATTATGATAATAACTTTTTTTTCATTGTTATATATTTTAGATGGATAATATTTGGAAATGAGTTTTTTATAAAAATATTTTAAAAATAAAAAATAATAAATATGACTTTCGGATACATGTTTTCTTTGTATTGAAAATATAAAAATTCAATCAAAATATTTTTGTAGATAAATTTATTTTTATGTTTTTGTGTTTGTATTTTTAATTAAATATATTATTGTCTCTATTTTTGTTTCTATTGTCTTTTTTGTTTTAGGATAATAACTAAATGGTAGCTCATAGTTTTATTATTTATGTAATAGATAAAGCTTAGCAAATAGATTTGTATGATATTAAACTACAAATGGGTCTACAAGTCTTAACTATATAATATAGACTTCAGATTTGGTCTTTTGCTACACTTGCTCGGCTTCTTATGGATGGCCGAGATGAAGGTGAGGGCTTCTGTCTGATAGGACGCTCAGCCCAACATGCTGGAGAGTCAAGATGGAGGCTGCCTAAAACACTGTTTGGGCATTGTTGCTAGCTGGCCTAAGAGATCTTTCAACCAAAACACGTTTTTGCTGTTGCATTGTTAAGGCTCAATGTTTTGCAACTCTGCACCTTATAGTCCGGGCCTTTTAACATCGAAATATGTTTTTACCTATGAATGGGTCAAGAAAAAAAAAAAATGTAATTTTTCATATACTTTGTTGGATTGTTCTCAAAAGTTTGTTCATCGGAATATCTACGAGTCAATTGACTTATGATTTGTTGATGGTGGATTTTTTTATAACATAAAAGGATGAATATGTAAGTGATTTTAACGTGTTTTTCTAGCATTGAAAAAAATTATTTATGAATTGAAAAATCAATGCTTATATATATTGAGAATTAAATGTGTTACTAGATACTAAAAAGACTTGTTAACACAACGTTGGATGTAAGAATTCAAGTTAATTTTTAATATAATAGAAAAAATTGACTGTTGCGGGCGAGTTTTATTGTATTATGATTTTTTTAATTGTGAAACATAAAGATGGTTTACTTGTTCATGCTAAAATAAAATAAACTATTATTTCTAACACATTTTTCAATAACTCTAGAATCATAATATTAAAGGATTACTAACTATAAAATCAAAGAGAAAAACTAAAAAGAATACTTTTATCAATAATTTCAAGTTCAATTCAAAGAGTTCTTACTAATTTCTTTTTTCAATTGTTCTTCATCTTCATCATCCATACTTGTACCTCAAGCTCCTCTCCTCCAACCAAGCTTTTTAATTTAGACCTAAATGTATTTCTTCTCACATGCCTATTTGTAAGTTTCAATCTCACAATTCTAGAAGAGTTTCTCAAATGATTGTGAAGAGAGGTAAGAGTGAAGCCTTTTTCTCTCTTTTTAGTTGTTGTTTAGTGTGAATAATAGTTACAATTGTTATATTAGGTTTTATGGGTCAATTACTATTATACCCTTACTTATCCCTTTAATTGTGATTTGTTGCATAAACTTGACATTGGGTCTTTATTTTCAGAACTTTCTCAAACTCCGATTGACTTCAAATTTTAAACTCAAGGTAAAATAATATGTCATAAAATTCCATGTAAAATTTTAGCTCGATCTAACGATCAAATAGAGAAATATGTTTAATATCATAAAATTAAATAATTGGTAATTTTCTGCCAAAATCTGAATTTCGCATACCATATAATTTATTTAAATCATTGGGGGTCTTAGACTAATTATTTAGAGATTTCTATTCATAATTATTATAAAAGACTTCCTTAGATTTTCTTACCATTTTCAGTCCCAATAGCGCAATTGTGCACAAGATTTATACCGAATTCAACATTTCTCTCTCAAAGGGTCATGCATTGATTTATTTGACATTTCCTTCTATTTTACACATAATGTCACCCAATTTATAAAATTTTCCACTTCAAATAATTATTTTACTTGGTTGGGAAATTTTCATGATTTGTCGTTAGTTATATTTCACATACTATTCTATTACTTTATCTTTTCTAAATTTTAAATTAATCTCCTGGAAATGTTCGCCCCTATTCATAAAGATTTTCTCCTTAATTTATTATTTTTCAATTAATAGTTACCCTGTTTAATATAGATTTATCTATTTTTTACTGGAATTTTCATAACTAGTGAGTCATTAACTCGCCAAACTTGTAGTCTAGGTTATGAAATCACAATAATCTAATATTAAGAAATTTGAATAAAACCAAAAAACCAATTTTTTTTGTTGAAAAAAAAACTAATGTCAAATGATGAAACCATAAAAAAAAATAAGCTAAAAAAGTGAGGTTAAACTTTGTTAACTTTTCAAACTTGTAACCTTGATCATTAGACCAGAGACACCATAAATAAATAAATAAATAACTATAAAGCCCAATCCCCAATAAAATTAAACACTGACGGGATGAAACTAGGAGATAAATTGCACAAAATGATTTAAAATAAAAAAATTGTAATTAAATGAATGACAATGAAAATCAAGATAAAAAAATAAATTTGAGGGCAACCCAAAATTTTTTATTGGAGGATTAAATTGAAAAGAAAAAAATTAATAAAAGGAAAACAATCAAAAGAATGGGGATCAAATTAGAAAAAAAAAAATAATACACCATAAAACTAGATTGAAAGATAAAAATAATAAAACTTTTATAGAAGGTCAAGAAAAAAAAATTAAAAATATAAAGAAGAATAATTGAATTGGAAAAAAATAATATGCAAACTACAATTGAAATATTAAATTGAAAATAAATAAAACTTTTATAAAAAGAAAAAGAATAAAAATTTAAAAAAAGAAAAGAAACAAGGACTAAATTTGAAATATTAAAAACAAAGATGCCCAACGTGTACTTTTTAAAGAAGGAAAGAGACAGGAAGATAAAAAACGCTTAACAATTACAAATCATCTCGCTATCACTAACTTGCACTCCACCTAAAAGAAAATGACATTGCAATGTTTCTTATGACACGATAAAAGAATAGGTCTGGTATTTGGAAAGTGTTGCATATGTTGCTTAAAGGTTGTGGATGCCTTTCACGCGCTAGCAACTTTTTAAATTTTTTTACATTAATTATTGAAAAATAAAAAGACTAAAATTCTCTTCATTGGTTTGAACTTAACCAAAAAGCCTTTGTTAAAGGATGAAAAAACCCCTAGACATATGGGTTATCTTTTCTTGAATGCAAAGACAACAATGTCTTTTTAGTGCGCTTTAAAAAATAAAAGATAAAAATATATTTGGTGAATTGTAATTTTTTTTTTACTTAGGAATAATTTAGTCACTTTATTATTTTTTAAAAAGTTATATATATATCCGGACAATCTTGAAATGATTAAGTAGCCATGCAAAAAGATTTAAATACCTCAACCTTAAAGCATCTTAATTTTTCTTTCAAGAATAAAAATGTAATTTTACTATAATAATGAATAGTTTTTTGTGTGCTTGTGTACAATAATTTCCCTACTGTATTTGAGTTTTTTTTTAATAATATTTTCTCAAAAGATAAGGAAAAATATTATAAGATATTTTCGTAGAAAATTCAAGAGATCAACAACGGTATTTTTTTTTATAGTAATTGTGAAGTGAATTTGAATTTTGAACTCAAGATTTGTAAGGATTTGTTTTGAGTATTTTATGAATATTTGAACTCTTAAGAAGTTAGCATCCATAATATAAAAAATTCTAATTATAAAGGGAAAAAAAAGAAACCGAAAATTTGGTAGAGTTAATATATGTTGTTTTCAAAGGACTAAACTTGCCTTTTCTCTTAATCAACGCTTTTTTATTTTCTTTTTTCCTTGTTAATTAATACTTAATAATTAACAACAAAGCAAAACATAATGCTCTCTCTCTATACCATAGTTATCAGACCCGATCCGGTAATTGACCCGGTGAAGTGACGGGGTCACGGGTCTTGTGGGTTGACTCGGGTCAACCCGGGTCAAGAACAAAAACACACATTAATATGATTAGAAAGTGCATTTATCTTCAAATAAACAAACATTTAACATAATTTAAAGATAAGGATAATAAAATAACAAGTTCTAGAGATATATAATTCAACATAATAAATATAAGGTGACAACATTCAACTCTAGTTTGCATTATAATCCATAAATCAACATTTTAACTCCATTTTGCATTAGAATCCATAAATCAACATCTTCAGCTGCATAAAAAAAGCAAAAGATTTTAGAATATGTTGAACACTTAGCACTAATATAATTTAAAAAAAGAAAAGAATGGTAAAGTTCTACACAACATCTTTACTTTGGTTGAATATAGGCATTGACTTCTTCAGTGTCCATGGGAGCAAAATTTGAATCAAATACCAATGGAACTGAGCCAACCTCATTAATGCCTATTGAAACATCATCACGCTCTTGTGTATCTTCATCATAACAGTCATCTTCAATCTCATTTATATTTATCAAATCTACAATTGAAACATAATTAATCAATAAACATGATAATCATGACACAAAGTGAAAGATCAAATCTTCCATTACCTTCATTTAAAGTATCTTGAATAGTCATGGTTGATAAATCACGACGAAAGATATCTACTTCTTCAGTTGTTAAAGATGATGGATCATCTTTTACTATCCAATTTTCAGTGTCAGAAAATGCCTCAAAATTAATTTGATCATAATTCCGTCATTTCTAATAATTTCTACAAAATCAAAGTTAAGGTACACAATATAAGTATCAATGATGCTATGTAATAATATAAATAACTTTTGAAGAATTAGAGAAAAGAAAATACTTTTGTTTTAATCTCAGATTATAGTGGACATAAACTAGGTCATTAAGTCTGTGATGCTACAATCGATTTCTCTTCTTAGAGTGGATGTGCTCAAAAATACTCCAATTCCTCTTGCATCCTAAAGAACTACAAGTTTGACTTAAAACTCGTATAGCTAGCTTTTGGAGATTTGGAGCACAAGTTCCATACAACACCCACCATTCATCTATATACAAAATTAATAAGTTAGATTATATCAAGATAATTTTTTTAAATTACTTTAAATATGAAAATAATTACATACCTGGAGGTAAAAGGGTGCGATCATTTTTCGCAAACACTCTACCAAAGTCATGTTCTGCATTTCTAAACAACTTCATTTCACTTGTAAGCTTGCTTAGCAGAATTGCATTTCCATTTGCATACTTCTCAACAACATCTAGAAGTCCGGAAATCGTGTTTATATATCTATCTATTAGATTGACATCATACTGAAATCGAGGATTCAACCAAAATCTCGCTACATAAAGCTTTCTATACAATTGTCCATCCCATCTATTGTTAATGATGTCTATGAAAGGTTGCACCTTAGTTCTTTTCTTTTGAAATCTCCTCAACATTTCTTCCTTTGTAGAATGGATAGCCTCGTATAAATATCTTATAGCAGGTCTATCATCACTATCAACAATTCGTAGAACTCGAACCAATGGTTCGGTCATAAGTACAATTGATGCACATTCTTCCCAAAACGTAGAGTTCAATACACTATCAACAAACATTTTTCCTTTGCTATCTTTAGCATAAGCAGAGGAGACCCATTCTCTAGATGTCATCATAGCTCTCAAATTATCTTTGTATACTAAAATGCTTTGCAAAGTTATGAAATTAGTAGCAAAGTGAGTAGGAGCAGGTCGAAGTATTTCTTTCCCTCCAGTGAACTTCCTCATCAAATATAGTGGATAACAATGATTATAAATATACTTTGTAATACTAGAAGCATGATCAACAACAGAACAAACTGATTGTAGCTTACCAATATCTTGGAGTATAAGGTTGATGCAATGAGCAGCACATGAAGACCAAAATATTGAAGGAAATTCTTTCACCAACAACTTGCAAGCAGCAACATAATTAGAAGCATTATCGGTCACCATATGCACAATATTTTTAGGCCTAACAAATAAAACAACCTCTCTAAATAATTTATGCAACAACACAACAGTCTTTGAGGCCTCTGATGCATCTACTATTTTTTTTAAAATAGTTCCTTTAGGGCAATATACTAAGAAATTAATTAAAGTTCTCCTCTTTTGATCTGTCCATCCATCAGCCATTAATGTACAACCGGTCTTCTTCCAAGTTTCTCGATAACTCTCAACAAAAATCTTCACTTCATCAACTGTCTTTGCTAGGTAATAACCACGAAGAGCATGGAAATTTGGTCCTTTATAACCAGGACCCATGACTGTTATACCATCTATAACATGCTGATAGTAAACAGAGTTTGCAGCATTGAATGGTACACATGCATCAATCATCCATTTTGCTATAGCAAGATCACATCGTTCAATAGCTTTTTTGTTTTTCCTACAACTTTGGAGCGACTTTTGAGCACCATGAGTTGTTCTTGGAATAAAATATGCCCCTAATGTTATATTTTCTTTCTGTTTTCCACATCTTACAGATTATTGTTTAACAACACCAGTGATTTTACTCTTTCTTTTATTGGCAACCTTCGGTGGTAACATTAGCTTCTTACCATCAACTTCAGCATCATCATTGTCATTATCATCATTATTGCCTTTACAATCATCCTCTAATTGTCTAATCATCCTCTCCTCATGCTCTCTTTGTTTAGCGCTATACGAATTGAAATCTGCTTCCATTTCTCTAGCTCTCCTTTTCTTTTCAACATTCCCCTGAAGATTCAGAAGCATTTGATGACAAGCATCCGGAGGACATTTGGGCATTGTTCCACTTCTCCTTTAGTTCCAGCTAAATATTGCTTGAATCGATTAATGCCTCCACTCACAAAAACTTTGGCACAATATAAGCATACTAATTTGGTTTTCTTACATCCCACACTAAGTTCAAGAGCTTCTCTGCAATGACCCCATACCAAATCTGTTTTTCCTCTTATACCACTTGATGTTGATATGGAAATTGAAGGTTCAGATGATTGAGTAGTTGAAGGAGTGCTATTTGAAGTGCTACCATATTGAGAAGCCATTTTACAAAACTATAGTAAATCAAATCAAACTAACATGATGAATAAAAAGGTTGCATGTGTTGGCTGCTTCTTACTTTCCTAATTGAGAACAAATATCACCATCTATATCTCTTCATAAAAGTCAACATTAAACAAAATGAAAATTGATGCAGTTGTATGTATAACCCAACGAAAGCTCAAGCACATAATAAGACAAGCATGAAAAATTAAACTATGATGTCAGAGTGTGAGTAGAAATCGATCATAGTAATGAGAAATGTAGGATCTAACAAACTTATAGTCGCTGAGAATGGAACTAAGGAGGTAGTGAGAAATGTAGAGCAACCCCTTAAGCATATAGTTGTTGTCGATACACAACATCGGGCGACAGCTCCGCTCATTTTTGTTTATTTAACAAAAAGATTTTTTTATTTTTGGGGGAAATGAAAATTTTATTGGAGTCGCCATCTAGTAATTTGAGGGAACTAGAAATCCCAAATTAAACACTGGTTCCAGAGATTTGGGTACTGGGTTAGTTATGATTAAGGGAAGGTAGACACCACCCTTAAAACATCCTTTCAAAAGAAAGGTTATCCTTACTTGTGTGTTTTTTATTTGATTTAAATGCTATTATATTTCGATCTTATTTGCAATTTCGTTTTTTTAAAATAGTTAAAGTCGGTCCCTAAAAATAGGAGACGCGTTAAAAAATGACATCAGTCCCTAAAAATAGAAGACTTGTCTAAAATTATATCGACGTTCAACCCTAAAAAGGAGAATTGCGTCTGAGTTATAAAAAAAAACAAAATTTATGGACATAATCCATATTTGTTTGGTATTTAAACTTTTTATTTGACATCGGTCCTTTTCTATAAAAAGAGACGTGTCGACAAATATCGTTCATAGGAGATGCGTTAAAAAAATGACATCAGTTCCTAAAAATAGGAAACTCATCTAAAATATTGACGTGTCAACAAACAACGTTCGTAAGAGAAAATCACAGTTTTTTTTAAAATGATTTTGGGGTTTTTTTTATTTTTTATTTTTTTTAAAAAAAATATTATAATAAACACACACACACACACACACACACACACACACACACATATATATATATATATATAATTCACGTCCTGCATGAACAGTAGGACGTGAATTATAATTCACGCCTACTGTTCACACAGGAACAATAGGGAAGGAAGAAAAAGGGGAAGGGAAGAAGAAGAAGGGTGGCTTACCTGGCTGAAGGGTTGTGGCTACCGTCACTATTCTGGCTGAGGAAGGTGTGCTGCCGGTGGTTGCAACGGTGGAGCTGGAGGAAGAGACGTTGATGGCGTCGGTTTCCTATGGCAGAGGAAGAAAGAAGAAGAAGAAAAAACGCGGGAGGGGCTGTAGCGAGGAGAGAGAAACCGATGGTGGCTCTTGGTGGTAGGTTGGTGGTTGCGTTGGCTGCCTGTGGTGTAGATGATGGTGGGAAGACCGGTGATGAGGGTGGTGGTGGCTGAAGGCCACGGTGGAGAGAGAAAGAAAGAAGAAATGTGTAGAAACTTGAAGAAAAACTGGTTTTTTGGCTGAGTTTGGACCCGATTTTCTCCTCCTTTTCAGGCCATGAAATCCACTTCTATTTATAGGCGGTGGAAGAGGGCAATCCTGTCTACATTGAGGAAAAATTTCAGCCCTTGATTCAGTTGGGAAGGATCCCAACCACTGGCTCAAAGTAGGTATCATGAGTTGAAAATCTGCAGACAAAAGCTGATTGAGTAAGCCTCTTTAGGCTGTCACCAGTGCTAATATATTGTCCTTTAGCCCAACCTGATCACATGGGGTTGTAGAAAAAATGCATAGGATCCGTTTCATATAAGATTTGTCAAATTTGGTGGACGTTAGGTACATTAAATGCAGTTGCAAAGTAGTCAACCAGACCAGCTTTTTTAGAAAAAAATAAAGAAGATAATGAACAGTGATTTTTGGTCAAAGTCTATTTCAGTCCTCTCTCTTTCAATTGACCCTAAACCTTTTTATTTAATGCAATTTGGCCACTAATTAACTTGGTGAAAATTAAATTTGGTCTTTTAAAATTCGAATTTTCTCAATTAAGCCCAAATTAAACTCCCAAACTTAATTTTTCACCAATTAAGCCCCAAATAAAATTAATTTGACCCATTTAAAGTATAATTAAGTCCTTGCACTTAATTAAATCCTTCAATTGAACCCAAATTAATTCTTAAACATAATTAAAATTTAATTCGGTCAATGATTAAATCAAATTGGCCCATTAAAAATTTAATTATGTCATTAAACTTAATTTTTATGCAAATTCATCCAATAATCATTTAATTTGACCTTGAATTTGCATTTTTCTTCATTTTTTGGGCACAATAAGGTACAATTAGGTCTTGAACTTCCTCCAAAATTGCAGCTTGATTCCCCGATTTCCTTTCTCCACATTGTCAGTCTTTATTTTATTTTTTATTTTTTATTTTTGAAAAAGAAATTGATTTTTTTTTGGATTTTTATAAATAATAATAGAAATAAAATAACATTCAAGAAAATCTTGGTGAGTCCAAAATTGGGTTACAACAGTTGTTAACCCTCCCCCCTTTTTGTAATGTTAATCTCGTGCTAAACAAACAGCGAGAAAAAAGAACAAAAAAGGTTTAAGAGGCTAATGAAATTTCTGTTATCTTTTCAGTATCAATATGTTCTCAATTATCATGCTTGATGGTTGTTGCTGCAAAGCTAAATCAGGTGCTCTATTTCGGTATGTATAACCCAACGAAAGCTCAAGCACATAATAAGGCAAGCATGAAAAATTGAACTACGATGAGAAAAATTGAATGGTGATAAATTGTAAAAGCTTACCTTAACTAAATCAAGTTCAAGTCTTTTTGCTCGTTCTAGTCTAGTGCTTCACGCAATGAGAGAACACTATGCCCTGCAAACATCCATAACTTTAACTGATTTCTATATCCAAGATTTCTTTAAACTTTGGCCAACAATTCAACAGCATATCAGAGTCTACTAACAACACACGCATGCAAGCACTGAAAACTGAAGCCAAGTTATCCAAACATAAAGATGGGAACTGTTCAATTACAGAGAAACCAGAAAGAAAAGGCAAGAACCTTAAGCAGTGGCCAGCTGTGCTATGTTTTATATATACAAGAACTTATTTGTCACCTATGGTTCTACACTTGAGCAGAGGAAGTTGACAGTAGAAGTCATTTATTTTAAGCTGACCAATAGATATCAGAAAGTTCTTCAAGATATTTCAAAACCTCAAGTTAGGTTCGATATAGTCTGTATCTGGGAGCTAAGAAAAATCAATGTCGTTAATCGTGGCGAGGTTTGAGTCAACATGTGGGCCCATTTTTAGCAAGCATTGGCGTCATTCACAAGCGAATATCAACAATCCATCATTAGAATATTGCTTTCATGCTTTGAGAGGTTCGAATTCAAAAGGGAAACACAAGGGGGGAAAGAGTAACAAATCGGGTGCAGACTGTAAACTTAAACACTGTGAAGCAGAAAGAGGACGCACCTGGTTTATAGCAATGGAATCGAGCTTCTCTTTCGAATTATTGGTGCAGATTGCAAACTCCTACAAGATTATGACAAGATCTAGCAATGGAATCGAGCTTCTCTTTCGAATCACTGGTGCAGATTGCAAACTCCTACAAGATTATGACAAGATCTAGCAATAGAATCGAGCTTCTCTTTTGAATTAAATTTGATTGTTCGAACTGCAAAGAAAGAAATTAGGGTGAAAATTTAGCTGGTGAATTAGTATATATATTTCGAGTCTCACCCAGGTCAGGCCGGGTCACCTGGTTTTTTCCTTGCACCGGTCTTTTGTGTTGCCCGGCCCGGTCCAGGCCCCGGGTCGACCGGGTCTCGGGTTGACCAGCCGGGCTGGACCAGGTTTAATAACACTGCTGTATACGAGGGTTAGGGAAGGAGGGGAGAGTGAAGTAAGCGTTCGGCTTTCACTATAAAAAAGCTTCTGTGACCAGTGCGTGTGTAGGGAGCAGTAGGACTTTCTCAACGGACACCCTTTCTCTTCTTTTTGTAATCAATAACAACCCACCATTTTGTTTCTCTTTCTCCTTCTTTTCCAGTCACAAAAGAAAGATACTTTTGCTTTCTTTTTGTTTTGTATAGGAAACAATTCTTCTTGTTTTTTTTGTTTAAGGCATTCAATATATGTATTTTTTCGGCTTATGGCAATCAACTTGTGAGTGATCAAACTTCAAGCTTCATAATTTAGTTTTTTCATTAATTAATGTTGGCTTTTGTATTTTCTTTTCTCTTTGTTTGATTGACTTGTTTGTGTTAGACTAGTGTGACTCTGCAATCTTTAATCTTGCACGCTGATCATCCGAACTTTGTTTTGTTTTTGTTTTTTTTCCTCCGTTTATGCTTGTTGGCTGTGTATCTGGACTGCTTTTATTCATGATTATCAGTGGTCATTGGAGTTTTGTGACTCCAGCGTTTTCTAGCTTATGGATTCTTTTAATTACTTTGCTTGGCTCATGGGTTTTAATTATTTCTTACTCTTTCTCTTTGATAGTTTTGTTATTGCAGAATTGTTGATAAATTTTTAAACTTTTCAGTAATCTGACCACAGCTGATTATGACATTCTCAGTAGGAGGTGAAGGAACAACAACTTCCATATCTAAAAGCAGAATACTGCCAAGTTGTTTTTGTTGATGCGGTAAACAGCAAGTAAAGCTATGGCCTGGATGCAAAATATGTACAGGAAGTTTGAAGCTATGTGTTTGGAGTTGGATTACATCTTGGAGCAGGTATTTTTGAAATTTATGCAATTAAAATCCCTTTAAAATGTTCCAGCCATGATTATTTATTGTTATTATGTGCATTCCACTGATATGTTTTTGCTTGACTGAACATTTACTGATTGTATTTCTAAATGAATTGTGTATATGAAGCATAGATATTTTTATTTCATCAAAATAAAAGGCAAGGAAAAGTACAGTCTTAGTATGTGTAAATAGTTTGCACAATCTACCCACCATTGAGCAGCAAAGAGGATGCTACATGCCCGAAGCACCCATGCCTACATAATGCGATAAACATTATTGCGAACAAACCCTTCCTGCAGCTCACTAAGGGGAAAGGCTCACCTTTGAGCAGATGAGTGTTTCTCTGCTCTGATGAATAGACAAGATAAGATAATCTAATTTCCTCAAGCATAAAAAATTTAGGTCATAATGCAAGTTCAAAGTGGTTTATTAAGTGATTTGTAAAATCAAGAAATTTTTTTATTAATTTTCTGCATTGTTTTCATTTTAATTTGTTACAATTTATTCTGATGTGATTGCGCTAGTTTTGCTTTTAAAGCCTTCATGTTGCTTGCTTGTTGCTCAATTCCAGCTTTAGCTGCAGTTAGTTCTGCCAAAACATCTCTCATGAAATTGAATACCTTCTTGGACAGGAAGGGTTGGAATATGTGAACCAATTGCAGACAACGGGTGCCAATGTCAAGCAATTTTGCTCAGAAATCATGCGAGAAGTGCTGTCTAAGCCTGCTGAGGATACCATGGATGGTGTAGCTAGTGATTCTTGCCAAGTGAAAAACACTGCGGTGGATAGAATGTCAAAAGAAGGCATTGTCCAAGACCATTTTGATATGGAACCTTGCAATTTGAGGCAACCGCTTTATTCATTTTCTTTTGAACCCATCAAGGTCACAAAGGATGATCTGTCTTTGGAGGAAATGGTTGCTGCTGAGATACATGAAAAATTAATGTCAAGTTTTAAGGAAATTCATTCCGAGGAAAAGCAAGTTCAGCTTGAGAAGTTAGATACCCCAGAAGAGAAAGATCTGAGCATTTCAGTGTTCTCCTCAACATCTTATGATCTACTAGAAAGTAACTCTCTCACAGAAGTAATTCCAATAGACAAGCCATCTTCAAAATCTGTTAATTTGGTTTATTCCAACGAAAGCAAGGTTCCAGAATTGGGATTTACTTCCACTGAAACCTCAACTGAATCAATCAATAAGCATTTCCTTCTACTATTGCTTAGCTACTCTTACACTTTTCCTTTCCCTCCATTGATATCTGCAATGGTTGGCCTACAAACTTATGTAGCCCCTTAACCGCATTGGTGCCAGAACATTCTCTTCACGAGTTGAGCCATACCATGATTATTCCAAGCCAGATCACATTGTCTGCTCTTGAAACTGGTATCCAAATGTTTCTTCCATTATGATGAATGTGGCCCCCTTTTCTCCAGTGTGGGATTTTTTAAAGGCTTTACTTGAATCTCACCCTGTTATATTCCACACTTTCCCTTTCCTAGTTGGAGCTGCTGTTATCTTATGCATTTGACTAACTATTTGTTTGTCTTAATTTAGCTGACATTGTGATCAAAGAAAGGAGCAATTATGATAAAATTTACTTTTCGTATCTTCTCACAGGACAATTAGACAACTCCACTGAAGATGCTGCCAATCTGGGGTTATCGTGTACAGTGAAGCTTGATGGGAGTTGCTTTGTAATAGATTGTAATGAACTTTCTTCTGTTTCCTCTGAAGCAGGACAACTTTGGTCTTCCGAGGTATGACTTCCTGTCAACTTCGTAAGGTTACTTCTACTTCAAGGACAGAACTCTTGAAGGCTTAAACATACAACCCTTTGAAATAAGAGCCTTTGGGCATCCTTCGAGTTTGAAATGAGCCACTGAACTATTGAAGGTTGAAACTTTTGATAACTGATGTTTCTTCTCTCGTTTTTCCTTGCAGGAAAGGACAGCAAATCAAGTTTTCAATCAGGAACCAGCTCGGTACAGAAATCTCGGTCCAGAATCGAGTCATCGGAGAGAAGGTTTTGCATCATCTGTTATTACCACACCAGATGACAGTCTCTCTGATTCCGAGTGGGTGATAGTCTAGATATATTAACATATGATGAACTCTGTAACTTGAAGTGATTTTGTTGTCTCACTCGTGCACATAAAAGATGGAAACATCACTCTGTAACTTGAAGTGAATTCGGCTACTACATCCCTGATAATTTGTATAGAGGTCGAGAGAGATTTAGGTCCTTTCAAGGCTCAAGGGAGTCCATCGTTGTCTAAGCAGTGGAACCATTTACTTGTGAATAAATAGCATTGCAGCAACCTGTTGCTGTGTTTTTCATGATTGTAGGGCTCTATGTGCGATGTCTCTGGTTGGAGAAAAGTAATGACTGTAGTTGGCTTCCTATTGTCAATGGAAACTGTTATATTTTTCCTTTTTCATATCTGGTTAATATCATTAATTCATTTGTTATTTATAATTATAAAAAAAATAACTTTTTTACAATTTAATGAGAATTATTTTATCATGAATAATTTCATTTTTATGGCATAGATATAATTTGCTTTTGTTAAATTATAATATGTACTATGCGTTTAAATGACTATAGATGTATATTTTATTATCTAAAATAAAAAGATATACAAATGATGATAACCTGAGTGAATTTGAAATAACTTGATTAATTTATGACGCGAAATAATCCTAGAGAAAGAAACTAAAAAAAAATAGAAAATTCAAGGCCCAACAAAGTTGATTTCAAATAATGAAATTGAAAAAATAAATTAAAAAAGAAACGCGAAAGAAAAAATCTGAGTCAGCACGGGTTTACTCTACTAACCTACCATTTGTGTCGCGACATGAGATTGAGATAAGAAAATTAATTTCTTTTTAAAATGACTTAGAAAAATTGATCAAGTTTAAATAAATAAATAAAACATTGAAAAAATACCCTAGCTACCTTGGGTTAACCTAATGAACTTTCGACTCGAGATAATCCGATAAAAAAAAAAACATAAAAGATAAGAGATCTTAAGACCCAATTGTCCAATGTTAAAGGATGAAATTGAAAAAAAAAATTGAAAAAAAAATCCAAAGCAACTCGGGATATCCCTAGATGAAGAAAAGGGAAAACAATAAAAAGCTCAAGGCGCAATAGCTTAATATCAAAGGAAAAATTAATTTCTTTTAAAAGATTAAAGTTAAATCAAGCTAATCTTTTAAAACCAACAACCCTAGTTATGAAATAAAAAAAAAAACCCTATAGAAAAAAAAAATCTTGAACAAAACTCTTAACCATAAAAAATAAAAAATAAAACAAGTAGTAGTAAAAACAATGAGAATCAAATTTGGTCTAAAAACTAATGAAAGAAAATAATGAGAGATTTAATCAAAAAATAAAATAAAATAAAAAAATGATAAAAAAAAGAGTAATTAAAAGAATGAGGACCAAAATTAAATAAAAAAAATAAATGAAATAAAAGGTTAAAAGACAATAAAAAAAAACAAATTAAGAAAAGGATTAAAAAAAAGAAATTAAAAGAATGAGAATCAAATTTGAAAAAAAAATGAAATAAAATAAAATATTAAGAGACAAAATTGAAAGAAAAAACAAATCAAGAAAATGATTGAAAAAAAATAATCAAAAGAATGAGTATCATATTTGATATAAAAACTAAAAAAATCAAATGAAAAGGGATGACAATAAAAAATAAAATCTAAAAAAGATTCCAAAACAAATAAACACCAAGCAAAAGACAAAAGAGCATAATTAAAAGACAAAATAAATGGTAGAACAATCCTGATTTTTTATTGACATAACTTGAATTTCAATGAGGGAAAAGAGAAAACAAGAATAGGAGAAAAAACTCAACTGTCACCAAATTATTATGATTTGAGCAACACGCACTGTTTCAACAGTTTAACCTTCACTATATGTTTTAGATGAAATAGTGATTTGAAAATTTTGATTGCTGTACGACACCACACATGCCAATAAAACTAAAAGAAAAAAAAAACTAAAATAGCCTTTGACTTATCCATTTTTTATTTACTTTAAAGATTATGAAGTGATTGTACTATTAGTAAAACAAAAAAAATGTGTAAAAGCCCTTGTAGCTTTTTTTTATTATTTTTACTTTTTAAGGGTATCTATGTAATTTAATTGTACCAAAAAATTAAAATTACTAAATTGATCCTCATCAATTTGCAAATGACTTTTAAATTTGCTAGAAAATTCAATGGAAAATACCATTCTACCCTTACTAGCAAGATAAAAACTTTGTATATGAAAGGGAGAAATAACATTTACACTGTTTAAATTCATAGTGAATTACCTCATATGCTAAAATAAAAGACCCTTTTACAGTTTTTTTTTTTTTTAAATAGATTCTCTGTAATTTTTTTATACTCTTAAGGCTTTTAATTTCTTTTGTTACTAGTCTATTGTCCTTTAAAATTGATTTTAAATAACCCGTCAAAAGATAGCAAGATAACAAAATTTACCATTTGAATGGGAAAATAAAAATTCATCCTCTATTTTTATTTTTGTGTAAAAAAAAATGTGATTGAAAATACAAAAACCACTAAATTAGAAAAAAAAATGAGAATTTTTTTATTTAAGAACAAAAAACAATATAATATAGGTGGTGAGGTAAATAGGTTTGTTGGTTGGAGGGAGGAAATCGCGGGAATATGGCGGACAGTTGTTTGGGACCCCTGATTTCCAAGGCCTCCTCCCCCTCTCTTCTCCTCCACTCTCCTCCTCAATTACTCTTCCCTTTTTCTTCATTCCCTAAGCCAATACCAAAACATCTTGTCCTATCCATGACTTCCCTTCAATGCTCCTCCTCCCCCTCTTCCATTTCAAATTCAAGCCCTAGGCCCTCACAACCCTCCCTCCTCGTCTTCTCAGGTCTCTACTATACTTCCTCATTCTTCAATTAGATCCAAAAATTATGATTAATTCTTAATGCATATGCAGGTGGTACTGCGTTTAATGGCGTAGTGGAAGAACTGAAGAAATTAACAACGAGTGTTGCTCACGTTCTCCCTGTCTCTGATGATGGTGGCAGCACTGCTGAGATTGTCCGCGTGCTCGGTAAATAGCAGACACACCTTTTCTTTTTCTCTTTTCCGGTATGATTGATATACTCTAAACTGTAACTTAGGTGGTCCTGCGGTTGGAGATATTCGGTCGAGGTGTTTAAGATTGTCTGATCAAAGTAGTGCTGAAGCTCTTGCTGTCAGAAGATTGCTTGGGCATCGCTTACCTCTTGATCCTCAAGATTCCAAATCCCAATGGTAATAATATGTCTTGTGAATTTTGTTGATTTCTTAATTTAAATATATAACATTAAACACATTTCAATTTAAAGCACTTCTCCTTTTAAGTCATAATATTCATCTTACTAATCGGTTCCAAAATGTGTTTCTTCGCATAACTTGGATTTACACTAATTTATCCTTGTGTGTTTATGCATTTCAACGTTTTCTTGGTTGCTTTTCATATTTGACTTTTCCTCTCATGAAATCAGTGTAAAAAATTGTAGGAAATTTGAGAAAAAAGGAAAAGAGAAAGGTGTTAAAAGTGCTAGACCGGTTGTCATTGAACATAAAATATTCGAGAAAAAGTTTGATGTGCAAAAACTTGATGGTCCAGTAATGTTGTATTTTTTGCTTAGGTATATTTTGTTTATGTAAAAGGTGTCTTGAAATTCCTTAAATTACCGTGTTGTCTACTATTAAATTCAGTTTTATAGGTTCTATCCTGAATTTCTACTGTTTTACTTGCTAGGTATATATATGGTGCCGGTATTGAATAACAGTGTGCTGAATTGGAATTTGGCAGGTATGATATTGTAGGAGGAGAACACTCTTTATGGAAAGGCGTATCAAGACCATATAGTGAAACAATTCGAGCTTTTCTTGTTTATTTCCAAAATGAGGTAGGCTAAGCTGAAAATGATACTGGATTGCCCCTTTATTGCCATTTCATCTTGTTGATTTTCATGCAACGTGCTTCTTGCATGCCTATTAACTATGTCGTCGAAGGTCTATGGACTTAACGTAAACTTTCTACAAAATGAGAGGAACTTTTATGTGAGAGATGAAGTGGTTAATATTGGTGATAGGGTATAGGAAAGTTAATGGTGACACCTCTTACTTTTGTTCTTCTTTTGAAAGTTTGCTGGATTTCATTATTTATTTATTTATTTTGCTTCTTCTCCAGATTGGTTCCAACTTTTGTATGTGTTGTTTCTGTCAAATGCTTTAGTGCTTGTTAGAAATTGTGAAATAATGTTAGTATGAAATCAATAAATGTTTTGTGAATGCAGATCCTGCGCCGGCCTAATGAATCATTTTGCTTTAGTAATGGCAGGTACTTGTATCCAATTGTAACTATGTCTTGCTACTTTCTGTTTTGTGGTGTCACAGTGCTGTTTTATATTTAGAATATTGATGATCATGTTCTTGAGTAGGCTTCCTATTCCACCAATATCTAGGAGTGATTTGCCCTGAAGTCTATGTATTCTAGAGAATCATATGTTCTTGGATAATTTTTGTTGTTTCCTTAAGTTTTTCCCCATTCTTGATAAAGCTTTCCACCTTAAATTTCTCTGTGTTTTGTGAAGCTTTTTACACAATCATGACTTAACTGACATGCTTCTTTTTTGCAGCATTGGGAATTTTTTCTTTGCAGGTGCACGCATATTTTTTCAATCTTTAGATGCCGCTATATTTTTATTTTCACGTGTTTCAGATATTCCAGCAGAAAGTCTGGTTCTTCCAGTCATCTCAACAAATGACAGGCTTACATTAGGATGCGAATTATGGGTATTGCTACCACTTTATGTTAAGTGTGTATGCTTGTGACATATGCAGATTATACTTTATAACATTTCCAAATTTAGTTTTTGCAATTGCAACCTAGGTCATTGATTTGTAGCTGTTTACTGATTTTTAACACTTGTATGCTCGGAAAATTTTTATACAGCATCTTTCTTTCTTTTCTAATATTTTAGTAATTTATGTTAGGATGGCACTATTATTCGAGGTCAGAATGAGATTTCACATCCAACCAGTGGAACCATGCAACACATTGATAAGGTATTGTTGTTTAGCTATGTGACTTGAAGTACAATTAGTTTTCAATTAGTTAATGTATCAATATTTTACTGAGAATTTCTGAATAGGGATTGCCGAGAATATCTTATTTGGCCGCAAATTAGTAGTTTATGGAGGTAATGTGTGCTGCAATTGAAGTGATGATGGAACTATCTTGTCAAAAGTTCCGTGTGCTTGATGGGATCAAGTCTGATTAATCATGGTGGTTGGGTGTTAAGGAATGTCCTTAACAATGGTGGTTTGTAGTTTTAGAAAGGAAGGTTGAGAAGTAGAAGAAAGAGAGAAAGAGAGAGTATTCTGCAAATACAGAAAATGATTAAACTTTATTACTTGCCCTCTACTTTTCTCATACTCTCTTATTTCTACAGTGAAGTTAACTACCTAACTGTTTCTAACTATCTTTCAACTTACTTCCTAACTGAATCAACTAACTAATCATCACATGCCATTTACAATATTCATCACATGTAAATTGCTATGCTACTGTGGCTGGTTCTGTTATTTCTCTTCTGCTGTAACCTTCTCTCTTCCTTGTGAAGCATCATGTAAAAGTTTGCCCTCCCTTTAAAATTCCTGTCCTCAAGAATCCAAGCTAAAATCCAGGAATTGTTGACTCAATTCTTCCAAATTCTCTCAAGTGGCATCTTCCTCAAACATATTAGACCACTGTACTAATCCATCAGCTCTACCTTATTTCCTTTCTTCATGAGTTCCCTATCCAGTATAGTCACTGGAGCAATGTTTGCCCTTCCACCACCACCCACTATTGTCAAAGTTGTTGAGGTTACTACATTCTCACTAAGCTTTTTCTTATGCAATGAGACATGACAAACTAGGTGTATGGCAACTTCTTTTTGTAATTCCAACCTATATGCAACTGAACCAATCTTTTACAAAACCTTATATGAACGATAAAATCTCAGATTGAGCTTGAAATGCTTCCCTAATTCCATACTTGATTGCTTGTATGGTTGAACCTTTAAGTAAATATAATCCACCTCCTTGAATTCGCTATCAGTTCTATTTTTATCTGCCATATGCTTTATCCTATGCACAACCTTCTCTAACTACTTCTGCAAGAACTGATCCATATTAATTCTATTGGTTACCACCTCTTCACTGTAGCCATTGAACTAAATTCTTTAGTAGACAATGCCCTGCTTGGTGGTGGATACCTAAACAATGCTTGGAAGGGACTCATTTTGATAGAAGAGTGGAAGCTAGTGTTGTGCCACCATTGAGCTAACGATAACCATTTAAACCACTTCTTAGGTTGATTCATTGTTATACACCTGAGATATATATCTTCAAGCACTAGATATATCATCTAGCTACTAGTGTTTTGTACTCAATGCTTTGCTGAAAAAAGCTAAAGGTTTGTCTTCTTGGCTTAACACAACCCCTATTCCACTGGCACAAGCATCAATCTCCAGTACAAAAACCTTATCAAAATCAGGCAATGCTAACACTAGTGCTATACATGAAGCTTCCTTGAGTCTGTCAAATGCCTCTTGAGCCATGTCATTCCACCCAAACTTTTTTTTTTTTTCAAAATTTCAGTTAACGGTTTACTGATGATTCCTTCAATGAATTTCTTGTAATATCGTACTAACCCAAGAATCCCCTCAGTTCTTTGATTGTATGAGGTACTGGCCACTCTTTGACTGCCAAACCTTAAACAAATTACTTTTGAAAACTCATCCCAATTCATTAAGTCCTTACCTCCTACCAAGAACCCTTCATACCAAATCTCAGCTCTTCCTTCTAAGTACAAAGAAGCAATTTCAACTCATTGGTGGACGACTATGAAGTGCATCTTAAAGAATTTCATACACTTCCTCACCCAACCACAAGGATTTTCCCCCACAAAGTTAGGTAATTCCGCCTTTGGCAAAGTTATATTATACCCTCCTCTGTTGCTTTCTTGAATCCCAACAACATTCTCCCGCATTTCTCATTCACTGTCTTGATTGGCCTTAAAGGAACTCATGGTTGACAGCATTGTCTCCATCTTCAATTGTAGCTGTTCTATCTTATTGTATAACTCAGTTCCTTGCATTTTAACTTCAGCTCTTACCTCTTGTATTTCTTCATTTGTTTATCTGCTCTGCTCTTCTAGAGCTCCCATCTTGTTTGTATCTTTGGCTCTGGTACAAAATTGATAAGAAATGTCCTTAAAAATGGTGGTTAGTAGTTTAAGAAAGGGAGGTTGAGAAGTAGAAGAAAGAGAGAAAGAGAAAGAGTCTTCTGCAAATACAGAAAATGATTCAGCTTTATTACTTGCCCTCTACGTTTCTCATACACTCTTATTTATAAATGGCGTTAATACCTAACTGCTTCTAACTACCTTGCAACTAACTTCCTAACTGTCACTAGCTACTTTTCAGCTACTAACTGAATCCACCAACTAATCATCACATGCCAATTACGATATTCAGCACATGCAAATTGTTATGCTGCTTCTGCTGGTGGTTCTGTTACTTCTCTTCTGCTGTAACCTTGTTTCTTCCTTATTAAGCATCACTTAACATTGTGTGGTAGAGAGGCAATCACATCTGTAAGGGCAAATTTGTGTTAATCAATATTTTTTATTGTAAGAATATATCTCTTTTCTCATTGTTGTGATTGATTTGATATCTAAATGATATTAGGAAATCCAATTCTCAGTTGTCATCCAAAGTACACTTTGGACTGAGGTTTTGTTCACCAAATCATTTAACTGATCTCTGGAGACCAATTGCTGACATGCATCTAAATACAGAAATATTGGTGCTGGGAGAATATGTGTTAATCAGTTTAGACTATATAAACAAGTAAAATTTCTCCTAGTCATCATATTTGGAAACAGAATCCAATTCCTAGTTTTATACCAGAGCATAATGGTGTTGGGATTGCACTTTATTGATAATTTAAAAGTTCTTTTGAAATGCTGAGTTCTTATGGAAATAAATTCTTTTGGGTAGGGATGTTCTTCAGTCCCAGCACTTCCTTCAAGAATAAAGAGGGTTTTCTATATGTCAAATGAGGGTGGAAACTCACTGCACGAGGTGAATACATCTTGCACTTTATTCTTCTACCACAAACAATTATCATCATGAAGAATTGTTCTTGTGTCATGGTCATGTGTTTTTTGGTTGGTATAATGTAAAAGTGGCCCAGAACCTTTGGTACTACCTTCATATGCAAGAGCCTGACATTGCAACAAAAATTGAAAAGCAAAAATGAAAGACGGTATTCTGGCATTGGTACTTCAATAAGATTTATCTTTCTGTAATTTCTTATAAGACCACAATTATGTAGTCATTTGAAACTTTAACATGCAAAATATAGCATGTCAGCATAACACCAATTTCTTTCTTAGATACGTGAATATGATGCTGTATATTCACTTGTTTTTGATCTCTTGCACCTGGAATTTGATGTCAGGTGATTTGTAAAGTTTGGTTTTTTTCCCCTTGTGGTGAACAATTTTGCTGACGTGCTTTATGTATTTGGTGAATAGTGATACAGGGAGATAGGACATGCCTGTACCTTTCAAACTTCATTAGTCACATTGATGTCCTGTTTCCAGTCTTTCTTTTTTTTTAAAAAAAAAAAACTTCTCTCTCAAGTTTCTTACGGTTGCATATTCATGTCATGAAATGTGGATCTTGGTTGTTGAAATATGTAATCTCTAATTCTAATAATGTTATTATTCAAATTGAATAGGTCTTCCCCATGGTAAATGCATCTGTCTTGGACCGATTGAGTAATGTGGATTGTATTGTTTATGCAATGGGATCCCTCTTTACCTCCGTTTGCCCATCATTGGTAACATTCTTGATTCGGTGTTTTTAATGAAATTTAACTTTCATTTGATGATTGTTGCCAAATTCGTTTTCTCATCTTTTGGTTTGCAGGAGGATATTGATGTGATTTTGTTTACTTGTGGAATATCATTATCTATGGCTGTTTCATTTACTTGTTATTCATCATTAAATATGACTTGTCTTAGGTGTTACGTGGCATTGGAGAAATTATTTCTTCCAGGAACTGCCCCAAGGTGCTGATTTCATAACCTCTTGGACATGCATCAATTGATGCATTTGGCTAATTTCTTGCTGTCTTATTTGCATCAAAATCTATCATTACTCTCTTGATCGATCATGTCACAGATTTGGAAATTAGAATCCTCTGACGTTCCATGTTTGGACATTCTTATATATTATTTACAAGCTGAACATCAAAATATGCTGCTATTTTAGCATACATGTGCTATACTTATTTAGCTCTCTCCAACATTAGGTACTTTTGTTGAATGGTACACATGATCGAGAGACAAATGGCTTTTCTGCTTCTGGGTTTGTAACTTCCATAACAGACGCCCTAAATCGAAAATATGGAGATACTGATTCTTGTTTGGAAAATTTTGTAAGTGGCTAGATGGATTATATTTTGAGACAATCATGGAGTTATGATGAAAAAATATTCTTCTGTTTTATCCAATTTTTAGAAACATATTCTACCCTATGCATGTGCGATCTATAGCTGAATATCTTTATTAATAAAACCACCACACATTGTGCATTTCTTATCTTTTTGTCTGTATTTTGGATTCAGGAACCAGAAAAGGGGCTGGACAATTCACAGTCCCCTTCATACTGGTTGGTAGAGAAAACTACCATTTTCCACCCATGTTTGAGTTGACAAGTCAATTTGCACCCTATGTTTCCAATTCAGTATTGCATCCAAATCAACAAAAATGTTATCCAATTCAACCCAGTCAATAACTTCTGTTTACAATTTTTATAAAATCCATGTATTACTTGACATCCATATTTGTGAAATGCAATGTTAGAAGTCCACAAGATCGCTTTAGTTCAGAATCTAACAGGAGCTATAAATTGGGTATGAATGGATTGCATTTGCTCCAAAATAAAAGGTGCAAATTGACTATTCAATACAGCACAGGGGCAAAACAAACTGGTTTTCTTCTGGTTGCTACACGTGCTTTTATTTACAATGTGTAACCTTCCCTATGGTGAGAAGTTCTCATTTTTTATCCTTACAATCAAGTACTTGTCAAAAAGATGGTCCTTTCTGTCCTCGTACCTTTTTATGAGAATTTTTTTAAGTTGATGCTTGCAACATTGCTTCTTTATTCATTCAGCACAAACATTTTCTGGCTGAATACACTTTGAGTTGAAAAGAAACGAAGGACTTCACTTTTGCGGGGGATATAGCAGTTAGGGAAATTGTGATTTTCCAGCCTTATATGCTCATGTACCCTTTGCTTCTTTTGACACCTCCAACTTAAGGATTGACAAGTCATGCTAGTAGGTTGTTGGTTCTTGCTTTCTAAAGAAAAAAGTGCTACGGTTTTGCTCAAGTTCTGTGATAAAACATTTAATATACAAGGTTTGCAAAACTTCTTTGATTTTGAGGGGAAAAAAAACAGAATGAAGCATGCTATTTACTTCCGTTGATATCTCTATGCAGCCAAACCAGTATATCAATACACTTTTAGTTCCCAAAGATGGCCAGATTCCCATAGATGTGCAGTGCTTGGCTTCCCAAGGGATATTTGATGTGGTATGTGTGCTTATATCATTCCTTTTAGTTGCATTTAAACTAAATTCCAGCAGCTACATATTCAAATGATTATGTGGCATGTCTTGGAGTTCAATGTTTTGTTTTGTAGTTTCGTAACTTTGACAAGTTATAGATGTCTTATCTCTATTGCTTACAGCAGTTGGTTTACTATGAAGCAGACAAATTCTATATTAGAAAAGCTATCTGAGAAATTCTTTCTGGAAATCTCCTAGTATGATATCTTCTTTTAGCTCTACTCTTTGCATTGGTTATTTTTGCTTAAAAAGTACACCTTTTCCCATTACTGCTTGCTTTCCACAATGGCTTGCTGAGTATGGCATTGTCAAGCAAATTCTAAGGGCAGGTAGGCTGGCATTTACCTGGCTGGCATTTCATGTGCTCTATTCAATGATTGTGATATTGGCCCATCTCTTATTGGGGACTAGAAAACTGAGTAGAGCGATTTGCTCATTGATGTTAATTCACCCTTCCCTGATGATGTTAAGTTGCTTTATTTGTTCACTAGGTTAATCAAATTATGTTTTTGCAGATCACGGTTGACTCTGTTTGTGATCCGAAAGTTGGTGTGATATTCAACCCAAAGTCATTGATAGACGCCCTTGCCAATTTGATTGGCAGATACATGAGCATAAAAATGTGATGAAGGATGGATTAAATTTTGAAAGAAAAAATTGTATTCAGGGGCAAACATGATTGCTTCATGTGCTTTGGAATGATTCCATGCGCGGAGATGTTTCATACAAGGTAAAAGTTTCAGCAAGTCAACCTTCAACAGAAAATGCCAATTTTTATTTTTTATTCTTAGTTTAATATCAATATTTAAAAACAGTGTATTGGCTGGTAGGCTTTTCCCACTTCTGGTGTCAGATGATGCAAAATTCAATTGAAGAACGGAGGAGGGTCGAGGAAGCAGCAACAGCATGGAAACCTCAATTCTATTGCATTGCAGCAACTCCATTCTCATCAGAGGAGTCGGATACTATATTAGTGGAAATAGTAAAAAAGCTGTACAAAATGACCGTAGTTGTACCTCTGGTTCTAACATGAAAGCAAGTATTGAACTTAATTACGCATCTGAGACGAGTGTGAAGAATGAACAGGCCTGGATGGAATGTTTAACTTTGTTTGGTGTTGGAATTTGAAACGAACAAATCAAGAGGACAGTATAAACAGCTGTTCTTCAGTGGAGAGATAAATGCAAAGACATGGGGTGATACGCAGAAAAAAGTCTCATTTACTTCTTAAGAGGGATAGGAAGCTTATCTGTTTTGATAGGGTCATTTTCCATCTTTGCTCCGGTCCTAGAACCATATAAATTAAGGGATGGATGTGCCTTCTCAGATGTAGAACCTGCTAACTCTCCTTCCCTTCAGTTGTTAACCTTATATAAAAATAAGTCAGAGATGAATATTTAAATATACAAAAATAAAATATAAGAAGCTATATATTTTGCAACAAGGCCCGATAATGCTCTTTAGCCATCTCATTCATCTCGTACTCAGTTGAGGAGGTCTGTACCAACATAGTTCATGTTTCTTCCTAATTCAAGATCAGAAAGGGTTTACTATTCATTTCAGAGGGTAATTTTTAATAGTGGACATAACCCCAGATTTCTATCATCTTATCTATTGGGCTAACCATCTTGTTGTACCTTATGATTAGCCACCTCCTACTTCATTTTTTGACGTGGCAGGCTTGCCCTATAAGATCTTTTTCATAGGTCTGTTGGGTTTGTTGGTAAAGGTCAAAACCATTAGACTTTGTTGCTGTTGTTAGCGCCAATAATCAAATTATAACTTGTCCTAAACATATTTATAGTAGGCTCAAGTCTAACAAACTTAAGAAAATTGTCAAAAGTGAATAATCTAATTTATTCGTAAGAATGCACTTGACCTGAACCTAACCTATAATAGCAAAATACTTCCTTCAAGAACCTTTAAAGAGGGACTGAGTACCCCGACTCTTACATGAACAAAAAGGCAATGACTTCACAACGTTCCCTAAAAGTGGCCAAGGTTGATTGATTGATCTTTTCATTCTTTGGAGACAATTTAGCCATATATTTTCATAGCTGCTAGCCATTCATATAGGCCATTTGTTCTATGGTTAAGGTGTTGTGCTTAGTGTGCTTAAGGGTTTGAGGCAACCTATTTCTCTTTCAAGGTTCCTTAGACGCAGAGGGAGAGGGACTTCTCTGGGTTTGGAAACTACCTTCCCCTTTCTAGAGGTGGATGCTAGAGTTCCACCCTCTTTAGTCCTAAGGCCTAGTCTAATAAACCCTATCCCCTATTGTTTCCCCTAGTTTTTGGTTGGAAGCTAAATTCACCACCGAAAAAAGCAACATCTCTACTCACTCTTTTAGAATCCATGTTTTTCTAACTAAATAACAAGAAGGAAGAAGAGAGTAGTTTAAAATGGAGGAATACTGACAATAACAGAGTTATATATATATATATATATATATATATATATATATATATATATATATATAAATGGGAATAAATCTTGCTCAAAGCTTCAACAACAATTTGTTTTTAGTAAAGAATATATAAAAATGAAAGTATAAGAAAAGAATGGAAGTGAGAGTGACTAGAGTTATAAAGGAAATAACTTTTCCTCCTCCTCATTGGATGAATAACCCTTGATGTCACCACAAATATAAAAAAATAACTAGTTAATTACTACATTGAATGCATGTCATTGTTTTCTCTTCCTAATAGACTCGTTTAATTAGGGCAAGTCACATGGCCACAAGAATCCTAAAAGTTTTGTTTGGGATAATCTATCGCATAGAAAAAGTAAAAAGTATCTCATTAAAAATTGACAACCCTTCAAAACAAATCTTTGCATATTGAATACACAAAGACTTGGAAAGCTATCGATTGATCAATATTTTTAAGCATTATGAAAAATGAATGTTGAGCCTAAGTTCTAGTTTAGAAGGTCCAAAGACATTGTGATAACCCAATGATAAATAAGTAAGGTTTGCATCCATATCCAACACCCCTAGCCTAGGTAGAATACCTTGCCCAGATGACATGTATCTAGTTTACTTTTAGACCTAACACCCTTGGGTATGGCTATAAAATGATCTTAAATAGGCATAGTTCTGGTGAGCTTCCAAACCAATGCCCTTAGGCTCAACTACATGTCAAACCTAAGCAACATGGGTTTGACAAGATTCCTACTAGAGAATTGATCTCGCTTTCCAAGCAAGAGCCAATTGATTACTGTGGTTGGGAAAAGGACTAGCAATGACAGTATCAAATGTTGGTTGAGAAGGTCGTCACTTAGTATTATTGTTGCTAGAAATTTTAATTGGGTTTTTTTAAAAAGATTCTAGGCGAGGGATTGGTTGTATAAATGAAAAATATTAACACCTCTAGTATGTTTTACCTAAGATAAGTTGTATTTTTTTTTCTATGGTTCGATGATGTCTATTTCTACTAGCCTACTATAGCGGGTTTGCTACAATGAACAAACTCTAGTTTTCTAGGTCAAGAAATCAATCTAGAATGGTGAAATATCTTCAATTATCGTTGAGTCTTCTTTCAGGATAAAACTAGAATTTTTGCTACTGCATCATTTCAAATAATATTTCAAATGAAATTCTTTATAGTTTTATCTTTATATTAGAAGTGAATGAGTTGTATTATTCATAATAATATTTTAGATATTAAACTCATACAAGTTTTATATCTTTATATTAAAGTGAGTAATAAAATTATTATCCCGAATAATATTTTTGATATTAAGCTCTCTTAGGTTTTTTTATCTTTATATTAAAAGTGAATAATATAATTATTACTCCTAATAATATTTTGGATATTAACCACTTTTAGTTTTTTTATCCTTATATTAAAAATGAATAATATTTAATTGCAAAAATATAATGTCTAATAATTTTTAAATATAGGCTAAAATCCTTTGAAATTTTACAAACTTGTTGTCAAATCTATGCAATATTATATATATATATATATATATATATAAGAAACATGCCAAAGTATTTTAATTTTTTGTCTAAAAAAGATGCACAAATAATGTTAGGATTTTTGGCCATATGCAAGAATAAAATAAAATATTTTTTATAATTTATTTCTTAGGCTTTGTTTGGAAAAAAAAAAATTAAAATAAAACTACCCAAAATAAGCCTAAAGGTTGTTTGTAAAACACACCCATAAACCAAAAAATAAAAAACTTAACAAAAAAAATAGCAAACCAGACAGCGTATAAACCCTTTAACCTGATTTGTTTTTACTCGACCTAATTGGGTTGACTAAAAAATTTTGGTTTGACCATAAACCAAACCAAAAATCATGGTTTGGCTCGAAAACATCAAAAAAACAATCAAAGCAAACAAATACAGATTAAACACTCAAAAAATACAAAAACTAAAATGGATCAAACATAAAAAAAAAATAAAGAACATCAAGAACACTTAAAACCAAACCTAACAACATGGGTTTCAAATCAGACCAGATTTGGTCAAAACAAAAGCAATTACATGTTGGAAATCATACAATAATCAATAATCTAACACCCAATCACTTTGATTTTCACTTAAGCATCATGATTTTGTCAAAAATAGGTTTCAATTCTAAACCGAAACTCTGGGATTAAAAATCATTAAAATCATCTTATTGATGCAAAAAAGCACTATATTATTGATTATAAATGTCATACAAAGATGCATATGAAAAGAAATGAAGCAAAATAAGTCGAAATCATGTAACTAAGCTAGTGTTCTTAGGGAAAACATGAACAAATGAAGAGCATTCAACATGAACCTAATAATGTGGCTCTCAAACCAAACCAAATATAGACAAATCAAAGGCATAACATATTGGAAATCATGCAAGGATCAATAATCTAGTATCCCTTCACTTCGATTATCAATGAATCATCACAATTTAACCATAATGAGTTTCAATTCAAAATTGAAACCCTAGGATAAAAAAAACAATTTAAACACATTATTGATACGAATAAACACTAGATTATTGGTTAATCATGTATAAGGAAGGGTTATATGCAAATAAATGGACCAAAAATGGTCTAAATCTAGGGGTTGAGGCAATGTTGTTCCCAAGAACATAAAGAACATTACCTAAAAGAACCTAGAAAAAAACTAGCCATGCCTAACCACTTCTAAGCCTAGAAATATGCATTTTGTGCTTCTAAAACTTGCTCTTGTTATCTCAACAATTCACAATACCATACACAAACATATTTGAACAAAAAACTAAGAAAACAAAACATCAAAAAAACAAAATCAAACATGAGGTACCAAATCCAAAAAAAAAAAAACTTAAAACAACTTATATATTCATGTAACATGGATTTCAAATTGGTTTTTCTAACCTATTTTGTGCATAAACAGGTGTAACAAACTCATAGTAAACACCCTTGTATTAACATGCATAGCTTATGTTAAAAAATAAAATAAAACAACATTATATATCAAAAACAAAACTTAAAACAATAAGTTTAATATTAAAAACATATAAAAAAAAACTTCAAAATAACATCATTAAATAAAAATCATAACAACAAAGATGTGAATGCAACATTACTTGTTAAGCATTACAATCTTTTTTTTTTTGTGACATATATATATATATATATATATAAACAAAAAAAAACAAAAGCAAACCACAAAAGACTTACTTTTGGATTAGCAAGGTATACCTAAAATAACTACTTTCTCTTTACTTTCTTTTGAAAGGTTTTGCCACTCATAAGCTTACTCCCTTTTCTGAAGCCTTGAAAAACTTTTCTTAGGTTTATGAAACTTTTAACCTTATGTTCAAGTTTAATATTTTCCCTTTTTTTTTATTCTTTGCTTTTTTTTTTCTCCATCCCTTTTACTTTTAAACTTGGGGGGTATTTGTAGGGTTTTGCTAAGATTTTGAATTCATTTTTGACCTCTTCATCTTGAGAGAAGAATTGTAAACCCTTGATAAGAACTCATTGAGAAGGCTTTATATTTGGACACACAAAAAGAAAGTCAATTTTGACACAAATATGTTTTAGTCATGGATGACCGTGGTGTCTACTTTTGAGGTCTCGTCGAAAAATTTCTAACGTCGTCATCGCTTGATACCACCTATAGTTGGTATACAGAATGCACACCTTTCATTTGAATCAAAACATGCTCAATTTAGAGGTATGTAACTTCATATTTATTCATTTAAAGTCCCCAGCTTGATTAGCCCAAAACTGTAAAACAAAATATAGGTCAACCGATTGAACAATGTGTCATTCACCTTCTTTTCTTTAATTATGAGTGACGTGTCATTTAGGTTTCTTGATTTAGGATTGGCAAATTTCAATTAAGCCCCTGTTTTTCCAATTGCTTTTGATCGCATTCATAATTGTTTCCAAACTTTTAATTTCTTGTAATTTTACCCATGTCAAACTCAAGTACCAGCCCCTCAATTGGACGTCTTTTTCATTTTAGTTTTTAGTTCTGAATTTATGCATTTTAACTATCAATTGACTTGATATCACTTGGCCTTACCGGTTTTATTTATTTAATCATTTCCAAAATCAACATAATTTTTTTTTTTTGCACATATGGTATATGTAACAACCAAAAACTCAGGGTAGGAACAATTGAAGAAAATGTTTTGAAGAATGAAATTATAAAAACTCAGCTTCTCGTCCATATAATATCAATTTCACTTTGTCTTGGCGTTGAGTTCAGTTCTGAGACAAACTGCATATAATTAAAGTGTTTATATATGTTGTTGGGATTTGCCATTAATGGGCAATAATGGTGCAACCTACCCTAAGAAGTAGGGTTACCATTTTCAATAATAGTTGCACCCACCATTGACAAAAATGGTGCAACCCATGTGTTGCCACCATTTGTGCCATAATTGATGGCACATTGTCTGCCATGAAATGCCTATAAATAGAGGCATATGTTAGAGAGCAAAATGAGAGGGAGTTGAGAGAGTTTGTAGAGCCAAAGATGTGAGAAATATAGGAGAGAGGCAGCCAGCAGTAGCTGCCATTGCAGCACTAAGAAAAAAGAAATAGAGTGAGGTTGAGAGTTGCTAAAGAGGGAATAATTCCTCCTCCTCTATTGTTGTAAATCTTGTTCTCTCCCTATATAATCAAATGGTTTCTCCCGTGAATGTAGGTGGTTTGCCGAACCACGTTAAATATTGTGTCAGTGTGCTTAGCCTCCTATGAGCAATTATTAGTACATCACCGGTCAGAATAGAATTCCATATATATATATATATTGCCATAGCAATCAATGTTCAAGGGATTCCAATGTGTAGCTTATGTTTAAATTTTATGATTGTATATCTGTATTGTTAATGATGAATAGTTTCAATCAGCATAAACCTGCATTTTCTTTTTCACAAAGTCCTGTCGATCCCTGCATGTCGGGCGAACCAAACTGGTTTTAGGAAAGTCCTACGCCTACCTCTTCAAGGAACTTGTTTCGGTATGTCAAGGGGGTACTCTTTCTAATAAAGATGAGACATTAAGTACGGAATATAGGCTCAGGCTCAATGATTATTATTTTTTTTGTTGTTATTTTGCTTGAATTCATGCTTAACACTCCAATATTGAACGTAGCTTGAACAATTAGCTGGATAATTCACAAGGAAAAGGAAAAATAAGCATCGCAGAACAATACAAGTGCTACAAAATAAATTATGAGAAGTGCAGACAACGCAGCAGCGTCCAAATTTTGTGTCAGGATCATACACAACGTGCCAGATTCACCAGGTTCTTTGCTTCCACATTGTAAGAATTGAAGCCATGGTGTGAATGCTGCTTGAGAGAGATCTTTAAGCAGACCAGTGCAAGTACTATAAATACATGTAATTCACGAATGACTAGTGCAATATCATCACATCCCACAACACTTGCCTACATTCACAATCTTGCACACTTTAGCAGAATGGCTCTTATACCAGAAAACAAACTAATCTTTGCAGTGCTCTTACTTCTTGGGCTCTGGACTTCTCATGTCTGGTCACCCTCTCTGTATGAGGCTTCCATGATGGAGAGACATGAAACATGGATGGCTCTATATGGACGAGTATATAATGACCATGTAGAGAAGGAGAGGCGCTTAAACATATTCAAGAACAACGTGGAGCTCATCGAGTCTTTCAACAAGGTTGGGAAAAAGCCTTACAAGCTAAGTGTCAACGAATTTGCAGATCTTACGAATGAGGAATTCCGGGCCTCGCGCAATGGATACAAGATCTTACATTTCAGGTATGAAAATGCAAGTGCAGTTCCGTCTACCATGGACTGGAGAAAGAAAGGAGCTGTTACCCCTATCAAGGACCAAGGTCAATGCGGTAAGGCATATTAACGATAACCTCTATGATCTGCTTACCATTTTTCGAAATGTGAAACATTTTCATTTTCTATTTCTTTTAGACAAACTGAATCATCTACCCTTTTGTCAAATCCATGCAAAACATATATAGGCTGTTGCTGGGCATTTTCTGCCGTGGCTGCAACGGAAGGGATTACCCAGCTCTCAACTGGAAAGTTAATAATCTCTTTCAGAGCAAGAACTGGTTGATTGTGATACAAGTGGTGAAGACCAAGGTTGTAACGGTGGTCTTATGGATGACGCCTTCGATTTCATCATTCAGAACAAAGGCCTTACGACTGAAGCCAATTACCCCTACCAGGGAGCTGATGGAGCTTGCAACTCTGGGAAGGCAGCTGCAAAGATCACTGGTTATGCAGAAGTGCCTGCCAACAGCGAGGCGGCACTATTGAAGGCAGTAGCCAATCAGCCAGTCTCAGTTGCTATTGATGCTGGTGGATCTGCCTTCCAATTCTAATCGAGTGGTGTGTTTTCCAGTTGGGTATGGTATGAGTGATGACGGTACCAAGTACTGGTTAGTCAAGAATTCCTGGGAACTAGCCGGGGAGAGAATGGATACATAAGAAAGGAAAGAGATATTGATGCCAAGGAAGGTCTTTGTGGAATTGCAATGGAAGCTTCGTACCCTACAGCGTAATAGCAACAAATGATGGTTATCCTTCTTCATCTAGAATTCCCCAGAAGTATATTTCCATTTCTTTTTGTTGAATGTACGTGCAGTGTTCTCTTTGTTAATATGTAAACTGCTGTGTTCCATGTACGCTTAAGTAAAGGCTTTTGCTTTGTTAATGAAATTCGTAGTGATTGCTTGTTTGTAATTACTTTTCAAGCTAAAGAGTAGAGCATGAAATCTATTCAAAAATATGCTGCTTGGTTGTCTTACCTTTTCATTCAGACAGAGTAGACTCCCCATTCTGGTCTTGTTCAAATTCAAGATTTGGCCTTAATCTGTTCCGTCACTGAAGGAAAGACCAGGTGATAATCTATTTTTTAGTTAAAAATAGCTATTACCGTTAATTTTGATCACAAATGAAAATCTAGAAACATGATATTGTGTCCTAGAAACACATGATTTGGGGGGGAAAAGAGGGATGAAAATCTAGACAAGAAAGCCTTTATATATATATATATATATATATTATATTGGAAACAGAGGTAAAGGGAATATCTCTTTTTAGTTTGAGGTACTTCAAAAAAAATAACATTTAAGGAGTAAGTTTAGCTTGAAACTAAGTTCAAGATAATTTAACCTTGTATTTAAAATAGAAATACCTTATATTGAAACAGAGGTATTCAAGGGAATTCCAAGAGATGGCAACAAGACTAGAAAGTTAAGAACTCAACCGACTAAGAATTTAAGGTAGATAAAAAATATAATACCATAACAGGTAGGACATTCTCCTGATCAATTACTACAAGGCAGAAGCGGCAAACAAAAATAATGAACAGAAATGAGCTATAAAATTGAGCAAATCTCACAATCACAAGCAGATGATCCAGGAGGCATTTACTAGACATGATCTGACTGAAAAAAGATTTTGAAAAGAAAGGAATTCTGGGCAGTGTGCATCTGCATAGGGAAATTGCATAGGTTTTTCACTCTCCAGTAAAAACAAAGATGAACAGTTTAAAAACAGGAGTAAAACAAATCATCATAGAGAACAAGATCTATCACAAAGGCTTTTCCACTTTGAGAATTAAAATGGTATCGTTAAACAAACGCTTCAAATGTGATGAGATAAGCAAAAACAACATGGAGACATAACTAAATATGATCCATGTACCTAGAAACTGAATTAAGGATTATGAACCTTTCCCACTATTGGGATTGGACTTGGTGCAAAGGACCTTTCTTCCTTTAGCACGTCGACGTTTCAACACTGCCCTCCCACTAGTGGTTCTCATTCTTCGACGGAAGCCATGAGTCCGAGCCAGAGACTTTCTGGACCTGTTTCTCTTGGTTTGACAAAGTGCAGCCTTCCCAGCTCTCACTACTAGACCACGACCTATATCCTTTCTTACTCCGATGTTAGAATTCAAACCCAATCCCAGAGATAAACCTGCAATGGAGGTGTTACATCAAACTAAATCACTGAAAGTTTCTCTAAAGTATTTCCACTTGAATGCTTGTTGATTGTTTCTGACAGCACAAATAACATGGTTGATTAAAAGCTCAGACGAGGACCAAAGACCATCACCACTCTTGACACACTAAAACATAGAATTCTAACACAGATTTAAGCACCCAACTCTCAGATAAGCATAACCCTTAGCAAAGAGAGAAGTTATCTCCTAGAGAGATGGAAAAAAATATATGATTGTTATTGAAAAAGAATGCTGTTACAAGGAAAATTCATCCCCGAAAAGTACTTTCATTGCTAAAGGTTGAGCCCATCTTAATTCAAGAGTATGAAAATTTTTTAAGATGCAACAATGTCTGCCTGTCAATTTTATCATAAATTAAAGCAGAAAAATCACAAACAATGACTACCAAAAAAGGAAAGAAATTATTATAGTGAAAGAAAACAATAGCATCCAGATTCCCAGATACATTTTAGCAACTACCTTAAATTCCTACGTTAATATTTCGCAAGCTAGCTCAACCAAAACCTAAGAATCTGCCTTGGTATTCTTTCCACCGATAGAATCATAAGAATTGATCTTTCCAGTGCTTACTACAAGAATTCCTTAGCATTGTCAATGCGCATTTCAAGTACTTCAATTCCAGGATTAAAACAAGGATATAAAAAAAAACAAGAGAGTCAGTCCCTTACTTCACTAAAAACCCGTCGTTTTAAGCAGAAATTAAGAGACCCCATGAGCCCAAAATTACAAAATAACATCTTTTTTTACTTTACCTGAGAAGGAAGAAGGTAAAGAGAGAGAAGAGGAAGAAAGGAAGGAGCAATGAAGCAGCCCCGAGCGAGTTGTGGAGTTGGTGGCCACATTCATTGAAAAATCCCTTTTCGTTCTTGAACCAGAAATAAGAGAGAGTGAAGCTGATGCGCTGCCATTGCTTCTTGCTCGACTCGACGCCATCCAAGGTGGCGGTGATGACGATATCATTGAAATTGAAGTAGCCATGATTCTGTTTCCTCTGTGTGTCTCTCTTGCCGCCTACTTGATTTGTTATCCTCTCTTATCAAGGCAAGGCTATCTGTGACTGGTGGTGGCCTTATCGGTTTTCTTCTTCACTTGGCAATCAAAAACAAAATAGTTTTATTTCAGGCCTTGTTTGGAGCCCATGGAATTCTTAAGGCCCATATAAGTGATCCATTCCTTTTGAAGCTCTTTTCCTAGTCATAAGCCCACATTGGAATTCTTAAGGCCCATATAAGTGATCCATTCCTTTTGAAGCTCTTTTCCTAGTCATAAGCCCACATTCTTAGGCCATTAACAGTATACCTTGTTTGTTTTTGCTGGCAGAAACACCGTTTCCAAAATAAATATTGAATTTTTTAAAAAAAAAAATTATTTTTAATATATTAGTATTAAAAATAAAATTTTAAAAAATAAAAAACATATTTTTTAATATATTTTTAAATAAAAAATATATAAAAAGGAAGAGAGATAAAAGTGCCCATTTGACGAAGTGGGCTTAGCCACCCTATCAGGGCAATGGCGTGGGCTTGGTCGCGCATTTGTCGCCATTAGAATTCAGAAGGGACCCTCGCTCATGATTGATATCAATGGCTTGGAATTATTAATTATTAATAAAATTTTTTTTTTTCAATTTGTTATTTGTTAACAGTCCTTCTGCTTCTATCTTTTCTTTAAGAATTTAAGCGATAGTTGAGAAGCTTCTTGAATTTTAAGATATTCTTTTACGTGAAAAAATTAAATATGAATCTTATAAACAAATTATATTAAATAAAACAATTTATTTCATGATTCTATAAGCAACTAAATACCCCCATTAAATAAAACTATATTTCATGTTTTTTTTTTAGTTTTTTTTTATTTAATCCTTCAACAATTCAATTTTTTTATTTAGTTTTTCTTTTAAATTTTACCTTTATTATTAGATTGTTTTAGAAATTGTTTTTATAATTTTTTCTATTACATGTCAATAATATTTATAAAGTTTTTACATAAAAACAAAATTGATTCGACACGGATGCGTGTGCTAATAATAATCTAGTTATATATCTCAATTATCATCCAATTTCATCCATAAAATGCCATTAAGGTTCTTATGACCCCCATAGAAAACAACACTACGGTCAATAGGTTCTTAAATATTCCCTATTGTACATATAAAGGAGATTAAAGTCCTTGGAAAATTCAAAACGAAGCATCTTCCAAAAAAAGATTCTAGGATAAACTTTATCTCTATACCATTAGTGTGCGTGTGTTTTTAAATATTCCGTACTGTACATGTAAAAGGGATTTCAACCCGCAATTCATCCTAGAGGATGTATAGCTGCAAAATATTCAACACGTATTGTCCTAGCAGCTGACACAATACTTATAATTTGGTATCGATAATTGAATCTGGTAAATTTATGGTTCGGTGATCATGTATACCGACGGCTCTGTTTTATTTGTTGCACATATAAAATAGATTATAAGATTAATTTAAATGAAATATATCATTAATTAATTTGTTGTTACTTAATTAGTTTTTTTTTTATAGGCTATGTTCTCGTGAGCAGAGCCAATGGAGCTGTTTGTAGAGATGCACGTAAAGTGAAGACCGCCAACAGGGTGTATAACAGTTCGTTGACAACAGCGCTCAACACTTTGTGGTATGTTCATTCAACCATTTTATTTTGTATGTTATTATTTTCTTGAATTGAATATGATGAGTTCTTTTTTTATTTTCAAGAGACCTATAATAGCCGGTTGAGGGAGAGATGTGAGAATGATCCTTCAATCTGGATTTGTGGATAGAGGTAGGATCGTCTAGTGGACTGATAAAAATTAATTGTACAGGCTCTCCAACACTACTGACCGAGAACTTACGGGCAACCCATAGTATCTCAACATTGGAGCTTCTAATTAGTATTGAGCACCCAATCTAAGGAGTTCATGACCTTTCAACAACAATACAAGCGACTCTCGGCAGATTATGAACAACTTCGTCAAATGATCATGGGCATTAGGTCACAGATGGGTGATACATGTGCATCCCTTTTTTGGTCGTTTGGTCTCGGGAACAACTAGCCTCCTCCTCTTCTCCTCCAGTTCCACCATTGCTCTAGTTTAATTTTTTTTGAAAACACATTAAATTTGTAATGAATATTTGGATGAAAATTATTTAACTTTATTTTTATATTTTTTATGTTTAATACAATTTTATTTGCATAATTGGTTTTTTTTACTATTAATTTATATAATTTTATATTATTGATTCTAAATAATTTAAAAAAATAAATTAAAAACACCACCAAAGATTTCTATGGAATTTTTTAGTGGGTATTTTACAGAGAGTTGAAAAATATTTATTGGAAATGCCACAATCACCGACGTCTCTACAACAAAAACAAGTTCGTCGGTATTTTATCAAGAGTTGAAAAATATTTACTTCATATGCCACAATCTACGACGTGTATTACCGACAACATATCCCGTTGATATTTTACCAAGAGTTGAAAAATATTTATTGCATATGCCACCATCACCAATGGAATATTTTCGTTGGTATATTTCTAGCAGGAATTTTTTTTTTCGCATATTTTTTATTTGTAAAACCATCAGTATTTTTTTTTACCGATAAAATTAGCAATAAAATATAAAATTACCAACGAATGCTATGTCAACGGATGTTGTATGTTGGTGAATTAGTCGATAAAAAATTTACCAACGAAGTGACAATCTTACATCGACGGATTAGATCCGTCAGTAAAACGTTTAAATATTGTAGTGAAATTGGGGTAAATATTTTATAAAAGGTTGTCAAAATAACAAATTACTAAATGACATGGCTTAGTAACATCCACAAAATATTATTCATTAAAATAGTGTTTTTGTGTTTTTTTTGTTTTTTTTTAATTTAACCCTTCAATAACCTAATTTTCTTTTTGTTTTCTTTTAGTTTTTCTTTTTAATTTTACCTTTACTGTTAGATTGTTTTAAAAATTATATTTCATAATTTTTTTACATATCATCAATACTTCAATATTTTTTTTATATAAAAAAAAATTAATTCAATACGAACATCTAATAATAATCTAATCATATCTCAATATCATCCAATTTCATCCATAAAATGCCATTAAGGTTCTTATGAACCCCATGGAAAACAAAATTACGGTAAATAGGTTCTTAAATATTCCTTATTGTATATATAAAAGAGATTAAAGTCCTTGGAAAATTCAAAACGAAGCATCTTCCAAAAAAAAAAAGATTCTAGGATGAACTTTATCTCTATACCTTAGTGTGCATGCGTGCGTGTGTTTTTAATGCAATGGTAAGCCCACTTTTTGAATTTTATTCTTACTATGCTTAGATTCTTTAAGTATTTTTACGACATGGCATCACAGGGTTCGGATCTAGAGAAATTAGAGAGAGAGAGAGAGAGAGAGAGAGAGAGAGAGAGAGAGAGAGAGAGAGAGGTGGTTTGCTGGCTTCAAGCATGATAGAATACAGATAGATTTTGGTCAACGTTACCAGAATCCAATAAGAGAATGAAGAAAAAAAAAGGCTCTGTGGTTGGTGGGGAGAGAACGAAAGGAAAAGAAAGAAAATGAAGAGGAGAAAGAAGAAAAGAAAAAACATAAAGAGATTTGTTTGTGTTTTTTTTAGAGTAGAAATGTGGTACAATTTGTATTTTTAAAAATTAAAATTTTTTAGTGGTTTTATATCGTTTTAATATATTAATATTAAAAATAATTTTTAAAAAAATAAAAAAAATATTATTTTAATATATTTTTAAATAAAAAATTATTTTAAATTATAATAAATATTCACAATCCCATATATAAAAAAGAAAAGTGGCTCAACTTTAAAGTGAAATTGATATGTTTTAGGTATGTTTAGTTTGGATATAGAAGTAGTATAGGATTAGGATATTAAGAAATAGGACAAAGAGATTTGTTGTACCAACTTTATATATATATATATATATATATATATGCTAAAACATCAACGAAATTTTTTTAAAAAAAAATGGAGAATTTTCATGAAATTACATATTTTGAATTTTAAGTCTTATTTCTAGAAGTTTTGGAAAAAAATAGATGTGAAAAAGAGCTGCTGCATCTAATGTTTACACTCACGGCATCTACAACTTGTTTGCAAAACAATTTCTTAATGTCAAAATGAGTACTCACGAACATGAAAGGCTTCTTCTAGTGAAAAGATCTCAACCTTCGAGAGATTGCTGAGGAGGGCTGTTCAAGATTGCGTGCGTGTTGGATGATATGATGCAAAGAATAATTTTGTTGTACTTGTAATATGTTTCGACTCAAAAGGGATAATCTGTTCTCATGCTTTACGACTATATATGTTAAAAATATTATTTTAATATATTTTTAAATAAAAAAATATTTTTAAAAATAGATTAATATTCTTTTTTTTTAATGAGATATGAGCTTCAAAAAACCAAATAAAAAATAAAAAAGTAATGGGGGGGGGGATTCCGTGGTTAATAAGTCAAGAAAATGGAAGCCAGACCATATCAAACAAGGGTTCGTGATTATGGTTAGAGAGTAGACGGAAAAAACTAACCCTAAGAACAGGTGTTGAAGGGATGTGATGTGTTGCTTATGGAAGAAGCAACTTTGTAATAAAGCCATGTATGTGGGCCCCCACCATTTGGACACAGCCCTCCTGTCTGACTGTAGCCCATATGGATCCCTTCTAAATTGGATGTTGGTTTGACTCCTGAGAGTTTCCATTTCCATCTTTCCAAAATTAAAAAAAAAAAACAAAAAAAAAAAAAAAACCATTATGGGCCCACAGCTAACAGCTACATGGTGATTGGCGCCTAACATGTGGATGCGCAACGATTGGGTGAAGTATAGTTTCTGGCTTTCTGCTATCCAATAGCTAAAAAATCTTTTCGAAGGAATTGGGAGCTGACTCAACCAGGATTTGAAGGTATAATAATACTTGTTTATTAAAATATTTTTTTATTATTTTTTAAAAATATTTTTTTAGGATATAAACATATAAAAATATAAAAAAAATTAAATTTTTTTAAAAAATATTTTAAAATATAAAAACAAACCTATATTTTTAATTATATAATATTTTGTTACACAGACAGGTAGATGAAAAGTTTTGTTATCTATAAGATATGTCTCAAGTGCTAATTTTTTAGATATATTTTGTTTATGGAAATATGATTTTGGCTAGATGATTTTAAGAAAAAAAAGGATATAGTTTTTTTGCTTAATTTTATAAGAAATATTTAGTGAATTACTCATGAAAAATATCTAATGTTACTATTGATTTGACCAGATATCAAGCATTAAAACGTGATTTGTACGAGCTTAGAGGTGTAGTGACATCTAATCTAGCGGAAGGTATACTTAAAAGATATGTGAGAATGCTGATAATAAAATATTTTTTATTTAAAAATATATTAAAATAATTTTTTATATTAGTACATATAAAAATAATTTGAAAATATATAAAAATTAATTTTAAATTAAAAAAATTTAAATTCTTACAAAACACAATTCAACCGCGTTACAATACTTTCTAATTGCTGAGCTTATCATTTCTTATTATTTAATGAAAATATGTGCAAGTGGAGCTTAACTTAGGCATATATGCTGTTTGATCATTAATTATCTATATTGTTTGAAGATTAGTTGTTTCATGTGCAATTTAGATCCAAGAGTGTGCATTCTGGACGACAAATGCAGTAATCATGACGAAGAAAGTGGAGCATGTAATTTGCAAAGTCTTTGTCAAAGATGCCATTAAGGTCGATGAACGATATATAATTAATTATTCAGAGTAATCAATTTTCTTAAATTAAAAAATTATTTCGTTAATAAAGAATTTTCCTTTGATGATTTGACGGGGCGAAGAATCTTATCGTTCCGCTTGTGGTATGGAATTTATTAAAAAGAAAAGCAAGTTTCGGGTGGAAATTGATGTCTTTACGGAAAAACACTAGTTTACTAACAACCTGTAGTGCACTACAAGTTGGATAAAAAAGTTTTGAATCAAGAGATTATTTTTAAATATTAAATTCATTTTAATTTAAAGAATTTTTAACTTGACTATTTATCTTACTTAAATTTCAAATTAAATTATATAAAAATTATTTTAATATGAATTAATCGATCTCACAATTTAAAAACAATTTGGTTAACTTAATAAAAACATAGGTTTATCTCAAAAAATTTAAAATAATATTTTTTTAATCTTAAAATAATAACATATTAGATTTATCCAGAGTTCGTAATTTAACGCAACAAACTCACGACTGGGATCATAGACTCTATTGAGTTTAATAATTTTGTTTTTTAAATTATTTTTTGCATAATAGTATGTTAAAACTATAGGCTTTTATAAAATTAAACATCAACCAAATACCGGGATTTTTTTAAGATTACGATAGCTTCATAGAAAATAAACTATGAATACTAATTCAAAATTAATCAAGTATTAAAAAAAATTATATTTAAAAAAAAAAAAAAGCAAAATGATTCAATTGGATAAATAAAATATATGCTACTTGCCTACTTGAAGTTTTAATTAAGGTGATTCATAAAGCAACCTAATTTTTTCACTTCGTCTTAGCAGAGTAGTTGTGATTTTAAGCACATGAGCCACAATTGAAGGACCATTTTGACAATATTAAAAAAAAACTGTGACATTCATTGAGGTCATAATTAAAAATGTAACTTGGCTTCCCCTGTTCAAGGTTTGGATCATGAGTCGCAGTTCAACTTAAGGAATCAACGAGTTCATTTGGATTTTGGATTTTTTAAAAATACAAAAAATTATATCATTTCAGATTTTTTTTAAAAAAAAAAAAAAAAAACCATAAAACGATTGCTTTAATATTAAAAAAAATTGATGTAAACCCTGACCAGAATCAAGTTATGGATTATAAAGTCTTTATCACTACACTTCAGATTCTGTTCCTCTCTCTGTTTTTTTTTTTTTTTTTTTTAATTCTGGAGGAGGAACCACATCGATCGCCTCTTCCAAAGGTTGGTTCCCAGAACTTCGAACCCTGCAGTGAAATCCTCTGCTCCATCGAGGTGGCGCGCCAGCGATCACTACTTTGTAGCATGAATAGCGGCGATGTAATGTGGACAACTGGAACTACCAAGGAAAAAGGAGAAAAAAAAAAAAAAAAAGCTAGAATTATAGGTCATTTTGCCCATGGTGTAAATAAGTATAATCCCCACCATATATGATTTATAAGAAAAAAACCTCATCGTGCATTAAGATGCCTATAGAGGTTGTTGACTGGAGATGCGTGCATTTAATAGCATAAGAGGTCTGGTGAAAAAGAAATAGTAATTACTATGGAGCTCAAGATCCATCAGGGTGGTGTTCTGCAAACAAGATTAACAGACACAGAAAAAGAATCGAAGGATTCAAATATTCTGTCAAATGGGAGATCTCTTTGATGTAAGAACTCCCATGGAAAATGAAGGATCAAAAACATGATTATATATGAACACCAAAAGAAAACGCAGGGGGGGCAAAAAGAAGCATCGCTCACTGTCTAAACTCTCTAATGGAAGTATGGAACCTGCTATGCGGCTATTGACAGCACGGCAACAACCATACAAGGACCACACGACGGCCCTAGTAGACGGTTCGCCATCTTCATGGATGAAAGGGGTCCCATGTTGATTGTGGACCTGGTGGGATTCCTTTTATATTTGTAAGTTTTAGGGCTTCTGCGGCAGAAAAATCTGATGACAAATCCATCGTGCTCCACCCAGGAGGGAAAGGAAAGTGACTGTAACGCCGTCTGTATTAGAAAATAATATAAATCATATCCTAGGATTTTGTTTAAGATCTTAAATTATTGGATCATCTAAGATCTTAAATTATTGGATTGAGATAGTTTTTTGATATGGTATCAGAGCTTTGATGATCAAACAATCACGAGTTCGAATCTTACCATCTCCATTTATTTGATAAAAATTAAGTACAAGGTAATGTGGTCTATGCAAGTTTCAAGCCCAAAGAGCTTTACTTGAGGGGTGTGTTTAAGAGAATAATATAAATTATATATTAGGACTTCACTAAAGCTTAAGCTATTAGTACGTTGAAATGATTTTTTGATTGCCTCTGGAACCCATTTTTGCATTATAATATTGTATTGGTTGATCAGAAATTATTGGAGTGCCCTAATCATGGGAACTTGGAAGCAAATTTCTCCAGCAAGACTGCATGAAAAGCTATGGTTATTGTCAAGTTAAGATAATGTTGCACGATAGATTGGATAAGAGACTGGAATCATCTTAATGCATGTGGATTTGTTGGAGGGATTTAATAGATCACATAATTTGGCGATAAAAAGGAAAAAAACTTAGTCTCCATGACGCCCAACCTGTCCCTAGCTGTAATGATGACCTTTGAACTAAACTTTAATTTTGTGTTAAGCCATACTTGACCCATAGAAACAAGACACTACCAGTTGTCGATTCATGTTAAATACTAGTTTGTTTCTATTAACATCAAATTTAATATACTATGATTTTACACTTTTGTGTGTGTTCATTATGCTGTCATCTTCTGCATCTTATGTTCCTCGGTCAAGGCAGAATTATGGGCAGTGGTTAAGGGGATGGAGCTAGGCTTCAGTCGAATTTCATGGTCTATTTTGATCACTAAGAACAAAGGAACTAATTAATGGAAAGAGATCGGGATGTTCAGATGCAGCATAGAACAGCAGATTAGTTAGCTAATTTTTGCTATCCAAGAGTTCTTTTGACAAAAACGATTGGATTCTTAGAGATCCTCCACCGGGGTTATATTACTTACTGTATTTTTTTTTAATTAAAAAGTGTTTGAACCAGTTTGTGCATATCTTTACTAATTTTATGGGTTTTAAAGTTAATGATTATACAAACCTCCAATAATCTTGAAATTTATAAAACTCGAATGAATATTCAGTTAAATTACACCCTCAAATTTACTTACAGTATTTTAAACTCATTGGATCTGCACTCCCAGCTTTGATTTAAGTTTATTTTATGGCTTCAAGCCCAGGTTTTAGCAAGGAAAAAAAAAAAAACAACTTCTGCATCTTTATGTGGTTTCCTCGTTAATTGCTTCACACTCCCCTTTTAGCATTGGGGATCCTTGATTGACCATTTTTTTTTTTTTTTTTTTCTTTTTTTAATCAACAAATTAAATTGCAAATTATGAGGAGTTACATATTAAGTAATACTTTAAAAGGCATAGGAAAAAGTATTCTAAGCTTTCCCCATTTTTTTTTTAACTTTTTCTATTATTAATATATTATATTATATATTATAACATATACTAATTGTTTTTTTTTTTAATATTTTTTGTATTTTTTTCTTTTAATGAATTTTTTTATTTAATTTAGTTTGTTAATGTTAATTTTTTTTAATTTAGATATCAGACTTTTATGATACAGATCCTGGGTTTGATGGCTTAACTTGATTTGACAAGTTAACCCGGAATTGTTTTTCTTTTTAATTAATTATTTTCGTTTAGTTTAGTTTGTTAATGTTAAATTTCTTTCTATTTAATTATTAGACTTTTATGACACATATCCCGGACTTGACAGGTTAACTTGGTTTGACGAGTTAACCAGTTAATTTTGGGTAAACCCGTCAATTTCTTTTTCTTTTTAATTATCAAACTTTCATGATGTGGATCAGGTTTAACTAGTTAACATGGTTTGAAGGGTTAACCAGTTAATTCAGATTTTTTTTTTCTTCATTAGTTTTTTTTTCCTATTGATTTTTTTTTTAGTTTTTTTCTTTTTAATTAATCTATTAATTATCACGTTTTTTATGACACGATTTTATAGCTAGATCCACATCCAATGCTCTTGGATCTAATGTTGCAGTCAAACTCACTTAAACTTAAGTCATGTAAATTTAATATTATTATTAATATTATAAATACTACTCTAATGTCAAGCGTTACAGCCGAATTTCAAGATTCTTGGGTATAACTTTATAAAAAAGATCTAAATTTTTAAATCTTAATTTTTTTTAATATTTTTTATGTTTAAAAAATTATTAACTTCTAGTGTCACGCGAGTTATGAAACTAGTGGGATATGAATGAACGGTGAGAATGTCAAACACCAATATTTTTTTTGTTTTGTTGAAGCATCCATGATTTTAACTCACCATGTGCAGTTTCATGTCAGTATAGGGTTGCTATGCCCCTGACATGCAGAGCAGTAGAATGTTAAAAGAGCCTCTGAAGAAAGCCCCATATAAATTAAGAATTTGAACCCCATCACTTGCACAGTGCACTAACTAATATTAATGTATGCTTCTAAAATTTCCCCACTCATTGCCTTGTACATTAAAAAAAAAAAAAAAAAAAAGAGTCAGTGCCACGCTTCTACGCTTGCCATGTGAACCCACCTAGCCCCACCTCCTCCCTCCCTCCCTCCCTCAGCCACTCATATAAACTCAAATCACAAGCAATTTCTATTCATCCCAATTCCCAAAACATTTCTGGCACTCAAAATCCACGATGGGTTTTAAGTGTCAGGTTTGGGTCTGTACTTTTTGTCTAGTGATGCTTTTGTTTTTGCAAGAAACAAGAGCTGGAATACACTCCTCCAACGCTAGCAGGTTGAACGGGAGGAAGAAAGTGAGTGGCTGTAATTTGTTTCGAGGGAGATGGGTGGTTGATGCTTCTTATCCTCTCTATGATTCCTCTGGCTGTCCGTTCATTGATGATGAGTTCAATTGCCAAAAACATGGCAGGCGTGATAACCAGTATCTCAAATACTCTTGGCAACCTGATTCTTGTAAGATACCAAGGTACGTACTAGAATCATTCACCTCACTCGTTTCTCTCATCGAATCTCTCTTGCAAGGCAGTATGCTGATGCTTTCTTCTTCCTTCTGGTGTAGGTTTAATGGCGCAGATCTTTTGAGGAGGTGGAGAGGGAAGAAGATAATGTTCGTGGGCGACTCACTGAGTCTGAACATGTGGGAATCATTGTCATGCATGATTCATGCTGCAGTGCCCAAGGCCAAGACAACCTTTTCCAGGAGAGACTCACTGTCTTCTGTGACCTTTGATGTGAGTTTACTTGCTACTTTACCAGTTCTCACCTTTTCATTTCAACTCATTTTGTTTGTGCATCTCCTTGTCTCTATTGCTTGTTTGTCCATTCTCATGTTATTTTATATTTTATTCATTGTTCCAAATTGCAGTTTTCGTCTTGTTTGCCTTGGAATCATACAGCTATACAGTATTATCATGAGCAGCTTTTTTTTTAGGTTATAGCTGTAGTTTCTGCTGCTTTGAGAAAACTATAGATTGTTTAGAATAATTAAGGCAATTTAGGCTTCGTTACTATTCAAAATGGGGTCTTGTGTTGAGCACATAATTAAAGTATTAAACTGTACTTGCTGCAAGGAGAAAGCACATAATTTTCTGGTTTTTCTAGCCTTCTTTGCTAGCCATATTAATTAAATAAAGTAAAGGGAATAAAACGAGTCATGGAATTCATCAGTCTGTGTCTGTCTCCGTCTCTGTCTCTGTCTCTGTCTCTGTCCTCCTCTTCTTCGAGTTCCCATGACTTTTATTCTTCTCACTGTGAAAAAATGGTAGCAAAGTGAATATGTAAATATAAATCATTGAAGAAGCGATCAAAGAATGGTAAGTTAATAATGTGCAAGGAAATCAATTCTCAGCTCGTGACATGCGGTGAATATCACAAGTTTTGATTCCAAACTAAACAAATTTTATTGCAAGCAAAGCATGTTTCTTGGTCAATGGTGAGGCTACGAGGGCGCCAAGAATGAGAAGAACACAGTCGGCTGTTTAGCCATGGTGTATTTTTGTAAGTTAATTAACCTATATAGAAGTCAACTAAAGACTCAAAGGCCAGGTAAAACGAGAGAGAGAGAGAGAGGAGATAAGATGATGCAAGAGAGACAAAAAAAATAAAATAAAAATAACAGGTCATTAAAAGCATATTGGGCTCTCTTTTTAACATATTAAATACTGTTAGAAATATCTAATCGGTATGTTTCTAACAACAACTTAAAAGATTATTAAATAAAGTTATGATTGGTTAGAGATTTTATTTGAGATTAATTTAGAGTTAATTATAAATTCATTTAATATTCTTCCACGGTGTTATTATAATCATCTTTTCAAAAATTTTCTAATTATACCATATATGTCAATAATTGTGCACCAGTGTAATCTAGTAACCCATTCTTTCTTTTTTTTCTTCTTTTTTATTTCTCTTTAATGTTATATGATTTTTTTTTTATCTATTAGATCTTGAATCTTATTATTTTTTTATTATTAAATCTTTATAAAATATTGGATTATTATATTAATTAATTTTTAATAAAAGTTGTTGTATACAACCATTATTTTTAGTAGTGGTTTTTCAGTTGCAGTTGTGTTAGAAATATGATACTTTTTAACCTTATTTTGCAAAAACTTTTTATGAAAGAATAATAAAAATTAAAATACCCCCAGAATGATTAACATGGATTCCTTCTAGGCTATCTGGTCCAAACTATGGAAAGCTATCCTCTGACAGCCCCGTTTTGTTCTCCAATATATTTGTCGCTTTAGAGTAACAGAGGAGACAGAAACAGGGCATTAGGGCATAATTAGCTGCCATCTAGAGCCAAGTTACAGTAAATGAGCGACCCCATCCCTCTCCCTCGACAGCTGTTGAGAGGAAGCTGCCAACTGTGCTTTTATTATTACAATACAAACGGCTCTGTGTGTAGTTTCTTCTTCTTCTTCCTTTCCCCCATAATTTTATGTGTACGATTACTTAAGAACATTAATTATTTATATAGCTACAGCATGCACACATCTAGTGGCTACCTAATGAGATGGTAGGGTGATTCAGAGACAACTCTTTACAGTACCTCTAAATTGCAGCTGGATCTTGGTTGGCTTTTCTAGCTAGACAAGGTAGGGTTTAATTAGTTCTTAAGAATTTAATCTTTTAACGGGAAAAAAAAAAAAAAAAAAGCGAGGAGGAGGAGGAGGTGGGGTGGAGGTGGTGGAGGTGGTGGAGGAGGAGGAGGAGGAGGTTATGCATGACACTGGGGGGGTATCTCGTAATAAGGAGGGCATCATGTGAAAAAAAGGGATATACAGAGGTTTCTAAGTGTTTTTTAGTGGAAAAAAAAAAAATGGCTTTTAGGATGTAAGAAGTCACCTCGATGATCAAAATCTTGGCTGGTAAATGGTCTATTTAAAAAAAAAATGCTGACGTTCACCATATTAAACAAAAAATAATAATAAAGAAAAGAAGGCCAAAGTGTGGAGGTCTAATCTTGGAGGTTCACGGGCGTCTATGTTTCTTTGTATTGAGCCCTGCACGCTGACCCACACAGGCTTATAGCCTGGCTGACCCACAGGCTTGTAGCCTGAACTCTTTTTATATCGTATTATAGTTTTTTTGAAATTTTTTTCTTAAATTTTAATTAAGATTCATTGTAAATAAACTGAATAAAATTATATTTAAAATATTCTTCAATTAAAAACCATTCAATTTTTCTTTTGTAACATTAGTAATAATTCTGTTAATTATTAATTTATTGCTAATCTAATCAATTATATATGAAAACTAGAACTTGCACTAATTCATCACGTGAAAGCTTGCTTGCACAGCAGTATCATGTTCACGCTTTAGAGCAGATGAATGGCTACTGTGACGCTCGTGAATGATTGATTGCCCAAAAGCTGATATTATGTTCTTCACTTAGAATATTATTCTGTCTGCTGTTCAACTCGTGAACCATACTATAATACTCTACGAGGAGCTTCAAATTCTATTGCCTGAACCAAAGCTACTGAGAAACATCTCTGCAACACTTTTTTTTTTCTTTAAAAAGAGCAGTGCTGAGGTAGTAACGTAGTAATATCCATTTTTGTACCAGCTGAGTCGTGTGGTGCTCAACGTTTTACGCTATACTTGCCATTGTTGAATTACTATAAACTACCATTTATCATGAATCATCACCCCAATTGTTAACAATTTGGTAAAAAAGTGATGAAAAGATGTTGCAAACATGAAGTATTTACAGAATCTATTTCAAGTGGCTAACAATTATTGTGTTGCAGAGCTACGGTGTGACTTTGTACATGTATCGCACACCATACTTGGTGGACATTGTTCGAGAAAACGTTGGCAAGGTGTTGAACCTAAACTCCATTGAGGCTGGCAATGCATGGAAAGGGATGGACATACTCATCTTCAATTCCTGGCACTGGTGGGTTCACACCGGACGTTCCCAGGGGTATTTCTTCCCTCCTTTCGCATGTCCTGCCAGCACCTGTGCAGTAGTAATTTCTTCTTTTTATGTGTGTGTGTGTTTCCACATTTATCTGGAACTCTGGCTTTATTGCTGCAACGATTGGCTGTGCAAATGCAGATGGGACTACATCCGGGATGGATCAGCATTGTACAAAAATATGGACCGATTGACGGCATTCAGTAAAGGATTGACCACATGGAGCAGATGGGTTGACCAAAATATCGATCCTTCTAAGACTAGAGTCTTCTTCCAAGGGATTTCACCAACGCATTATCAGTAAGTGGAAAAACATGCATTAAATGATATTTTGTTATTTGAGAATGCTATACAGCATATAATGCAGCAAACATGACTCATTTTATTTCGAATTTTTCTATAAAAATAGGGGCAAGGACTGGAATCAACCACAAAGGAGTTGTTCTGGAGAAGCAGTGCCCCTATCAGGGTCTACATACCCCGCTGGTGCACCTCCAGCAGCTGCGGTTGTAAACAAGGTGTTGAGCTCAATGAAGAAACCAGTTTATCTACTTGACATAACAACACTATCACAGTTAAGAAAAGATGCTCATCCCTCAACTTATAGTCATGGGTCCGGCACCGACTGCAGCCATTGGTGCCTACCCGGATTGCCTGACACTTGGAACCAACTCCTATATGCAGCTCTCATCATGTGAAGGTCAACATCCAAATCTTAGTTTAGTTTTATTCTCTTTTTTCTTTCCTTTTTCCTGAAGTCGTGTATTTATGGGGGGGGGGGCGGAAATTTCTCATTTACTCATTGATAGGGTGATAATGATGAGCAAAAGTCAAATGTAAAGTGATTGGTTCTCTTGACCACAATAATTGTCCTAAAATTATTCAAAGATAGGTGACAGTGAGATGCAAATGGCATCTGATGATTGTGTGAGGGAAGTAGAAATCCACTGGGGACCAAACTTAAGTTTGTTCAAATATCATTGATTTGTTTGCTGTTGTTTAATTAGATTTTACACAACGATTCCATGAACAGCCCAAATCAAATGTTGCAATGCTTTTCACATTCTTCTTTCATTTGCAACAACTATCAAAGCAAGATGTTCCTAACTTCAAATGTATAGCACTATGGCTCGGAGACATGAATAAATAATGCTAGGATACAGGAAGAAGAGATAAAAGAAATCCCAAAGCCTTCTACTGCATATAGATGGATGGTAATACTGGTTGGAGTCATTCAAGTGCTTATACTTTGGTTTTGGGCTGTTAGTGCTCTATAATGTTCTTAAGCAATGTCATCATAGTCTGAGCTACAGCCTACGGTCATTGTTATCTTTAAAGACAGGAAGAAGCCTAAGACAAAAGGTTGAATATATGAAGGCATCAAACATGGTTGCAATGACAGTTATTGTACCACAACAGGTTTTTTAAGGCAATACATTTTTTGTTATTGGCTTTTTTTTGGCAACAAAATTAAAGAAATGAGTAGATCAAAAAGGTCATTCACCCATAAAGCAGCAGGAGCTGAGACAGCACCTGATGCAAACCGTGAAACTTCTCTCATTTCTGCCAAAAATATCACACAGCAGTTTGCCACAAACATGTGGAGAAGCACCATCAGCCACCATCTCCCTCAAGGGTCCTTCATCATTTACGACATTGACCTGAGGAACCCATGTTAGGTTTTCAGAACTCGTCTGAGTGTAAACTAATCTACAAGCATGAAATTTGTTACATCACACATGTATGACATGTCAAATACATGAAACAGACTTGTCCGTACAGTATTTACAGTCACATAAATGGCAAACAGCACATATTTACATAAAAAAAACAAAGGCATACCCAATTAAACCCTATCCCTAGCACTTCACCAAAACAGCAACTGAGCCAAAAAGTATATGTTCACAAATATTTACCATGATACAACATCCTATTAATACTCAAGTTGAGATAATCAAATCAAGAACAGAGAAACACAAAGTAGCACCAAATTGCAGTGTATAAGAATATGCAGAAAGAATCATGGAAATACTTAACATGGAATGGCTATTTGTTATAGTAGAAACCTCAGATAAATTAGATCAAAGAAAAAAATCCACAAAGTAATCTTTCAGTGTGTGCGTACAAATGTAATTTATCATGAGTGGATGATAGAGGCAAAAGCTAACCTTAGAAAGCACTTAAAGAGGTGACAAAAGCTAGTAGCCAACATATACTGCAGCATTCACAATGTAACAGTCATCATTCTTGTCTCCCATTTCTTCAACGTACACACCACTTGAGCATACCATTCCACCATCAACAACTTCAAATTTCACAATTTCCCCACTGCATTGTTTCATAAAAACATGTATGTAAAAAAGAAATGATTGGTATGTTTAATAGGTTGGTTGTTTAGGCAGTTATATTGTGCACCACAAAGTTTGAGGGAATAGCACCAGATATTCTTGAAGGCCATATGAGTAGAGATATCACCTTCTAATTGAAATCAAGAACAATGTAAGAGATTCTAGCCTTTTGCATTATAATTTATAACAAAATTGCTGGAGTTTACAAGAAACCATCACAAGCAAACTTTAGATTATGTATTAGTAGTCATTAATAGAAAGTTGATAGCGAACAAAGAAGATATCTTTGATGTTAGACAGCATCTGCAAGCAAAACGTTTAGAGTAGGTCTTTTACCGACAGGCACAGACTGAACTTCTTATAAAAAGAACCAATTAACTTGAGAACGGTACCTTCTCAAATATTAAATTCCATCAAATTTATACAATGTGCTGGCATAAGTATAATTATACCCTTAACTATGCCAGACAAGAACTTGCTATATAATTCTGTCTTCTTGTTGGTAGTTAACTAACCATTAACACTTACAAACTCAGTAAATGTTTGATTAGAGTGAGATTTTGAAAATGAGTTACATGACCAGTCATGGGATCCAACTAAAGCTGGCTAATGTCTTAACGCTACCTATGAAATTGCAATAATAACTTCATGTGATTTAGTGGACTTGTACTTAGTTAGAACTCCCCAGTTACAACCTCTGCAAGCTGTGCATTGATGTTATATAGACATCCTCGCAACGTTTGTTTTCTACTTTCGCTTCGAGCACAAAAGGAGAACAAAAACAAAGAAAAGGAAAACAAAACACTTTTTCTCAAGAAATAGGAGAGTGGACAAAGCAAGCATCTAAGAAGTAATAACATTAGATGATATTTCCAAAATATATAGGTGTTTGATACTTTGTACTTACTAAGGGAAGACAGACTTCACCCTCTCGATATCCAATGATTGTTGCAGAGAATGTGGGACCCCCAGTTTGATCTGTAGTTTCATTTGGCCAAATGTGACCCCAGGTATGGACCCTGCACCATTTGATCTTATTATAGCATATGCAACAATTGTCATAACAAAGGCACAAAGCCATCTCATACCAATCTGGAGATTGATAAAGAGAAACCTCCTCACTTGGCATTGAGCAAAAGACAGGAAATATTTTCAGAAAAGCCCATGAAGAAACCTGACTAGGCAAATAGAATTAAAGTCTTCCATGAATGTCTGGTGTGCATGCAATAAAAATTCAGCGAACGATATCATGCACAATGCATGAAGCTGTGTTTGTAGCGATTGATGGTAAGTTGCGAACCTTTAGATAATTTTGAGATTCAATCTAAATGATAATTTAAAGCGTACGAGTTCTGACTTTACCAGTATATGACATCCATAAAAAAGCAGACCACTGAGTGCTTTATTCTTATGCTTGGAAATTCTCAACAAAGGAAAGAGGCAGAGTAGCAACACTTTCCACAGAAACAATTGAAATCATATTCAACAAATGGATGCTGTTGATGTAATCATCTTCCCAGAAAACTTATCATGATCTAAAACTTCTTAAAGCTCTCTCTACTTGATTATTCCATTCTATTCCAATCAATCTTTCTTTCTTTGACCTTTTGGAATTCAATAGTGGAAATCCAGTAGTCTGTGAAACTACGGAAGCCCGTTCTAAAAACAACACACGAGAGATGGTATCGTTTGCAATCTCATCATTCTATTATGTGAATCCACACAAATCCTCACTTCTCAACTAAAACTGGATATCAAATCATTGCATCTCAAGCAGCGAGAGTAACAGTTACACGCAAATACGCATAGATGAATAAATTAATAACAAGAGAACAAAAGAAAAGAAAGAAACTTCAAGAATATACAAGTGATAACTCATATACCTCTACGAAATGCAGGAATTGAGTTTGAAGAGATGGCATCCCTGCATGCACGCATTGCCGCGGCAGTAATATCTTGCCTGTATTGCACAATCAAGGAATCAGACTTATGTTCACATAATTCTAACAATTGAATAAACCAAAAGACAAAAATCTTTGATGGGTATCTATCAAATATGCCCAAAAAAATATATGCTCAGCAATAAAAAGAGCTAAAAAGGGTCAGAGTTTATACACACCCATGTTGATCATAGCCAACACCCATCTCCACAAACAAGAGCTTCATGGATGCATTTGAGCTGGGGTTGACTGCAGTTCCACTTTGTTCGGCTTCCATGGGAATAGTTCTGGCTTTCACTTGGCGTGGAAATCGAGGGGTTTTAAGAGAGAGAGATGGTTTTACTGAATTTGATGGGTGATTCTTTGGAATGTGGCGATCAAGAGGCCTAAACTCAGTGAAGGCAAGTAGAAGAGGTAACTTCAGGACAGATGCAGTCATGTCGGTTGCCAAAATAACATGGAAAACTTCAAGAACGTCCCCCAACCATTCGGTCTGGGTGAATATTTACAGAACAAAAAATTTTGATTTGTCAAATTTAATATTTTTATTAGAATTTCTTAAATAAAGAGCTAGATTCCCTATATAATGACATTGTTTTTAACAATAAAAAGAAGCATAATTTGGATGAAATGTATGATCAAATTTGAATTGAAAGACCTAATCAAGAATTTATAAATATACAAAATTTATGTTAAAAAACTCTAAGATGATAAAATTGAGACTATAGATCTATAGATAATGATGTGACCATCATCTTGCCACACATGACAATAAGTAAACCTCGATAAAAAAAAAAAATTGTAACAAAAATAAATAAACAATGATTGTGTTTGCTATTCATGTATTTTGTTTTTTAAAAAATAAAAATAAAAATATTTTTGATTGAAATGCAGCATTTATTATTTATCCTTTTGAAATTGTTTTAAAAACTAAAATATATCTTGAACGCAATAAAAATGGTTTAAATGGGGGTGTTTGGTACCATTTTCTATTTTTTTTTGTTTTTTATAAGATTTAAAACTATTTATTGTTTATTATTGATTTTTTTTAACAAAGGTATATGAAGGAAATTTTTAAAAACATATATTTTTTATTTTAAAAAAATATAAGATATATTATTATTATTATTTAAAAATATATAAAACTAATAATATAGCACATTTAATTATGATAGTGAAATTATAATAGTGCATGGTAGGGGTGAGCAAAAAAAATCAAAAAACTGATTAAACCGAGAAAATCAGAAAAAAAAATAATTTCAAAAACTAAATCGTGAAAAAAAAATTGATTAAAATTTTGAAAAAACCGACCGGTTCGATTTGGTTTTATAAGCCTAAAACTGAAAAAAAAATCGAACCAGACCCAAACCGAAAAACCGAGCTAAACTAAAAAAACCGAGCCAAACAAAAAAAAAACGGAGCCAAAATGAAAAACTCAATCCAAACTGGTTTGAACTGGTTTTTGTCCTAAAAAACAAACCAAACCAAAACTGGTCAATTTGAACCGGTTTTTTTTTTTTTTAAATTCAGTTTGTTTTTTTATATATATAAAAACTGAAACTGGACTGAAAATAATTACCCTTGTTACACGACTAAAAGATTGATGTCTTCTCCCAAGTGCATGAGTGACGAAGTAATAAATAACCCGGCAAGACCGGGGTCAAACCACATGAAGATTAACTATATAAATTATAAATGATGATGATGATGATGATGATGATGTAATGAGAACTTTGAAATGTAAAATTAATGTGAAAATTAAACAAAGACAAAATAATTATCAAGATTAAAGGATCCACTAATAGTATTAGAAATAAGTATAGTATAAACTCTTTTTATTAATCAACTGGAAATCACACATAAAGAAGATTCCAATCGAATGATTTATCCTTAATAATTCATATTAATTATCTTATTTTAGTAACACCATACTTTTAAATATTGTCAGGAATTCATGATGCTAACTTATGTTAACAATAAATCAAGTTCATTTCATAGCACACCATACGGTTGGGCTATGAAAGTGTCAAACATTTGCTGTACCAAATGTTATACAACACAAATCTAGATTAACTATTTAACAAGTAAGGTATTAAGAATTAATAAGATAAAAAGATAAGACATTTTAATAACAAACTTTTTTGGATGTAAACATTGAAGTCCATGTTTATATCATGAAATGAAAATCATAAACAAGAGATTAAGGAAAATATAACATGAAATAAAACTTAAACATTATAAAAATATAAAGAAAAAAATAAAGAGCATGATATTGATCTGAGCAACTAAAATGCCTAAATGCATGGCAAATGATTCCTTTTATAGGCCAAAATTTAGAACTATTAATTTGATGACTAATTGTTGAGTAGGTGATCAACCCTTGACTTGGTGAAAATCCTTATCTTCTTGTCTGAATAAAACATCAATGCTAACATCAGAATTAGAACCATCTGTACTCATGAAAGTTCTAGGAAATTATCTTATCTTTCCAGGAAAAAAAAATTGAGGTCATTTGGACTTCTAGAACTCAAGATATGGGCTGAACACTTAACAGTGTCTGGGCTGCACGACAGATTTAACTTCTCCATTGTTGCTATAATTTGGATTTGAAAATGTTTTTTAAATCTTGGAACTCCCATGAAAGTTGTAGACTTATGTTTTACCTTTCCATCCATATAAAACAGATCTAAATCCAAGATCTACAGCTCCAGATATGACCCAAATTACTGAATATTTCAGTTTGGACTGCACCAACATCTCTTTTTCTAAGTTTGGCCCTCTCTTTGTCCTTTCAGTTTTAGTATTTAAACTCATCAATCAATCATTTTATTTATGTGATAAGTCTGCATTTAAGATGAACATTTACCATAAATTAAAGATATCTTATATTATTAGATATGTTATTATAAAACATGCTTTAGTTAAAGAGTTAATGATACTTTAAGTGCAAAATAATAATATAAAACATTGATAAAAATACACTTTTAAGTATTAATCACTTAGTGCATGGTAGCTATGATTGTGATTATCATAATACGGTAATGGTTGATATAATACTGTTAAAGATGATAATTGTTATGGTAATACAAAATTAACAAGATTGTTATTTTATTAACAAGTAATGAAAATCATGCAAGTGATAATAATATAATAGAAGTGATCCAGTAGCGATGACATATAGTTTTAAATATGTTTGCAAGGGTTATAAAGTTAATAGTGATTGTTGTCATAACTTGATTTTTATCTTGATTTTTAACCCTAGATTTCATATTTTTAGAAAAATACAAAGATTCCCTTTGTTTTTTTTTTTTTTTTGATAAATCTATTCAATTTTCAAATTTTAGTCATTTTTATAATCTTTTATATTTTTAGAATTTTTGCATTTTATTTTATTTTGAGTAGGCAAGAAAAAAAATTGATAAAATAAAAAATCATCGAGCAAGAACAAAAAACTAAAAAGAGTAGAAAAACTAATTAAAGAAAAAAAACATAATAAAAATACAAGCAAATATGGATAGATTTTTATTTCTTTCTCCATTTTATTCCATTCTCAAGTAAATCAAAAAACCAAAACCAAAAATTCCTTTATTAATATTTTGAATTAAGCAATGTTTATGTCAAAAATATAAAAGGATATAAACAACTTTTTACATTTGTAAATGTCAAGTGCTATCATTCAAATAATGAGACAATAGAACCAACAAGACTAAAAAGAAACCAAAAACTATAGTTAAGTGTATTTTTCAATCAATTCTAAAAAAAAAAAATTTTTATTTTTTCACTTTAATTTTCTTTTGATGTATTCCAATAAGAACACAATTTAATTTCAGGATCATTATGAACTAAATTGTTACTTTTCTAGGGCTTTGACTTGGTCTATTTTTTACCACATGATTTAAACTCTTAAGTTTTTTTATGTTGAATGTTTATCCTTATCTTTTTGCTTATATTTTTTTGACCAATTATTAATTGATCTATTGAATCATAATAAGACCTTAATATAATTTATGATTATAAACTTTTAGGATTAAATATCATTAGATAAGTAAAAGATGAAGATACTTTATCGCAATTAGTGTGATTTTAAATTAAGAAAAATCCAAAGAATTTAATGAATTTTCAAATAATTTAATTTACATAGAAATATTTTAAATTATTAGGTGGAGATATTTTTAATGTTATTAGAGAGAGAACATTAAATAATTAAGGGATCTTTTCTTTTCATCAATGTGAAGATTTGAAATTTTATAATAAGAAAATAATAAATTGTGTGTCATTAGTTACATCAAATCAAAAACTCTAGATTTTTTTTATTATGTCTATAACTTTAAGTTATATATATACAACTAAAATATTTATAGAATTCACCATCTAAATTAAACTAAAGCGTTTAATAAAAATAAATTAAAAGAACATAGAATAAAACTTAAAATTATAGAGATAATAAAAATAAATCTAGAACTTTTTATTTCACCTAGCTAATCCCACATAATTTATTATCTCTTGTTATAAAATTCTAAATCTTCACTTTGATGAAAAGAAAAGATCCTTAATTACTCAATATTTTATTTTGAATAGAATTAAAAATATTTCCACCTAACAATTCAATAGGTCTCTATTTAAATCTAATTATTTGAGGAATCACTAAGTTTCTTAGATTGTTCTTAATATAAAGTCACATTAATTGCAATAAAGTATATTTATCTTTCTCTTAACTATTGTTGTTTAATCATGAAAGCTTATAATCATATATTACCTATTGGTCTCATTATGATTTAATAGATCAAACAATAATTGGCCATAAAATTATTAGCAATAAAATCAAGATAAACACTCAAAATAAATAAAAATAGAAATAAAATAAGTTGAATTATTATTCAATAGATTAAACAATAATTGACCAGAAAATTATAAGCAATAATATTAAGCTAAACATTCAAAATGAAAAAAATAATAATAATAAAATAACTTGAAATTTAAATTTGTGTGATCAAAACTAGACTATAAAATTTAGTTTATAATGAATATAAAATAAATCATGTTCTTATTGGAATATATCAAAAGAGAATTTAGAAGAAGAATAAAAATATTTTGCTAGGAATCAATTGATGAAGCATTTCATTGCAACGTCTAGTTTCTTCTACAATGTCATATTTTTTCATGTCCTCTCCTTCTCATTTCTTCCCCTTTCAATGGTAAAAAGGAACCCCCTTTTTTAGCTCCAGTCATAGTCTCTTCCTTAATATACTCTATTTTTTGTCCAAAATCTCTTTTTATTTGTTTCTTGATTTTCTTTCCAAAACTGACAAATTCTTACAACTAACTTCTAACTTTATCTTCTCCACCAACTATTTTTAAAAACTATAAACATGAAATTTATGGTTATCTTAATATGGATATCTGTAAAGAAAGTTATGCCTAATTTATCAAGATATATTTCTGAAATTTATGATAAATAAATTTTCTTATCTTTACAATAGAAAATCTCACTTGCCTCATTCTTTCTTTTTCAGAACGTAGTAAATCAAACCTTTTCAAGGTAAATTTTCTTATTTAATTGACTTATAAATGATCTTCCTCAATATCATAAGTCTCAAACCAATTAAGGCTAATGTTTGCTAGAATTAAAGGATGAATGAACTTTCACTTCAATACCCATAATCACATGAATTGATTTATGATAAAACTATACATAATAGAGATATCGAAAATAAACTAGTATAAGATCAAATCAAGGGCATGTAAAAATCATATAAGAATCTAGCACATCACCGGTCATTTCATTAGTTTCGTATATTTCCTTGTACCTTAAAGTAAGAAACTACAAGAACAGTCTCCGGGTGTCCTTATTACCTTTAAAATCAGATTAGTGACTCTTACATCTCTTATTACCCTATTTGTTTGTCTAAACATCACCTGCAATAGCATGGCAGATCCACTAAAAACTTATTAAGGTTTGTTCATGCTTTGTTCGTTTGTTTGCTTTTGAGAACGGTGTTGTGTGTTACTGGTAGCACCGCACCCCATAAACGCGTGGCATTTGAGATTTTCAAGCTTCCTTTTTTTATTCGAAGATCGCCTTTAAAGATAGCAGTCAAGGGCATGAATAAAACAATAGGTTGAAGCAATGAATCATTAAAAAATATTTGATTCCAAGATCACCGCGGTCATAGCATTGAGAAACATGGTGTTATACATCTTTACAGCAAAAGGCAGGCAGCAATTCTGAAGCTGAGTTTGCTACAGATTAGCAAGGTGTAGACCTGCAAACAAGTTTTTGTTGCTGCTGGTTTTGACATTGTACATGGCATGATCTGGCTTTATCTCTCAACTCTTGGAAAGCCCTCATTGTTTCCCCGTCAAAACCTCCAGCAAACTGGCCAAGATAATGGAGGCATTAGCGCACTGCAACCAAGTATATATAGTTGTTAAAAGGTAAAAATACTTGTAAATGGGTCTTCACCTGGTGTACCCGGAAAGCATATCGGACTCCCTGGACTATCAGCTCCTCTTCTTCAGGCCCCCCGCCGCCACCAGCTTCAAGCTCTGCAGATACCCTCTTCATGTACTTCATTGCTAATTTCACAGATGCCAACTTGATCTGCACAACAATGTGCCAGTAGACTAATTTAGCTAGCTAGATAACAAAATAATTTCAGAACTCTGTAAATCGGAGCTATTAATGAAGATTCAAAGCATAAAACAAAACAAGTAATCAACCTTAATGCCACTTTAACAATTGGATTAACTGTTTAACGAGACAGTCATCATTCTGCATGACAACTACTGAAGAACAATAAATAAAAGATCTCATTTAATTTGAATCAAGTCTAGCAGTTAGTTCACTTGCTGCAACTTCACTTTTTTCCTCTTCTTTTTGGGAGAAGAACATATTATTTAAGGGCCTGTTGGGTTGGTAGGACTTTAAAATCCTTCAAGCTACTATACTTGCAAAAAAGAAACCATGTGCTGGTTTATGGGGTCAACTTGGAGAATCTTTATAGATGAATCCAAATTTTAAAAGCAGACAAGCAAATACATTTTAGAAATCTGGAAATTCACATGCACGCTTGCAGGCGTGGGCAGAGAAAATAAGGCAAAATCTAACTTTTCTTTTGTCATCTACTCCAACTACAAATTGTATTATAATGCCTAGCAGAATGTGTCAGCATTAAAGTTAAGTTTACTCTCCAGTGACTATAATTAAATACAAGACCATCTGAAATCTATCTCTAGATTATCAGAAGGTGGGATTTGTGGGTCTGCGTGTCACTGTACTATTTCCAAACATGGCAGAAATTAGAGACCAATAATTGTCCAGAGCCGTTGGAAGGGGGTAAATTACCTGACTTACTATTCCTGTTTCGAGCATCCAGTCCGCTGGAATCTGAAATCCTTTGTATCTCATCGTTGCCGATTCCCTCATTTTTGATAGATTATAAACACCTCGCTCTAACCTGTACCAGTCACACAGCTTAAGAAACTAGAAAAAAAAAAACAAGTAATGTAATGTAAAAGAGAGAGATCATGCACGTACTTTTCAAGCAAGGCCTGCATTTTCTTGAGAGCAGGGCCGCATGGCTGGCGGGGATCGTCTCGAAATAACAAGGCTTCCGATTCTACCTTCTTGAGATCACAGTACCCAAAGGCAGCCTCGCGCAATGCATCTGCCTTCTGCTCTGGCCAATCGAAGTGTTTAAGCACTGCTCTTTCGTCAACCTAAAGATACACAGCGAGCAAGGAAAATATATATATATATGATCTCCGGAAGATGAAATGGAACGCCAAATTTCGACTAAATTAATGAAAATTAAAAATTTACCAGATAAGATAGCTCGTCGTCCAGCCATTTAACAAAAGGGACCACATCTTCGATACCTGTAAATGCAGCATTCTCTACTTCTTTTATCAGAAACCTAATAAAATCTCCTTGTATTTCCACGTCTGTTTTTATCTGTAAAAACACCACCAGCAGCAGCTAAATAAATCCTTCTAATTGAAAAAGAAAAGACACAACCTTAATTTTGTGATCGATAAACAGAGACATTAACCTTGTCTAAATCTTACAGTAGCAAAATCTAATAACATATGCATTGAAGATTCCCACCATGTCCAGACTTACTAAGAGCCCTTCTTTTGCTTTTTCTTTTCCTTTTTCTTTTCTTTACTTTAAATTAATTTATATGTGTGTTAAAAAGATTAAAAAATATATTATTTCATGTTATAAATTGCCCATCAAGATCTACCCCTTTTCTTTTCTTTTTTTTCAAGAAATTCTACAAGCACTGTCTTGTCTCTGAAGCAAACAATAAAATCCAAACCAAAGAAGACAGTGAGTGAAAGGAACCAATGAAGTCACTCAGACCTGTCAGCTATCACCCCAGTGGCAAATCTAGTAAATATCTCAGAAACTTGAAAGAAAGGGAATTCAGTACTTACAGCTAACAAGTGGGTCGACCTATTCTCTATCTCCCCTATCATATCACGGGCATTAGCCGATGCCGGTAAAGACTCCGCCATTCCTCCACCGCACTCCCGCCTTGAATTCTTCCGCATTAACGAGTGATAAAACTCTACCACCTCCGGCACTCTCCTCACTTTCTCCGCCCCTACTCTCCTCCCCTTCGGAGGCGGTGGAGGTGGAGGTGGAGCGACCTTCTTAGCCACCGGAGGTGGGTTAGGTGGCGGCGGCGGGGGAGGAACAGGTGGCCCTGAAACCGATTGGTCAGAACCGGTGGGTGAAACTGATGGCAACGATGTTACCGGCGATGAGAGCGATCGTTTTGGTGGAGGTTTAGGAACCCTTGGAACTCGAGATCTGAGGTTGGCCAGAGTAGACTCAGTGAGTTCCTCCGAGTTGCACCTGGAATGCCTCGGCTTCTCGATTTCCACATTCTCTTCCATTCTCTTTGAATGATGATCGACATTTTGAATCTGACTCGATGAACTTACAATGTCCGTACATTTGACTCCTTTCTTCAAGCTTCTAATCAAATTAGACTTGGTCGTGACCTCCATTAACCCTTGAAACCTCTGGGAAGAAGAAAACTCTATTTCGTTCTCACGATCCGACATCGCTTTCTTCAACTCCTGAATTTCCGCTTCTAGCTCGTTAACTTTCCTTTCACCCTCTTTTCTCTCCTCTTCAAACCTCCCTCTCACATCACTCAAGTCCGCTTTTAAGCACTCGTTTTCAAGCTCTAGAGATTCTATCTTCTTCACTGCCTTCTCAATCTCCAGATTCTTATTAGTAACCTCAGTTTCCAAAACAGGAATTATAGCAACACTCTCTTTTAAGAGCTTAAACTCAAGAAGTTCAGTCTTTAAGAGAGATTCACGTTCGCGAAGCTCTTCAACGAGTTTTAAAACCTCTGTTACGTCGGGCGGACGAGGCTGGACTTGGGCGGAGGAGCGAGGGAAGTAAACACCAAAAGAGCGAGAAAAACCCCCCTTTTGAGAGGAGGCTTTGCCGGAACTAGGAGAAGGAAGCGGAGGTTTTGGTGGTGGGGTATTATTACGAGTTTCAGTTTTGTTTGCCGGTGATTTTTGCAAACCCATTGCCAGCCTTACCTTGCCGGCTACCATGATTCTAAGCTTTTAAGACTAGGGTTAGGTTTTTCTTTTTCTTTTCTATATGGTTTTGATTTTACGGTGCGCTGGTTTATGATGTGTGTAGAATGTATGAAGGGTAAACAAAGCCGCCGTTGTCTATCTGTGTTGTCTGAAAGATGAGAGAGGGAAGGACAGAGAGACAGAGAGAGACAGACTTGGAGCTTGAGAGAGAGAGGGAGAGAGATTGATGAGTGCAAGAGAGGGAAGCGAGTTAAAGGAGTAGAAACTAAAAACTGAACTTTAACTGAACAGAGGAGAGAGAAAGTTAGGGCACAACCGTCGAGGAACGGTCTTCTTTTATCGGATCCAAGTTTTGAAAATTTTTGTTGAGGTTACTTGTATAAGTTTACAGAAAAATAGACGTTAGTGTAATGTGTAAATGCAATTACGAAGAAACGAACGCGATTTGGTCAACGACTATAATGCACGCGTCTATTTCCGAATGGTTGCGTTCTTCTCTTAAGAGAAAAAAACTGTTTGCAAAATGTGTTGAATTAATATTTGATTGATTTAAAACTATATTCTACCTTTCTTATTATTGTTTTTGTGTTTTATGAATTTTTAGTATGAAATACTAATTTTTTTTAAAAAAATTATGTTATGTCAATCAATAATTTTATATTCTTTGTTTTGAATTTTACAAACAATATATAATTTTGTTATCAGCTTTTTTATTTAACAACCCATTTAATTATAATCATAATAATTTTCTATCCTAATTTTTTCTCTATATTATTTTTTATTTTATTTTTTAACACAATTATAACAATTGATGCAAGAGGTCTGAACAATCCAATATTAATGTATTGTATTTGAAACATGTGAATAGTCCAATATAAATGTATTTTGATCAAATGAGCAAGTCCAAACTCAAGAAGAAATTTGGTCATGTTAAATTATTTTTTTTTATGAAAATACCTATAACTTTTTATTTGACCATTAAATTGGTTTCAAGTTTTTTCAAGTTATTTTGTTATTTTCCTAGTTGATTTTAAAATTTTGCTTAATTTTTTAGTTTTATTTAATTTTACATTTAAATTATTCATATCTTTAAAATATCAATACAAAGCTTATTTAAGAGGTTACAATCCTTATTTTGAAGCAATGCTATTAAAAGAGAATTATTTAATTGTAGAACTTCTAACTGAAGTTTTTGTGTGATTATTCTTTTAAAATTTATATTTTTTATTTTTTTATTATTTACATTCAACTCGACTATATAAAATGAGCACAAAGTAAATTTTATGTGTAAATTTAATATGTTGTTTAAATACAAGTTTTATAAATAAAATTTATTCTATAATTATTGTAATTAGTTAAAAATCAAGTATAACTTACATCTTATTTAAAATTTAATGATGAATTTTCAAACTATAACTAAAATTTCAAAATATAATTTTTTATGCTCATAAAAATATCAATTAGTTGTTTGTTTTTTGATATTTTTATATGGCTGTTCAAATAATGTTTGAAGAAAAATAAAGGGGGGGAAGAGAGTCTTGATGATGCTATAATTTGAGATTGGAGATGTATTGAGTGCGCGTGGGTTTTGTGTGGTGGACTAAATTTGGGTGATTGTTATGGGCGATAATTTGAGCGCGATGAAATCAATCTGGAGAGAGTGGGAAATTCAGAAACTAGATAGTTACTTGCAACGGTCGGCTTTGGTAGGCTTGTTTTCTTCTTCTCATCTCTCCAGTTTCTCGCGAAAGAATTTTATAAGGGCAGTTTGGTTTCGGGTTTGGTCAGCACAAGTCAAACAGCTCCTTTAGCTTTTTTTTTTCTTTTTATATGTTTAAAAATATAGTTATAATTGTTTTTTAAAATATTTTTTATTATTAAAATATATTTTTTATTATTTTTAAAAATTATTTTTGATATTAGTATATCAAAATAATTTAAAAATATCAAAAAAAATATTAATTTAAAATTAAAAAAAAAAAAAAATTAAATCTTTTTTAAAAACACTTTTAAAACAGTGTTTTAAAATCTGGCCCGGCCTAGCGGGTCGAACCGAGACCCAGCCAACCCAGTTCTAAGAAAAAATAAGGTTAGGAATTGGCCCGGTTAGACCCAGTTCGATCCGGAAGAGTCAACCCAGGAACCCGGCCGAAACAGTCAAACCCAGCTGAGACCTGGGTTTATACACACACACACACACACACACACACACTCATGATTGAAACGACATCGTTTTGGTTTTTTATAATTAAAAGGCCAAAATGAGAAGAGCAGAGGAACGAACATAGTGCAGAAGTGAGAAGACCTAATTAATTTCAAGAAATCTTCAAACCCATTTCACTTTCAGTTGCGAAGAAAAGCAGAGGAGCAGAAGACTCTTGAATCCTGGATCACCATTTCAAATCTGCAAATAAGGTTAGATGAATATTGTTTCTTTTTTTTTTTTTCGCTGTCCTCTGTTTCAAATTGAAACATCTTTTAGATCTTCTTCCCTCTGTTAAACTTGCAGGAAAGCTTTGCTGTAATATAACAATGGCATCGATTCTTTTTTTTGTTGACCTATTTGCTTTAAACTGGCTGGCTTGCAGCTCCACATGTATGTATCTCATTTTCTCTGTTCTTTTATTTTTCTGCGACTTCAAATGGTCAAAAACCTGTTCGTTTGCTGTAAATATTGTTGTGAATATTTCATTCGTTTTGCTTCTGCAATTAGTTGTTATTGTTTCTGCCCTATGTTGTCTTTGTTCTTTTGCTTATGCTTCTGTTAATGCTCAGCAATTTGTTGTTAATTTTGTTATTGTTCTGCTTAAGTTGAATTTGATATCCCTGTTCGTTTGCTTTTGCTTTTATTAATGCTCATCAATTTGTTGTTAATTTTGTTATTGTTTTGCTTAAGTTGAATTTTGACATGCAACTATAAGTGTTTTTTTTTTTTTGACCCGAGTCAACCCATCTGATCTGTGACCCGATCACTTGACCAGGTCAATGACCGGATCGAGTTTCAAAACTATGTTTTAAAATATAAAAAGTAGGTTGTTATTATGTTTTTCCTTTTCAATTGTCATTTATTTATAAAAGGACATTCAACTCCGCGTAAAGTGTGACTAATTTTTTATAAAAAAATTTGTTGACTAATAATAGTATTATTAGATCATAGTCTTTAAACTAAAAATCACAGAAAAAAATAAAATATACGAGTTGTTTGAATAATTGATTTGATATCAATGTAATGTTAATACACTCAATACATTGCTCCTCTCCTCATATTTCAAATTGGATTGTGACATTTTTTTTTTAATTTGTTTTTTTGTACTTAATTTTTTTGTGTTTTTCGTGGATTATTTAAATTCTTTGCATTTATTTTATATATAAATTTTTTTATAAGATTTGAATCAAATTAATGAGATATGTTTATATTTGTAATATTATGAAATAATTAAAGGAATAAAAATAAAATTGAAAAATAATAATAATTGCCCAACTCAAATTCACATGGAAAAGTTATAATTAGTTCTCATATTCTTCATTGACTTTATTTAAGATCTCATTAGTTTTTGTAAGTTTTATTATGGTCCAAATCTTTATTTTATTTTGTTTCACAGTTCTTGAGTTTGATAAAGTGAAGAAAATCTCGTCAACAAACAGCTTAAAAAAAAAAGGAGAGATTATTTTTTTTTTCCTATAAAATTACCAAACACTTTTTTGTGCATCCTTTCATGATTTATTTTTACTTTTTTTTTCTAAACTTTTATTTTTTGGCTTTCATGCACAATTATTTTTATTGTCGTATAATTACATAAAAAACATACTCCAAAAAGTTTCATTGCGTTATTTTTGTATGTTTTTATTATATCTGCATCATGATCATTAAAAAATATTATCTTATTTTTAAATTTGATTTTGTAATACCAATAAGTTTTTGCTTTAAAATATAAACATTGTAATAAATAGATTGCTAAAAAAATAAATGCATATATAGGATGAAGGTTTTTTAATCTTGAATATCTTTTTTAATTAAAAATACTCAAGCACCAACCCGTACTTGAGTATTATATTCCTTCATTAATCTAAGTTCGAAAATATAATAGCAACTTAATGAATCTACTCTAGAATTTTTACACAACTTGAAGATATTCTCTCTTCAATATTTTTCTCTAGATATGTTCTCTTCAATATTTTTTCCACTTGAATCTATGCATTCTTCAATATTTTTTTCTTGATTAAATTACCTCACAAATACCAAAAATTTTTACTTAACTCTCAAATGTTTACAAGTGGAAGTTTGTTATTACAATTAACTCTCTTAATAGAATGGTTACAATTAAAATTTTAATAAATCTTTATATCACAAGATAGCACTTGGTTTGAAGATGTTTAAGTGTAATGAGAATATGATTAAGTACTCTTGTGCTCAAATATGAAAGCTAATAGAACAAGTTAGAGTATAATTAAGAATTGATAATTTTGAAATTATTTTTCTTTTAGAACATCTTGTATATGATAAATGTTCAGATTTCTTTTTAATTTTAAAATTAGACAAGTTTTATGTGTGTATGCGTGTGTGTGTTTATAAGAAAAACTAGATGCTTATAGTCGTTATAATCCTAGTGACAACTCAAATAGTCGACCAATTCATCAAGTCGTACCTAGGACAGTTCAATTAGTTTATGTTGAATTCTAGTTTTAACAAATTAACCTAAGTGAATTCTTAGAATAGTCAATTTTAAATTATGTCATATTAATTATCATTCCTTTAATGCATACAAGGTGAAGTGTATGAGTTTATTTTAATTGTGCTATTAAGTAAAATATAAAAATTTACATAAACACTTAAATGAACACTTAACATAAATCTCCACTTCACTTTCTTCTTGGACTACTTGATTGATTTCTTCACAAAATTTATCATGCGTGTTGATATGTTATTTGAATAAATTTGTTTAAAAGCTTATTCTTAACCAGACATATTATTATTTTATTTTTCATTTTATTGTTTTCATCAATATATATATATATATATATATATATATATATGAATTTGTGACACTTAAATATAAAAAAAATTAAAGTATTTTTTGTTAACAAAATAATCCTAAGCCCATAAAAAATACAAGAAAAAAAAGAAACATGATTTCAAGGCCAAAAGACGTCACATGCATATATCAAAGAAAAAAAAAAAGTCTAAAAAACACTTTAGATTCATTGTAAAATAATACTCAAAACAAGCTTAGAAAAGCCAAGGCCATCACAGAAGGTCTAAAAAAAACTCAATTAAATAGACATAGGTCTAACCGGTTTTTAAAGAAAAAAATTAAATTGGATTGAATCAAATTGGTCAGTTTAAATTGATTAATCGTTTTGATCCTCTTTATAATTTAAAAAAGCAAAAGTTTTAATTTGATTATTTTTTTTATTGAAATCCCTGCCAAACCAAAAATCTCACCTCTAAAAGATTTAGAGAGAGACAGTAATTTTATTATTAATAATGATTATTGTAATACAATTAAAAATTAATTTAGTATATATTTTGATAAAAAAAGAGATAAAAAAATAATACTGTTAGAAGCATAAAATTTATACTCTAAAAACATTAATTTAGAGAATAATCATTATTCTTCACGATGAATTGATTTTGCTATATAAAATTATAAAATTTAATTCAACTCATATTTTAGCCAGGTTATAAGTTGATATATCAATTTAGGTGGATCTAGATTAATTTAAAATAATATAATTTTAATTTTTTTTTAAAAATGAGAACAACATTGTATGAAGAATCTTTTAGAAAAATTAAGTTTTAACAAGGATCCACCATGTTTTTGATATAAAAATTAGTTTTAATCGGGTGGTAAATAGATGGGTCGAGTTGATTCCGTAGATGAGATGAATTTATTAAAAACACTGCAATTATGAGCCCTGTCCAGCTACTCCTTTTAGCGGAGGTAGCTCTGTAAATTTGTCATGATTACACATGTAGCCGGTACGTAGCCATGCAGCTACTTTATTTATTTTATTATGTATTAATATTTGTTTTGTGTTTTTAGATGTTTTGATATGTTAATATAAAAAATAATTTTAAAAAATAAAAAGAAATATTATTTTAATATATTTATAAATAAAAACATTTTAAAAAATAATTAAATCCCTACTCTAAACAGGTTAATTATGACCGTTAAAAGACTTTGGAGGACCTTTTTTTATTTCCTGCAGCTGGATCATGAAAAAGTGGTAAATAATAGATCAACGAGGGACGCCTAGATTCTCCGTTTGTCTGAATTCCCATTATTAGCATGTTTTGTCTGGTGTTTTAATTTGCTGTGGTCGTTACTTTGACCAAGTATGCAAAATTTCAATCAGTTTCGGATTCTTGCCCGTTGCCCATTTCGGATGATTGGACCCGCGGGTCCACCCAAATCTTATAAAATTTTGAATTTTTATATTATTTTAATAATTAAAATTATTATTTTAATATATTTATAAATAAAAATATTTTAAAAAACAATATATATTCACCTACTACACGCAAAGTAGTAAATGCCAAACGATAAAGGTTCAGTTAAAGCGTGTCACGTCACCATGAGGAATGGCTTTGGAGAATGTCACAATTTTTGACAACTGCAATTTTTCTATGAGAGTTGCAATTTGTATCCTTTTGAAAAAACAAATAAATAAATAAACTTTTGGAAGAAAAGCTGTAAAAATGATACTGAACAAAATATTAATTTACAATAAAACGACGATGCAATTTCTATTTTCTGACTAGAATTTACGTGATTTCTTGCTGCAATTAGAACCATGCACATGGGAACACCTTGTGTGCTCAGGAGATTAATTCAAATTTTAAACAATCAGTTACAAGGAATCGGATTTACAAGGATGTAAAAAAACAAAAACAAAAACAAAAAATAATTATACTTTGCGTAGTATATATAAAAGGAGCTAGAAATCGCTGACTATTTTCACAGGCAGTTGATCAAAATAAAATGGAATTACAAGATAATTTTTAATTCTCCACAGTATCTATACCATATTTAGTTCTTAAATAATTAGGATAGGAATTAGTTTTTAAAATAATTTTTTTAAAAAAATATTTTTAATATTAGCACATTAAAATAATCTACAATTAAAAATATTTATTTTTTAAAAAAATACTTTAAAATAATAATAAAAAAAGTTGTAATACTTGTGCAAGATATAATTACATGTTTAAATCATTGTGAATATTTAATTTCATTGAGTCAACTAATATAGGGGCAAAAAAACACTTGAAAAATTATCTAGTTGGTAATTATATGATAAGAGCTTGGAATTAAAGGGATTTTTTTTTATGGTTTAGGTTCGAGTCATAAGGATATTAATATTGAAAGTCATTGAAAATTTATCTAATCATTAATTTTAAAATTTATGAGAATAAATTAAGATACGTACAAACTAACTTAAATACCTAACATAAATAAATAAATAAATGAAAAAACACTTGAAAGCTCGAGGCCATATGTATATAACGCTGGCTAGCACGCGGCTTTAAGAGTTGAGAGCTGCGAGGGAGTTGGGCCTGATTAAAAAGAATATTTTCCAGAACTTAAGCTAGAAGATGAACTATATATATATGCACTTGTCTTACTGTAAAAAAGACAAAAAAGGAATGCGTTTTGTAGCGATATCCCCATCAGCAAGAAGGTGACGATGGCCATGAGAGGGATGAGTTGTGTCTAAGAAAGCATGAAAGGAAAGTAGCTAGAGGTGGGAATAAATGAGCGATTGAGGGGTCCCTGTACGTGGTCCTTGAAACCCTATCCCTTGTGTGTGTGTGGGTGTCTCTCACAGGATATATAATCGTTTTCGTGCAGGAGCCGGTGCACACATAAAGCTGGCCAACAAAGTCCACATTATTATTTTTTTTTTTTTCAAAGTTGTTGTTCAGATTGTGTGTATCTCGATTAATTTTACGGGTCTTAAAGTTAACGACCGTATAAGTTTTTAATGATTCTAAGATTTGTGAAACTCGAACCGATAATCTCTAGTAAGCAAATCTAGAACTTGTTAGAGAATAATATATATCATATCATGTGATCTTATCTAATATTTTAAATTATTGGGTTGAGATAGTTTTTTGATATGATATTAAAGTCTTGATGACCAAACAGACATGAGTTCGAATCTTACCATCTCTATTTATTTGATAGAAATTAAACATATAAATATATATAAATTTTAAATATATATAATATATATTATTTTCTAATATAAATCCAATTCACCCTTCAAAACTGACATTATTATTTTCATGCTTGGATCGGTGCTAGGGTTTTTCTTTTCTGGCAAACAATGAGGTGTGGATCGTGGAAGGAGCCAACTTGTCACATGATAGGATAGTGACGCTTTAATTTGTGTTGCGCAGAATGATAATAATCTACACGTTGGATGGATCGGAAGATATATTTTTTTTGTTAAATTATCGAATTAAATATTAAAAATTAACTAATTTGAAGTCTTTTTCTTGATTTGCCGGCGATTATATATTTAAGCTTATCATATTAAAAATCATCCAGGTGAAACGATGAAGAAAATAATGAAGAGAAATATTATGAGTGAGAAATAATAGATAATCATCAATCGGGAATGAAAATGGTTGTACAATAAAGTTGGATAAAAAATAAGATATTAAATGTTAAAGTAATTGTAATATTTTTTCTTAAGTCCCTCTCTCTTCTCTAAACAATTATTTCTATTATAAAATAAAAAATAATATAAATTATATTTTTAAGATTTTACCTAACAGTTTAAGCTATTAAGTTAAGATGATTCTCTGACATAATATTAAAGTCTTGATTACCAAGTGGTCACACAAATTTGAATATCATTATCCCTATTTATTTAATAAAAATTAAACATAAGATAATATAAGATTGTGAAAGTTTCAAGCCCAAAAAGCTTTCACTTGAGGGGATGTATGTTAGAGAATAATACAAATTATATTTGAAACCTTACTTAATAACTTAAGTTATTGGATTAAGATAATTTTTTATCAATTCTCTAAAAAAAAAACACATGTTTTTGAGTTGCCTTCAATGAAAATTACACCAAGAACAAAGCATTCTTTCTCTCATTTTATTATTATTATTTTTTTAATAATTTTATATTTAGTTGCTAGATTGATGTCTTTAAGGTGCTAAATAATTATGAATTTAGATTTGTATTTTAAAATATATATTAAATAATCAAATTAAGAATGAAGTTAAGTGAAAAAAAAATACATTTTAAAAACAGAGCTAAACTTTTAGTTGCTGATATGAAAAAAAGGTTGAACTATAACTTTAGTTGAAAATTCGATTTCAAAAACTTTAATAACTTTAAATAAATAATTTTTTTATTTATTTTAACAGTCTAAAAAATTGAATCGAGCTCCATTTTTCTTTTCCTAACACCATAAGAACCCAATATCAAACTAGTCGAACAATCTCACTTCAACCTAATAAACATGATTAAACTATATAGAAAAAAAGGTAAATGACTGAAAAAAAAAACAAAAAGAACATTGGAAAGTAACATTGTGTTTTGTGTCTTGAGGTAAAATAAAACCTGAAAAGAGTTCGGATACTGCCAGATATTACAAAAGGTAGTCTACTTTTTTATCGAATCTAAAAAGCATGTCTGTAGACTGTGCATTGATGTGCCTTCAAATGGCTGAAGGCCATGGAAGATCGATCTTGGTCTCTGGCCAAGACATGACCTATCGATACATTACGACTATCAAGTCAATTTCGTAACTAGGTCTGCGAGAGCTGTCGGAGAAACTCCATAATTACTTGGGCGTAGAGCTACCATTCGCATCTCTCATTCCCAATCAAAGACCATTAGATTAGTCCCACTTTCTTGGTTTTTTTCTTCTGTGATTTCAAGTAAAGGATGCCGTTTTTGGCACCTTTACAAATTCTTAAAAAATTTATTTTTTAATTTTGTTATATTATTTTAATATACTAATAACAAAAATAAATTTTTTTAAATAAAAAATAGTTTAAAAAAATAACAAATAACTTATTTTTAAACAATCAATATATAGCAAAGTACTTGGTTTCTTCCCTTCCAACCATAACCGTTCTTATTTTATCTTTTCCCGGCTCCTATACTCAGTTCGCATATTATTAATAAATCAAACGAGATACGAAAGTCTTTGAATTTCAAGATTTATAAAAATGTTTTTTTGAAATCACAAGAGATTTCAAAGTGGTCATGGTATCAAATACATAAATTAAAACTCATGAATTAAGTTTATATTGTAGCTCTTCTGGTTTGTGGGTGACCATGACCTCCTCCTCGCCATCTTCCCCTCATCTTTCTTCTCTTTTAACTTCTTTTTTCTCTTTTCATCTTCCCCCTTCTCCTTTCATTTGTCAGTCTATCTCCACGAAACTTGACTATCTCTATGAGGTCAGTCTTTTAGATGATTCTCCAAAAATCTCTGAAACGGATCTTTCTCTTGTCAATCCTTATCATGCTTTTGCCAAAAAATCTCCTTCTGTTATCCGCAGTATTAAAACTCTCATCAAACAACCTTCCCGTGTGGCCAAAGAATATGTTCAAGCCTCCTCTTTTGACCAACATAAAATTCCTGCTACTTCTCCGGAACAATTTGTTACTCTTGAAATACCAACAAAATTTTCAGGTCAATGGATTTCTCAAGGATACACGCATATTCATTTTGGTGCTATTCGGCTAGCCTTGTCTTACCATGGCCGCAAAGGTTTACCTATTACAGCCCGATTAGCTCTTTTAGATACCAGATATCTAGAGTATCAACATGCATGCATTGGTTCTCTTGAAACGACACTCAATTGTGACACAGTAGTTGTTACTTTCTACCCAAATTTTAATATGGCATTGGACGATCCTCAACTTCATAATTTTTTAAAGGTCCAACTACAGATCACTGGTGCTGATCAAGTTTTAGACACCTATCAAGCCACTCTTCATTATCAAATGGCCTACAGGGTCCAAAATCATGCTTTTGATTTAGTACTTCCTGTTACCAATGATGCGTTGCTTATCACTGTTGATACCAATCAACGAGCTACTTGTACTCATGTCCTAAGGCAAATCCTGAAAGAGGACTTACAAAAGTTACTCTCTTCCTTTTGGATTACAAATTATGAAAAGTTGCATCAAAGCTCTGTCCCCATACAATCCACAGAACCTGAGTTCACCAAAAAAGTTGATGGTACTGTTGAAATCATCTTCAAGAAAGGAAAATCTTCTACTTCTCCACCAGGAATCTTTTCCTCCTCCATTTTGATGGTGCAACCCGCTCCAGCTCCTCTTACAATACCTGTAGAGTCCTTCTCTAAGGATGGCTGCCCGGTCTATGCTTTTTCTCAGGACAATCATATTTTTTGGGACATCTGTAGCTGTGAAGAGACTCCTTTATTGTAATGAGGAATTGGAAGTTGACTCCCCCAAACTAAAAGGAAAGCATCCATCTCCTCCACAAAAGCTGAAAGTCATATACAATCACGGAGACCGAACAATTAACACTTTGGGGCAACTTTCTAGCAAATTTGACTACCTTGTCCAATATACTCCTCCCTCTTAGGAATCTCCCGAACAAGTCCCCACAGTCTCTATGTATCAACCTACAAACTCTTATGATGATGATTTTCCTGCTCTACAAGAACAGGTCAAAGACAGGGTTCGAACTCTTCCCCAAGTTCACAATCCTCAAGGAGTAGATGCTAATGGCCGCTCTAAACAAGTCACACAAGCCGAAGCAGTTCTGAATTGGCAAAGTTAAAATGCCATCGCTCAAAATTCTGTTCTTCATAGAATTGAATCTAAGGTTGACCTGGTACAGACTAATCTAAAAAAGATGACAGTCTCTGTTGATTCTCGAATTCTACATCTCGAGCAATTATATGCTAAAATTCAACAAAGGATCTCAACCATCCATAAGTACTTAATCCTTCAAGCTTCTACTAGCAGACATGTAGACCCTCAGAAGGAACACGAGATTCAGTCTCTCAAAATACAACTCAAGTCTCTTCAGGCTGAATTAGCCAAATCCAAATCTAAGCCTTTACCATTACCTGAACCTCCACATAATAGGATGACTTCATATTATCCAGACCCTTATTAGGCTAAACATTCCCCTTCTTACAATCTACAACCTCCACCTACTACACCTCAACTATTTGGAAACCCAGACACCGAAAAACTTTTCAAACCTCTTCCCAAAAGAGATAAAGGGAAAATCTCAATACCAACCACTTCTAAAAAAACCCAGATCACCAGCCCCTATCATCTCTTCATCCTCTGACTCTTTGACTCTAAAAAAGCATGAACCAGATGACCCCTTCCAAGACTCTCAGGACCCTTATCAACTTATGATCCAGTCAAATCAACCTTCCAATCCTATTCAATCTCTTCTCACCAAATATTCCCAACAGAAAATTCCTAAGATCCTTATTCATGAACCTCTTGCCCATACATCTGAAGAAGAGACCCCTGATGATGAAACTCTTGTTACTTCTGAAGAATCTTTTACTGAAGATGATTCTTCTGATACTTGTTCTATGCCACCATTACTAATGGCTGATCCTCCTACAACACATTCATCAGATCCTCAATCCTCACGAACTCGGCAAGAACCTCCTCCAACTTCTACCACAAGAGTTAGTGTGGATGAACCAATTAGCAATGATGATGAAATAAATCTCAATCCTCGCTATTCTCAACCCCATATCCATTCTCCAAGCACTGGTGGCTACTTTACTCTGGATGATATACCACGAGTCAAATGGTGAGACAGAATCCTTGAATTTCATTCATGGCTCACTAGCTATATGCTTAAGGATGGCGCAACCCTCAGAGATGCATTATAATAGTTCTCTGCCAAGTTCTCTAGCACCTTATGGGATTGGTTCCATGCCCTAGGAGATTATCGGCAAATGCAATTTGTGAATAGTGCATCTCTTTCTGAAGCTTTGGGCTGGCTCCATTATGAATTTCTTGAAGAAGCTTTAAATGACAAGGAAATAACACGATATAAGTACTTTAAAATGAAGTGTTGTTCCTATTTGAGATCTGATCTTGAAAAACATTTTAAAGACATGTGTCGCAGATACCATATTCTCTCTGGTCCTAATGATCCAAGCCTTAAGCATGCCTTTCTAGCATCCATACCTAGAGATCTGGTCGAATAAACCTTCAGATTATTCAAAACCAGAAAAAAAGTTATTGACAACCAATCTCTCGGCACTATATTTCATCAGGTGTTAGAAGGTCACTTTGCCAAAGCCTGTCCATAAAAGAAGGCCCAGTCCTTGAAGTTAATTGACTTTTTAGCCCAAAATACCAAGTTCAATCCTGATGATGATGAGGTCTAATCTTTATTCTCACTCACGGATGAGATTACTCCTGATACCATAGCAACTGTTATTGTTACTCAATTTTAGACCCCAAGTGCTGCAGATGGTGTATACCCGTTTTAAACCGACTGTAGCTCATGTTTGTTGGAAAAATTGATAAAAGCAGAAAAAGAAATTTTTTTTTTCAAAACCTTGTTTGAACTGTTTTCTGCTCTCTTTATCCTTCCCCTTTGCTGCCAAAATCATCATGTTTCTTAGATTGACTGCAATGCTAAATTCATTCCTTCGTTATCTTGTTTTCGAGGTTGAATAAATCCTTCAGAATTTGCACTAAAAAATGGTTCTGCTGTTGTCGTAATTTTTTGTTCCAACTTAGGCTCTGATTTTGACTCGGTTTCGTACGATATATGACCATCCTAGGTATATTCTGTCACTTATTACATGTTGAAAAATTGACGTACACCTTTATTAAGTCCTAGGGATCATTGTTCTTAGAGCAGATTCTTAGTCAGATTTGGATGCTCAGCATTATCAGATCAAGAACCTTTTTGACCAACTAGATTATTGCCAGATTCTGTTCTATAAAATGATTTTATTTCACTTCGACTCCTTCATCAAAGTTGTAGTCCTAGATGCATAGATGAATTTGGGCTTTTGGATCGCTTGATTTCAATACCCGAAGTTTAAGGTATTCTCGTTTGAATATCTAACGTGAAGGCAGAGAATTCTACCGGGAGAAGGATATTGACCTGAGTCTGCACTAAAAAAACTCTATTTTTGGCCTAGTTTTTGTGATTTTTGTTCTTAGTTCATACTTTCATTCATATTAGGATGCTTAGCATTCGTCAGTTTTTGAGTTAGACCTGGAGATCCCTTTTGACCAACTAGATTACTTCCAGTTTCTGTTCTATAAAATGATTTTATCTCACTTTGACTCATTCATCAAAGTTGTAGTCCTAGATGCGTAGATGAATTTGGGTTTTTGAATCACTTGATTTCGATATCAGAAGCTCAAGATATTCCCATTTGAATATCTAACGTGAAGGCAGAAAATTCTGCCGCGGGAAGGATATAGCCCAAGTTCGCGAGGTTGATTCGAAGGATTTTTTTTGGGCCAAGGACTGAATCGAAAATTGTTAAAATGAGGGATTGAATTGAAGAAGGATATGGAAAGCTGGAGAGGGGGCTGGATCATCATAAATGACAGGATTTTTTCCACACCGAAATAAGGAAAATGAGACTTTGCAGCTGCACCCTCCATCTGATTTCTTTCTTTTTTTCGCTGCAAATTCTTGCTGTTTTTCCTTTATCATCATGCCTGAATTTTGGAGTTGCAACCACGTTTTTTCTTGCCTGATTTCAAAGGGAGCAACTAGCCCTATGGAAGGAAAGAAAATAGCCACACCCTCCTCTAAAACTGGAAAGAAATCAGACGTAAAGAACCAGCATAAAATCAGAATATTACAGCTTCCTTTTGCGTTTTTTACTGCAAATCAGTAGGGATTTACATCCTAGGATTAATGCATTGAATCCTTCCTAAATGGAGACATTTTAGACTATATATAAGCCCCTCTAATGACCTAACATGGGGCGGCGGAAAGAGAGCAGAAAAATAGCAAAAAAAGGGGAGCAGAAAAATAAGAGAAAAAAAGAGAATGGGAGAGAGGATAGGAAAAGAAAGATAAGAAAAACGCAAGAGAGAGGCAGTAGAAAAAAAAACACAGAAAAACAGAGAGAGTTTCTTTCTTGCATTCTTGAGTTACTGTGAGGAAAGAGGAGAAAAAAAGACAAGACGGAGAGGGAACTTTGCTGCTAAGCCTTGACAGCAACGTTCGTTTGGTTTATATTTAGCTGCTGCAGTAAAACATTTAAGTGAGACCTGCAGTGCTTTGAAAAAGGAGAGGCGTGAGTCGGGTTTTGCTCTAAACTCTGTCAGCAATGTTCGTTTGGTTTATATTTAGCAGCTGCAGTAAAACATTTCAGTGAGACCTGCAGTGCTTTGAAAAAAGGAGAAGCGTGAGTCGGGTTTTGCTCTAAACTCTGTCAGCAACGTTCGTCTGGTTTATATTTCAGCTGCTGTAGTAAAACATTTCAATGAGACTTGCAGGTACTTGTTTTTGATGTTTAAAAAACTGTTTTGTCTTCTGGCTTTGCACCTTCGTTTTCTATCTTAGCAACAAATTTGCATGCTTGCCCACTGTTCCTCCCATGTCTTTGAGTTAAGAATTTTTTTTATTTATGTTAGAGCTGCGTTTGTTTTGCTCTCTTATTGAGAGGAATTTTAAACTTTAAGGGTCTTCATTATTCCTTCATTTCTTTGTCCGAGTGCTCTCTGTTAGAACATTGCATAGGAATAGTTGGCTTATAGGCTCAGTTTGGGTTTTTAACACAGACAGAAAAATGATTCAGGGGTTTTGCTATAGGATTGGGTTCAAAGGGTTGTTTTTTTTTTTTTTTTTATGTGATATGGACTCTTTTGTTTTTTTTTTTCCTGTCGAAAATAATAGGTCATGCTATGTTTAGGCTCTGAGTGATTTGATGGATCAAATTCTATTTGATGAGTTTTGGCTTTAGAGGGCTTTTCTTTTTTATTTTTTCTCCTGCTTTATTTTAACTGAAATGTTTAAGGCTTATGATTTTTTTTGAAATATATGTGATGACTTGTTGTCTTTATTTGTGATTACCGTGATGCTTATGTTTCGATCAAATAAAAAATGTTTTCTTGTGTACTGCATACGGCCAATACCATAATATGTCTTGAACGCTCTTTTTTATACAAAAAATATTGGAAGTTTCGAAAATGTTTTTTCGCATGGATTTCTTAAACACAAAAATTATTTTTTTGTATTTTTGGATTTTACAACATGTTTGTAAAACTTCAAAGGGTGTTGACCAATATTCCAAAAACTATAAAAATCTTATTTTGGGGGAATTCATCTATTATTCACCGCTAATGTTTGGATAAAGAAATCCTTAAAGGACGAATATCCAAAATATTATTGGTAGTAATAAATCCGCACACATCCTTGAAAGAAGCCTTGATTATAATCGAGGATATTTCAAAATTTCAAATTTTGACTCCACGGTTTACGAGCCGTGAAAGTATGAAATACTAAGGCAAAAGGAGGCTTTTAAAGCGCTCTGAATTTCCTTAGATTTCTAAATCTTTGTCCTTCCTTCTTGCGATTTACGAGTCGCAAACTCTTGAAATACTAAGGGAAAGATGAGCTTTTACAGCACATGGAATCTCCTTGGATTTCTATGTTAATAAATTTAGTTTGAATCAAACACAGATTTCAAGAGATCTGCATTGGTTCTCCTTGGTACTTTGTAGACATATCTAAGGGTGTGATCCACATTGACCAAGGGTTCTTTTTTTTTTTTTTTTAGACTTTGAGTCCAAGTTTGTTCATCATAGCAAACTTATCATAGGAAAACTGATGGGATTACAAAACATCAACACCGTAGCAATTATAAAGCAAACCAAACACTAAGCAGCTTACCTTAGGTAGGGCGTACTAGGGGTGCTAATACCTTCCCTTTACGCAACCAGTCCCTTGCCTTGGAATCTCTGAAAGACCAGTTAGGGTTCCTAGTGACCAAAATACTAGGTGGCGACTCCAAAGAACTAATCAAGCAAAAAACACAAAATGAAAAATCATCATCAGACGCCGCACGGATTTTTGACGTGCGACAGGATGACAACTCCACTGGGGACCCTTGGACTATGCTTGGTAATTGTTTTTTTTTTTTTTTTTATTATTATGCTATGTGTTGTTGTTTTTTTTTTACTATGAATGGTTTACTTGGTTTAAAAGCTTTAGGATGCATCTTTATATTTTGTCATACATGGTATAGTCATGCATCACTGTATTATTGTAATCTTTTTGAGGGCACACATATTAAACTTTAAGTTAAGTGGGGGACTAGCAGCTTGCCTTATGACTTGAGTCAAGGTTTAAGTTTGTGTAAACCCCAACTCTTTGCTGAGTGTTTAGATTGATATTGATTGGTACATGTGCCATCCCACTATCTGCTGAACCCCCATATTGCCTTTACGAGGGTGATCACTAGGACAACAAGAGACCCTTTTTAGAGACCAAGTAGTAAACCTACCTTATGTCTCACGTAAAGGAACTAGAACCTATCCTTAGAATGTATGCTCCATAATATCCTTTTGCATCCAAACAAGCCTAAGCTCAAAGCATCTTGAATCTGAAGACCTTCATTCAAAAGCTAGCCAAAGGAGAGATGTTCCAGAATTAGGAGACCCAAGAAGCTCCATTGGTGTTCAAAATTTAATCAACAATGCTTGTTTGATCATGATATTGTGTTGTTTGCATTTTCACCGTTTAAATCGAGGTTCCAAATGTGAATTGGATTTTATCCTAGTTTTATTTTTTAGCCAAACTTTTCCTTTTAATGAGATCATGCATTTTCAAAAGTTCATTTTAGTGTTTTTACACATCACTTTCCTTTTTCAAAGCGAATCTTCCATAACTGTACCTGCACTTTACATTGAGAATGAATGGCCGGACTTTAAAGAATACATATTAGTTGTAAAAGAGGAAGAATGGTAGGAAAATAACATTAGAGAATTCACAAAATTAATAGGACACTATGAACAAGCTTGAAAACTCGCTAGAGAGAAATTTGAAACAATAGATGTGGGTAATGAAAAATTATAAGAAAAAACTAAGGATAAGGATTGTGATCACTCCTAAAGTGAGAAGATTTGATTGCATTACTCCGAGATTATATAGATATGCCTGGTGGATAGGGTACTACTATTAGAAAGATGCAAACTGGTTAAGCAAAAGTTAGGATGAACTCATCAAGATTCCATGATCAAGGTAAAGATAGAATTTGAAAAGCAGTGGGATGTTGGTTTTCTAGAAAGTAGTCAAGTATCCTCAATGTTGGTTTTCTAGAAAGTAGTCAAGTATCCTCAATGCAGGTCTCACTGAAATGTTTTACTGCAGCAGCTAAAATATAAACCAAACGAACGTTGCTGACAGAGTTTAGAGCAAAACCCGACTCACGCCTCTCCTTTTTTCAAAGCACTGCAGGTCTCACTGAAATGTTTTACTGCAGCAACTAAATAGAAACCAAACGAACATTGCTGACAGAGTTTAGAGCAAAACTCGACTCACGCCTCTCCTTTTTCAAAGCACTGCAAGTCTCACTTAAATGTTTTACTGCAGCAGCTAAATCTAAACCAAACGAAAGTTGCTGTCAAGGCTTAGCAGCAAAGTTCCCTCTCCGTCTTGTCTTCTTTTCTCCTCTTTCCTCACAGTAACTCAAGAATGCAAGAAAGAAACTCTCTTTGTTTTTCTGCGTTTTTTTTTTTCTACTGCCTCTCTCTTTGCATTTTTTTTGTTGTCTTTCTTTTCCTATCCTCTCTCCCGTTCTCTCTTTTTCTCTTTATTTTTCTGCTCCTTTTTTTTTGCTATTTTTCTGCTCTCTTTCCGCCGCCCCATGTTAGGTCATTAGAGGGGCTTATATATAGTCTAAAATGTCTCCATTTAGGAAGGATTCAATGCATTAATCCTAGGACGTAAATCCCTACTGATTTGCAGTAAAAAACGCAAAAGGAAGCTGCAATATTCTGATTTTATGCTGGTTCTTTTCGTCTGATTTCTTTCCAGTTTTAGAGGAGGGTGTGGCTATTTTCTTTCCTTCCATAGGGCCAGCTGCTCCCTTTGAAATGAGGCAAGAAAAAACGTGGTTGCAGCTCCAAAATTCAAGCATGATGATAAAGGAAAAACAACAAGAATTTGCAGCGAAAAAAAGAAAGAAATCAGATGGAGGGTGCAGCTGCAAAGTCTCATTTTCCTTATTTCGGTGTGGAAAAAATCCTGTCATTTATGATGATCCAGCCCCCTCTCCATCTTTCCAAATCCTTCTTCAATTCAATCCCTCATTTTAACAATTTTCGATTCAGTCCTTGGCCCAAAAAAAATCCTTCGAATCAGCCTCGCGAACTTGGGCTATATCCTTCCCGCGACAGAATTTTCTGCCTTCACGTTAGATATTCAAATGGGAATATCTTGAGCTTTTGATATCAAAATCAAGTGATTTAAAAACCCAAATTCATCTACGCATCTAGGACTACAACTTTGATGAAGGAGTCAAAGTGAGATAAATTCATTTTATAGAACAGAAACTGGAAGTAATCTAGTTGGTCAAAAGGGATCTCCAGGTCTAACTCAAAAACTGACGAATGCTAAGCATCCTAATATGAATGAAAGTATGAACTAAGAACAAAAATCACAAAAACTAGGCCAAAAATAAAGTTTTTTTAGTGCAGACTCAGGTCAATATCCTTCTCGCGGTAGAATTCTCTGCCTTCACATTAGATATTCAAACGGGAATACCTTAAACTTCTGGTATTGAAATCAAGCGATCCAAAAGCCCAAATTCATCTATGCATCTAGGACTACAACTTTGATGAAGGAGTAGAAGTGAAATAAAATCATTTTATAGAACAGAATCTGGCAGTGATCTAGTTGGTCAAAAAGGTTCTTGATCTGACAATGCTGAGCATCCAAATCTGACTAAGAATCTGCTCTAAGAACAATGATCCCTAGGACTTAATAAAGGTGTACGTCAATTTTTCAACATGTAATAAGTGACAGAATATACCTAGGATGGTTATATATCGTACGAAACCGAGTCAAAATGAGAGCCTAAGTTGGAACAAAAAATTACGACAACAGCAGAACCATTTTTTAGTGCAAATTCTGAAGGATTTATTCAACCTCGAAAACAAGATAACGAAGGAATGAATTTAGCATTGTAGTCAATCTAAGAAACCTGATGATTTTGGCAGCAAAGAGGAAGGATAAAGAGAGCAGAAAACAGTTCAAACAGGATTTTGAAAAAAAAAATTTCTTTTTCTGCTTTTATCAATTTTTCCAACAAACATGAGCTACACTCGGTTTAAAATGGGTATACACCGTCTGCAGCACCTGGGGTCCAAAATTGAGTAACAATAATTGTGGCAGATGTAAGTTCTGATAATGAGATATATAAACTTTACCAAGCCCAACCTACCATTCCCTCTTCACATCCAATACCTTTAGCCCCTGTTACTATTCTTACATCCACCTATGCTAAGCCCATCAAAGCCATAGCCTTGTTCGACACAGGAGCCCACAGAACCATTCTTAACCTTAAAGTCCTTCCACCGCATTGCTGGGTTACTTATAAAGAATACTTCCGAGCTGCTGACAACAAAGTCTTTTGCACCCAATACAAAACAAAAAAGCCCATTACCATACAAATCCTGCCCCAATGTTCAGTCAAGATTCATGTCCTTGGATCTCCTTTACCTGACAAAGATTTGGTTATTGGGTTTGATGTTTACTTCAAATCCAAGTTTAAGATCCTTCCTCGTGGTATTCAGTATAAAGCCCATTTCCTTCCCTATACTCTCACCCCTTCATTATATGAAATGCAACCCTCTTTCACAGACCATATTGCCCTCATCAAAGCTCAAATCATCCACAACTCATGTTCAAACTCTCATCAGGAATTTCTTGCCAAATGTTCTCATCTATTATGGAAAAATCCTCAGTTTTTCATTAAGCTTCCTTTCAAGCTTAATAAGGACATCAATCCCACAAAAGCCAGTCACTCCGGGGTGAATCCTGAGCATAATATGCTGGCTCAAGTGGAATGTGCCCAATTACAGGCCCAAGGGTTAATTGAACCTACAGATTCCCCATGGTCTTGTGAAGCCTTTTATGTTAATAAAAGGTCCGAACAAAAACGTGGCAAGCTTAGGCTGGTAATTAATTATCAACCTTTGAATCATTTCCTCCAAGACGACAAGTTCCCCTTGCCAAATACAATGACATTATTTTCCTGTCTTCACAATGCCAAGGTATTTTCTAAGTTTGATCTCAAGGCTGGTTTTTGGCAACTTGGCATTCATCCTGAAGATAGTCACAAAACAGGTTTTTGTATACTAGACCATCATTACCAATGGCGAGTCATGCCTTTTGGTCTCAAAGTGGCACCTTTGTTATTTCAAAAGGCCATGATCCGAGTATTTGAACCCATGCTTCCCTCAGCTTTAGTCTATATTGATGATGTGTTACTTTTCTCAAAAGACGAGGAGTCACATGCTACTCTGTTAAAACAATTCGCAGAGCTTGTCCATCAACATGGCATTATGCTTTCTGAAAGCAAGATGCTCATCTGTCAGAAGGAAATTGAATTTCTTGACATGGTCTTTGCATATGGTGCTTATACACCTGACACCCATATAGCTGAAGAACTTCAAAAGTTTTCAGATGGCCCCCTCATGAGAAAGCAAGTTCAACAGTTTTTGGGCATTGTTCAATATTTTATAAACTTTATTCCTTGAGTTGCACAGATGACAAGGCCACTTCAACTCATGCTAAAAAAAGATGCCGACCCTTGGACAAAAAAGCAGACACAAGCTATTAAGCAATTAAAGACAACCACATAAAATCTGCCCGCCTTGATCATTCCATCAACAGGACACCGCATACTCTAAACTGATGCCAGTGACCAGTACTGGAGTGTTGTCCTCTTTGAAGATAAAGATGGCCATCGACACATATGTGGTTACAAAAGTGGGTCTTTCAAGGAGTCAGAGACTCACTATCACTCCACTTTCAAGGAAATATTAGCTGTAAAGTATGGCATCCAAAAATTTAAATTTCACCTGGCAACTTATCACTTTACAGTAATTATGGACTATTCCTCTTTTTCAAAAATGCTACAGTTCAGACGCAAGATGCTTCCTCATCCATAGCTTTTGAGATTAGCAGAGTGGTTTTCAAAGTACACCTTCACCGTCGAGCATATAAAGGGCACCAAGAACTTGATTCCAGACATGCTTACCAGACCACCTAAATCACAAACACTACTCCTTCCCCTGATTCTTATGGCCTCCTCTTCCAATCCACCTCCGCCTGAACAAGACTTCCCTGCAGATGATTTACCCCCTCTTGCTCAAGATATGGTCCTTAACCACACTCTTAACTTGCAGGCCAAAGAAAAATTATTTAGCCTCCAAGACCACCTCCTTCTTAACTATGATATGTCTTCCCTTTGTTTCCAAAGCCTAGACATCCATCCCAAGTACCCTTTCATCCACCTTTTCACTTTTAAACCCTCTGGCTTGTTTCTCGAAGAACTCTACTTTTTCTTATGGTATTTCTGCCACCTATATCATGTTACTGTAGAGTTTCCTACTGACTATTTTCTCTCTCGATTCCTCAAGACTTCATGGCCAGCAGACTCTTGGTACTACACCCTTAAATTCCTCACTTGGTTCCACAACCCAACTCAATGGATCTCCTTTCTCGAACAGGAGAAATCCAAGTTCTCACATCCACAAACCTGCTGGATTGAAGTACATCACAATCTGCGTTGCAACAAGTCTGTTAAGCAAGCTTTCACCCATTTATTCTCTATTTTCACATTCCACATGCCCTTTAAAGCTTTTGCAGATAATCTGGTCATGAGTTTTCCACAAGCTGAACTCTACAAAACTCATACATATTCCTTGTATGAAAACCCCTTGGATAACCTCCCAGAACTCAGGACCTTGCAAAAAACTGTGTGCCTCAAAAACAACATTATTCCGGATGAAGTATGGCCCAAAGGAACAGATCCTGATGAAGAAATTGATTATGACTTTTATGACCCTAAATATATTGCTCATCTCCATGACTTGCAAAATGCAATACAAAAACAAAAAACTCAAGCAGATAATTCTGGGCATACCAAAGCTGTTGGAACCACATGAGATGGAAATGCTTGCTGACGATGAGTATGTGTTGGCCCTACAAGTCCAAGCTATTCGTGATCAGGAAACCCTATCAGATCAGAATCTCTCTCCACATCATAAACCTATTGTTGGTTGATATTAGTACTAGTTTGTCGTTTGTATCATAAGGGTTGTATTATTAAGTGTGCTTCAGTACTTTCAGTACTTTCTTATGTAATGCATGATGTAAGCAAGAAGCCTCAACATAGTATAAATAGAGATTGTGTGTAATATTAAAAGGCAAAACCTTAGGAGGATAGACCTCGAAGGATAAGCCTTTTAAATAAAAGAACTTGTTTCTCTAAATTCTCTGTTCTTCCCCTTTACATTAAAAAACTAGAAGATTTTGTTATCATTCAAATAAGACATAACTCCAGTGAGTAGTTGTTTAGTGCCTCTGATAATGGCCGTGTTAAGCAACTCTGTTAGAGTTTTTGTCATACGATAGTGGTGATAATGATTGTTTTTTAAAATAATTTTTATTTAAAAATATATTAAAATATTTATTTTTATATTAAAATATTAAAATATCAAAATAATCCAAAAATATAAAAAATTATTAATTTAAAAAAAAAAAATTTTAAAAAACAACTACAAAAACAAAATAATGCCCTATAAACCTAGCCCCATCCTCGTTGAAGAAGCAATAAATTCCCAAAACTCGTAACCTTCAAAGAAGGTAAGCAGTGTGTATAAATTATCGAGGAAATAATCAAAAGAAAGTGACAAGTGACGAATTATTGGAAACAAAGTGTTAAATTAAGTAAAGAAAAGAGACGTTGATTTGATCGGTTTCTTGTTGCTTTTAGGATGGATTATTTCCTTGAAGATTGTTGTTCTCATTCTCAATCTTGGCAAGTTAGTGACATGTTCGTCAAGATGCCTATGAAAGTTACCATTACTCTCTCTGGAAAGTTTCTTTTGTCTTTTTTAAGTTTATTGGGTCTTTTTTAATAAGGTAATTTTGATAATTTAATAGACAAAATATTTAATGTGGAGTGTGTTTATAATTTAGAGAAGTGCTCCTAGATCTCAATTAAAATTGATTTTTTTTCTGTAAAAATTATCCCCATTTTCAAGTTAATTTATTTTGTAAATATAATCATTAATTTTAGAGTTTTAAAAAATTAAAATAAAATAATAAAAAAAAAAACTATTGTATTACTAGTGTTCCCAATACTTAGCAATAACTGGCTAGTGTGTCGCAATATCATGGTGAGATTATTTTTTAAAATAAATTACATTTAAAAGAAATAATGTAATTTTTTTATAAAAATATTATTTTCATGTTATTTTTATAAAAAATAATTTAAATTACAATTTTTATCTTTTTTTAAATATTATTTTAATATAATTATTATTATACTTTTAAACACCTCTGAAAAAGTTTGGACAGAAAGCGTTACAGAACCCCACGACATCAATCAAACCCTCGGGCTGCAGCTGCAACGCTCTTAGGGTTCAAGTGTTGCTTTCTTTCCCGTTTCACAGAACATTTGTGGTGGCAAGAAGATGATACTTGGCTAGCCATTATTGGTGACGACGGTGGATTTACACGTAGCCTGTAGGCTCTCATATCTGTATTAGCTGGAATTTCATGACTTCTTTGTGTGCATATGAGAGACAACGATAGAACTAAAGCATGGTCGGTGGTTGTGCGGAGGAATTGTTGTAGTTTGAGGCGTCGAATTGATTCGTCCCTGTGAAGGCCGTGACTGAGCCCTGCTGCTCCCGTGAGCTTTCTGCGAGGGGCCAGGCAGGGTCACGGTCTCAGACACTGTATTGGTCACTAGTGAAAGATTGCTAGCAATAATTTGATCGACTATTGTATTTCTCGAGGTTGTTCATGGGTTTGAAAAAGGCGAATCATTTCTCTCTACTTTAATATGTTTTATTTTATTTCACCAGAAGATCACTAGGTCAACTGAGTTTGTCTTCTAAATCCCATCGTATTAATCTTTTGTCATCATGAGGATAACTCTTTCAAATTGTTTCTAATTTTAAAAACTAGAAAAAATTGGCACCTTCGGAGCTGGCCCATTGGGTAGAAAATCTTCTTCTCCTCTTTAACAACGTAGAACAACTTAAAACTCGGTTTCCTCATTAGACAGTGCTTCAGAAATATTCAGAACAGGAAAAAGAAAAAAGAAAAAGCGTTCCGAAGTAGATCGTGTGGTCTAAGAATTGAGAAGGAAAGTATCTTCATTAACATAGGCAAATACTTATATTTAATGTCATTAAATCCGGATTAGACCTTTAATATCACCATCTAACCAGTTTGAACTATAGCTTTTAAATCTAGCATGGCGCGACGGATCGATCCGGAATTCAGAGTTGGATTGCAAAAATAATAGAGGAAGAAAAAACTCAGTATGATTTAGCGAGTTAATCCAGTTAAAAACCTAGTTGCAATCTGTTGATTTTTATTTTTTTACTAAAACGATATTGTTTTGATTTAAAAAAAATTAACCCAAACGACCCGGTCAAAACCTTAAATCCAGGTTTTAAACTGTATCAAGTTTGAAAACAATGATTTGAACTGAAATTAAAGATTAGAACCCCCAAGAGACATGATGGAAACCAGCCAAATCTAGTTAAACTCAAACGATGGGTCAAAAACCAATCAGCTGGGATTTACTGGACGCCGAAGTCTAGGCCGAAGGCTACATGAAAATAGTCCTAGAGGCCCGATGCTGATCTTTTAACCAAAATCTAGCTTGGGCCGCGAGCTCAATGATTGATGATACTGATTTCCCTTTTTACAGTTTCCGGTTTTTCAAACTAATAAAGAAATTATTTATAGTATCTTGAATGTATCGTTGAGTTTTTTTTTTTTATAAAAAGAATCAGATTCGCCTATAAGGCAAGCTTTGGCTATTTTTGGCTATGAAGAGTTAAGAATATCATCCAAGGAATAAAGTTCTTAGACTTAACGTTACGCGAAACAAAGGATTTTCAAAATTAAAAGCATTTCGCGAATTAATTATGCTGGTTTCCAAATATATATCACCCAAGCAGAAAGCGTTGGAAAAGTATCCAACTATTTCCCAATATTTGCTTTCTTAAAGCGAAAAGCAACTTAGATCACTCATGTCAGCATATGTGTTCATTTTTACAAGTAACTTGGAAGCAAAGGCTTGTTCATTTTCGTGTGTTAACGGCACATAAGCAAGACAAGAAGTCGGTTGGCAAAGATTTGTCTTCTATGATGGGTGATTTTAGAAGTACAAATTCAAAGTAAATAAAGTATAAATGGAGTAAGAAGAAAACGTTTTAGTTTCAGCAACAACGGTCACTTGCATGATTACGATGAATTCCCAAGCATATGCTCTTAATTCTATAACCTTTTGGTTTGAGCCTGAGCATTTTGTTCCTTCAACTTGAGAAAAAAAAGAAATTAAATTGTTTAGTGTTCGAAGAAACCTCGGTGAATAATATGATTTCTAAATTCTGATAGGAAATAATCTATTGATTAATGATCTTCCTTCTGCGATGCAATTGGTGTGTATTCTAATAATTACTCATGTATCTATCTATCTATCAGAATAGTATTCTATAATAGTGTATTCTGACATTATTTGTACCTAAAGTGTCAATGGCTTCAAAGTCAAGAAAGAATTAAGCAGATGATCATCTTCACTTGCTTGAAGGTCATACCTGTCGCATTCAATATATCACAGTTAGGGATCGATATTTTGCGAATGAGCCTAAGATTCTAATAATGTTATAATTAACAAAAGAACTTAAATTATTACAGTTACTTCCAGATGGTAGACGACGACAAGAGCCACCAGTTATAACCTTAGAGTTGGTGTCGGATCAATAAGATGAAAGAAACATTAATCATATATTAGATAAGTTCGACCCTCCAAAAAATAACGTGTCATGATTATATATTAGTAATCATTCCAGAATCTTTTTCTTCTGTCACACTCCATTAAAAAATATTGTTGGAAAAATCTTGCCAGCTCGCATGGACAGCGCAAGAAACCTAAAAGTACTCTCAGATCGGAATAGATCAAACAGCAGACTTTTCCATCTATTAGAGATTTCAAAGTGGCATAGTCAGGTCAAGGGGATACTTTACGTGTTAAGATTATCTGTAATAGATGAATTATCTCTTGGTCGACCACAGTCCTGTACTAGATTATGATCCATTGTAATATAATTAGTTGAGGGAATTAGTTTTATGATTACGGAGACAAGGCGTCAGATATTGATATTAGTTTTTTGCTCGAAGGAGTCAAGGTTTTCTCATCTGTATATATTTAAAGGATGCAGAAACTAGCTATCCTTAAGAGGTGGTTTGGCATGAAGAAAACAATATTGGTGGGTAGCATAGACAAAAGATGGAAACATTTAAGTGGAGAAAACCATTGGAAGGACCTCCTGGATCCTCTTGATAATGATCTCCGGCGATACATCATTCATTACGGAGAAATGGCTCAGGCTACCTATGACAGTTTCAACGCGCAGAAGGCATCTAAGTATGCAGGAAGCAGCCTGTATGCAAAGGATGACTTTTTTACCAAGGTTCATTTAGAGAAAGGCAATCCATTCAAGTACCGTGTTACCAAATTCTTGTATGCAACATCACAGGTTCAGCTCCCTGAAGCATTCATCGTAAAGTCATTATCGAGGGAGGCATGGAGCAAGGAATCCAATTGGATAGGGTTCGTTGCGGTGGCTACCGATGAAGGGAAGACCACGTTAGGGCGGAGGGATATTGTCATTGCTTGGAGAGGTACGATACAGACCTTAGAGTGGGTTAATGATTTTGAATTTAATTTTGTCTCAGCTTCAAAAATTCTTGGCGGGTCCGGTGATCCTAAGGTGCACCAAGGTTGGTACTCAATCTACACCTCTGATGACTCGCGTTCACCATACAACAAGAATAGTGCTAGAGACCAGGTAATATAGTATCTAAAATATTTGTGCTATCAGTCTGAATTTTCAGCAGCACGGTTATTATCTATAGATGTATATTTTAATATACATGGAATGCATTTAGGAAATTAAATGGTATTGATCTAAAAAATATCTCTTAAAACAATGTTTTTTTCCTTTTGTTAAAAAACTCTAGCATAGCAATATATATCATGAGCGTTTGATAATTCTGGTTGTTCTTACTCGTTAGGTTCTCAACGAGATAAGGAGACTGGTGGATAAATACACAAATGAAGAAATCAGCATCACCATAGTCGGCCACAGCTTAGGAGCTGCAGTTGCAACTCTGAATGCAGTGGATATAGTTGCTAATGGATTTAACCAGTCGCAGAAAAACAAACGCTGTCCTGTCACAGCCATTCTCTTTGCCAGCCCTCGCGTCGGGGACTCGAACTTCAAGAGGGTTTTCTCCGGATATAAGGATCTTAGAGCATTACGCATTCATAACTTTCCAGACGTTGTTCCTAACTATCCATTGATAGGTTATGCAGATGTAGGAGAAGAACTGGTGATCGATACCGCCAAGTCAAATTACTTGAAGAGCCCTGGAAATCTATCAAGTTGGCATAATTTAGAAGGTTACCTGCATGGAGTGGCAGGAACACAAGGACCGAGAAGAGGGTTTAAATTAGAGGTCAACCGCGATATTGCTCTTGTTAACAAGACTATTGATAGCTTAAAGGATGAGTATCTTGTACCAGCATCATGGCGGGTCCAAGAAAACAAGGGCATGGTGCAGCAAGCAGATGGTTCCTGGAAGTTGATGGACCTTGAAGAGGATTTTATACCTGAAGAATAAAGAAGATGGTTAAAAACATCAAACCTTATTGTGTTTGCAAGATTTATATGCCGTTAATTATTTAAAATTTGATTATAAGGGTGTGCTAATAAAGTGCCAATAACGGTAAAACTCAGCTTGAGGCTTTGGGGAATCGACAGATGATCAATTGTGATGTCATAGCATTGCTCTATGTGTTTGTTTCTATGAGCATAATTAATTTGTTTTTAATTATTGTGTTTGATAAAGAACATGTTTTATCCATAATGCACAGGGCAGTTCGATTTTAGAATAGCTATGAGTTTTAAGGCCTCGTAAGTTTCTTATATATAGACTTGAGGTTTTCATTTCTCCCCTCTATTGATTTCTCATCATATAAAATTATAATTTGGACTCTAAAAATTAAAAACAATAGTTTAAACTTTGATGATTATGTTAGGATGACTCACGAAATTATAATTTCGTGATAATAGAAATTGATTGTAGTTTCCATGTATTCAGAGGATCATGCCATATTGTAAGTACTATAATATTGAAACGATTTAAAAAGGCCTCATTCAGGTAAGAAAAACAAGGACTTTTACCCTAATTTCACTTGGTATCAAAGCTAGTTTGGTGTCATCATTTGGTGGCTACCGCTGCCATTATTAATCTCTTGACTAGCTGGCGTTGCTTTTGGTCTCTGACCATTGCTGTCCAGACCGCCCTCATTGTTACCCTTAGATAGCTGCGGACTTGCTTCAGATATTACCTTTTCTTTTTCCTTCCACCATTGTTGTGTTACTATGGTTGATTATTGGTGATGTTTTCTTAAATATAGCTGCTATTTCTTCTCCAACTCTTGTTGTTTTTCCTCAATTGTATCGTTGCTGTTGAAGGCGCTGGTAGCTGTTTTTCACCCATCGTTCTTGTTTCTCTCTATTGTAGCCGTGTTTCTTGTTCTTCCAGAGAAATCCTTAGAGTTTACCATTGTTGTGTTGATTATACTGCTGTTGTCATGATATCCAAAGTAATCATATGGCTTGCTATTTTTTGTTTGGCTGACGCTATGTGTTGTTTTCATTATCCGGCTAGCTGCCTGCTTGTTTTTGGTATAGCTGCTAGACATGTCCACAGACTCTTATACATCACCTGGACCAAGCCCAATATTTAGTGACTCACAAGTTGTTGAGACCTTTGCTGCAGGACGAGGTAAAATAGGTTACTTAACTAGAAAAATCTAGGAGTCCTCTATGAATGATGATTCATATGAAAAAGGGAGTTTGAAAAATGATGATGTTAAAGGTTGGCTAATCAATGCTATGAAACACTCATGATTGCTTTAAAATTCAAGATACATAAGCAACTGATTATTTAGTGTGTAAAATAATAGTTAATCAATATATTCACGTGCTCTGACCTTTTTTTCTTAACCCAAGAAACTTCAAGCTTATATTAGAAGTGTTGAAAGAGAAGAAGAATCTAGAAGCCATTTCTCGTTGAAAGAGAAGAAAAATCTTCATTTCTTCGGATTCTGAAATAAAAATGATTTCTTCTCCACTTATTAGTTGTGGATGAGGGTAGGCATTATAGTGGTGGTTGTTATAGGATGGGGGTGGACATGATGGTTGTAATGAAGGTGAAGTGGTAGTGTTGGGGTGGTAGTGAGTATCGAGGTGGTGGTTGCAACAGTAATGCTAATAAGATGATGATGATTGAAGTTATTTGATGAAATTATAAGTGAATTATTATTTATAAAATATTTTATATAATTTTATGAACTAATATCATAAAGAAAATTTGAAACTAATTATATAATATTTTGGATTAAAGATAAAAAATTATTCATAAATTATATCATTTTTATTCAATATTTCTATATATATATATTGAATTATTATATCCTTTTATAATTATTATATAAAGCTATTTAATATTTTTATTAAACCCAACTTAACAAATCAACTTTGAAACCACCTAACTCGACTTCCTTATCTAATTCATATTTAAAATTAAACCAAGTAAGATTTGTTTTGATGTGATTTTGTTGACTAGATAAGTTTAAAAATAAAAAAAAGATAAATTCATTCTAATCAACCTGTCAAAATCATGATTCAGGTTATGAATTTTACTGAGCCAAATTAATATTTTTATGATAAAAAAAATATGAAACTGAATTACAATCAACTTAATAATAAATTATAAAATTCAATAATAAAATCTCACATTAAAAAATAAAATTAAAAAAAAACATTAAAAAAGCATAAAAACTCAAAGAGCAAAAAAATAACAAAATAATCATCAGCTGTTATTAGAAACACCATGCACATGGGCAAAAAACTATAGAATAAAATTAGAAAAAAATAAATAAATCAAAAGATTAAAAAAAGAGGAAAAGAAAACAAAAAAAAAAAACCCAATACAAAAGGACCATGTGAGCTTCACTGGCTCAATATGACTGGATCCGTTTCAAGCCTGAACCATTTTTTTTACTCCATCACTTTTCTTTTGAACAGAAAGTTCTGAGGGGCTGAGTTACTGTTCTAATGTTCAATAAAAAATTGTATTCCCAGAGCTCGAATCTTCACTCACTGCTATACTAGTTATTAATCTCAAGTTCTTGCAGGGGAGATGGCCCTTGAAGGCTCTGCTTGTGATAAAAGACGATCTAGCATAAAACCATTAACTCTGTCCTTCGACTCGATATTTCTTTGTATATTAATAATTAATCATATTCTTTTCTTTTTCTTCTTTTACTGTTAAATTTCCTTACTCGATCGTAAAAATATATCTCATGTTCAGAACTAATTATAATTAATTGATTTTCAAATTAAGGATATGAAAAGTCATAAATATATTGTAAATGCACATAATAATCAAAGAGATCTTTACCGAAATAAAGGGAGCTTAATTTATCTACAACAAGTTTTTTTTTTTTTTTTTGAGTTTTAACTCAAAATATTTTACTTATCATTTTTTTTCATGAAATATTTTATAGAAAAAAACCAAGTATAGAAAATCTAAAGAAACAACTGGGATTTCTAACGCTACAAGAATTATAAGGAATGAAAATTTATTGAGCTAAATCATCAAATGAAATCCCTCATCGTCAAGCCTCACGTCACAGGCTGAGTTGGCATGAGTCGTCAAAAAATGTGATAAATAATTAAAGATTAAAAGTAAATATAAAATGAAATTCAAAGTCTAGATTCTCGAACCAGTCATGGGTTCTTGTAGCTGTTTAGACGAGGAAAGGGAGACGTAGAGAATTAAGTTAATTGCATCTTCCATGTTTCCAAAATCAATGTTCAAAGTCATTACTGACTGACTCAACTCAAGTTCTTGATTTTTAATCCCATGAAGAAAATCAAGGCGCCCTGTACATTGAACATTTTGATCCAGTTCAGGTCGGTCAGAAAACACAAGTCTTCTGTCCACCAGACCAAAGGGATTTGGTTTTTTTTCCTTTCCCTCCCATGTTTTAGGAATTGTGTGATTTTGAGTTTTTAAAAAATTTAAATTTTATTGTAAATTAATATTTTTAGATTATTTTAATATGTTATGTAAAAAATAATTTTTAAAAATAAAAAATATTATTTTAATATATTTTTAAATAAAAAAACACTTTGCTGAACCAAAGTTGCAGATTGTGCGACGTGGAATCTATATTTATGGGGTTTTTGACAATTGGACGCGGGGTTTAACCTATATGGCCATCGAGGGAAGCCCCGAATAATTACAGCATAGGGAATACAGGGATGAAATCAAGACAATTACAAGTAATGAGACCAAATTAATAAAATTTAAGAGTTGAGGAACCAAATACAGCATGGAACCTTCTTTATAGAATCCGGTGTAAGTTCCTCAAGAACTCCAAATGAAGCCCAAAACAGAGACAGATCAAATTAAAGATATTTTTGGGGTTAAATTAAACGGTAAATAGGTTATTCTTTGGTCTCCGATAATATAATTTAAATCTTAATAGTACGTGAATAAATCTCACCATACTATTATACCATGTTGTACAATTTTTCACATAAAAGAAGTGACGGTGCAACATTCCTTTTAACTTTGCCAACAAAGAAGTATTTTCTGTTTCTTTTGAACTTGTGATCTGTTGGCAAGAATCGCTTATGACAGTAAAAAAAGACATTTTATTTTTGTTTGTTAGCATGAATGCCTTTCTATTTTTCATACAATATGAACATGCTAGTTTTCTATATGTGCTTCAACCACAAATCATTTCATAAGCTGAAAAATCATTGATAGTCCAAATCAAAGTTGCATTCATAAGAAAATTATGTTTCCTTGATGCATAATAATTCAAAGTCTCGAACGATCACAACTACTTCAACTCATCAATCAACAGTCGAAGATAAACATCTATATTTTGACCTAAACTATTAGGATTGAATATGATCATAGATAAAAATATGAATTCCGACCTCATACACATTCTCAGTGGCAAGTTATAAGCCGTGAGTATCACTAATGAACAAGAATAAGGAGTAACAAATGACCTGAATGGATTAAATTCTTTTATACATAACCTAAGGCGCTTGTTCCTTATATCCACTGAAAAAATGAGGATGCACACTATTAAAATGTTTCTAGGCTTAACCATTAGAAGAGTGCACCATCATTCTATCCACCGCACCATGTGATTGGTGCCATGTCATGTGTTCAACAATCTTTGGTGACATGAATAACCTTTATAGCTTAAGTATGATTGAGAAATATCTAAGTTTTCTAAATGTGATAATAGTCCTTCACCTGCTAGTCATAGGTTTATAACAAGAATGCCGACATATTCTACACTCAATCAACTTTGTATTTTCAAGGCATTACAACATGCAGAAGTTTGGACACATGTTAATTTTCTGGTATCTTAGACCGAGGGGTTTCATCATGGACTTAGCAATATAAAAGTTCCTTTTCGGCTTGTTTCCTTTAGGTAAAATGCTTCTCGTCTATTCAACAGTTTTATCATAACCAACCCCACTTAACCCATGATCTGACTTGATGTTAAACACCTGTGCAATGACCGATAATTTACTATAATTTGTATACCTATCCCATAATGATTGTCAGAATCTTTTAAAAGATAAAAAAACCTGGCCGCCTCTCCATTATGTTCTTAATCTATGATTGAACATTGACTGACATGAACCTTATTCATTCTCATCGCATCCATAACCATACTTTTATAAGGATTACTATTGTCATTTACAACTCCATGCACATTGCTAAAACTAAAAGTTGACCCAACCATCCTTTGTACCATGGTATCATAAGGAACATATGGTTCTTTGTGTGCATACCAACACAAGTATTTCTCTATAAGCTTTTTTTTTTTTGTAAAAGATGCATTGTTACAAATTTAGATCGAGAAATTTTTTATTTTTACAACTCTTGCATGAACATCTAATACCCCCTCCACTAATATTTCTCGAATTAGATAGTGTGTAATTAATAAAACCTTTAACCCTATTACAATAATCCATCCTCCATAAACCTTAGGGTGAATCTCTATACATCCATGAACAATCATCCATTACTTATTTCAAACCTATATAAAATAATGATGACAATATATATTAATTAACTATGTTAACTAAATAATTTGCAAAAATATTGATTTGACTTAAACTTATTCAATCTATTTTAATAGCATTCTTAATTCATTATCAATTATCTACATAAATTCAAATTTCTACACATGTACCAACAATTTCAACTTGGCAATAAAATTAACAAAATATAAAATGAACTTCTTAAATAAGAAATTATTTATTTCATCATAAAACACCTAAGTAAAAAATTCAACATAAGTTTCATCAATTTACAAACATACATAATTTTACAAAATCTAAAACAAACCCTAACATGTATAAATAATAAACCCACACAACAAATTTGTATGAGAAAAAAACTACAAAACAAGTAAACACCCAAACAAAATACATATACTACAAAAAATATGCAAAAAAAATCAACATTTTAAAATTTAGTTCAAATAAAAAAAGAGTAGATTTGCTTACTTAAAATGAAAGATCCTCAATAAAATTTAAATCAAAACACAGATGCTGAAACTAAGTGTTGTGGTGGCTATTTGGTCGATCATCAGGTGATAAATTAAATATCACCGATGAAATTATTTTGTTAGTTACTTATCATCGGGTTAATTCTATCGGTAATGCCATCTATAAAAGTTATACATAAGAAAATTTTTGTCCCATTAAAAGAGGTAGGACAAACTTGTCCAATTCCCTGCACAATAGTTAATTTAGTTGATATGGGTCAATGTAAAGATAAAAATGATCATTATCATAGTTTTAAAGTTCAACTCAAGGATCGACCCAAGGCCATACCTAGGTCACAGGTTGGGTTGACCATTGACCTCGATCAATGTATGGATAAAAATAGTAATTATCATAATTTTAAAACCTGACTTAACAATCAACCTGGGTCACAAGTAGGTTAACTATTGACCTAGGTCAATGTAAGGATAAAAATAAGTATTATTATTGTTTTAAAACTGGACTTGGGGATAGACCCGAGGCTAGACCTGGGTCACAAGTCGAGTTGATCATTGACTCGAGTCAACGTAAGGATATATAAAAATGATTATTATAATAGTTTTAAGACCTAACTCAGGGTTCAACCTGTGATAAAGCTTGGGTCACGAGTCCGGTTGACCAATGATCTGGGTCAACATAAAAATAAAAGTGATTATTATTATAGTTTTGAAATCCGACTTAGAAATTAGTTAGGGGTTAGGCTTGGGCCACTAGTGGGGTTGATCATTGACCTGAGTCAACATAAAAATAAAAGTGGATATTATCATAATTTTAAAAATCAATTTAATGATCGGCTTAAGGCCAAGTCTTGGGCACGATTTAAGTTGACCATTGACTTGAGTCAATGTAAAGATAAAAGTTGTTATTATCATAATTTTAAAACTCGACTCAGGAGTCGAGTCAACATCAGAACATAGTTTTAAAACTCGATACGAGAGTCAACTTAGGGCCAGACCCATGTTGACCGTTGACCCAGGTTTTAGATTGATATGAGTTTTTGATTTAGTCAGGTTAGATTACTCATTCCTTTATTTTTTAAAAATTTAAACCGGTCTAGATTTGAGGTCGATCGAGTCTCGTGTAATACCTACTAAACACAAAATAAAATAAGTTATTCGGTTCAATCCAAAGCACACCAAACATGGTACAATATAATTATTTATCCAGTCTGATTCTGTCCTATCAAATATAGTGCAGCATACCAAATATTATCTTAAAGAACAACAATGGCATCAATTCCGTAACATTTCAACAAAAAAAGGGACCTGTAATGTCTTACGGCTTGAATGTTGATCAAAATCTCATCTGAATGACTGGAGATAGACCTTTCGGCTCACAGATAGGTCTATAGCTACGCCTAATTAGGTGAAGAGTTTTGTTGTGTTATTGTAAGGATTTTCCGTTCAAGAGAGGATTAATTGATGAAGATGATAGCTTTTGCACTTTCTGTAGTCCTTGCCAATTAAAATAGTTTCTCAGATCTTCCTTCACTGCCCTCATGTTTGGAAATCATGGAGTTGTGTGATGCGTTGGTGGGGACATGAATGGGTATGGTTCCAATTTCAGTTGATGATCCTTCGCAAAATTGGTTTTTTTTTTTTTTAAAAAAAAGAAAAAAGAAGCCAGCCAGAAAAAAAGATGTGGTTTCTATTCCTTGATGCTGTATTGTGGTCTATTTGAGTAGCCGGAAATGCTATACGATCTTTGATGAAGATGTGGCGGATCAGGAGGCCATCCATGCTTTAATCTTTCATTGATAAGCAGAATGGGCAAAGCAAATTGATGAGCACTTCATCTACACATGAAATGATCTTCTACAGACTGCACAAGGCATTCACCTGTGAATTAATCCAGCTAGAAGTCAATTTTTATATATTTTGTTTTCATTTTTTCTCTGTTTTAGAGAACGGGTTTACACATCTAGGCCTTTTTTTAACCATCTCCTCGATGGTTAGTTACTTTTTTTAATATATCTTCTCGGTTTTCATTTGAAAAGAACATGTGTGCAAGGTTGTATATATAATAAATGATAATATGCACAATTGATCTGTGCCTGAAATATACATGACAAGTTATGTGACCTTGAACTTGAAAGTAGAGATTTTCCACAAACAATATATATTCGACATCAAATTTGCTAACGTAAGACCACAGAAGATATATTATCTGGACTTTCTGCTATCGAGGAACATTTTAGTATCGAAAGCATTGTGGATGCAGTGATCAATGATTATTCAGTCATGAGGACCGATCGCACAGCCAGTTCCAATAAATCCCAAAAAGGATGACTCCATTAAAGGAAAACAGCAATTTCGGAGAAAACGTTCACGCACAAGCAAAAATCCCCTCAACTTGCGCTAAGTCAAATCTCTATTGGAGAATTTTCTCTTCTTTATGTTCTCTTTTCTAGACAAATATATAGTATCATTACATGGAAATTTACTCGATATACTTGTGTTCATGAGCCTCCCTTAAACTTTCAAAGTAATTGCGCAAAAGAACAACATACTAACCGTGTTTTTTGCTAATCTTCAGTGGGCCAAAAGTGTTGATTTTCCAGCAATCGAGACCAGAAAAATTAGGTTTGCAGGGCAAGCAAGTACCGGGTCGGCCTGTTTGACGAAGTCTAACTAGATTGGCTTCTATGAAAGCAATTTACTTCGATAATGTAGGGGAATCAAGCCCCATGTACGTGTTCTCTTTGAACACTATAAACAGCCCACCTTGTCATTCCATTTCATACCACAACTACACAAGCTTCTCTTACAGATCTCCTGCCTTCTCTCTACTTTCAAATTGCTTGTTTGTTGTAACCAAAAACAAAAAAAACTGTTCCTTTGTTTCTTGTCCTGAGAAACATGCAAAGTCCAGTGAGGTTTTCAAGCTGCCGAGGAGTGGCCTTTGAAATCAAACCTCATGAAAATCCATTTGCCATTACTGCACCATCCATTGATGAGCTAAAAGGCAGCAAACGAACTTGGTTTCCTTGGCCTCTAGGGAGCTCCTCCAAGGTGCTACCTTCTTCCATCATCAGGTCAACTAGTAGAGCTAGTAGCCATTTCTGTGACCTAGATCTTGATGGCGAAGATGACATTTCTTTGGAAGCATTAGAAGAAGGAAAAGAGGAGCAAAAACTAACTCCATTTCCATCCGCAACTAAGAAAGAGCAGCCACCAAAACCTGCTCGAAAGCAAGAATCAAGATTGTCAGTTATAATGCTGGACCAAGGTTTGTTCACGGTATACAAACGACTTTTTGTCGTCTGCTTGACCCTGAACATCACTGGTTTGGTACTTGCAGGAACTGGGAATTTCCCATATGCAAGAAATAGAGCTACCCTTTTCTCCATAGCCAACATTCTTGCATTGACACTCTGCAGAAGCGAGGCCCTTTTGCGAGTTGTTTTCTGGCTCGCAGTCGAGGTCTTAGGAAGGTCTTGGATCCCTCTTCCAATAAAAACCGCCACCACATCTCTACTTCAAAGTCTTGGTGGCATACACAGCAGTTGTGGAATTTCTTCAGTTGCTTGGCTCATATATGCCTTAGTCCTTACTCTTAAGAACAGAGAAAACACATCGTCAGAGATTATAGCAGTGGCCTCTATTATTCTTTCCCTCCTCTGCCTCTCTTGTCTGGCTGCTTTCCCTCTCGTCCGCCATCTCCATCACAATGTCTTTGAAAGATTTCACAGGTTTACTGGATGGACAGCTCTAGCTCTCCTCTGGACCTTTATCATTCTCACTACCTCGTATGACCCCAAAGCCAAATCCTACAGTAATGAACTAGGCTCCAGGCTTATAAAACAACAAGAGTTTTGGATGACAGCAGCAATCACAATTCTAATTATAATCCCATGGATAACAGTGAGAAGAGTTCCTGTCAAAGTATCTGCTCCTTCTGGCCACGCCTCCATTATAAAATTTGAGGGAGGAGTAAAAGCTGGTATATTGGGAAGGATTAGCCCATCCCCATTATCTGAATGGCACGCTTTCGGTATTATTTCTGATGGGAAGACGGAACATATGATGCTTGCTGGTGCTGTTGGTGACTTCACCAAGTCCTTGGTCTCAAACCCGCCAAGCCATTTGTGGGTTAGGCAAGTGCACTTTGCTGGTTTACCATACCTAGTGAATATGTATGATAGGGTTCTTCTGGTGGCAACAGGTTCTGGCATTTGTGTTTTCTTATCATTCCTTTTGCAGCCATGTCGAGCCAACGTCTGTGTACTTTGGGTGGCCAAAGGGATTGAACAAAACTTTGGCAAAGAAATTCAAGATATGATGAGCAGACATCCTAAAGATAAAGTGATTGTGCATGATACAGCGGTGCTCGGCCGGCCCAATGTATCTGAAATGAGTGTTGAAGCTGCTAAAAAATGGGGCGCTGAGGTTGTCGTTGTTACTAGCAATCCAGAAGGAAGCAGAGATGTCGTTAATTCCTGCAAAGCAGCAGGGATCGCAGCCTTCGGACCTATTTGGGACTCCTAGTTCAATGATGATCGAACTTCGTATTTCATTTTTTAATAGCCGTACTGTGTTTATGTACTGGAATGCTATGGTTACAAATTCTACTTTTTCGAAATGGGATAAAGTACATTATTACTAAATGTGTATAGTGTTATAATAGTTTCTATGGCTATAGTTTTAAAAAATAAAATTTTAAAAAATTATAAATTGTAGTTTTTTTAATCAAAGTTTCAAGAAAGAGTTTGGAGTAAAACCGTGATATGTGTTAATTAACCAAATATTTTTAAATTTGTAGTTGGAGCAAAACATAGAAATGAGCTGTAAAAATATACAAAATCTTAATTAGTTAGCAACCAAACCCATGTTTTCTGTAAATTATATATATAAAAAAAAAGATAAAAACAGAAAAAATAATTGAGTAAGCAAGAAGAAACAAATCATTAATAACGTTTGGTTATTGTCCCGAGATAGAAAGAACAAAGACAATAAAAAACATATGGGACATATCTTCTATATTTCTTGTTTTGAAAGTATAAAAATTCAATTTAAAATTATCATAAAAATAAATTTATTTTAATTTTTTTGTTTGTATCTCTTCAACCAAATATGTTTTTGCCCTTATTATTTATGTTTCTTATGTCTCAATACAATTACTAAACACTACTTTTACGATCAAATTTATCCTATTAGTTGGTAACATAATAAAAGGAGTTAATCCCACTACTTGGTCCAATTTAGCAAGGATCATTTGCTTTATAACATATTTTATATTAGCATCTCGTTATTAAAATTCTTTTGGATACACTTGAGAAACTAAAGGATCATAGGTGGACTTAAACTCTAGCAACCACCTAAAGTTTTTGGAAGTTTTATATAAAATCTTTTTATTTCTCTAACCTTTTTGTATTGATGGTTCTGAGGCTCCCACCCCCACCCCCACCCCCACCAAAAAAAAATAAAATTAACTAGTATCATTATCATCATCATCTTCTGATCTACACATAGTTTTAAAACCCGACTCGGTTCAAGGCTCGGGTTTAAGGTTTTGACCGGGTCGGCTGGGTTATTTTTTTTTAAAAATCAAAATGATGTCATTTTAGTAAAATACAAAAAATAAAAGTCAACGGATTTGCGGCAGGGTCTTGATCGGGTCTTGCCGGGTCAACTGGGTTGCTGGGTCACATCGGGTTTTTCCTTCCTTTTTTTTTTCTTCAACCCGGCTCGGTTCTAGCCCCAGGTCGGCCAAGTCCCAGGTCGACCCACTGGGCGGGCTGGGTTTCAAAACTATGAATCTACCTACCACCACTCTCTCTCTCTCTCTCTATATATATATATATATATATATATATATATATATATATGAAACAAATTCATTAAAATTTATAAACATTTATATTTTGGTACCCTAATCTTAGAACCTTTTCAATATGCAAAGATTAACTCTCAATTGTAATGTTTTATATAAAAGACATTCTTATATCACAATGTGATGTGATCTTTCTAGCTATTAAATATGTCTCGGGCACGCCATTTTTGTTACCACATATTCATTTCTTGTATTAATGGTCCCTAAGTTTTCTATTTATAAAGGAAACAAATAGTCTTCTATGATAAAGAAAATTGATTTGTCAAAAGAAGACCAAAGTGTTATATGGACACAAGCAAAATTAAAAGCATATGATCAATCAATTCAGAGATGATAACACATCAATTATAGGTGGAAAGCAGTTGGGATTCACTAAGGAAGAAATGCCAGTGCTTGGGATTGTTTTCAAGTTCAATAAATGGTAACATAGGGGGAATGAATTTGTTAGAATCAAATTAAAAAAATTTAAAATCCCTATCTTTTAGATTTCCTTTGGGTTATTTAAGTAGATTGTTTGTTAGGTATGCATAAATGTCATAAGTGGATTTTAGTTCTTTGAGGCTCGAGTCACCTCAAATGATTCACTAAAAATTATTTCTTTTAATCTAGCTCTTATTTTCTTGTAACCACTTCCATTTTTATTCAATAAAATTATCAAGTTTATCTAGAGTCCTTAATAGTATAAGATTGTTACAACTTGGTATTAAAGCTTGACAAACCATGGTTGATGGAACAAGGATGTCACAATTATTGAAAACAATCTTTAGCATGAAACAATAATAGGAAGAACAATAACAAAACTAACAAACATAATAAAACATTTTGAAAGTTCTTCAACAATTACAACATATAACCATAAGGTTGACCAAATAGAGAAGGTAAAAACAAAGGATGGTAGACTTCCCTCCTCATACTCCGATAACTTCAGTTAATGGGCATCATCAGGCTAGAGTAGATCATGCAAGAAACCAACAAATTCATTTGTGAGCAATGAATTAGATTTTCCTTAGCCAATAGAGATGACCTAGTTAGATGGGTGTACCAAGCAAATCAATTCTTTAACTATCACAATACTCCTTCTCAAAATAGGTTATTTATGACAAGTTTTCATATGGAATGAAGGGGTTGTCAAATGGTTTTAAGAGATGGAAGAAGATGAAGAAATCACAATTTAGGAGTATTTTGTATAAGGTTTGCAGAATCTGTTTCGGCAATCCATATATAATAGTCCTATGAAAGCTTTAATAAATCTATAATATGTTTCTATCATAGAAAGTTATGAGACTCGATTATAGTCAAAGACTTGTTAGATGCATATTGTTTAAGCTGTTTTTTAAGGGGGTTGAATTAGTAAATCAAGATCGAAGTTATAATGTTAAACCTTTATAATTTGGTTATAGTTTAGAGGTTATTGAGGATGTAGAAAGAAAATATTATAATAACTCATCGAAATTAGAAGCCCAATACCGGTGAAATTCTAATGAAGGGTTTTTCATCCACCCAACACAAGGTTGATTCAAAATCTAATCTACCAATTCAGAAGTTGACCGATCAATATGAAGGAGAAAAAAGAAAAAAGTTTGTATTTCAAGTGTAATGGAAATTGGATTGAGCCATAAGTATGGAAGCTCACAATTATTTCTATTTGAAGAAGAGGAAAGGGAAGCTCAACTGATATTGGAGACCTAATTTATTTTTAAAATATCTTATATTGTTATTGAAGAGGTTAAGATATCCCTACATGTTATGGTTCGAAGTCCTAATCTTAGGACCATTAAGGTTAAGACATTATTAATAATCAATCCATTATAGCACTGGTATACGTCAGCTATATTTATAATTTCATCTATTTGTTGGTTGTTAAGAAAGTAGGAATTACTTGTTAAAGAAGACAAGCCTATTGAGGTAAGGATAACATATGAGACTATGAACTAGAGTGAAGGTAATTGCTCAAGGTTCATATTTGGAATACAAGGGATCCATAGACATAAGCCTTGATAATTCACCTAAGAGGTTATGATATGGTTTTTGATGTATAGTGGTTAAAAGGCTTAAGACCCATGCTTTGGGATTTATCTAATTTAACTATGAAACTCTAATTGAATTGATAAAAAATTAAACTTAAAGACATAAGAGAGTACACAAATTAGATATTGATTATGGGCCAGGATTTATGCATAAGCTTAAAAAAAAAGCCAAAGGATTACTATTGTTATAAGGGACATCTTAACAAGCTTGATTTAACATTAATAAGGAAAATAGAAAACATGAGTCACCACCTAGTTTTATGGTAACTAAAAACATTAACTGGTCTTCATAGATTCTCGGTTAGGGGTTGGTTATGTTAAAGTGAAGACAAAGATCATCATAAAACATCACATCTAAGGTAAGATACATGATTAGTACTTAAAAATGCATTTTTTTTTAAGGTTTTATATCATCATTTTGCACTTGAAGTATCAATAACTCTTTAACTAGAGCATGTTTTATAATAACATATCTAATAATATAAGATACCTTTAATTTATAGTAAATATTCATCTTAAATGCAGGCCTATCATATAAATCAAGGAATTGATTGATGAGTTTAACTACTGAAATTTAGAAGACAAAGAGAGGGCTAAGCTTAGAAAAGAGATGCTGGTTCAGTTCAAATTGGAACACCATTCGGTTATTGGATCTTAACTGGAGCTGTAGAACTTGAATTTAGGTATGCTATATATGGATAGAAATTTAAGACATAAGCCTAAAACTTTCATAAGGAGTCCAATATTCAAAAAGGCCGTTTTCAAGTTCAAATTATAGCAACAACGGAGAAGTCTGAATCTATCATGCAATCTAAACACTATTCAGTGTTTAGTTCATATCTCGAGTTCTAGAAATCCAAATGCACTGATTTTTTTTTTGTTGGAAAACTGAGACAATTTCCTAGAACTTTCATGACAAAAATATGTTCAAATTTAAATGTTAGCAATGCCATTTTGTTCATATAAAAAGATAAAGATTGTCACCAAGTCAAAATGTGGTCACCCACTCAACAATTAGTCATCAAATCAATAGTTCCAAATTTTGACCTATAAAAGGAGGCATTTGCCATGCATCTAGGCATCTTGGTTGTTCAGATCAAGATCTTGTTCTTGCTCTCTTTCTTTGTATTTTGTTATGTTCAAGTTTTATTCCATGTTATATTTTCCTTAATCTCTTGTTTATGCTTTCATTTCCTTTACTATACTTATATAATTATGCTCGTATCTTGTTTATTTATGTTTCTCTTCTTCATTATGTTTAGCTAAGTTCATTATGTCAATGTGAAAAGGTTTCATTAATGGGTGTTAGTATAAGTATAATATAAACTCAATATGGACTTCAATGCTTAGATCTTAAACAACTTGCTATTAACATGTCTTATCATTTTTATCTTATTAATTCTTAATACCTTGCTTGTTAAATGGTTAATCTAGATTTGTGCTGTATAACACTTGGTACAACAAATACTTGACACTTTCATAGCCAACCGTATGGTATAACCTACACCTATGCTATAAAAGGAACTTGATTTGTTGTTAACATAAGTTAGCATCATGAATTCCTTACAATATTTAAAAGTTTGATGTTATTTAAATAAGATATTTAATATGATCATGTTAATAATTTATAATGAGCTATCAATGACAAATCATTCGATTGGAACCTCATTTGTGTGTGATTTCCAGTTGAGTAATAAAAAAGAGTTTATAGTATATTTATTTGAAATACCATTAGTGGATCCATTAACCTTGACAACGGTTTTTATCATTGTTTAATCTTTATATTAATCTTACATCTCCTCCTCCTCCTCCTCCTCCTCATCATCATCATCATTTATAATTTATATAGTTAACCTCCCTATAGTTCCACCTTGGTCTTGTCAGGTTATTTATTACTTTGATATTCCTGCACTTGGGATAAGACATAAACTCTTTGATGATATCAATACACTAATGCTTGTTTTTAATGATAAGGGTACCTATTGTACTATTGCTAAAGTTTTCGTATATGCATTTTTGTTATTAAAGAGAAAAAAAATACTAAAACCTAAGACACTGATTTAAGACCTGGGCTTGACAATAAAGCCTAATCCTTACTTTTAAAATATGTATGTTGGATCTAAGAGGATGGTGAATGACAAATTTGGGCTTTGACCTATTTTCCTTGAATATGTCTAAAATGAGCTCGAATGTCACCAATCATACTCAATAGGATTTTATAGGGTTATATAGACTTAGTCTAGGTCTACTCGCAATGATAAGGTAATAGGTTTTTCATGGATTAAGATAACTATAACACTTAAAAGGCGGGGTGAATTGGGTATATTACTAATATTGACAAAAAAACAAATAACTTCAAATAAATTTAAAGTTCATAAAGTAAAGAGATAAAAGAAAAGAATTTGCAAACTTGTTTTTAACGTGGTTTGACAGGCCTACACCCACACTTTAAGTGCCGATTTATACTCGAGTATTGTATTCCTTTACTAGATCAAGTTCAAGCGTACAATAGTCACTTGATGAAATTACCTCACCAATACTAAGATTTTTACACCACTTGAAGATATTTTATTTTCAAGATTTTTCCTTGATGAAATTACCTCACAAATACCTAGAGTTTTTACCTAATTCTTAAAGATTTAAAATACTAATTTTGTTATCACAATTAACTCTCTAAATAAAGTGGATAATAAAATTGCAAGTCCTAATATCTCTATATCTCACAAGATAACACTTATAGGATTTGAAGGTATTTATGTGTAGTGAAAATGATATGAAATTCTATTGTGCTAGATTATGAAGGTTTAATAGCATAAATTAGTTTATAATCAATGATTGATGATTTTGTGATGTTTTTACTTTTATAATAGCTTGTATATCATATATGTCTGATATCCCTTTTTAGTATATATATATATATATATATATATATATATATATATATATATATATATATATATATATATGATTCAAATGATCGATCGATTCATTTGGTTATACCAAACGATTGGCTAGTTAATGTAAAATTCTAGTTTTGACATATTAATCCATGTAAATTCTTAGAACCATTTATCTTAGATTCTATCATATGATTTATCAATCCTTTAAATGTATGCATAGTGTAATATGTGATTTTATTTTAATTGTGCTATCATGTAAATTTACATTGAGAACTTAAAATCAATACTTAATCTAAGTCTTCACTTTGCTTCTTTCTTGGATTGCTTGATTGATTTTTTTTACGAAATATGTCATGCTTATTAATATATTCTTTGAATAAACTTGTTTAAAATTCATTCTTAACAAGGCATATTATTAGTTAATTTTCCATTTTATTATTATCATAAAAATATATAAAAACATGAATATTTGACCTAAAGGTCAACAATTTCCCTCCTTTTGATAATGATAATAAATATATAACTTAGATATGAAAAAACATCTCCCTTTATTTTTTGTAATGCAATATATAAGAGATTTTAACAATCTAAGTAATGTCACAATAATTTCATGTTCAATAATAACTTATGCATTTAGAAAAACATATCCCCCCCCTAAATATAATAATTTATGCATTTAAAAAAAAATATATCCCCCCTAAATGTATGCATATGTTGTTGATCACATTTCTTCCCTTTTTGCAATGGAATTCATATCACATCTTTTCATTTGTTCTGTCCCTCTTTGTCATCAACAAAAACACATAATAGAGATGAATTTAACAAATATATTATGCAAATTATACATAATAAACTCATTGCATAATATCTAAAATAAATTATCCATAATAATTAAAACATAAATAACATAGAAACATGGAACACAATGTATATGCTAGTACAAGATCTAAGGTGATGGATAATGATTGAGAAGATTAGCCATCATGCTCTTAATCTCTGTCAAATCATTGGCCATATCCTCTTGCTCACAAATACGATTGTGTCAATAAACTCATACGCTACAAGGTTTTGAAAAACTTAGAGAGTTTTTATCTAAAAACCTTAAATCTCCACAATACTCATCCAAACTAAGAGGTTATCTCATTTGCTCTTGCCTTTGAAATGAATTTTCAAAGTTGGCCATTGGTTTGTGATTAGTCTCCTCATGATCCCTCAAGTTCCTCACTTTTATCAATTGACGTAACAACTCTTTAATATGTCATTGTATTTCTTATATCATATGTTCCTTAATGTCTTTTTTTTAAAGGGGAACCTCATCATTCTTTTTTTACACTAGTACATCCTGTTTTATAACTTGAAAAAAAAAAAAACTAAAAGAACTAAAAAAATAAGTTGGAAAAAATATAAAAGAACTTTCAAAAATAAATAAAAAACTTAAAATTCCTAAATAGCATTTGACAAAACCAAAGAAAAGAAAAGAAAAGAAATCTTGATTATCCTAGAAAACATAGGATATAATATACTAAGAAAATTCAAAATTTCAAAAATTGTTAAATAATTAAGATGAAAAGAAAAATGAAAAACTTAAAAAACAATTGGTTTTGCTTAAAAACAACGGCTGATGGTTGTAATTTATCTTTATATATAACATCATGCTTTATCTTTCACATACTTTATTTTCTTTCTTTACCACTTTTCTTACCTACTAGTATTTTCTTTTAAGTTTTGCTCTATTGAAAAACCTTTATAGTTTATTAGGTTTTTTTTTTAATCTAGAAACCTTAACTAGTCTCTAAGTAATCTATGTTGATCTAATGGTTTTTTTTTTAAAGAATAAGTGATCTATTTGATGTTGGAAGCATAACCTTTTAAGTGATATTTTTAGATTCATATTTTTTTTTATTTCTTTTCTTGATTATATATTTATGAAATTTGTATTTATTTAATTGTAAAATTATTGACCTCTTCTCATATTGATTAAGTCCTAAAAAAAAGACAATTTGATTGATAACATATACATGTTTTTATTTATGGAAAGGGTTGTGCATGAGAATCATTCATGCATTGTATGGTTAACTTAAACATTTAGCTGGTTTATTTATGGATAGTATTTTGGGTTCTTTTGTGCTTACTTTAGCAAAAAGAACTTTGAATTTCGAAGTTAGATATTAAATTTGATGTTAATAATCTTAACTCCATATATTATTACTATAATCCCAAACTTATAGTTCTATACTTGTAATGATGTTTTTAAATTTTATAGTATTTTAATATATAGAAATAAAATTCAAACTTATAAATAATTAAATAACTTGAATATTTTGAACGTGAAAAATAACTTAACAATTCATGGTCAAAGGACGTACATTTATCGAATGATTCTTTCTTTGATTAAAAAACACACGGAAACTCATTATTTGCCTAAAATCATGCAAGCTTATTCTTTTTGTTTGTTATTATTTGTTTGAGGTGACATTTCATTCATGTAAAATCTGAATTTTGTCATGTTTGATCTGCAATCAAGTTTGCCTTGTTTTTCTAATATAGATTTTGTATTTTTCTTGGTCAATTTTGATGTGTAATAGATAGCCTAGAGGTGTAGCCTTGCATTGTCGTGTGCAGAAGAATGAAGATGGTCTGCAAGTTAACAGGAGAAGACTTTGAACATGACAAAACTAAAATTGTCATTGAGCGGCAATTGGGATTTTACGAACTTGTGAGTCCCCCTCAGGCAAAGTCAACCTCGATTTCTTCAATGTCTCATGTTTACATTGATATTATCTCTAAAGAATATAGTTATGGTTATTTTTTTAATTATTTTTATTTAAAAATATATTAAAATAATATTTATTTATTTTTAAAAAATAATTTTTGATATCAATGTATTAAAATAATATAAAACATAAAAAAATATTCATTTTTTAAAAAATACTTTTAAAAAGTAAAAACAAATAAAGTTTTATGATGATTGATCAAGAGTTAGAATTCTCTTTCTTTATTTAATGACAGTTTTTTTTTTAATACCATGTAAGAAATTAATATAGTTAAAAGGGTCTTTCTTTTTATTATTAAAAGAGTTGAAAATAAATTAATGCCAACTACATTCAATTATTAATTGGCAAATTAAGAATTACCTAATCTGCAGGTCAAGGGTTAGATAATTGCAAATTTTCAAAATGAGTTTCGTTATGCTTTTTCTTAGAACATTAACCAATGACTAAATGCTTCATTGCAGATTTTTTCTTTGCCAAGCCGCGTCTTGTCCATATTATACTCTATTATTATTATTATTATTATTATTATTATACATAATATATTTTTTAATTAAAGGTAAGTAAATATATATCAGATCAAAAAAATATACAAGGCTGGAAAACCAACAACTTTATATTCAAGATTTATATAAAAAAAAAAACATTCTGCTAGCATTATTGTTTCTGCTAGAAAAAAGACCATTGATTGCATTATTAATGATCGACCTTTTTTTATGTAGATGAAACCAAGATTTTATCATCTTCCAAAGAATATTATATTAAATATTAAAAAGCATGGAAATTCATATTAGATGCTGGTCTGTTCATACACACATATTATTATGGATAATCCTATTTACTTTTTGACAATTTATTTTGATTGCGATTTACATCTAATTTCTTAGCCAAGAGTGTGATTGGAAATGTGGATGGTGTGTTCTCATTGTGCGGCTGTTACCAATCACGAATCAATAATGTTCTTGTTAATAAGCATTGACTTTGAGAGTCCGGATTCAATTAAATAATTCACACAAGGTCGGCTTAAGTTAGTTTCGATCAATAAATTCCAGTATATGTACCTTTGCTATGCTATACGTGGAATTATAATTTAATTTTGAATGAAAGAAAGGGACATCGTTATTATGGATACGTTTATTTATTTATTTATTTATATCATGAAACTTATCAACCGATAAATGCAAAGATAATGCATGTATTTAATATAATAAATTAAAAATATATTAATAATAAATCAAAAATAAAATTATGATCGCTAATAAAATAATATACTAAAAAAGAGAGTTTCTTAAATAGTGTAGTACATGACTCATGTGTGTGCTATAGATTGGAGCAGTCAAATCATGATTTTCCAATTGAATTTAAAATACTTGGCTTGGACTATAAAAATAATGGGGTCTTATTATTTTTTATAGACAATAAAAATACTAAAAATACTCGAATACTTTTTGAAAGAACAAAAAAAAAAGGTCTAAAATCCAGGGATAGTCTTGGTATTTTCTTTTTTAATGCACGATTTAGATTACTTAAATGTACATTTAAAGTAAAAAAATAAAATAACATTATTCATGTTATTTCTCGAACTGTTAATGCTACTGACATTAGAAACAAAATGACTACTCTATGTCTATTGTTAACTATACAACCAGCACTAACATCAAATGAAACGATAACTCAATTAATCAGGTTTTTAAATTTGTATTTTAATGATTATGAGTTTGAATTTTTTTAAAATTATTAGAGATTTATATGGTTATTAATTTTAAAACTAGAAAATTAATTAAAATACAAATAAACTAGTCTGGATATCCATATTAATAATAATAAAAAAATATACAGCACACCCAGTTCATCTTTTAGTCGTTTTTTTGAAACTTCTTCTTAAACAAACCAGGGCTTGTTTTGCTTGCACGATCACACTACCTTTGATAGCACGTGTGCTTTTTCATGCCCCCGACACCTAGGCTGGTTATATTTTCTTGCAGAACTTTCATGGCATCACCACCTACTGATCAAACAACGCACTGCTTCACTCCCTTGCGATGCACTACTATATTTTTCATCAATATTACAAATAAATCTCAATAAATTACCTTAAAACATAAATATGTGTCATATGTTCTTCTACAACTCCTGAGAATGAGGAGATTGTCACTAACAACTAACAAGATATGATCTTATACTATCAAGGATAATTTACTATTTTTTTTAATCTAAAATTCAAGTATGAGATAAAGAGGGTACCTCTTTAGATTATCCAATACAAGGCTGAAAGGCATAAAGTTCACATTAATTAATGGTAGATAGGAGTGTTTCATCAAGTCGATAGAGTAATTTTTTTTGGGATAATAATTCTATAATTCAAATCAATTACAAGTGCACCAAGTAAATTAATATTTTAATTAATACATTTAAAATTTTAATCAATGATATATATAATTTTAAAATTAGAGATGCAATAAGTGCAAATTAATGGTGTTATTGGATCAACAAGCTGGCACTGTAATTGGTTTAGTAGAATAATCAATATCAATTGGCTGTGTAATTAATCAATTGGTAAGTAATTGAGAATTAGTGATAAAATTAATCAAATAAATATAATTAACAAATAAATGGTACACTAGTTAACTATAACTTCTAAATACTCATCTAAGATTCAAATAAAGTTGTAGTTTGGCATTATTGATCCTAAAAGGCTTAAATGATCATCAAATGAGTTTGATTCTCAAATTATTATTCCTGGTTCAAATATTAAAGAAAGTTGTAAGAAAATATATATATTTTAAATTCTAACCGGTAAAGCACATAGTTTAGATGTAAAAAAAATTTTATCTAAACCTTAAGGGGTAGCTCAACTGGTCAGGTTTTGGATTTGCTTCTTAATAGTCACGAGTTCGAGTCTCCTCAGGGCCACTAGAGACTTATATAATTGTTAACTTCAAAGCTCATAAAATTAATTAAGGTATACACAAGTTGACTCGAACATTCACATCAATACCTATAAATGTTAATATTAGTCGTCAAAGTGCACCTGCACCTCCAACATTAATAATTAATCCATAAGTGATGTCTCTGGATTATCCTTATCAAGATTAATATTGACTTCCATGATTAATCGAATGAAGGGAAAGCCAGACATGTTAGGTGGATAGAAAAACACTTTATATCCGTTTAGTTTTCTACAACTATCTTTATATTATATTAATCTTAATAATATAATTAAATTTAACTAAGTCTCTCTTTAGCTATTAAGTAAAAATTACTGCTGAGTTTATAACCAAACAAATAACATATATACCACATTGAGTGTTGACTAACTTTATTTTACTATTTATAAAATATTTTACTGAATAATAATTGTGTGAGGTGCCTAAATAAAGAAAAAAAAGTATCATAACACAATTTAAAGAGAGAGACTATAAAAGAAAAAGTGTTGAATAAAAATTTCTTGTAACTTGTATTTTGTTTATTGTTTTTTATCTAAACCAATTAAAAGCTCATATATATGAGCTTTTTATATATATATATATATACACTTTAAATGATTTGAAAATAAGCATCAATGATTCTAATGAAAATGGATGAAGGATGGGTCTGGTTGTGTTATCTTTCTTTTAGTATTTAGGTTGAATTATAGTGATTTTAAGGTAAATAAGATGGAGGATAGACTAGAATGATACTTTGATAAATCAATCTAGGCACCACAAAGATCAATCTAGGATTTTAACACCACACTCTTTGTGATTGAAGAGTGATAATTAAGTCAGGTAGGGTTCTTCACAAAATCAAATTGGAAGAACAACTCTTAATTCTCTGATTTAAGTTTCAAATATTGGTCAAAAGTATTTATTATATATTCTAATACTATATTTATAATTGGAACATCTCTTCAAAGTTAGGAAAATTCAACATGACAGAAGTCAAGTCTAAAAACTAGGTTTTTAATAAAATAACTAGACAAATTTAACTAACATACATTTTTTTTTACCTTTTTGAAACATAAGCATACCAAATTTAAAATAGCTATAACTTTTTACACAAAATTCTAATGCAATCATGGTTAGACAATTTAGAAAGATCATGTTTTGAACTTGAATTTCACCTAAATAAGTCTTGTTATCACATGCGATGGATGACTTTAAATTCGGGTTCAAATTCATCTACTGTTTTGACCGTAAACAACATTAATTCCTTCACTTATTTGCATTATCAATCCAAATTCAAGTAGCCCAGCATCAATAGAACCATTAAAGGCTTTTCCCACTCCAAGTTTCAATTGTAGGCAAATAAACACCCTTGAACCAATTTCAAACTAATTGCTAATTTTTAACTTCGACATAGCTTCAATTATTCCAATTTGGTTCGTCAAGGCCCGTTGTAGTTGTTTCGCTCTCACTCTTGTCATTGAACCATCTGAATCTTTTTGCATATTAAATTTAGCTTTACGAAATGAATTATAATTCCCATAATACAAATCATATACATATACACACACATATGAAAAGAAATTTTTAGGTGAAGTGTGAAACAAGAATAAGTTGCTCGTTGTTTTGCTTGATTGTGCCATTAGTGGAAAAGGTTGGCTCTGTGATTGCTGAGAAAGTTGACATCATACTTACCATTGGTGATAGCTATTGGAGAAAAAATCAGACTAACAATTAATGTACCCACACTTGCCATATAACACCAGTGAATGGTTGCTTGTCACCGTACTGATAAGTCACGTGTCTATAATTTGTGCTAGAGCTTGGACCGACATCGTGCTGACAAGTTTAGTAATATGGTAGGTGTTTTTCCCCCTCCTTTTCCCTTTCCTCTTAACATGTTATATATCCAGTTAATTTAATTTTTGGAGACTCAATTGAAGAATCATTAAAGAATTAAGAATTGAAGCGGAGGAATGCAAGGAAAAATTATTGACACATTAATATATAAATCATACTTTATTATTCTTGAGCTATCCATCCCAACTCTAGTTATAACTTTTTTTGTTATTGTTAAATTTATTTCGTAAAAATCTTCGTAAAAATATTTTTAATGATACCATATATATATATAATCATCGAACTTCGATATATCTTCAAAGTCATGAAATAATCTCCTCCCTTTTCCTCATTTTGTTTCTCGGTTCTATATAGGCCTAGGCACAAACCTGTGGACAGCCATGCTAGCCGTGACTTGTTGGCCCATCAGTGATAAAAAAAAAAAGAGTATTCGCTCCTTCTTGTTTCTTGACGCCTTTCCTCTCGTATAATTTGTTTTCAATATAAGATTTATTCTGTCACCGCCAAGGCACGTAATTCTCCTTCTTTTACTGTGTTTCTTTTACACTTTAGCCATGAAAAAACACCTTTTACTGGTGTATGTGTGTATAATACAAGTGGAGGCTTGGGAAAAGGAGAGAATGATTTCTTTTTAGCGAAATAAATAAATAAAGTTGACGCGGAACAATAAGTAAAAGAATTAAAGCAAGAAAAAGAAAGAAGCTTTAAAGAAGAAAGAAGCTAAAGAAGAGGAGGAGAGGGGTTGGAGATGTGCAAATCTGTATTTTTTCATTCATTCAAAAGTCCCTTAACACTTAGAAAAGTAGGGTATTTATACTAAAACCCTAACTTGAATAAGCAATTGGGCTTATGGCCCATTAAATAAAATATCCAACATTAATTAAATCAAGCCCAACAAATAAAGCTAAATTAATAAAACTCAACTGAAAGTCCATATAAATTAAACCCAAAACACAAGTTAAAGCCCAATTTCTCAATGGTTTGGACTATCCTCCATCGTCTATGATCATACGCGTGCATAAATAATATTTCCGGTTCGGTGTCCCCATCAATTCTCCCGGGGTTGGAAGAACTCGACCCCGTCGAGTATAGGTCAAGACAGCTCCGATAATGCTCTCAATGACAAGGATCAAGCTGTTGTGATGCTCCTCTGATAATCCAAGTATAGTCTGAATCTAGTCGTCGAATTCATATACTGGGATTTGCTGAAGTTCACCATCCCTGGTAAAAACAACTTGTGCATTCAAAGTAGCATTAATATGTTCCTTTTGTGCCAAAGATATGGATAATGAGGTAGGGGTATCAAAAGGAGAATCAGGGATGGGTTGTATTTTATAAATATTGAGGTCTTTCATGTTCAAAGTAGAGCTAATATCAAAGTTTAATGGCAATTTAATGACATAAGTATTTGATTCAATCATTTGCAACACTTTGAATGGTCTAGCACTACTTACTTGCAATTTATGCTCGGTTTCCAAAGGACACCGTTCAGGTCTAATCTGTATCATGAAATAATCTCCAACATTAAGTACATTATGATATTTAAGTAAATCAGCTCGAAATTTGTATTTTTCATTACTTGCTTGAATTTGTTTCATGATCTCAATATGCAAATTATGAACCCTACATGGTAATGACTCAGCTGACTTAGACATCCTATCATGAGGAGATATGGGAAGGTGTTCTATAGGCTTCTTAGGTTTGTAACTATGAACACTAAATGATTGAGGGTGTGGAATGAGACAAACATTATTTGAAACCTCTGTAGATATGGTATGGACACAATCAAGTAAACTAGGATTATCTTCATCTTCCTCATCACGTGCATGAGGTAAGGGGTCAAAAAACTCAACATGTTGCTCTAAACTTATGATGTGCTGGACACCAAGCATATGGGGTGAGGAATCAGATAATTCAGGAGAAGTAATATCATGAGACTCTTCTAAGACCATACTTATCTCTATAGGCGATTCCACTGAAGAGTTTCCTAAAACTTCTTCTACCATTAAAGCAGACATATTAGACTCTTTCTTAACCTCATTCTCAAGCTCATTGGGACTCATTGTGTTGGGTCCCTTTTCTTGCACATCCTCATCATCTAGGTCACTAAAATCCTCAAGATTAGGTTCATACACTTCAACACTACAATATTCCTCTTTACCTATATCCTTATGTTTTTGGACGACTAAGGGTTTCGAGGTGCAATCTAAAGAGATATGACCAAAACCTAAACAATTAATACACTTAACCTTTGAACTCACCTTGGACACTTCATTGACAACTTGTTTGCCTCTATCTTTCTTACAAAGTTGGGCGCTACTAGGATTAGGTCTGTGGGGTGGAGCACCTAACAAAGAATCACTACTTCTGAATTAGGACCTAGTAGGGATACTATAAGAGTCTTGATGATTATTCCACTGATTCTTTGTGACCAACTTGTAGTCTTTAACTAAGGTATAAGCTTGGTTAAGGGTAGACACACCTTGAAATACAACTTCTCTTTTAAGATCATCATTTAAGCCTTTACAAAATCTACGCAAAATCATGGCTTCATTCTCTCTTATGGCACATCTAATCATGTAATCGTTAAACTGCGTTATATACTCATTGATAGACTTGTTCCCTTGTCTTAGATTGTTCCATTGGTCTAAGAGTTTACTCCTATAAGACTGGGGTAGGTACTTTTCTTGAAGTTTTTGTTTCATTTTGATCCAATCAGTTATAGGAGGTTTACCTCTCATCTCTAAACAATCCTCAACATCTCTCCAATAAATTTTAGCTTTATCAATGAGTTTCATCTTAGCAAATCTAACTCTCTTATTATTAGACAAATTATGCCACTCAAAGAATTGATCCATATCACGAATCCACATATCAAATATCCAAGGGTCATGACGACCGTCAAAAGTGGAGGCTTCTATTTTGTTAGGACTCAAGACTCGCTCATCAAAGTCATCGTGTTTAGAGTAACCTAAATGATGGTCATATTGGTGTCGCTCAGAGTGATCTTGTCCATAATGATTATTCTTGTGATATTTATTGGTCCTTGAGTGCCTTATTCGAAAACTCTCTTGGGGCTCAATTCTTCTAAACATGTTGATCACCTAAGTTTGCAGTTCCTTTCAAATGATCATCAGGGTATCACTAAAGGTTGAGTCTACAGTAAGTGTAAACTTGAGCTTAAACACTAGATGATCGTGACACAAATGCATGCAATACTAACTTATAAATAGAATTGAGATCACAAATGGTTCTTGCATGTAAAATCACAATACAAAAATAAAGCTATTTTTTTTTTTAAATGTGGAGATTAATCAAGAACAAATTACACTAATAAAATTGTAAGCATGTAATACCAGATTTTTTTTTGTGTGTAAATGATTAATCAAACACGATGTCACAAGCGAGAACTTATAATTATCAAATAGAACAAGATATTAGCTATCACTAATGAAAGAGGTTGATGAACATAATTAACAATAAAAATGCTAGGTGAGATTTTTTTTTTTTTTTGGCACAAAAAGAAATATTAATGATAATTTTGAATACTAAGTGCAATACCAAAGAAGTGAAAATCAACAAACCAAAAGTAGAGTTATTTACCGACCAAGATTTAGCTATGGAATTGATTACGGATAGACCTCAGATTATGTAGCAGCTGATGTGGCAATAGACGATGACATGGAGATGCTGCTGATGTGGTGGCCAGTGGCATGGCTGACTAATGCTGCTGATGTGGCAAAATTCGATGACGTGGCTGCTGGCTTGGGAGTGATGATGTGTCAGGTGATGTGTCGATGACGTGGCTCCAGAGGGCTGGCGTGGCACGGTTAATTAATTTCGCCTCCAATGTCTTCTGTGCTTCAATCCTCTTCGCTGAGTTTCCTTCTTGCTGTTGGTGGCTGCGGCTGGTGCTGCTGAAAACAACTCTGCTGTGGCGGCACTGCGGGACTGTGGAGACAACAACTCTGCTGTGGCTCTGTGGGCTTCTTGTGGCGCGGAGTGGTGGTGGTGGCTAGATTTCCGATCTGCCGATGGCGGGGAGAGGAAGAAACTGGTAGGTGCGCCGCCGCCGACGAAGATCTACTGCTGCTGGTGTGAGCGACCTGTTGTGGTTGCGGGTAGTTGATGGCGTGTACCTATGGATTCATGTGTTGGTATTGGCTGTGATCGGCGTTTCCATATTGCTGCATTTTGAGGATGAACAGTGAACAAAGAACAATGCACAGTTTTCTTTTCTTTTGATAATCCGAACAGTAGATGTTTTTTTTGAACAGTGAACAGTGGGTTTCTGAACAGGGAGCCTCTTCCGGCGGTAGAGGATGAACAGTAACTTTGAACAGTAGATGTTTAAATACCGATGAACAGTATCGGCGTCCACAATTTTTTTTTTTTTTCATATTAATCTAGGATTAAACATAACATATAGATCGTTTAATTGTAAGAACAATTAAAACCCGTGCTCTGATATCAAATTTGACGCGGAACAATAAGTAAAAGAATTAAAGCAAGAAAAAGAAAGAAGCTTTAAAGAAGAAAGAAGCTTTAAAGAAGAGGAGGAGAGGGGTTGGAGATGTGCAAATCTGTATTTTTTCATTCATTCAAAAGTCCCTTAACACTTAGAAAAGTAGGGTATTTATACTAAAACCCTAACTTGAATAAGCAATTGGGCTTATGGCCCATTAAATAAAATATCCAACATTAATTAAATCAAGCCCAACAAATAAAGCTAAATTAATAAAACTCAACTGAAAGTCCATATAAATTAAACCCAAAAAACAAGTTAAAGCCCAATTTCTCAATGGTTTGGACTATCCTCCATCGTCTATGATCATACGCGTGCATAAATAATATTTCCGGTTCGGTGTCCCCATCAAAAGTCCCAAATAGTATATTGAAAAAAACAAAAAAAAAAATTGGGAAGTGATTTTTTGGTTTAAGTTTGTATTTATTTATTTATTTTATTATTTTTAAGTGCTTTTAAGAGACAAGAAGAGGAAAGGATGGCAGTATATTTTGGTTTCGCCTTTGATAAAAGCGTTTGGTTGAAAAAATATAATAAAAACCCATTTTCTATCTATATGTTCATAATAAATTGAGTCAGATTTTTATTTTCGTCCTAGAAAAAAAATCCCGGGAAATCAGGTTATGTATTAAAGAAAAACTTGAACCCTTAACTCTGAGAAGTACAGCTTAATTGGTCAAGTTATGAATTTATTCCACATAGATCATCAGTTCAATTCCCACAAACCTTAAAGCCACTGGAGTCTTCTATGGTCGTTAACTTCAGGACTCGTAAGATTAATCGAGATGCATGCAAGCTGGTCCGAACACCCATGTTAATCTATATAAAAAAAGAAAAACCTAAACCCTATGTCCAAATAACACAAAGTGCCTTACATTTTGAAGCTATTAATTATATGATTATAAGATAGGCTGATCATAAGCATCAACGAAAAAACAACAAAATGAAAGAAAAATCAGTCTTTATTGTTGATTAATATAGCTATTTATGATTAAAGTATTTACCATCCAAATTACACAGAGCTTCGAAAGACGGAAAGGAATATGAGCCCTCTATCACGGATTCAAAAATCAATTTATAAGCTGCTTCTGTGTAATGTATGCCATCCCAATTCATATACAAGGAAGGATCATCACAAACACTTGCAAGTGGATTGCCGCATTCAACTGACGAATTGTAGTTATATGTTCCTCCCCAGCCACAGCATGCTCTGAGAACACCTCCAGTAAACCCTAGAATAATAATAAAAAAAAGGTAATTAGCAACATTCGAACATCTCTAGCACTACAAGATTATAAGTATGCTTATACGTAGTAACATGGAGAAGAATATGAACATACCGAATTGATTTGGTGAGTGATAAAGAGGCATTACAGCATTGTAATAATCTGCATAAATGATCTTGGCATGTGGATGAAGCTTTTGGATTTGCTTTAGCTCTGCCAAAAGTTGTTCATTATGGTCCTCGGAGAATTTGTTCAGCCACTCAAGACAACCAGTAGAATGATCATATTCTTTTTTATTTAAACTCTCAAATAATGTTAGATAGGATGGCAAGCAACCAATTGGGAGATTCCCGGGAACCAATATTGTTATGGCTCCTAGTTCAATTAATTCCTGCGTTGAATTAGTTAATAATAAGAATTTCAAGGGAAAAAGAATATATATGGTTTATTTCTCAAATTTACGAACATAAATGGGGATAATAGAAAAAAATGAAATTATTTTGTAAACTCGGCTTGAAAAGTAAAGATATTAAATATGACTTTAGCTATATAATTCACTTAATTTTGCATGAAATTTTTACCTTGATGGCTTGACCTATGATGTTAACGACGTAAGGTACAAGATCTTGAATACTCTCAGTGCTAACTCCTCCAAAGAATGCATGGTTGTAATCATTTCCTCCGATCTCTCCCAAAAGAATGAGCGAGTTGCCAAGTAACTTCTTATGGTCTATAGATCATTAAAAAAAAAAAAATCAAATTTAAATCTTACAAGACTTTCAAAGAAGAACGCTTATTTTTAACATTCATGCACATCCATCCAAGAAATCCACCAATGAACATCCAAAATTATTTTCGATAGGTGTAAGGAGGTCTTACATTATGATTGGTAATTTGTTGCCTATTGGATCCATGTGGCTATAATATGACATTTGATCCACATGATTCTATGAAATAATTTCACATAATAACAATTGCTACATTGATGCATTCTAATTCTAAAAATAACTAAAAAACAATAAGAAGAAGATTTGTACCTTTTTCAAAAAATAACCCATGCTAGATCTAAAAACATGTTACCCTAGAATAAATTGATTCTTCAAAACAAAAATGTTAATTTGGATCTAACAATGATTTATTTGTATTTAAGTTTTTATTTATTAATATTTTTATTTGAATCTTGTTTTAACAAGTTAATAGGTTGCGCATTTGCTTTTCAAGAACTTTGTCCTTGTAAAAAAATATCTATTGATTCTACCCTCAAAACATGTGTTTCTTGTAAGGATTATGTCGTTTTGAAGAAATTTTATTGAGGTCATTAAATAACTAGTCAAATTATCATGTTATTTTAATTGTACTTAATAATAAAAACTAGATGAAAATTTCCAATTGTAACTCTATCTCTAATTTTACAAAACCCAATTTCTAATTCACTCATTTTATTAATCAACAAGAAAATCCACCAAAAGTTTGCAATTTTGATTTCAATTCTTGTTTTTTGTACTTTTTGCCACAAACAAAATGTTAAACAAATCAAAACTCATTTTCTTGGTTAAGTTTTTGTATCTAATTCTAATTCATTTATGGCTATTTCTTTTTTGAATGATTCTCATATCATATCAAGATATTCATACTCTTTTTACATAAATAAAAAAAGAATTTGTTTAAACAAAAAAAGGTGGAGAGGAATGAACCAAGTTATAAATTTAGAGAAAAAATGTACTAGTTAAATAATTTGACAAATAATGGCAATCACCCATTCTTTTTCACTATAAATGAAACTTTCAAATTAGAGTAATTTATTTAATGTTCAATGACGAGCTTCCCAGTAACATTAACATTAAATATTAAGAAAAACAAATATGAAAAAGCAGGATCTACCATTAAGTCCCATTTTTAGATCATCATCAATGATTTACACTCTTCTTTAAAAACTTTCCTATTGTTTTTTCAAGGTATTTAGTATTTCTCTCTCCCAATAATTCTCAAGAAAAAAGAAAAAGAAAAACGCATACGGGCAATAATTGAAGGAAGCTGCTAACTTACCCTCCCAATTAGTAATTTACTAATATATGTCCAGTTTTTTATTGAAGAAAAAAAACCCTGTAATTTTCTAGTTTGACCTGACAAGAGCAAGATGTGAGCACAAGAGGGTATTTTTTCAGGGAAACCTCAACCACCAGTAACTTGAAATCGAAGACTTACCAGAAGATAGAGCCGGCAATAATTGTTTGAACAAACCCAGTTGCACATCCAAAGAAGTATTGGTCAGTTTATTCATGATTCCTCTTTCTTGAAGAAAGGCAGTATCAAGCGCCGTGGCACCTGCCACAGCAAAATTGACACCGGCCTCTTTGAAGCTTTTCATGCTTCCTCCAAAATACGGTGGCACAAATGGAAGTCCCAGATATTCGGCTACATGCAAAAACACAAAAAAACCAGTTGTTTTGTTTGAAAATAAAAACACAGATCCATGCAATTAGGTGTGTCGGTGGCACGTACCAATAAAATCTATGACAAGACGACCATTTGAGCAGCGTCCGGTGGCGTGGTTAAAAAAGGTTTCGCCATAAGGAGGAAAGACAAATGGGGGAAGTTTACCAGGCTGTGGCATGTGAACTAAGTTTCCAGTATCGGCAAGTGAATCACCAAAGCTAAAGATTGCTGTGTAGCATCCGATTGTACATGAGATGGAGGATAAGATAATAATGTTGAGGAAAAATCCATTCCATAGGAGGTGAGAAGAACATGGAGCCATGGCAGGGCCTCAAAGAGATGATGTTCGAGTGTTTTTTTTTTTTTTTTTTTATGGTTTGGATACTATTGACACTCTTTTTTTAGTTTTTAACTCCTTAGAGAGAATCCATGACATCCCACTTCGATCGCTACTCTTGGTAAGTGATCAGAAATTCCAAACAACATTTTTTGGCAGGGAGCTATCCTGACTCCGATTTGGGTCCCCCTAACCCATTGACGTTATTTGATTACCGCCTCTAGAAAAAGTCGTGGGGTAGACTGATAGCAGATAGCAGCCCCTCGATTCCTTCCCTGCATTGTCACGTTATATCAAGCTCTAGTACTGTAATCGAACCGGCTTGTTTGTCCGGTTAACCTAAGTGGTTGTTTGGATCTGCTGCTGTATAAAATGTTTGGTTAATGCTAACAGTATTTTTTTTTCACGTGTACCCCACTTCAAAACTGAGGACAAACCTAAGTTTGTAAAAAGCAATTTATCATTACTTTTTGTTGCTGTGCTCTCCTTTCTCTCCTCTCTCTCTCACCAACACTGTATAAATTTAATTAACATTGCAAGACTTTCCCAGCACTGTTTTGCCATTGAGCAAAAATACGAGTTTTCAATAAAATAAAAGACTATTTGTCAAAAGTGACTGCAGTAACATGTTTTTATTTTACTTTTTTTTTTTTAATAATGATATTATTAAAATAACCTCTTTAGAAAACCATTTTGTGTTGAGGCTGTGTTGTAATTTTATTTTTACAAGAACATTAAAATACTTGAATACCTTTAGAATTGAATTTCTTATTTTACCCCTTAAACTTGTTTTTAACGCAAGTAAATGTAATATCACTGAATTATTTTTTTTTAATAGTTTAATGGGACACCGAAAAATTTTTATTAATGTACAAGGATTATTCAATTCGTTATGTAATCATAATTATAAATAACAATGTTTTGCCATTATATATATAGATATATATCCTTTTAGGTAATTTTACAATCAAACCTCATATAAAAAGCATATTAACAAAATATAAGAAACTGTTTTTTTCCAACCACAATTTCAACTGCAGTTTTAACCAAATATATTAAACTTTAAAATGAACCTCACAAAAAAAAACTTTTTATTAAATTGCTTTTTTTCAAATCATAACCACAAAAGCTAAAGATTGTTGTGTAGCATCCACAAAAGCAACCACAATACCAAACATGCTAATATCTAGTTTGTGTTGGATATTATGATATCCAAAATTTTAAAAATAACTATCTAGAAAGGTTAAATTATTTGGAGCATATATGATGTCAGTAACATTTTGCGATTTATTTTTTTATAAATTAAATGTTACATACTATTATATAATACATACATATATGAATTACAGTAGGATTATTTCAATATTGTAGTTCCTATAGTTACTACCGTGTACTCATACATATAAATAGAAAATGTTAGGTAAGAGATAAGTCAAGTCATTTTATTATTCTCAACTTGGTATCAAAGCCTTGTGATTTATTTATTTTTATAAATTACATGTTACATACTATTTTAGAATGTACACACACACACACACACACACACATACACATACACATGAATTATTGTAGGATTATTTCAATGTTGTAGTTCCTATAGTTACTGTCGTGTATTGCCTCATACATATAAATAGGAAAGGTTGGCTAAGAAATAAGTTAAGTCATTCTATTTTTCTTAACTTGGTATTAGAGCCCTAAATAACTTAAAACTCCCTTTCTCCCTCTCTTATGGACTCTTCTTCTCAACCGTCTGCTAACTTTCCTTCTGCTGCATCGTCGGTGCAAATCCCCTCCTCCGCTGCAACACTAATGCAGTCGGTTGGTGTTTCTTCCTCTACCTCTATTTTTTGTCGTGGCCATTGCCACCAAATGCTGGCCAAAATCTTGCCAACCTGCACACTGTTCCTCTATTGCAACTTATCTCTATTGTTATCATCCACTTTACTTCGGTGGACAACATTGTTTCCCTCTCCATACTCACCAAGTTATCTCCCTCAAATTGACAAAAAAAAATTACCTATATTGAAGAATGTAGATGAAGCCATATCTCCTAGGTCAAGGAATTTTTGGGTTTGTTGATGGCTCAATTTTATGCCCTCATCCACATGTATTTGTTATTGATGATACCTCTCTCTGGGTAAATCACTTCTTTTTTTTCATTGGAAACAACAAAACCAACTCATTCTAAGTGAGTTGCTTTCTTCGCTCTCCATGGATGTTCTCCATCTAGTTGTCGACTGCAAAACTTCACACTCTATTTGGGGCACGCTTGAGCAAGCTCTAGCTTCTCTATCTAATTCTTGTATTATGCAACTTGACAGCTCATGTCAAGATCTTCGATAAGGTGATGATTCGATCACTCGGTTCATTTAAAAAACCAAGGTCTTATTTGATGATTTGGTCACTACTGGCCAACCAGTTTCGTTAGAAGATTTTAATTTGTATGTAGTTTGTGGTCTTTGAGGTGAATTTAAGACTTAGTCATAAGCCTCGTTACTAAGGCATAACCTCTCTTGTATGTTGATCTCCATAGTCATCTTCTCACGCATGAATTTCTTCATAAGACCTCATTTCAATCCATGGGATCTGCCACCATCACTATTCCTTTACTGCCCACTCCACCTTCAGTTCTTGTTGCTCAATGTCAGTGCTCTAGAAATTTTAGCAGAAACAAAGGTGTATTTTATGGAAGGTAGTGTCCCAACTATGGCAGCACCAGAGGGAACATGTTTGTTGCTTTTAGGTTTGATTTTCATAGCTTCAATGGACCTTCCAGCAATGACGAGAGGCAGGGAAATTGGTAGCAAAACAGGAGCTATCCTATGCCCTTATAATGGGCTAATACACGTTGCTAATTATGCTAAGCTTCCTGTCGCACCCTAAAAAATCAGGGCGCAGCATCGGCTGGCAATTTTTCGTCTCGTTGTTGTTTGCTTGAATTTGGTTCGTTGGAGTCGCCACCTAGTAATTGATTTCGGGCTACTAGGAAACGTGGTGTACTGGTCTTGTCAGAGATTCGCGGGTAAGGGACTGGTTGTGGTTAGGGAAGGTATTAGCACCCCTAACGCACCCTACCTGAGGTAAGCTGCTTCGTGTCTTTGACGTGTTAAATAAGTTTTAATAATTGTCTTTTCATCGGAAATTAGAAATATCACTTACGTATAAGTTAATAATTCTTAACCGTGATCCAATCAAAAAATTAAATTCTTCTTCAATGTATCTGCAATTTATCATCAAAAATATATACAAATAAATAAAACAAAAATAAAAACACACACATTCACTTTCACTATTTTTATTTCTTTTCTTTTCTTTTCTTCTTCTTTTCTTTTCATTTACATCCACTATACAAATACAAATTCAAATTCAAATTCAAATTCAAAACTTAAAATAAATAAATAAAAATTACATTAATTAATTTAAAAATTACAAAATAATCCCTAGAAACTCCAGAAATTGCAGGGAAGGACTTCTGCCATCAGCTGGAACAGTGGCGGCGCGTCTCCCCACGCGCCACCGTCACTGGCGGCGCGTGGGTTCACGCGCCGCCGCAAGAAAAACACAGCAACAGGGGGGCTGGATCGACTTCTCCCCATCATCCTTTCGTCGCCGGCGGTGACCTGCAAAGCAAACCCCAAACACAGCAAGCAGTTGATTTTAGTTTTTTGTTTTAGATCTGCTTTTAATTTTTTTGTTTTCTCCGATCTGCTCCTTCTTCTCGATTTCGCCTCTGCTTCTCTACTTCGTTGATCTGTTCTGGTCCTTTGCTTGCCCACCCTTCTCTGTTTCAGGCACTCGGCGGTGTGACCGAAGGGCTGCTGGTGGAGGCTTCGATGTGGTTCGGCGAGCTGGGTTCTCCGATGAGTCGGCTGAGAGAGGAGGGTGGAAGCCCGTCTGGCTGATGGTGGTCTGTGGCCGCTGCTGGGTAGGCTGTGAGAGGTCGGGAAAGATGGAGATCGAAGGGGGAAGACCCTTGTTTCGGTCCGGTGTGTGGCTGAGCTGGGCGACGGTGAAGGAGATTGGCTGTGTCAGGGAGAAGATCAGGTCGGCTGTGAGGTTGTGGTTGATTCTCTGTTGGCTGTTGAGGGAGAAGGACGCCGGTACTGGAAGATGACAGCGGAGAGTGGGGAACAACCGGGAAGACAAAAAAAAATGCCTCAGCTGCAGGGGGTGGCGGCTCTTTGGCCGAAAGTGAGAGGGTCCGGCTGAAGGGGGTCACAGCCAGTTGAGGGAGGAAAAAAAATGTCAAGGGTGGGGCTTGTGTCCGGTGGTTTTCTCTCCTTCTGCAGGGAAAAATGGAGAGCTTAGGGATGGTTTCTCTGGTTTTCTCTGGTTCGGTGGGGGCTGATATGTGAGGGGGAAATGGTTTCTTTGTGGCTTGGGGCCGGCTGAGGAGAAGTAGTCGGCGGCGTGAACAAAAAAGGTTCCAGCGGGGAGGGGCTGCTGTTTGGAAAAATGGGGAGCCTTAGTCTTGGCCGGCGGCTGGAGAAAAGAAAAATAAAAAATCCAAAGGGTGGGGGGCTCCGGCGGCTGCCTTTGGTTAGAGATGGATTTTAGGGTTTTTTGTGGTTTAGGGTTTTTTGTTGAATTTTCTGGTGTTTCCAAAATTAGCCCCCCCTTGAATGTGTTGAGGAAACCAGTATTTATAGGCAAAATGTTGCTAGGTTTTTCAACTTGGTCCCTCAACTTCTTTCTTTTTTGTAAATTTTGATTTTTCTTATTTTTTTGTATTTTTTGAAAACGAGCAATATCAACGTCGACTCAAATGCGAAAAATCAACGATTTAAAAATTACGCGTGAAAAATCAAACGCGTTTGAAAATATTTTAACAATTTAAATTCCTTTTTAGACGACGTTGAAAATGCTAAAATGACGAAAATATATTAAAAAAACATATTTTTTGGATTTTCATTGTTTTTCTCTATTTTTGGATTTTTTGAAAATATATCAAAAACATGGGTCAAAAATTGGGTAGCAACACTTCCAGTCATACCACCCCTAATTGTCCTCAGCTTCAGAACCTTAGATATAGACATCATCCTAGTGTGAATCTGGCTCTAAGTAATGTTTCCTCAATAAGTATTGCTTAGACATCAGTGCTAATTAACACGTCACACCTGATCTTACTAATCTGACAGGGTCTGAACTATATCTTAGTAATGATCATTTGCATATTGGTGATGGTAAGAGACTTCCTATATCTAATATTAGTCATACTAAAATACCTACACCATATTGTACTTTTACTTTGTCTAATGTTTTTCATGTCCCACATACTACGAAACCTCTACTTTCTGTTCAAAAATTTTATGTTGATAACAATGTTTATTTTAAATTTTACCCATTTGTTTTTTATGTCAAGGATCTCAACACTAAGACAATCCTCATTTCCAGTTAGAATAAAGATGGTTTTTATGCTTTGACTAGGTCTTTTGTCATGTCAGTTCCTCAAGCTTATTGCATATCTGCCTCTGTTGATTTATGACATTGTCGACTAGGCCATCCTACTTCTTATATTTTCAAATTTCTAGTTTTGAAAAATAAGATTACTTGTAATAATAAACGTCTTAATTTTCAAGGTTAAACTTGTCCATTAGAAAAGTCGTTGCGCTTGTCCTTAAGACTTACGGGTCATAAAACTTATGCTCCATATGAATTATTTTTTAGTGATGTTTGGGGTCTTGCTCTTCTTTTTTCATATGATGATTTTCATTATATTATTATCTTTGTTGATGCATACACAAAATATATTTTATTGCCAAGTTTGATGTTTACTTTACTTTTCATCAATTTCAGACTCTTGTTGAGTGTCAATTTTCTTTAAAAATTAAATCAGTTCAAACTAATTGGGGCGGTGAATATAAAAAATTATCCATTTTCTTTCAGACCATTGGCATTCATCATCGTTTGATATGTCCTCAAACTCATGGACAAAATGGCACAATAGAATGTTGTCATATATATATTGTGAAAACCAAACTTACTCTTCTAGGATAGTGTAAAGCACCATTAAGATTTTAGAATTATGCTTTTGAAACTTTAGTTTATCTTATCAATCGCATGACTACTTTTGCCTTGAAAACAAATCTCCTTTTGATTGTTTGTTTCAACGATCTCTGAATTTTCATTTTTGCGTACTTTTGAATATGTTTGCTTTCTGTTTCTGTGCTATAATCATAATCATAAATTAGATTTTCATTCCTCTTCATATATGTTTTTCGGGTATATCTCTTTTCACCTTGGTTACCATTGTTTTGACATTGCATCCCAATGCATTAAATCTCTCATCATGTTTATTTTTATGAACATGTGTTTTCTTATGACAGATCTAAATAGATTCACAATTCTCTTGTCCAACCTTAAACCAATCCGTTATTGCCCTCCTGCTAAATCTGCTACATTCCCCATTGTTTCACACTACTGTTGACTACATAAACAACTCTTGTGTCTTTGCCTTCCATCACCCACCTTCTCCTTACCTGCAACAGCCCTGCATATTACCTCTCTCATCACCACATGCATGTTTATCTAACCATCTTGCTACAGGTACAAATATAAGTTCGACTCCTTTCGATTTGTAGCATAATAACTCTACTGCTGCTAGGTCACTCTACTGCCTCCCTCTGCTTCATCTTTGTTTGCCAGTGACACCTATATTATTGGTTCTGCCTCTATTGCAAGTCATATGCCTGCAATAGACTCTTCCTCTACTTCTTAGGTTGGACTGAATTTGGTGGTTGATTTTTATTCTTATCCATTACAGCAGGATACCACTTTGTCATCCTTCTTTCCTGCCTCGCTACCCATAGCCAGCAGACATCCCATGGTCCTTCATCTACGACAGCCGAAGACAACAAATCTGGGTGTTTTCGCTGCCACTATTACTCCTACATCTCGGGCAATATTCTTTCCTACCTCTGAACCCATTACTTTCTCTGATGCTGACAAGTATAAAGCTTGGCATTATGCTAAGTATGTTGAAATTCAAGCCTTGTGCTCTAGCCACACTTGGTCTTTCATTCCCTTTCATTCTTTGATGAATGTTGTTGGCAGTTGATAGGTGTAGAAGATTAAGCATCTTGTTGATAGAAGCATTGAGCATTATAAAGCTCACCTGGTTGCTAGAGGTTTTACTTAGCAAGAAGGCATTGAATTCTCTGAAACATTCAGCCCAGTTATTAAGCAGGCCACTTTCAAATTAGTCTTTTTGATTTTGGTTTCATGTAATTAGAAGATCCATTAACTTGATATTCATAATTCTTTTTCTCAATGGTGTTCTTACCGAAGAGGTTTACATGAAACAACCTTTGGGTTTTATTGACTCTACTCTTCTATCTCATGTATGCCAATTACATAAGTCCTTGTATTGTTTAAAATAGGCATCGGGGGCATGGTACACTTGTCTAAGTGATTTTCTGCTCTCTATCAGTTTTCACGTCTCCAAGGTTGACACCTCATTAATTATCTTGTCTGTTGGTACTAATATTTTTTTATCTTCTAGTTTATGTTGATGATATCTTGCTTAGGAGTAGCAACTCTACTATGCTTCACCACCTAATACAGTTACTAGGCTTAGAGTTCAAGCTTCATGACTTAGGTGCAATTCATTATTTTCTGAGTATTAAAGTCTAGTCCACCGGTTTGGGTTTGATGCTCCGACAACACAAGTATATTTTTGATATCCTTACTCGGGCTAGTATGACTTTTTACAAACTTGTTGATACTTCAGTCTCTACTTTGAAGGTTACCATACTACCAAATGCCCTGTTTTCTTATCCTACATGGTTTCGTCAAATCATGGGTGCTCTTCAATATCTCACTTCACGAGATTGAACATCTGTTTTTCTGCTAACAAGTCTGTCAGTTTATGCATGCTCCCATATATTTTCATTGGGCTGCCTTTAAACCTATCATGTGATATCTTAAAGGTACAACATCCTATAGCTTCCATACAACTCATAGTTCCTCTTTTGATCTATATGGTTTTACAAATGCAGATTGGGCAGGTAGTATTTGTCATAACCCAATTTTTGACCATTTTTATTTTAATTATTATTTTTTATTTACTGAAAAGGATAAAAGATGATAATAATGCTGAAAAAACAAGTAAAATGAAATAAATGAAGAATGAATTAAAATTTGGGTTAAGGGCAACATAATTGGAAGTTTTTGGGGTTTAATTAAACTTTAGAATTAATCTAATTAAGCTCGGAATTAATTTAATTAATCCAATTAAGGGTTTAATTGGAGAATTGATAAGTTTTGAGATTTAATTAAGCTTGAAATTAATTTAATTCATCCAATTAAGGATTTAATTGGAGAATTGATAAGTTTTGAGACTTAATTAAGCTTGGAATTAATTTAATTAATCCAATTAGGGGCTTAATTGGAGAATTGGTAAATGTTAGACTTAATTGGACTTTGGATTTAATTAAATTAATGAAATCAGGGACTTAATTGAAGAAATAGCAAAGTTTGGAGTTTAATTGGGGCACGATTGCAACAAATTAAAATCCAAGGACTAATGTGTAAATAGCGCTGAGATGCAGGGGTTCAATTGCAATTTACCTAAGGACTGGACTGCAAACTTTCAAAACATCAAGGACCAAAACGCAAAAATCCTCAACACTGTTCATCTTCTTCACCCAAAAAAATGACAACGGCTGCTTTTACTCCTGCATTAAAACAAAGGCACGATGGACCGATGGCATGCTAAGGGGGGATAAAAACCAAAGAAGAAGGAACGTTTAGGGACAGGAAAGGACACGAAAAAAACCCAGGAGAGGGGAAGAAAAAAAGATAGAACCGGGGAAAAAACTGGGGAGAAAACAGGGCAGAAACGAAAGGAGAGGGGAGCCACGAACGGCAGAAAAACAAACCAGGGAAACGGGGAAGAAAGGAAAAACTGAGAGAACAGAAAAGTGATCGTAAATGAATAAAAAAACAGAGTAATAACTCAGAGAAACCAGGGGGCTGAAGGAGAAAGAAGAGCAGACTTGCATTCCTCTGTTTTCTTCTCAAAGAAACAGAGGAGGCCGCGAGCAGGAGAGAAGAAAAAGAACGACGAGCAGGGGAACAAACCGAAACAGAAAATAAGAAGAAGATAGAACAAGGAAAGCTGAAACAGAGGAGAGGAAGTAGTGTTGGTGGAACAGCCCTTCCACACCGCCATCTTCGTTTGCAAAGTAGCAGATTCCAAGAACAGAAGACGAAGGAGAAAAGAGGGAGAGACCGGGAGAGAGAAGGCTGATAGACAAGAAACCAGGAGGGAGGAGACATCGTCCGGCCAAAGCTAACTCTTCGCCTTCACCCCGTAGCTGCACCACCCCAGCAGCTCTTCCACACCGTGAGCATCCATCAGTTCTCCATTGAAGCAACCGTGTCCCTCAGCCTTGCCAGGTAAGTGCTTCAGTTCTCCTTCTTTTGGTAAATTAATTACCCTGCTACTGTTGCATGCATGCGTGATTCACTCACTCATGCATGCAACAGTGGTAGCCGGGTCACTGGTTTGGACCAGTGACCCGAACCTTTTTTTTACCATGCAGCCCAAAAAAATAAAAATAGAAAATAAAAACAGAAAAATAAAATAGAAAAAAATAAAAAATGTGTATGCATGAATAAAAATAATGTAAATTTATTGGTTTATTCACTGACGCCAGAGTCAGGAATAAAAATACCGGTTTAAATTTATATTATTTTTATTCTTTGTATTTTTATTTTATTTAGCTAGAAAAATAAAAAATATGTGCATGCGTAAAAATAAATTTATTTTTATTTATTTATTCACTAGCGCTAGAGTAAGGAATAAAAAATATTGATCTAATTTAATTTTCGTAGCTACGAATTTTTACCAACGCTAGAGTTGGAATTATTCGAGCTCGAATATTCACTGGCGCCAGAGTCAGGAATATTATAAACAAATCATCATAGCATAAACTAATAAACATTTAGCAATTTAAGACAAAATCAACAATGCAGTCTGCCTTAGGCAGAACGTTTAAGGGGTGATAATATCTTCCCTTTTACGTAACCAATCCCGAGTCATAAAATCTCTGTTGACCAATTAGGGTTCCTAGTAACCATAATACTAGGTGGTGACTCCTCAAATAAAATTTTTTTCCTAAAAGAACTAGATGCCAGAAATCTGTTCTTTTTCCATAATAAATCTAGAGAATTACATTTTATTGGCCGCCGCGATGTCGGGTGCGACAATATTGATGATAAAAAATCTATGAGTGGTTACCTTGTTTTCTTTAGTTAGACGCTAATTTCATGGAAGTCATGCAAGCAATGCACAGTTGCTTGCTCCTTTACTAAAACTGAGTATAAAGCCTTAGCAGACGACACTACTAAGGTTATCTAGCTTCAATATTTATTAACAAATCTATAGTTCCATCTACCTCTGTTCCTACTGTCGCACGTGTGCGACGTCGCGGCGAAAACATCCCCCCTAAAAAATCTTATCTAATGTGGCAAATATGGGGAGACAAGAATTCTTATATTTTATTAGTGGAAAAATACAATGGGAGTCGCCACCTAGTATTTTGATCACTAGGAACCCTAACTGGTCTCAGAGATCAGGTACGGGGACTGATTGCGTAAAGAAAATGTTTTAGCACCCCCAATACTCCCTACCTAAGGTAAGCTGCATTGTTTAATTATTTGATAAAATCTAAGGTCTTGTTGTGTTTTCTAATTGTTGGTTCGTCTATGGTTTAAGAAAAAAAATCATTTTCAGTAAAGAGATCTTTATTTTATCGGGTATGACCTAACTGTTTTAATGTCAACAAAAGAATTTTAATGTCCAGAATACGTCTTACGTATAAGATCATAACCCTAAATATTAAAGGAAAACAAAATAAGTTTTTTTGGAATTTTTGAAATAATGACCTAGTTCTCGTGACTTTAATAAACTAGTTATTAAAGCCAAAATGCATGTTAATACAAATTTTTGAATCTTTGTTGTATGAAAATATAATATAATTTTTTTAAATTTTTTTTTGAAAGACTAGGCCGTATGCATGGAAACAAAATTTTTTTTTTTTAATGTTTTTTTGCTAAAAACCGGGTATTTTAATACCAAATTTATATATTTACAGTTATAAAAATACAAACCGATATTGATTAAAATACAATAAAATTTTTTACAGAAAATCACATATTTTTAAAATAATTTTTGAATTTTTTTTTTTAGCCAGGCCCAGCCCGATCAATATGGCGGGGCTGGACCCAGCAGGCCCCAGCCAGGGCCAGTGACCCGCCTGACTTTTAGACGCAAGCGTGCGTGAACAATTCACGCACGCCTGCTACAGCCAGGATGTAATTAAATGGCACCTGCACAGTGTTTGTGCAATTATAAACGGAAGGAGAAGGAATTAAAAAACTTACCTGGTTCACAGCCGCTGCTGGGAGAAATTCCTCCTGAGCTTGTCACTGGGATTCTGGGAAGAAGCTTTGATGCCACTCCCTGCGTCTGGCTTCCTTTCCGTTCTGTCTTCCTTTCGTGTCCGTCTCTTCTCCTCTCTCTGTGTCTGGTTCTCTCCCGCTCTCTGTTTCTCTTCTTAGTTCTTCTCCTGTTCTGCTCTGATGCCGAGTCTCATCTGCTGGTTTCTTATTTCTCTGACCTCCTCTGCATCCCTTTACTTGTTACTGATTCCTTGTTCTGCTGCCTCTGATTCTGGAGGATGGTGTTGTAGAAAGGTGATGCTGTTTTAATTCTCTGCTTGTTGGACGTTCCCACGCCGGGTTCTTCTTGCTCGGTCTGGTTCCTGGTTCTGGAGAAGGGAAAGTTGACGGTGCTGCCGTCAGCGGCGGAGGATTATTTGTTAGGAGGGGCAAAATTAATATAATAAAATATAATATTTATTTTAATTTATTATATATAAGTTGAAAAAAAAAATGTATAATTTAGTTTTATTCAAATAACTTACTAAAAATATATAATAATTTTTGTATAAAGTAAAAGGTTCTAAGCAATATCAAATTAAGCCAAAGCAACCAAGTTAATTTCATTTTCATAATATATTCATCACTTTAATGTTGTTGGTATTTATACCTATCAAATATAAACATACAAAGTATATAAGAAATATTAGTTAAAACGAAGCATTATTTATGTTCGATAAACTTTGAAATAAAGCAAAAAATAATAAAGAATGATTCTCAATAATCAACGCGGGTTTTTTGTAAACTGAAACATATTGGAGTTGCTCAACCATAACTTTAACATTACACATTAGAGTTGGTTCATTAGGCTGCAAGTTATCAATATTTTTTTTTTTCAAAAAAAAATCAAATTCTTCTGATTTTGTTCATGGTTCAACCTAAAATCAAAACATATATCGTGAGAAAAAATTGATAATTTTGATGGCTCTGCTAAAAACAAAACATTAAAAAAAATCCAAGTATAATCAAAATAAACCAATAAAATATATCTAATTAATTAGAAGAAAAAAAAAACACTGTAACAAAAATTCAAAAAAATAATTGGTAAAATTAACATATCTGAAAAAAAATAAAGCAAAAATGATAGAATTATATAAAAAAAACCTCATTAAATTATTAACAAACATCTCAAAACAAAACAAAAATAGATTTTAAATTTAAATTACCTTTTTTTATTTGATGAAAAATAAATTAATTGGTGACTCTGTTTCAATCTTTCCGTTAAAAATTTTTACTTGTGATTTATATTTATATTTTAATTTTTGACCGGTTGCAGGATTTATTGTGCAAAGTAATAATTTTATATTTACAGGATTTATATTAGGGCTGCGTAAAATAATTCAAAGAAAATTAAACTGAAAAATCACACTTAATTATTGTAAGAAAACTCACCTTTTTAGAATATATATATATATATATATATTGTAGAAGCAGTAGTCGGTAAGTGCAGGCTTATTGGTTTTAAAAAACTCTAAATAGCTACTCTTGAATTATTAGTTAATTAGAGGTTTTTAACAATAATAAGAGGTTCTTCTTGTGATTTAATATGGATTCTTACCTTTTCTTTTCATTTAATATATATATATATAGGGGCCCGGGTCCCTGCTTGCCCCCTTTCCTTCCGCCCCTGGCTGCCGTCCTCGTCTACTAGCTTCTTGTTTCCTCCTCTTTCTCTCTGCTTTTCTAACCGTCACCCTTATGTTTGCTTTTTTTGGTTCCTCTCCAGTTCTCCTCCTGTCTATCTCTCTTTATGTTCTTTTCAAAATATTTCTGTCTTTCTTCCTTCCCTCTCTTTTTCTCTGTCTTTCTCCTCCCCTTTTCTTCTTTTTTCCTCCCTCTCTGTCTTTCTCTTCTGTCCGTTCCACCTTGGTTTTTTTTTTGTGTGCAGTATATCCTCTGGCTTTTATAGCCATATGATGCAAGCGTTTTCTTTGCAGGGATGGAGTAACGGCCGGAGAGATATCAGCCGTGAAACATGGCGTCCCAGTATTCTTTCCTTACTCCTGTTTTTTATTTTTATTTTTTTTATTCTTTCCAAATATTTTTTTGTATTTTCTTATTTTTTTGTATGGGAATCCAAAAATAGATAACAACACCTAGCATTTAGTGTGATAATCTTGGTGCTACTTATCTATCTGCAAATCCTATCTTTGATGCCTATACTAAACATGTTGAAGTTGATTATCATTTTGTACAAGACTGGGTTGCGAAAAAAGAGATTTAGATTTGTTGTATCTCCTCTCAAGATCAACTTACAGATATCTTTACCAAGCCCATTTTCACTACTTCAATTATTGATTTTCAATTCAAGCTTTAGGTAGATCCTCCACTCTCAGCTTAAGGGGACATATTATAGAATGAACATATATATAGGAATTACTATAGGATTATTCCAATGTTGTAGTTCCTAAAATTACTATTGTGTACTGCTATGTACTGCCTCATTCATAAAAATAAGAAAGGTTAACTAAGAGATAAGTCAAGTCATTCTATTATTCTCCACTCATACTTATTATACAAAGTTATAAATTCTACCTGAATTATGAAAATATCAAATTGTTTCATTTAAATACAACTCATCATACTTGATGTGCCAAGAAAAATAAAACAGGGCCAAGAGGCCTAATCCAAATCACCTAGGCTCAGCCCTGGTGAGTTGGGCTGCCTCAAGGACACAACATAGGCATTTGAGCATGCTGTTAACACAACTATAGAAAAACTCAAACTCAAACTCATTTTTGCATTTTTATTTTTATTTTTATATGTATTTTTATATATATTTTCTCCTCCTTTTTCTTTCTTTATACAAATATTTTTTATACATAATCCTATAGACTATTTCAATTTCTTTTACACATAATCCCATAAATTCTACTTTTCTTCATGCAAACACTTTTATTGGACAACCTACACAACCAATTAGATATTATCATCTAAACCAATAAAACTTGCCTATTATTATTTCATAAGAATCTTTCCACATGGCGGGAAATAAATAGTTGTGTCACCTTATGCCCCTCTCATTAGAAAAGGTAAAGACAATTTATGCAATGGGTTTTCTTTATAAGATCTCAGGGACCAGAGCTAGAGAGTAGGATCTGAGACCCATACCCAAAATAAACACAATTCATCTTCTTCATTTTTCTAACTTGCTGAACTTGGTACAAAAAACTCAAATTGATTTAAACATCGGAGTTTTGTTTTGTAGGTGACTCCAACTATAAAAATACAAGCCTAGTCTATGAGGAAAAAGCCCAAAGATTCATTGAAATTTTTATCGACTTTATTAGTGGTCCTATTTGTGGAAACTTGAACAAAAAGCTTGTTCATTCCTTTACAATTTTACAAAAAAAAAAAAAAAAAAACGTTCATAACTAACGGAACTCTAATAAATGGAAGAATGATCGATCCCCCTACTATAAGGACTCTAATCCCCCTAGGAATCCAATAAATCTCTCAACAAGTGCAAGTTCTTAACAACGTTGTTTTAGCTATACAAAAACAACTTCGTGCAATACAATCAGTAAAAAAGTCAACCTATAATATTAGGTGCATAAAGACAACTTCAGTTCTAGGAAGAAATTGGACAAAATAACCTGTCAAGCAGGCACTACACTCCAACTCTCCAAATGAGTTATCATTCCCCCAACAAATCCAAGCCACAGGAATGGCTATTTCTATCAAACTTCTTCTAAACTTTCTAGATGGAGTGTAAAAGGGATATATGAAGTTCGTTCTCTTACTCTATGCATCTCGGGTAAATCACCATAAAAAATAGACAACTTTCATGTAGTTTGTAATTGGATGTAACTGCTAAGATTTTCTCTCGAATAAATAATCTTCTAGTTTATATACTCCCCATTGTAAAAAAATCAAGACACCACAACAAGAGTACGCTAATTCCTGCATACCACTTCCACCTAGGAGAATCTCCACTCTATAACAAAGTATTACATACTTACCTCTCTAAAAATTATGTCACTGCAAGACTAATCTTGACAACTATGATGGCTTTAAAGACTCCATGAAGCACATATAAAATGTCAGAAGCACCCTAAAGCTAGTGATAACAAAAAGTGATGCTATGTGCAAATTGTTTCTTATAACTTTTCATGGATTTTTTTACGATATGATATCCTAGCCTTAAACCTAGCTTCATCTTATGTCTTTTTGATCTTTGTGTGAAACTCATTTCTTATTTCAGCACTAACATCCCTATATAAAAAAAACACTACAGAGTTCTTTGCCATTACACAATAAGATGATGAAAGCATTAAAACATATCTATAGAGATTCAATGAGGAAATGCTAAGTTTAGAGAATTTGCTTGAACCTATCATTATTGAAGCCCTAATCAATGAAGTCTACAACTATTCGTGATGGAAAATGTTATACACACTCCTTAAAAAAATCTTCTTAGGGTGAAATACACTATAGCAAATTATATCAGGATGAAAAAAGCTAGTGTGACCAAACAAGATCACTAACGCTTCCATACACGAGCAGAGTATCCACCACACCATCAGTCTCTAATAAGAACATTTAGAAGCTCAAAAAGCACATTCATGATTGCCTTATATTTTCTAAACTCATAACTACACCTCTCACTACCACAAGAACATACGTATTAGCTATGATTAAAGGGAAAGAATTTGTTTAATATCCTCCTCCCATAAAAAGTAACGCAAACATAAAGAACCCTACCAAGTTCACTGGATTGCTTATCAAATTAACTACAGCCTTATGATCAAGGAAGTCCAAACCATCGACAATGAGCATATACAGCAAGGCAGAGTACATCAGAAACCAAATTCCCATTTCATAAGAAATCAAATCCCCCCCAAAAAGAGCTCACATTAGGGCAGTATTTGGAAATGGCTATGCTTAAAGATTTGCTAATGCCTGCATGAAGAGATTGTCACGAGTCATTCCGGGTTTTCTTGGAACACCTGCAGGAATAATCACAATATCCGATCCCTCTATTGCTTCCGCTAGTTGTTCTACTCCACCAGACCCTGCAACCTGACAAGACCTGGTCAGTACGAGAATTGATGTGGCTAACATCAGCAGCAACACCAGGGGTACTGGCTATATCATAAAGGGAGGGAGAGGAGACTAGTGGGTTTAACATCATAAGCGAAGCTAACGCTGGCCTATGCCACCTGCAGCACCTGGTGTTGTCACTTTGCGTTCGGGGCTACACTCTGTTGATGAGTACGATCAGCAAACGGGGTGCCTGCTGGAGGTGCATGGCCTTAATGCTGTCCAAGATGTTCTTAACATTGCAGCTTTAATTTTGTAGAGAAAGAGGGAATGGAACAGGAATAGAGTGGAAGAAGACAAGACATTAGTTTAGCGTGGGGAACCTTAAAAGGGAGAAGCTTTTAAAGTTGAGATTTTGAGATGGCGAAGTCGCCGCCACTCTGCATGCTTTAGAGCATGAGCTTGTGTACATCAGCTAGAGCAAACTTTGAAGTATGTGGTGATTTACAAGGCTCATGCTCATGAAAAATGGTCATGTCAGCTTGCGATATTGTCTCCAATTATCCAAGGAAGTCTGAAAAAGGACCACCTACCACCTCCATGTAGTCTAATAACACAATGGAATCTCAGCTTGTTAATTTTATAATTTATGAAATTAGTGGAGATATATATAAACTGAGTTAATTTAAAAAAAAATAACGTAATGTAAAGGGGATGGCAAAGGAAGAATAGTTGAACATGGCCGCAAAATCAATTCAGATACAATCATCATGGTCCAAGGACTTAAAAGGATGAACAAGAATTGGCTTAAATTCCATTAAATCGAAGTGTAAAATACAATCACTACAGGATGGAGTCACCTTCGTGATGAATTTTCACTGCAATAACCTTCTCATAAACAGAGAATGCCACTGTTTCATCACCAAACATTATAATCTTTCTTGTAAAATGCAGTTGTACCCGCCTCATCCATTTGTATTCCCTCCCAAGGACTCCAGAAAGTCAAAACATTTCTATGTACAGCCAAATCAAATGCTGTTCCCAATATAACCAGGCAGAGCTTGAAAGCAAATATCTCAATTTTGTTTCATTCTTACCGCCATATCTTGTATTATTTTAAAAAAATAAAGCAACTCAACACAAATTTTATCTCATTTTAAACTTGTTTAATTCTAGATTTCTCAACTAAATTTCAATCAAGATGTTCCAGTTTAATTTGATCTTTTTTTATTTTTTTTTTATTTAATTTCATCATTTAACACTTGATTTACTATAAATTAGACTTTATAATTTATTATGATTTACTTTCTTTATTATTATCTCAATCTTTTAACTTGTGTCACGGGTTTGACAAGTTAATATAGTTAATTCAAGTTTTTTTTATTTATTTTTATAATTGATTTTTTTTTAATTTTATCATTCAACATTTTCAAAATTTGATTGATTATGAATTAAACTGTTATTTTTTCCGGTTTGTTTTATATAAAGTTATCATAATCTCATGATCCGAGTCACAAGTTTTGAGAGCTAAACCGAGTAGACTTAGATCATTTTATTGTGATCTTTTTTTTATATTAAATTTTTACTATTTTTATTATTCAATAATGAGTTTATTGAAAATTAAACTTTATAATTTATTTTAATTTAACTTTATTTGAAATTATAATAGTCTTATAACCTGGATCACATATTTAAAAAATTAACCTTAAAAACTTATTGAAATGTTATGAAATCAAAATATATCATTCCAATTAAAAAACTAAAACGTCAACCAGCAATTGACAACCTTGCTACCTTGCTTGAAAGGGGTGGTGGGAGAGACAGAAGGATGCACGCTTCTGTCTCGTCTCTTAGTTTCTAGCTGTAAGGCATGCATGCTCCAATTTCTAACGATGAAATTATGGTAAGAAATTGAGCTTCTTGTGTTTTACATCAACGTACCTATAAAGTGTCGCTTGAAAATCTCGAGACATAAGGCAGCGAAGGGGCATCAGCAGATATATAATCCATGTGGGATCCATTTCCTAAAGTTGGGGAGGGGGTCGTTTCGGAACTTGCTGTCTTGAGAAAGATGAGCTAGTGACGAACTGATCGAACAGAAGCAGGAGAAGTTCTATGAACAACACAGAGACCACAGCAGAGAAAAAATGAATTGCAGAAGCCATTCATAAATATGAGCTCAACTCCATTTGTAGCTTGCGATATTAAATTAAACCCGTCAACAAGACGACTCATTTAATTCACATCACAGATCCAACTCCTTTCCGTAATTGACAAAGTGACATAACAGGTTTAAAATACAGCATCGATGGGTAATAACAACAGTTAGCCGAAAGCAGTAACAGGGCTAGTGGCAATTTTAACACAAACAATGGAATCCTATCTTGCCACTCAATTCTAGTTATGAAGTAGAATTTATGCCAAGGTCTATATTACTGAGGGTTTGGAGGTCTGCCGTTCGCAGCTGAAACTCGAGATCCCCACTCTAGCAGCTCTTTGCTAGTGTCATCCTTGTGCACAAAAACCTCAATGAAACAGAGAGAGTCCTTTTGTTCCCCTGTTGCTGTTGCTATTGCTTCTGTCAATTCATCCTCTGTGCGCACCTGTATTTCACAGCAGAATTCATCAGAAATCACTCTTTCGGTCACTATTTGCAAATTTAACTGCACAAGTTTTTCGTATTGGTTTGTAGGATGTATATATTGACACCTCCCTGTTCTCTGAGGTTTGCGCTTTGGAATATATTTTTTGGATTAGGATCACTTGCTCTTGCTTGGGTTATAGAGCCAAAGGAGTCAGTAGAAACTACTCATTGCTGCAGTTAAGAAATGATGGGACTGTGGGAACTATAGGGAAAATTTTCCTAACAGCACATTAAAAGTAAGTGAAGGGGAACAACCTGAATTTGGAGCAGAAGCAAAAAAAATTATCAAGGTAGGAGGGGAAACCAAATATCTCAAACATAACTAGGAAGAGTACTATATCAACCAAATCTGCTTGTGCTAACCTTTGCAGTCCAGCATTTTCCTTCACCATTATGTATGGCATTAACAAGGCCAGTGTAGTCCCAGTTCTTTATCACATTGTAGGGACCATCATGAATCTCTACTTCAATTGTATAACCTCCATTGTTTATGAGGAATATGATAGTCCTTTGCCCATTTCGGATCATAGTTGAGATATCTTGAGCTGTTACCTGAATAACAAGAGAAATGTTAACCATATGGTACAACTTCAAATTTTGCATACATCAAAATGGACCACTGATAAGCATAAAGAAGTTATAATGACAACACCATTATCAGGATTCCAAATCTTTTCTTTAGCATTGGTATGGTGGATGCCTTTGTTCAATATACACTGTCGTAAAAATAACTAATAAACAGTATCCTATTTAAATTGCCCTTGCGCTATCTTTATAAATACACTGACAATTTTTATACAAGAATAATTGAATACTGGTCATTATGAGTGACATAATTTTTGACATAATTCGGTTTTTTATACTTGTACAGTCAATTTGTTTTTCTTTTTCTCCCCTTGCTATGTGATTCTTTTATGCAATATGATGGTGAAGAGTTTCCTATCATTAAAGATGAGAAATTTAAGTGTATGTCATATGGTATCACTCACCTGGAAACTCCCATCACCTATGCAAGCAATTACACGCTTATCTTTGGCTGCCTGAGCATAACCAAGAGTTGCACCAACTGACCAGCCAATTGATCCATACTGCATCTGAAACTCATACCTGCACAAAATTGTTAATGAACAGTTACGGACCTGCTAACATTAAGCATAAAGGAGCTAATACTGCTCTTATTAAAGACACCACCAACTTACCCACAATTCTCAGGGAGACGGAGTTTCTGACAGTTAAACCATGAGTCTCCAGTTTCAGCAATTACTGCAGTATCACCCCCTAAAATGTCCTGTTTAATGTTCAAATTTTTTACAAGAATTGGCGGTAAGTGAATAATAATCAGACAGGAATTAATGGAGATTGCTACATCCTAAACATTCACTAGCTAAATATTTAACCAACACTCAATTGAAGTCACCAACCTACACAAGCTAGCGATTCATGTCATCATGGTGGCTGACCCCTATTATTACATAAATAGAAAAATGACAGTGGATGCTCAAACACTTTAGAGGTTCCGAGCATTTTTTTTTTTTTTCATTTCTAAATGAAAAGGAAACAGAGGAAAAAAAACATTGACCAACAGGCAAGATGTATGTTTAGATTCTTAATATTCATGATAAGCATATTAACAAACATAGCAATTGTTTGAAATATCACACAGTTAATAGGCCTCTTAACAGAATCCAGATAGCAATATTGCTTCACATCAATCATTTTGAGCTAGCAATTCATGTTATCTAAAAAATCTAGATATGAAAAGGATATTCATTTAAGATACCTACACGAGCTAGCAATTCACGTCATGATGATGGCTGAGCGCTATAATTATGAAGACGGAAAAATGGCAGTGCATGGACAAACACCTAGAGCCCATAGAAGCAGTTTTTCCCATTTGTATATATGAAAATGAAACAGAGGAAAGAAGCCAGGTCCACCAGGCAAGATACATGTTTAGACTCTTAAATCTCATGAGAAGCATATTAATAAACACAGCAACTGATTGTATGATCTTTAAGTTCATAGATCTCTAACATGATCCAGAAGGAAATATTGTTTCACATCAATCGTTTGAGCCTTACCTGAATGTGCTTAAAGAGTACATTGACCCTAAGAGGCTCATCTTGCACACGCTTCAAAGGAATGCCTGGAGGGACAAAGATACGTCTGTAATTTTCCAAAGCTGTGCTGTTTTTCTTCAGCTTTTTGGCCAACGCACTTAAGAAGTCAGTCATGAAAACCCATCCAAGAGAAGGGCCATTTCCAATAGTCACACGATTGGGCTGCACTATGACTGCTTTCTCCTTCTTGATCAACAAGGAATATCCAACAGAGCTGTAATCATTGAAGATGGGACCTACAAAAACATATGCATCAGCAGACTCCACTATCTCCCCACAGAAGCCGGTGCTGACAGCACCCCAGTATGTCCCTATGAAGTGAGGGTGGTGCTCTGGAACCAGCCCTTTCCCTGAAGGCATGATTGCTATGGGATACCCACTGGCATCTGCAAATTCTACAAAGGCCTTCTGTGCCTTTGCAACTCTAAGGTTGGGTCCACCAACAATGACAGGCTTCACAGCTTTATTCAGGAATTCAGCAGTTGCTTCAACAGCTGCTTCTAATCCTAAATGATTACTAATCCTGCATCAAAAACAAAAAATAACTGCTTCAAAATCTCTGTAACAAGTATCACATATAGATAACAAATTTTAAACTGGAAAAACACAATCCCTTGAGCTTTGATGTGTCCTTGTCTATCAATAAAACTGTTTGCATAATGACATCAAAACAAAGTTTAGTACGGGTTTTTAGAAACAAACTAGTACAATTTTATGAAAAACTAGATTCAGAAAAGGAAAAATTAAATTTTTTTGTCAAATGCAATATTTTTCCATCTAGAAAACTACAAAATTAGTTTTCCAATTTTCCAAATTTGTAATTAGTTTGGAAAATATATTTTAAAGGTTCTTAGCAGTTATCATATTTATTGAATGTCATGATTTTTTTTTTATTAGATATTTAATATAAAGATTTTATTTTTTTGAGTTATCAAGTATAAATATTTTCATGATAATTTTTAATTTGAATGAAATTGAAATTGAAATTTTATAATTAAATTATCATAAATAAAAAATTTTAAGATGGCTATTATCAATCATGGTTTTGGTTTTTATTAAAACTAGTACTAATTTTGACATTTTTCTTTTTTTGATAAAATTTGTCCTTGCTCTTAACAAATAAACATGCTTTTCACTTTCTCATTGAAAAATGAAAACTAGAAAAGAAAACGAAAACTGAGAATGAAAAAGAAAAATGGTTTTATGTTATTAAACATGCCCAAAATGTGTCAATTTCTTTTTCCTTTTCCCTTTTCCTAATTTTCCACTATGGGAGAAATGAACTCTCAACAATCAAATTGTAGGCAATATAACAACTGACCAAAAACTTCTCTAAATTATACGCCATATATGTGCTTATTTGGACCTTAATTTTAACCCCCCCCCCTTTTTTCCTTTTTACCTATTTCAACATATAACAAATTATTTCATAATTTGTTATCCCCGTTTAACTTTTTATGTCAGCATGTTATAGAACTCCAGTGTCTTCTTCATGTTCTTGCACAACTTATTTCTTTCAATTCTTCTTCTAACAAAATAAACTCTGTTTATCAAATATTTTACCAATGAATCATCACTCAAAGCATTTTATGGACAATTCCTTCTATCTGCTCTCCAATGATCATCAAAGCTGTCTATATATATAGTAGTTCATTCCGATCATGCTCCATTATCCACATTGCTTCTAATCTACCATTATCATACTAAAAATTGACAGAGCATCAAAAAGTCATAAATTTTAGTAGAAATTAAACCTGTGATTCTCAATTCAACTAATCAATCCGGTTAAAAGTTCATGATAAACAAACAATATACCCCAAAATCTAAACCAAGAGACCTAAAAAATGAGAGAAAAGACTTACTTAGGTGCCAGAAAGAATGGCACAGGATCCCTAGCGAAAGTAGGATGAGGAATTCCAGGCAAATTACAGCTTATACTAATATAAGCTGGTTTACTTTCCTTCAAAGCAGTAGAAATTGCTGTGTCAATCTGCTCATGTGCATCATCCAAGTTGTTCACCACTGCCTGTCACACGTTACCACCACCATTACCCCATCATGATAAAACACATGCAATACACACTGAAGTTCCTTGTTCACCAAATCCATTACACAAAACATAAACAGGATCCATGCTTTTCATAAACACAAATGGTAATGGATAGACAGAATTGCTTTAGGTATGAATAATTATGCTTTAATTTATTGATCACTTACTTGAATGCAGGTGACAGTCTGAAAGCACCTCAGCTCCTGGGAAAAATCAGGCAGTCCAATAGTGTGATGCAAAATCCTGTTGGTTCCATAATCATTGGAATTGGGCCCACCAACAATACAGATAACTGGCAAATTCTCACTACAAGCACCAGCAATCGCATTAAGCACACTAAGCCCACCTACAGTAAAAGTCACCACACATGCCCCAATACCCTTGGCACGTGCATACCCATCAGCAGCATAGCCAGCATTCAGCTCGTTACAGCAGCCGATCAAGTTCAGCTCCGGCTCAGCTATCAAATGGTCTAAAAGTGTCAAGTTAAAGTCTCCAGGAACAGAAAACACATCTTTAACGCCGATCTCTACCAGCCGCCGAGCCAAATGACGCCCCAAAGTGCCGCTGCAAGCATGGCCAGGAACAGGAGCAGGAGCTGGAGCTGATGCTGAGGTGTGGTGCGCCGATGAGCCAATTTGGATTGCAGAATCCATACTAAAACAACAATCAAGCAAAAATATGAAAGTGGGTTACAAGTTTTGGAGAGAGATTAAAGAATTGATTGCTTTTTTTGTGGGTTTTGTTTTGTGTGTGCGATAATATAGGTTGGGACAAGTTGGGCTTCACTGTAAAAAGAAATGCTGGTTCTGGTTCTGGTTCTGGTTTTTGAAAACCATGGGCATGTGGTATGGCCATGTTGACGAGGAGAGGTCACCTTGAGAGAAAAGTAATAGTATATTAAAGACGGACTATTCTTCGATACCTGTTTTTAGTGAAAAAACAAATTATTTTGTTTCAAAAAGTCTATTATTAAATCCCTATATTCTTATATCTATCTTATGTTAGTCCTTTTATACGTTTTCCATGACAATTAAAACTGTTCATTACCTCAAATATAAATGGAAAAAAAAATCTCAATCTCTCCTAATAAAAATAAAATTTGAAAATTACTAAAAATTCTTGTAGCTTGACCGGGACAAACATTCCAACTTTCCAAAAATGTTTTTTCTTTTATATATATAATAATATATCATCATTATGCCATGATAATTTCACAAGTTTTCCTTTTATTTTATAACATGCAGTAAAAATTGTTTTTTAAGTGTTTTTACTAATAAATATATAATTTTTTAAAAAATATTTTTAATATTAACATATTAAAACAGTTTAAAATAAAAAAAAATTATGAAACTTTATTTACATTGTTGCCGCATAGTAAGACTTTTATGGGCATGAGAAAACTATAATTTGAAAAGTTAAGTATATAAAGTGATTTATTTTTCATCTTGTTCTAGAGACAAATTGAAAGGAAAAAAGTCATGACATGTGCAAAATGATAAACTTGATAAAAAAAAAAATTAAAATATATGATATGAACTAAAATACTCTTTATGAAAAGTTTGAAGACATAGTATTCACACACGATGGCTTTATTAAGCTTTCAAATAAAATTAAAAAAAAAAATGCATGTGAAAAGGTGATTTTAGAGATTTCAAGAGGAAGCCCAATCAACTTCAATAAAAGGGACTAAGATATGATTTTAAAAACAAGAGGTACTAACTTGCAAAATCATAAAAGAACACGTGCATGGTGGGGAAGGGGAGACGAAAAACCAGGGTCTATAGTAACGTTGTGCGTTTGAATTATGTCTGGTTTTGCTGTTGGTATGCTACTTTGATTAGTATTTAATTACGAAGGATATTCCACTGCATGTTCTAGAGCAGAAATCAACAATGGCTGGAAGCTAAAATATAGAAAAATCAGTGGTGGAGACTGTCTGTCGTCGGTTTCTGGTTTTTTTAATTATAACGGTGGATATTTGGGTTAACTTATATATATCTTGATTAATTTTTAAAAATTTTAAAATTAATAATTATATAAATTTTTAGTAATTCAGAAATATATGAGACTTTAACCAATAATTTTTAAAATATAAATTTAAAATTTAAAGAGTTAAATTATAGCTATTAAAATTAACTTCTGTTTTTTTTATCTGAGGCGCACAACGTTTTTTTTGGCTCCATTCACAGCATTGCTTGACGGGAATCTGTTTCCTTAATGTAAACTATGGAGGCGGCTGCCTTGGTTTTTTATGCTACTTGGAATTGCTGTTTTTCCTTTTTCTTTTTCTTTTTTTATCAAAATTATTGGCACACTCTCTGACCAAGAGAGGGAGTCTGGCATTGCCAAAACTCTTTTTATATATAATTTAAATTTATTCTCATTTAAAATTAATTTTTTAATATAATTTTTAAAAAAAAAAACATTAACTATCCAAATCCAAATCCCGACGTATTGCTAATTTTTTTAAGCACGATTTGACACCCCTTGATTGAGTAGCAAGCATGCCTTGGCTTTGTTTTTAATTTTTTTTCAAGGACCAGGTGATTATTTTTTACTTTTTGCTCCTGTCAGCACCATAAAATGAGACTGATAATTATGCACATTCGTGTACGTTAGGGGATAATTAAGCCACTCAGCCTATAAAATCTCTTGTATTTGCGTCTATGCTTCCAGCCTAAATATATTTTTCAAATCTAATCATCCATGGTTTGGATGGATTTCATCATTTGGTTTAAGATTTGAACCTTCTTAAATCTCTTTTTAACCACAAGCCATAGCCACTTTGTTACCCATAATTCCTCGTAGACCAGCTGGTTTTTTTCTTCTTCTTCTTCTAGATGAAGCAGCAGAAGTTGAAAATTGGATGGAAGAGGAATTATTGCGAATTGCAAAATTAATAAGATGGAGACCATAAGAAATAAAGGCCACACGTAGCCTATGCCCTACTGGAAGTTTTCTTTTTCTTGATCATGATCATGACATCCGGTGTGCCGGTATTGGCTCCTTAGAGTAAAATAGGCTTTCCATGACAGGACAATTGGTCCCTCTGGTTCATCTACTAAATTTTCTCTTTTGGGAGAGGAAAATTTCTGGATTTGGAAAGAAAGGAGGAGGAAATATTGTCATCCATGGCGATTGCAGGAACTTTTTCTACTGTGATCTGTTACTATGATCATGATCATGAATTTTAAGCCTACCATCAATCAATATAGATAGGCGGTACCTCTCTTTTTTCAACACAGGGATATATATAGCTCAAACAATATTCATGAAATAAAGTATATAACAAAAATAGCAATGCTTGATATGATCTAAACAAATGTCAAATAATCAAAGGAAGGAAAGTTCAATTTTAGCAGAAGCCACAAGGTGAAGGGACACGGAGGAATCATGAAGAGAGGCCAGAAAATACAGTCATCAAACTACAACCAGTGCTAATCAGCAAAGAATGGAATCGCATATACTGTAAAACAGAAATCGATGACATCTATACGCAAGAACCCTAGCAAGGAATCTTTGAGGTGAACCACTTCATGACCAGGATGGGAGCCTTGATCAACCCCAGTGCGAACTCAACGATGATGGTCACACAGAAGCAGCAAGGGCATACGCAAGACAACACCAGTCTGTAACACACGCGCGAAGAAAAAAAGAGAAGCCGGTTACATGTTATTTCATGGCATTATTAACATCTACTTCCTACACAGGCGGATATTTATGCGTTGTATAACATCAGATTAATCAAACTATAAAGAAACAAAGATAAAGAAACTTACCCGACAATCCATATAAGAACACCGATGACAGAGAGGAGGACAGAGAGGAGAGCAAAGGGTAGGCCTAAGAGAAAGCCTAAAGGCCTGCATTTACAATCATCACCATCGCAGCAGCAGCAACACATGGTTTTTCTTATGAGGACGTTTTCTTGTTTTCGCCGGAAGTCAAGGTTAGAGGTAGAACAAATATATCAACGTATGGCGGAGAGTACAAAAGAATATCAATAAGACAAAGAGCCAAAAACTTTGTTTATTTATTAATATTTGCCGTTCCGCCTTTGCCGAGCACAGAGTCATTGAAAGAAACGGATGACCAACCACCATTTATGCCATATTCCCACGTAATAAGTTCCAGTAGTTTACAGGGATGAATAAAATTTCCCTGTGAGGGAACCGTTCTGCTATTGATTTGCTTTGCTTTGGGATTTCCTTATTCAATGAAGATTTTTCAAATTAACCCAAATAAGCTGAGCTGCTTCTTTATCATGAGAGAACAAAATAATAATAATAATAAAAGGATAAATAACAAATCTTACACACCAGAAAGTGACTGAGTAGGATTACATGTGGACTCATTTCCATATGAATAGGTTTTACCCAAATTATATAATTGCTTCCGCGATGGTGTTACAGCTGGAATAAATAATGGACACTATGCATTCTGCTAAGTAGTAACAGAATGCATGTCACGTGGAAATCAATTAGAATTAGTTAGAAAACAGTTAGTTGTTAACTGTTAATAAGCATGGAATGCATGCTAAGCTAGTATATAAGGAAGAACAGTTAACATATACTACACGAAAAGAAATAATAGAAATCATTCTTCTAAAAATCTCAGTCTCTTCTCTTATTTTCTTTCTTTTCTCCAGTTTTGTTAAGTCAAGCTTAACAATTGGTATCAGAGCATGGCAGAGAGCAATAAATTCAAGACAGTGAATGAAAATTGCAAAAAGCTAGAGACTCAACTACAGAATCATCACTTAGAATGGCAAGAATCTATGGCTGAAAGTAAGGAACGTTGGCTGGAACAAGGCACCCGGATTGATCAGCTGGTTCTACAGATGGAGATAATGTCCTCACAGTTCCAACAATTCATTGCTTCTCAACCAGCAAGAAAGGACATTGGAACTAGTTCTAGAGGCATTTTGGCGACCCCAGGCACTGATAAAGAAACAGGAATGCCTGTTTCAGCTGAAAAAAATGCTCCAGGGTACAGGAATCAATTCAGAAGTGAACAGATGATGGGGCAAGAACTCCATAGGGTGGGATACAACATACCATTACCAAGAGTAGAGTTGCTAACATTCAGAGGAGAGAATCCTCGAGGCTGGTTGCGAAAATGCAGAAAATAATTCAAGATGAATACAATACTTGCACACCAATGGGTAGAAGTAGTCTCATATTACTTAGAGGGCAAGGCAGACATCTAGTTTGAAGGTTTAATTAGGAAGAACGAATCTTGGATAGAATGGGAAGAATTTGCACAGATCCTTTGCAGATGATTTGGCAGCAGAGAAGATAGTGTGGAAGAATTCAACAAATTAATTCAAGATAAAAGTGTGGATGATTACATAGAGCGATTTGAGGAGCTAAGATCATTGATGAGTGCCCTTAATCCATCCCTAACAGAATCTTATTACGTCTCTAGCTTCATTAGTGGGCTGAAGGAGGATATCAAACCAATGCTAAAAATCCTGAAACCTGCAAATGTATTGATGGCATTTGAATAAGTTAAGTAGCAGGAAGAGTCCAATAATGCATTGTCTAGGAGGTCTAGACCAGTGCAGCACAGTAATATTACATTCAACAATGGAAGAGTGATGAGCAATACTCCATCCCCTGCTTTTAATCCCAATCGGATGGAAGGAGGAAGACCTAAACCAGACAGCTTGTTTGAGCAGAGAAAAAGATTGGGTCAGTGCTTCAAGTGTGGAGACAAATATACATCAGGGCACAGATGCAATACTAAAGGCTTACACATGATCGAAGGGGTAGAGGAAGAAGATGATAAGGAAGTCAAAGAGTTCAATGACACTTTGCAGGAGGAATGCACAGAAAGGAGACCGATTGATGAGTTTGGATTATCATTAAATGCATTGGCAAAAAATGATACCTACAACACTATCAGAATTAAAGGAAACTGTCAAGGCAGGGACCTTATATTTCTCATAGATAATGGGAGTACCCACAGCTTCATTGATGAGACTACAATTACAGAATTAAATGTTTCCAAAAGTAAAACCACATTACTAGCAGTAACAGTAGCTAATGGAAACGTTATGTTGTGTGAGATGCAGAGCCCTGGCTTTACATGGTTTATGCAGGGCTATGAATTCAAAGCTAACCTGAGGGTATTGAAATTGGGCAGGCATGACATAGTACTGGGTGTGGATTGGTTGAAGTAGTATTCTCCAGTGCTCTTTGACTTCATTAAGTTGCGGTTATCATTCAAGAAAAGTGACAGAATAATCGAACTAAAAGGAATAGTGCAGAGTTCTGACTTGCACATGATATCAGCAATTAAGGAGAAAAATAGCTTCAAAGATGTGATTGTAGAAGTAATTGGTCAATTTTTTGCTATGGATGTGGAAGAGGACAAACCAACCAAACTTACTGTGGAGATTGAATCCTTGTTAAAGGAATTTGCAGGACTTTTTGAGGAGCCACGAACCCTACCACTAGCAAGGAAGTTTGATCATAAAATTCTACTGAAAAGTGGTTCTCAAGCTGTCAACATTCGACCCTACAAAAGTTCATTCATCCAGAAAGGGGAGATAGAAAAGCTAGTCAAGGAAATGCTTGCTAATGGAGTAATACAGCAAAGTGTTAGTCCTTTTGCCTCTTCATTTTTGTTGGTAAAAAAGAAGGATAACACATGGAGATTTTGCACCGACTATCAACAGCTTAATAAGTAGACCATTAAGAACAAATTTCCTATTCCATTCATAGATGATATCCTTGACGAGCTACATGGCTCCAGGTTCTTCTCTAAACTAGACCTGCGGTCAGGGTATCACCAAGTCAGAATGCATGAGGAGGATATTGAAAAAACAACATTCAGGACGCATCATGGGCATTATGAGTTTAGAGTCATGCCTTTTGGCCTCACAAATGCCCCGACCACCTTTCAAGCATTGATGAACAGCGTATTGGAACCCTTCTTGCAAAAATTTGTGTTGGTCTTCTTCAATGACATCCTTATTTATAGCTCAACCTTTGAGCTGCACCTTGCTCATCTCAGGCAAGTGCTGGAAACATTACAAGTTAACCACTTATTCGCCAAGAAATCCAAGTGTGCATTTAGGGAACAACATGTAGAATACTTAGGGCATGTAATTTCTATCCAATGAGTGGCCACAGACAGAAAGAAGATTGAAGTTGTAGCCAATTGGCCTATTCCACAGACGTTGAAAGAGTAGAGAGGGTTCATGGGATTAGCTGGTTATTACAGGAAATTCATCAGGCATTTTGGAATCATCAGTAAACCTCTTATTGACCTACTGAAGAAAAACAATTATGGGTGGAGCATGCAGGCTCAACAAGCATTCACGGTGTTGAAACAAGCCTTGTGTAAGGCCCCATTCCTCGCCTTACCCGACTTCTCCAAAACATTTATGCTGGAAACCGATGCATCTGATTATGGTTTGAGAGCTGTACTAAGCCAGAAGGGTAAACCAGTAGCCTATTTTAGCAAGTCCTTAAGTTCAAAACACCTAGGATTGTCCATCTATAAAAAGGAGTATCTGGCTATCCTTATGGCTTTAGAGAAGTGGAGGCATTACCTTGAGCAGGAACAATTCATCATCCAAATTTATCATGAAAGCTTGAAATATTTGTTGGATCAGAAAATTCACACTACAATTCAGAAGAAAGGCCTGACGAAATTGTTGGGATTAAGGTATAAGATAGTGTATAGGAAAGGAAGGGAGAACATTGTGGCTGATGCTCTATCAAGGAAAATCAATGACCTATCTGCGAAGGATATTGGGACCTTAAAAGCTATCACTAATATACTTCCTGCGTGGTATGAAGAGGTTTATGCATCTTATAAGAAGGATTGCAGGTTACAAGCCATCATTCTTAGCAAACTGACAAGTGCAACAGGGGAACCTGACTTTACTTGTAAAGAAGGAGATCATGGTTGGCCAGGGAGGACATCTCAGAGCTAATAAAATCAGTACATGACTCTTATGTTAGGGGGCATGCTGGCATTCAGAACACCTACAGAAGGCTTAAGTCAAACTTCCATTGGTATGGAATGAAGGTCATGGTTAAAGAAACAGTGGAAGAATGTGATGTATGTAGGCAGGCCAAGGTGGAAAGGGTGGCATATCCAGGACTGTTACAGCCCCTGCCGGCTCCTGAGGGTACATGGGAGGCCATTACCATGGATTTTATAGAAGGTTTGCCAAGTTCAAAGGGACGAAATGCTATTTTGGTGGTGGTGGACAGGTTCATAAAATACAGGCACTTCATTGCTCTCACACATCCATTTATAGCATAAAATATTGCACAGTATTCCTAGATCATTTCTACAAGTTCCATGGATTGCCTGCAGTTATTGTTACAGACAGAGACAAAATCTTCACCAGCATATTTTGGAAAGAGCTTTTCAAGAAGCTAGAGGTTAAGATGTTGATGAGCAAACCTATCACCACAGACCGATGGGCAAACTGAGAGGGTGAACCAATGTTTAGAAACATATCTTCGATGCATGACCATGCATCAGCCAAAATAGTGGTTTCAATGGCTGTCATTAGCACAGTGGTGGTATAATTCCAGCCATCACTCAGCAGTGGGCATAAGCCCTTTCCAGGTATTATATGGTTATACTCCTCCTCAGAGGGAATGGTTGGCACAAGACCCTACTTCAGTAGCTGCGGTGGAAGAGGTGCTTCAGAGGAGGGCAAACATGGATCACACACTGAAGAGGCATCTGGAAACAGTAAGGAATAGGATGAAGCAAATTGCTGACAAGAAAAGAACAGAGAGGGAATTCAAGGAAGGGGATTGAGTCTTTCTTAAACTACAACCTTACAGGCAAAATAGTGTGGCCATAAGGAAAAACCTTAAGCTAAATCCTAGGTACTATGGTCTTTTTCAGATCAGCAAACGGATTGGGATGGTGGCATATGAGTTGAAACTTCCAGAGGGAAGTTTGATCCATCCTGTATTTCACGTGTCCTTACTAAAGAAAAAGGTTGGAGATGCAACTATAGTTTCGAGCAAGCTGCCAGTATCAGACAAGGAAGGACGAATGAGAATCATGCCCTTAGCCATATTGGATAGGAAATTGATGAAAAAGGGTAATAGAGCATCTACTGCGGTACTGGTTCAATGGTCCAATCTCTACCTAGAAGATGCAACTTGGGAAGATTTGTCTGATCTACAGAAGTAGTTTCCAGATTGCGAAGTAATTTTTGAAGCATCGTGATCAAGCATTCAATCAAGCATTCTTGTGGACAAGAAAGCATTCAAGGAAGGAGTATTGTTACAGCTAGAATAAATAATGGACACTATGCATTCTGTTAAGTAGTAACAGAATGCATGCCACGTGGAAATCAGTGAGAATAAGTTAGAAAATAGTTAGTTGTTAACTGTTAATAAGCATGGAATGCATGCTAAACTACTATATAAGGAAGAACAGTTGACGTATACTACACGAAAAGAAATAATAGAATTCATTCTTCTAAAAATCTCAGTCTCTTCTCTCATTTTCTTCCTTTTCTCCAGTTTTGTTAAGTCAAGCTTAACATACGGAGGTGTCTGAGAAAAAAATAATATTGCAATCTACGGTGGGTCGACGGTGATTTTACACAAAAGGTTTTTTTTTTTTTTTTACTTTGATTTTTTTGTTATTAATTTTTTTTAATTTAATTCTTTGAAATTTGTGTTGATTGAAATTCAAAATTAATAACTTATTTTTATTTTTTTTTATACAGTTATTAATGTCTCACCAAGCAACTCATAATCAAAGTTGATGCTTATTTTTACAAAAACAAATTAGATTTGATTACTTTGCAAGGAATTAAAAGCAAGGAAACAAAATTAAAGAAATTAAAAAAAATCTTTCATTTTATGTTTTTGAAAGAAAAAAATATCAAATTTCAACTTTTTTTTATTTTATATTTGTTTTTGCTGATTTTTTTTCATTTGCTTCTTCAATGTTGGGTTGAATATTAGGATTTGGAGTTGATAATTTATTTTAAATTATTTGTTATGTTGTTATATCAATCACAAAAACATGTCTCACTATTTTTCCATGCTTGGTTTCACAAAAAAAAAAAAACAAATTTTATTATCTAAGAAGGATTGAAAATGAAAAGGTTAAAATTATAACAGTGAAATATTTGAAGGTCCATTTAAAAAAAAAAAATGTGTTGGCACCTCTATGTCCTTTTTGTTTTGTCGAAAATCATTTTTGGCCCCATTAGTTTTGAAGTCTCATGGTTAGGTCCAAAGCTTCATTTTTCTTTCATTTAAGTCATTGAGTTTGAGAGAGAACACTACTAGAATATTGTATATCATTGATGAACACGACATTCATTCAATCAGAAACAACTTTACCAATGAAATCATGGATGGAGAAATGTCATCATGAAACATATCATCAGTGATTTATATTTTGTTAGTCAATATGTTGGTAATATAATCACCGATGGATTTATAGATAAAAATAGTATGCCAAACAAAAAAAAATATTGGTATTAATTTCATCGATAAATCCATTAATGATTATAGTATATTATCGATAGAACAAACACCATTGATAAATCCATTTATGATCATATGCATATTACTAATAAAATTAAACCGTGAAGGAATTACATCTAACTGTGGAATATATATATCCTGTAATTTTTTTCAACTCTTCAGAACTTTCTAGAAGACTTAATCCATCAGACATTCCATTGGTGATTCAAATTCCATCGGATCTTTGTTAGAACCAAAAAGGCAACGAGGATGACCATATGTACCAATAAGGGTGACTAATAGCTGCTTGAGGACATTTATTTTATCTCCCTGGTTGGCCATCTCAAACCTAAGTTGGGTTGTCTTAGCACTAAGCTAGGTCATCTAAGCTTGAACCTATTCTTGTAAAATCATTTGGACAGGCGGAGATTGTTGGCTTGATCCTAATTACAAGGAACCAATAGTCGATACATTACGGTCTACCTATATATCCTTGGTTGTAATGTTTGAGATATTGTAAACCTGATTTATATCGTGTCCATAGGTAGATCCAACCTTTAACAATAAATCTGGATTGATTCCTAGATGGGTCAAAGGACTATCCATATATCTCTCATGCAATTAGGTACTATATGTTTACTAAAAAAAGTCAACAAATTAAAAAAAAATAACGTAAGAAAAGAATTATTGAAATCCAACTTACCACAAACTTCTAAGCTCGGTTATCCACAAGTTGTTGCACCTTTTTTTTTACAGTCCTTTTCGTACATGAGTTTCAAGAAAAAGCTCTACTGGTCATGGACTGTGTAGCCTGCAAAAGTTTGCTGCTATAAATTATACATTTTCATATAATACAATAATTATATATATAAAAATATTTTATAAAACAAAATCTTAACATCTATTTTGCATGTGAAATGAATAGAAGGGATTTGTCAATATGCGTGATAATGAAACCATGAATCTTCTTGGTTTGAATCTTTGCATTAGATTATAACCACCGCAAGAAAAAGGTTGGAAATCCCTCCACATAGCCATATCTTCCAACCTAGAAGACCTTTATCTTTTGCATATTTCTTTGATTTTTTTCTAGGCATCGTACTAGAGAAACACACTACCTAGTTCATAGAAAAAAAAGTATTTGTTAAGATTATGAAAAAAAAAAATTAAAACATTTTAAAAAATATCACAATTTGAATTCAATCTTATCTAATGATGTGGTGATTTCTCTCAGACTCTCTTAGAAAACAACGTCCTTCTACCAATAAATGTTTTCCTTACACGTCAAATTCATAAAATAATTAGTTTATTAAAATTTTAAAAAAACTAACCAAATTAAATATTAAAAAAATATTTATGTATATAAAATTTTTAAAAATATATTATTCTCTAATAACTTTATTCTAAATGTGTCATTTAAAAAAAAAATCAACATTTAGCCTTTGCAGCAACAATGAATTTTTTTTTCTTCTTTCCCTCTCTCCTCGTTAATTTTCACACTAACCCTTGCAAAAATAAAAAGCAGCCATTACTTTGTTATTTCTTCACATTTAGTTCTTGTTCTTTTGATTACTATTTATTATTTTTGATATGATTTATGAAATTGGATTTTGTTTTTCCAATTTCTTCCCCATTCACTTTGTTTTTTATCTTTTAAATTTGATCCTTATTCTTTTAATTCATATTTGTTTTATTTGTGATGATTTTTAAAAGTTTTTTATTTTTTTATATAATTTCACCTCTTTTTTTTTTTTTTTTTTTTATGTATGTAATGGTATTTACCTTTCAACTTTGCTATCTTAGAGGAATTTTGATAATTTATGGTATCCCCTACATAAGTACCATTAACATTAAGGTATATGAACATATTGTAATTAAACAAATGTTTGGTTTGAACATTAAAGGCAATATTCAAGTGAATGTGTAATGTGTCATTATTTAAAAGCATTGACTAAATCATCTTTAGTTATGAAAGTTTATCCAATAACTAAATCACCATTACCAACTGATTTTATATATACATCGCAATTGCGATTTGGAATCACAATTTTATTATTTAATCATTATTATAAATAGCAATTATATTAAAACTTTGACTTAATGTTATGATTTTTATTTAAATTGTTATTTTAAATAGCTGTTCTTTATATTCAAAACAGCTATTTCTCATTATAAAACAAAAATTAAACTGTATCATTCTTTAATAATTTTTAATAGTTTTTATTTTTGTTTTGTTTTTATTTTTGTTTATTTATTTTTAAAAGCTCACAATTATGTGGGCCACCAGTCAAACAGACATGTCTAGAAGATAATCTGCTTCAATGAATTTAGGTTTTCAATTTGAGGTTTTTTAGAGTTTAAATAAAAAAACATAATTGATTGTTTTTTCATGGAGAAAAAATTTGGATCCAAATATTTAAATTTATTTTTAAAACTAAATCACGAACATATTTCAACGCGACCTTAACTCTTATTGAGTAGTGAGGCAGGAACTGGCCCACCAACAATCAGCAAAAGCTTCCTTGGACGAAAAAGGACGGTTGCTCCATCGATGCCGCCTTCTCCAGAAGCCAATCCACGACTGACAGCACGAATTAATGTAAAGTCAATACTCAATAAGCAGTCATGTCACCATTTCACTCTCAGTTCAACAAGCAATGATAGCCGACCATGTGGTCCCTGAAATAATTTCCAAAAAATATTTTTTTATATCCTGTTTTAAAAATATTTTTTAAAAAATTAATTTTTTTTTTATTTTTTTTAAATATTCTTAGATAATTTTAATGCGTTAATATTAAAAATAATTTTTAAAAAATAATAAAAAAATTATTTTAATATATTTTTAAATAAAAAATACTTTAAAAACAACTATAATTATATTCCCGAACATACTTGTATATTGTACAATAATTCTCTGAAGCCAGGTACCAAGAGAAAAATAAAAAATAAAATCTGTAATTATTCTACGCCAAAGACATTATCTTTTAAAAATCTCCCAGGTTTATTATATAGTTTTCCAGCAGAAGATTTAACATTTTCCCGAGCAGATCGACTAAATATTTTGTGATTTTTATTTACAAATAAAGAATTAAATTAGAGCAGGATCGCATCATCTATCCCTTTGTTTTTTCCCCCAAACATGCGGTTGAAAGCCCCGTTGGATGCAATGGTAGGAAAGCAGCAACGACGCATTCACCGTTGGATTGTTAGTGGTGGCTGCACATCTACTACTAGCCACTAGCTGCAACAAGTGGGGCCATGCCAGTGGCATAAAGGTAATAATATTGATACATTAAGACCACATTGGTTCTTGAATGGAGCCTTCATCAGAAATAAATGCAACCGTCGGCTCTGTTGGCCAACTAAAACCGTAATTGATCCAAGAAACCGGCCTTCTGATCCGATACAAGCTGTGGGAGCCAAAGCTAGAAAAGAAGGAGGTGGGCATTGAAACGGCGGGAAGGAAGGAACCGGGAGAAGGCAAATCCGAAGATCGGAAACTCGCTTCATATTGCATGTGTCATGCGTCAAGATCGGTAGAAGTCCAGGTGTTCTTGAGTCGTAAGAAGATCAACCAATATCCTGCGCGCATCTACAGATTTGTCAAAGATGAGACCAAAGATTTATCTCTTTGGTGACTCAATAACAGAAGAGTCCTTCGGTGATGGTGGTTGGGGTGCCTCTCTCAGTCACCATTTCTGTCGCACGGTGATGATTCACTTCTTTCTTTCATATTATTTAAGCTACTGTATCTATATATATTCTTGTCTCTGTGTTTCTTGATCATGTTTGGTTCTTTATTTTTTTTGAAGGTTGATGTGGTGCTAAGAGGGTACAGTGGGTATAATACCAGGTGGGCTGTTAAGGTGGCAGAGAGGATATTTCCGCCGGTGGAAAGTGGTGGTGCACCGCCATTGGCTTTTACGGTGTTTTTCGGTGCTAACGATGCTTGCCTTCCCGATAGATACTCCGCCTTCCAACACGTGCCACTCCATGAATACAAGCAGAACCTTCACTCTATCATCTCATTTTTCAAGGTATATACGTCGCTCACAATCTTGTCAGGGTTCTATTTTGATTGTTAAAAAAGAAGCGAAAATCCAAAATGTTTTTCTTTTCATAGATTAGCATGTTCATCCTGGAATCTTCCATATGGCATGCGGAGTCCACTCATCCCACTGAAAGGCCGGAATTAAGGCATGTTTGTTTAATGAAAAATAATTTCTTAAAAGCTACTTTCTATTTTTTTTTTTTGTATTTTTTTTATTATTAAAATAATTAATAAAAAATATTTTCTAATTAACGAAAAACTGGTTTTTAGAAAAACAGTTTTGAAAACTTTCAAAGTGTTATAAGAAATTAAAAAATATTTTATTATTTATTAATTATATCAAATATAATCTTTTATCTTTTAACTATAATATATATTTTATTTTGATTTTTTTTTTCTTTTAATTTGGTTTTTTTAGATATAATATAATTAGATTTATATATTACCTTTGATTCTTTTTTGTTTTATATTGAATTTTTTTTATCCGGATTATAATTTTTTTATTACTATTATTTAAAATAATTTAAAAAATATTTTTTTTATTTGTCAAATTTAATTTTTATTTTATAATAAACTTGAAAAAAAATATTATTAATTTATTTTACAGTATTGTTTTCATTACATAATTAAATATTTAACACTAGAAAATGTTCTACAATATATTTCTTATGACATTAATAAAAATTGAAAAATAATTTTTTTTTTTACAATTTATTTCTTATAAAAACTATTCATGGATAGGCTAAATTAATCTTTCATATATTGAATGTTAGTCTTACAATGATTAAATAATAATAATAATAAAAATAAACTAGCATAGTACAGGTATACGCACGAACAATGAAATTAACAATATCTCTTAACGTGGAAAGAAAAGATGAGAAAATCAGATTGGGGAAAATGGGACCGATAGTGACGTCATAATAATTACCGTACATCAAGTTGATAAAAAGAATGAGATGGGGTTTCGAAGTTGGGCCAAGGAAAATATCAATTAAAGAGAAAGATCTGCTTATGGTGGGTGGGTGAGTCCCAGTTGTCGCTGTTATTGTTGGCCATTGGGCTATTATTATTACTACCCATTTTATTTATATATATAAAATATATTTTCTAAAAAAAAATAATAATCGCGCTGCGTGACATGATAAAGTAAGATAACAAACATATATTATTTATAAAAAAAAATATCAACTCGTAATTTTTCTTGTTTTCCTATAAAGCCAAACCATCTCAAGCATATAATTAACCATAATAAAAGGTAATTTTCTCATTCATTATTTTATTAATAGTGAAATTTTCATTAATTTAACTTTTTTTGTTGGTATTTCCTAAAACTAATATTAAGTATCCAATAAAGCACAATATTTTTAACTGAATTCTCACTTTTCTAATTCAAATTATATATATTTTTTTCATATTTATATATATTCAAGTAATGATTTATCAATTAATACCATATTTTTAACATGTATTACATAATTTAACAAAATTTAATGAAAGAAAAAAAGAAGCATAACGAAGCAGATAATGGAAGGATAGAGAATCCGTGATTTTATATATATATATATATATATATATATATATATATATAGTAGCAAAATCCATAAAATAAGAGTATAAGGATAAAATATGCTATTTTATCCTTATACTCGTATTTAATACATTAAGGTATTTTTCCCTAATGTTTTTGCTTTGGTCTTTTTTTTAATCTGTGCTAAATTGAAGAAATCATACCCTTTGAATTTGTAATTTTATGCCTTTTCCTTTGGCCCGTTGTTTAGACCGAAAGAGGGTCTAATGATTTTGTCATGGATGAATCCGAGTCAACACACTAAGAGGGCTAGAATGTAGCTTTTTATTTTCAGAGGACCATTTTGTTAAATTATCTTATAAAAATGTGCAAGTTTAGAGGTGATCATGGAACTTCAAAAAACTTGGGGGGTAGAGGTCACCCCTGGTCGTCTCGAACGTTTTTGCATATGCACAAGTGTCTTAAAAGATGGCACTTTGTGTGGTATCTAGCACTGGAACATGGAGGACCTACAATTTGATGTTCTTAAACTTCCTGCATATATATTAGGTTTCATTTTTGAAGGATTTGTTTGTCCCTTGAAAGTTGTCAAACACTGGTGAGTGCGTTTTTTCCTTGAAACTTGCCAAACACTCGCATGATAAATCAACCTTAATTTTTGAAAGAACCTGTTAGATGATCAATGATTGCATTGCTATAGAATCAGTGTTTATATAATGTAGTAGGTTGGAGCCATTCCGTAAACATCTCCGTTTGCATTATAAGTTCTTTGAAGTCATCTTTATATTTAAGCTGAATATCAGAAGCGTTGGCCAGAGATTGTCATTCTCCTCATTACTCCTCCTCCGATTGATGAAGATGCACGCCTCCGGTATGATTCTAACACACTTGCCCTTTACATCTTTGTACCTTTCTTCTTGAATACTTCTTACGGGTGTGTCATCGTCATTAGCTAGTATCCTTGCAGAGTTTTATATAGAATAAAGTATATAGAAACTTGGTGAAAGAAATAACTTTAACATTTTGCAGACATCCATATATAGAGAACCCATCAGGTCTGCCTGAGAGGACGAATGAAGCTGCTGGTGCTTATGCTCAGGCATGCATATCTGTTGCCAAAGAATGTGGATGCCCGGTGGTAGATCTCTGGATTAAAATGCAAGAATGTCCTGACTGGAAGCAAGCTTATCTAAGGTATTTTAAGTTTTATCTTGCTTGTCTATATACTACTATACATAGCTTGCTGCAGGGGTGAACATAATGGATTTTAAACGATCATTGATCCTTTATTGTTATTGTTCTCACTAAATGGTGAATTCTTTGGATTTATCTAGTTGTTATGGTGTAGGGTTCTTTCCCGTCTTTAATTAAGATTGGCATCTATTTCTGAGATTTTTCATTGCCATGGATTGAATAAATTAAACTAAAATTTTCTTCATCAATCTCAGGCCATTGAAATTATATTTCATTTTTCCTAATAAGCAATAATTCTGAATACTTGTTAAAATGGAATTGCAGTGATGGTTTGCACCTCACTCAGGCTGGCAATAGGATTGTGTTTGAGGAGGTTGTCAAGGAGCTGAAGGAGAAGGGCATTAGTGTGGAAAATTTGCCAGTTGATCTCCCACATATCGCCAACATTGACCCTCAAGATCCACTAAAAGCATTTCAGGATTGTTAACATCAGCTCATATCTCAAGCAAGGTCTCTTTTTTTGTTCTTTTTTTAGCAGGGTGATAGACTAAGGTTGCGACCATTTTGTGAAAAGCACAATTAATTACTGTGTGATCATTTTGTAAGGCAATGCAAAACCATGATTTTTATCTTTTGTGCAGACAAAAAGTTAGGGGTTTATGGTTTAAAATTGGGTTTGGAGTTTGGTTAGGGTTTGAGACTTATTTAAGTTTTTATCTTTGGATTTGAGGTTTGGTTTCAAAGTTTAAGTTTGGGTATGAGTTATATTTGTGGTTTGGATTAGAGTCTAGGGTTGGGATTTGAACTTGAATTTAAAATTTAGAGTTTGAATTTGAATTTATAGTTTTATTAAGGTTGTATACAATCTAATTTGAAGTTTTATTAATCATCCAATTTTGACCTAATGACCACCCTCATGGAAAAACATTGTATAGGACACGAGGGTGAAGAGGATAAAGATGGTGTTTTGTAGTTTTACTAGAAACCTAGCGCACACCTTGCAGTCAGGATTGATTTTTTTTTTTAAAATGTAATTATTATCAATTTATTTTTTAATAGCAAGAAAATTGCGTAAATTTAAAATTTAAAGCATAAGTTTAATTAAATTGATCAAGACTTTTATGTGCCAATAAATTTCAATGCTATTAGAATGATACTATTTTTTTTAATCAATTACCAAGTTGTGAATTTAAAAGAAAGGTGTACATCAAGACACTTGATTATCTTGATTATATAATGTAAAAATTTATCAAAGTTATTTTTTATTTATTTATATGGTATTATTTTTTATATGTAAGAATAACAATATTTTAAATTTAATTAAAACAAATTAACTTGCTATTATAACAACTTTTTCTCTCATTAATATCCTGTACAAGAAAAGTTTTGTTGTTGTGTCTTATTCATTTAATAAAATCTCTTGGACCTAGTTTGGTTTTTATTTTTTCCTTCTCTACTAACCCCTTGTGTTTTTTCTAAAAATAAATGACTCGTTTATTGCATCAAATGACACCTTATTTATAAACTCAAATTTCGATCATTAATGGGTTGAAAAATTAGTGTCTAATTTTTTGAACTTTAAAATTTTTTTTTCAACCAATCTTCCATCCAAAAACATCTAAAAACATTCCAAACACCTTAAAAACCCTATTTGTGATCTTAAACTTGGAAACAATTGGTAAAAAAAAAATGCAAAATCAACTTGATTTCAAAATACATCTGAAAACATGATCTACTTTTTTAGATAATAAGAATGTCAAAGAACACACTTATCCAAAATAATCTTTTAACACCAAGAATGATTTTTTTCATGGTAATAATTTTCTCTTTTCTTTGCTATTTTCCGATTATTTTTTTTAATCTCGTAAACCAGGACCAAAATAAGAACAAAAAAAAGTCTAATTGTACATAGAAACAATTGGAGTCATATCCAAATCATGTTTTTATCAAAAGTTGATACCACAAGATTCTCTGGTGTAAGTTCTTACAGCATTAATCTGTTTATGCTTCAACGTGGTAACACAAGTGATAAAACTCTACATAAAAGGAAAGAAGATGCGGATGATCCACCCTCCCAGTTTCATCCAAAGATGAACCAGGAGGAAAACAAGGCTTTCTACGTGCAATGCCTCTGAAATCACTTGAAGATAAAATGCCTTGAGAAGATTTTATTTATTTTATGTGACTTCATGGAAATTAAGATACTGCTTAATATCAAAATAAGATTCCAAACCAAAATGGTTACAGAATTTTATTCTGATGATATAATAGCTTTTTTCTAAGGCATTGTATTTTAAAATGACTGAAAAGACATTGCAGAAGGCACCGAGTTTGAGGAAATGGTTGGTTTGATCCATCTGGTGCAGGGGTATCTGTGCTTCCTCCTCCAAGGCATTGCCGGGGACGGTGGCGACTAGTGATGATGCGCAGGGTCTGGCCCTGAAGGTGTAACTCTTGCAGAGGGTGGATCTGTCACATTCCTTTTTGGCATATCATAGCCCAATTTCTGTAAGAGAGTGCTGCTATCGATCCTTTTAGGCACAGACTCGACCCCGCGATAAGTTACTGCCTCCAAATTAATCATATTTGCGGATAAAATGATCAGGATCAGCATTGAAACTCGCAAGACAGCTGAATTGGCCATGTATTAATCCCTAAGAGAATGTTTTAGAAGCAAGCTTAAGAGTGATTGTTTTCTAAAGGTGATAGGAGCTGTGTACAGAACAATAGAATCATGCATGAATTTATAATGAAAATGCGCAAGGAATTCCTAAGATTTTGAAGAATAAACAATAAGCAACATGGGTTCCATCCCCCGTGTGTATTGTTGTCTTCTTTCTTCAATGGAGGTCTGCAAATGTAGCCCTATCACCATGACTTTCTCGAATTCTTCGTCCATAGTCCCCACTCAAGCACCCATGAATAAGAACAAATTTCAGGAGGTGCACATATCTTAGAATGGCCAACTAGAACTTGTTGGTCTACTCATCATCTTCTTTTATATCTCTGATTTTGGACAGTTGTTGAAGAAACAATCAAGAAAAGCTAGGACACGGAAACCTTCGAACAATAAAACAAAGGAGGGGGCGTTTTTTCTTTGTTTTTAAATCATTCAATATCACTTGAAACGCCACGTACAAATGCGTTCCACCTGGTCATTGCTAATATAAGATTGCCTCCTATGATACCTAGTTTGGAAAGAAGTAATTGCTGTTTGCTTTTACTAATTTGTTTTTGCTCATGCACAGTACTATTACAATTGTTTTTAAAATTTTCCAAAGTGACATGGGACGCCCCAAGAAAAGACAGCCTGAGAGAGGGAGAATGTATATTACTCACTTTTCTAATTCAAATTATCTTTTTTTTTTTTTCATATTTATATATATTCAAGTAATGATTTATCAATTAATACCATATTTTTTACATGTATTACATAATTTAACAAAATTTAATGAAAGAAAAAAAAAGCATAACGAAGCAGATAATGGAAGGATAGAGAATCCGTGATTTTTTTTATATATATATATATATATTATAGAATGTATATCATGTATATCTATACATAGGATATTAATGTAATGTAGGATTAATCCAATGTTGTAATCCCTATGGTTACTACTGTATTCTGCCCTACATATATAAATAGGAAAGGTTGGCTAAGGCTAAACCTAAGACATTCAGTAATTCTCAACTTGGTATCAGAGCTAGGTTAAATTAAAACACTTAGCCGGCAGCCTTCTCTTTCTCTACAACAATGGATTCTTCTCAGCCGGTAGCCTTCTCCTCCTCTGCAGCAGCCCCTGTTGTCCCACCTCCTTCGCCACAATTTTCTTCTTCAGCCGCAGGACAACTCTCTTCTTCAGCCTCAATTATGCAGTGGCCACAGCACACTAATATTGGCCATGCTCTTCTCAATCCGGACAATCCTCCTCTGCTCAATCCGGACAATGCTCCTCTGCTGCCATCTTCGTCTGCTGAAACTACAGCAGCCTCTGCCATGACAATTGTGTCCCTCTCACACACCCATCAGGTCATCTCTATGAAATTAACGAATACCAATTACTTGTATTGGCAAATGCAGATGAAACCATACCTCTTAGGCCAAGGAGTTTTCGGCTTTGTTGATGGTTCAAACTCCTGCCCCTCTCCACATATTCCTGCTGCCGATGGTGCTACTCTTCAGGTATCTCAATCCTTTCTTCGTTGGAAACAACAGGATCAATTAATTCTAAGTGCCTTGCTCTCTTCGCTGTCCATGGAAGTTCTTCATCTTGTTGTTGATTCTCCAACCTCATGTTCTGTCTGGCTCACACTTGAGCAAGCTCTAGCCTCTACATCCAATTCCCGTATTATGCAATTACATGGTTCCCTTCAAGAACTTCGACAAGGTGATGATTCGGTAACTCAATTTTTGCAAAAAGCTAAGACTTTGTTTGATGAGCTAGCAGCTGCTGGCCGGCCTATCTCGCTAACCGATTTTAATCTCTATATATTTCGTGGCCTTCGCGAAGAATTTAAGGACTTAGCAACAAGTCTTATTACAAGGGCGGATCCTCTACCATATGCAGATTTGCTTAGTCATATGCTAACTCATGAATTTATTCATAAAACCTCTCATTTGTCTATGGGATCTGCTGCCAACGCCAACCAACCACTGCTGCCCACGCCACCTTCAGCACTACTGTCTCAACGCTACAATTCTGCTCAGTTTGGAAGACATAGGGGGCGTGGCAGCTGGCGTTCTCCTTCTCACCGAGGCAACCGAAATAATTCCTACAGGTCTGATTTTCGTAACCCTCCAACTAATTATAATTCTGCTCCTCCATATGGCACCGAAAATAGGCACAGCAGCTGGCAAAGAAATTGGCAGCGCCGAGGCTCAAATTCCCGCTGCTAGCTATGCAACAATTATGGACACACTGCTCCTCAGTGTTCCCAACTTCAGCAACGCAGTCATGGCCCGCAACACAGTGCCAATTTGGCATTCAATAATTCTGCCTCTACTGCTGAATGGTTTTCGGACACCGGTGCAAACCAACACGTCACACCCGACCTTGCAACCTTGACTGCTTCAGAACCATACAATGGTAATGATAATTTGCATGTTGGTGATGATAAAGGACTTTCCATATCTAATATTGGCCATACAAAAATATATAACCCACATCGTTCATTCACTTTATCTAATGTTCTACATGTTCCTGCAATCACGAAACCTCTGCTTTCTGTTCAAAAATTTTGTCTCGATAATCATGTTTATTTTGAATTTCACCCTTTTCTGTTTTATGTCAAGGATCTCAACACCAATGAAGTCCTTCTCTCAGGTCAGAGTAAAGATGGTCTCTATACTTTATCCAAGTTCAGGTCTTCCGTCCTGTCAACTCCTCAAGCCTATTGGTCTCCTTGCACCTCTGCCTCTGCTGATTTGTGGCATCGTCGCCTAGGTCATCCTACCTCCCGTATTTTTAAATTTTTAGTCTCGAAAAATGAGATCATTTGTAACAACAAAATTCTTAATTTTCAATGCCAAAGTTGTCCCTTAGGAAAATCGTCACGTTTGTCTTTACGACCTACTGGTCACAAAACTTCTGCTCCGCTTGAATTAATTTTTAGTGATGTGTGGGGTCCTGCTCCCCTTTTTTCTTTGGATGGTTATCGTTATTTTGTTATATTTGTTGATGCGCACACAAAATATATATGGTATTATCCACTTGTTGCAAAATCTGATGTTTACTCTGTCTTTCATCAATTTCAAACTCTTGTCGAACGTCAGTTTTCTTTAAAAATAAAATCTGTTCAAACTGATTGGGGCGGTGAATATCGCAAACTCTCCACTTTCTTCCAAACTGTTGGTATTCATCATCGTCTGATATGTCCACATACTCACGAACAAAATGGAATGGTAGAAAGACGTCATAGGCATATTGTGGAAACCGGTCTTACTCTTCTAGGTCAATGTAAAGCTCCTTTTCGTTTTTGGAATTATGCATTTGATACTTCGGTTTATCTCATTAATCGTATGCCTACTTCTGTTCTTGATAATCGATCTCCTTTTGATTGTTTGTTTCAACGGTCTCCTGATTATCAATTTTTACGTACTTTTGGATGTCTATGTTTTCCTTTCTTGCGTCCCTATAATAATCACAAATTAGATTTTCGGTCTTCTCCTTGTATATTTTTTGGCTACAGTCCCTCTCACCTTGGTTATCGATGTTTTGATATTGAATCTCATCGCATGTATATCTCCCGTCATGTTCGTTTTTCATGAAAATGTTTTTCCGTTTGATAAATCTGAACAGATTGCACAGGTTCCCTCTCAAACCCATACACCATCCCCTATTACCATCCTCCCAAATCTCAACCTCCCACCACTGTTTACAGCTCAAAATCCATCCCCACCCGCCTCTGCCTCTGCCCTACCCTTATTGCTGACTCAAGCACCACAGCCCCCATATTTCCTTTGCCGATCACCCCATGCATCTTTATCTAACCATACTGTTGCAGCTCCAGGTTGCAGCTTAGTGTTTCCTGTTCTCCAGCACGGAGTTCTTGTGCATAGTGGGAGATCCTCTGGCTCGTCTTCAGCTCCTCTTTTTTCTGCCACCAATTCGGCTTCTGCCGACTCTGCCTCTGCTGCCAGCTCTCCCCTTGCGGCAGCTTCTTCACCGGATTCTTCTCCTGGACTAAATCTGGTGGTGGATCTCTCCGCCTATCCGTTGCATCATGACACCTCTGTCATGCCTCCTTCACCTGCGTCACAGCCAGTTCTCAACCGACACCCTATGACCCTTCGATCACGACAGCCAAAACATGCCCATATGGTGTCCTCTGCTGCCTCTACTGCAGCTGTTTCTCGGGTATTGCTCTCTCCCTCCTCTGAACCTGTTGCCTTTTCTCATGCAGATAAGTATGTGGCTTGGCATGATGCCATGTGTGATGAGATCAAGGCTTTACGATCCAATCATACTTGGTCTCTAGTGCCCTTTCATCCATCGATGAATGTTGTGGGCAGCCGATGGGTATATCGTATCAAACGTCGTATTGATGGCAGCATCGAACGTTATAAAGCCCGTCTAGTTGCTAGAGGCTTTACTCAACAAGAAGGCATTGATTATTCTGAAACTTTCAGCCCAGTTATTAAGCAGGCCACTGTCAGATTAGTCTTTTCCATTGTAGTTTCCCGCAATTGGAAGATCCATCAGCTTGATATTCATAATGCTTTTCTCAATGGTGTTCTTACTGAAGAGGTCTACATGAAACAACCTCCAGGTTTTGTTGATTCTACTCTTCCATCTCATGTGTGCAGGTTGCACAAGTCACTATATTATTTAAAACAGGCACCAAGGGCATGGTACACTCGTTTGAGTGATTGTTTACTCTCTATTGGTTTCCTTGCCTCCAAGGTTGACACTTCCCTGTTTATCTTATCTGATGACACTAATATCTTCTATCTTCTCGTCTATGTTGATGATATTCTGCTTACAGGCAGCAACTCTGCCATGCTCCATCATCTAGTCCAGTTACTAAGCTCTGAATTCAAGCTACGTGACTTAGGTGATGTTCACTACTTTCTAGGTATTGAAGTTCAGTCTACAGGTATGGGTCTGATGTTGCGCCAACAAAAATATATTCTTGACATCCTCACTCGGGCTGGTATGACTTCCTGCAAACCGGTTGACACTCCAGTTTCTCCCTCTAAACTTGCTCTACAGCCGGATCATCCATTTTCTGATCCCACACGGTTTCGTCAAATTGTGGGTGCTCTCCAGTAACTTACATTCACTCGCCCAGATATTTGTTTTGCTATTAACAGAGTCTGTCAGTACATGCATGCTCCTACAGATTTCCATTGGGCTGCTGTTAAACGCATACTCCGCTATCTCAAAGGAACGACTTCTTATGGTTTTCATATCACTCGAGGTACCTCCTTTGCTCTTCATGGTTTTACAGATGCTGATTGGGCTGGGAGTATTGATGATCGCAAGTCTACGGGTGGTTATCTTGTTTTCTTTGGTCAAACACCGATTTCCTGGAAATCCGGCAAGCAACGTACAGTTGCTCGCTCTTCCACTGAGGCTGAGTATAAAGCCTTAGCAGATGGTACTGTTGAGGTCATCTGGCTTCAATATTTGTTAAGAGATCTTCAGGTTCCCTCCATCTCAGCTCCTACTATTTGGTGTGATAATCTTGGTGCTACTTATCTCTCAGCAAATCCTATCTTTCATGCTCATACTAAGCATGTTGAGGTAGACTATCATTTTGTCCGTGACCGGGTAGCAAAGAAGGAAATTCAAATTCGGTTTATCCCCTCTCAGGATCAACTTGCTGATGTCTTCACCAAACCACTTTCCGCTGCGTCCTTTACTGCCTTCAGGTTCAAGCTTCGGGTCGATCCTCCACCCTCAGCTTGAGGGGGCATATTATAGAATGTATATCATGTATATCTATACATAGGATATTAATGTAATGTAGGATTAATCCAATGTTGTAATCCCTATGGTTACTACTGTATTCTGCCCTACATATATAAATAGGAAAGGTTGGCTAAGGCTAAACCTAAGACATTCAGTAATTCTCAACTATATATAGTAAAATCCATAAAATAAGAGTATAAGGATAAAATATGCTATTTTATCCTTGTACTCTTATTAAAACAAAGGATGGGGTTTTTGTTATTTTTTTTAATTTTTAATTTTTTATTTTAAATCATTCAATATCACTTGAAACGCCACGTACAAATGCATTCCACCCATAGTTTTTAAACCCGGACCGGCCCGGCAGGTCGACCCGGGCACAGAACAGGTCCGGGTGGAGGCCAAAACCCGTTTGGGAATTGGCCCGGTCAAACCCGGTCGACCCGGTGGGTCGACCCGGGACCCGATCCACCCGGCCAAACCCGGGTGAGACCCGGCCACTTTTTTTTTTACTCTCCCTGTCATTAAACGACGCCGTTTAATGACTCTAAAAACATACTTAGCACCGAAGAGCGAAGACAGACGAAGAACGAAGAACGAAGAACGAAGAACTTAACCTAATCTGTCTCGCCCGAATTGAACGAAGCAGAAGAAGAATGAAGCAATTAACCATTGATCTCTGCGAAAAAGGTTTGAATCTCCTTCTTTCACTCTCTGTTTTGTTTATTCTTCGCTGTTTTCTCATTTCTGGGTTCTGGCATCAATTTCAGTTTCAAGTTCATACTTCTATGTTTCTTCACTCGTTGCGATTCAAGTTCATACTTCTGGGTTCTTCAATCGATTTCGCAGAAGAAGAAACCTCAGCCCTCAGGTATGTTTCTCCAACCCGATTGCTACTACAGTGTCTGAAGAAAATGCAATAAAGTCACCAGTTGCATGTCACTCAGCGAGTGTCTCAGCAAACGGCCTTACTTCTAGGAGTCTAAACAAAGATGGATGGGAAAATGATTGGGATGACTAGGACTTTTGCAGGGAGAAGGGAAAGAAGAAAGTTCTTCCTTCCGCAGGTTTTGGACAAGGTGGTGAACAAGAAAATCAATAGATATACAAAACTTAGGAGATACGAAAATTTGATTGTAAATCATGACACGAGTGATTTTGGCATTTGTAGTTTCATTTAACAGTGAGAGTCCAGAGAGGAAATGAAAACACAAAGATGATGTAATCTTTCTGCTTTTTGTGAAATGTAAATTGTTTTTGGCTAGCATTTGTTTTTGTGCAATCTGCTTTCTTTAACAAGCACCCTGAAATGTATTTCATATGAAGGGAACAACACAGGAGTCGGGAAATGTAAAAAGGCCTAAAAGGGCAGTTGATAAACACAGGAAGACGATCAAGGATGATCTCCTTTTATTTGTCATATTTGTGGCTTGAAGCCAACAGGGTGTAGCAGAATCAGTGCCATATATATAGAGGTCGAGACCCAGAAGCAGGAAAAGAAGCGGTGCCTGCCATTCAGTCCAAAAACGCAACTCCCCACTCGTACCAGGTATGTTCCAGTCATGGATTGTGGATATGGTTGTGCTTTTTACCCTTTTCTCTAACCAGCAGATCCCATGAATTAGAGTCGCATCAAGAACAGGTAGCCCAAAATCTCTCTGTTCTCCACAACATCTTTTGATTGAACTGTGGACAAAAGTTTCTCCCTATCGTCCGTTCAACTATTCTGATTCGAACTCAATTTTCAGGCTAACAATGGCGAGCATGCTGGATTGACTTGGATCGGGACACTAAACACTCTCTTGTCAAAATGTCCCGTGAGTGTATTGCATATTCTATCTCAAACCTTTCTTATTGTTAGTATTTAATAGTCATGTTATTTTTATGGGTTTTCATATATGAAAATTAAATCTCTCATCACTTGGATCCATCTCTCAGTAGTCATAAGCCATGAAGGAAGTCATTAGTTTAGCCCTCTAGCCATTCAACTTCAAGCAGAGCTAAATGCTTTAGCTTTATTCGTGCCTCCTCCTTGTTTGAAAGAGATTATGCTTTATTCCTTTTAAAAAATTAAAAAATAAATAAACATGCTCTCCTCCTTTAACAACACCCTCCTCTCACATAAATATTTTAGAATTTATGTTGTTTGAATTTACATGGTTGGATGTTTTGTTTTAAATATTTTATAATTTATATTTGGTTTGTATTTTGGATATTGAATTAAATTTATGTTGTTGGTTTATAATTTAAATTTGGTTTAAGTAAGTGTTGTATTGTAATTAGTTACATGTTTTTTTCTTATATAGGTTTTTTTGAATTGACCAGGGTTAACCCGGGTCAACCCACCTGACCCGTGACCCAGAAGGTCAACCGGGTCAATGACCGGGTTGGGTTTCAAAACTATGGTTCCACCTGGTCATTGCTAATATAAGATTGCCTCCTATGATACCTAGTTTGGCAAGAAGTAATTGCTGTTTGCTTTTACTAATTCGTTTTTGCTCATGCACAGTACTATTACAATTGTTTTTTAAATTCTCCAAAGTGACATGGGACGTTGACAAATAGCTAGCATCAAGATTGTCACACTAGATGATAGGAGCAGAAGCAGAAGCAGATGGAATATGAAGATCTATTAATAAGTACTGAAGCTAGATAACCTCAACAGTGCCATCGGCTAAGGCTTTGTACTCAGCTTCAGTAGAAGAGTGAGCAGCTATGTGTTGCTTACTGGATTTCGATGAAATTGGCGTCTGATAAAAAAACACAAGATAACCCCTCGTAGATTTTCTATCTTCAACACTGCCTGTCCAATTTACATCTGTAAAACCATGTAAGGAAAAAAAAGAACTGCGAGTAATATGCAAGCCATGGGATGTCGTACCCTGAAGATAACGTAGGATGCGTTTCATGGCAGCCCAATGAAAATCTTTAGGAGCATGAATAAATTGACAGACTCTGTTAATAATAAAGCAAATATCCGAGCGTGTAAAAATGAGATATTGAAGAGCACCCACAATTTGACGAAAGCGTGTAGCATCAGAAAATAATGGATCGGGTAGAATGGTAGCTTTGAATGTAGAGATAGGAGTATCAACATGTTTGCAAGATAACATACTAGCCCGAGTGAGGATGTCAAGTGTATATTTATGCTGGCGGAGCATAAGATCCATACTAGTCGACTGAACCTCAATACCCAAAAAATAATGAACAGAACCCAAGTTGCGAAGCTTAAATTCTAAGCTTAGTAGCTAAATGAGGCGTTGGAGCAGAAGAGAGTTGCTACTCGTAAGTAGAATATCATCAACGTAGACTAGAAGATAACAAATATCAGCACCAACATAGAAGATGAACAATGAGGTATCCACCTTAGATGCATGGAAACTAATAGATAACAGGAAGTCATTCAGAGGAGTGTACCAAGCTCGCAGAGCATGTTTTAAACCATATAGAGATTTATGTAAGCGACACATAAGAGAAGGGAGAGTAGAATCAACAAAACCTGGAGGTTGTTTCATGTAGATCTCCTCGTCAAGAATACCATTAAGGAAGGCATTATGGATATCAAGCTAATGAATTTTTCAACCACACGAAACAACAATGGAGAAGACTAATCTAAATGTCGCTTGTTTGATGACAAGACTAAAGGTTTTAGAGTAATCAATACCTTCTTACTAAGTGAAACCTTTAGTAACTAGATGCGCTTTATACTGCTCGATGGTAACATCAGATCTGCTTTTAATCTTATACACCCATCAACTACTAACAACATTCATAGAGGGGTGAAACGACACTAAGGTCCAAGTTCTGTTTGCATGTAAGGCTTGAATTTCCTCATGCATAACACTATACCATGCCTCATATCTGTTAGCATCATTAAAAATAAGTGGCTTATGAGAGGGAGGAGAAACTACCTAGCTGAAAGAGGCAGCAGAGGTTATGGCAGTGGTGGTGGACAACGTTGTCTTGGACGTAGGACCATGTGATTTTGACGAGCTGCTCAACATGGAGAAGTGTGATCTGTACTTGGAAGGTGCTAAAAAGGATATGAAGAGAGGTCTACATAGAGCTACAGACCAGCTAGAGAATTAGTGGATGGACTGATTGGTATTGTAAAAGTTGGTGAGGCTGTGACAGAACTTGGATGTTCTGTAGCAGAACTGGGCTGCTTTGCTGCAGTAGCCTGGAGAACATGAGCATTTGATGATGGAGAATTTGTTCCTCCATAATAATCATTGGAAATATAAGCATATGGTGACAGTATGATAATGTGGGATAAGGATGAAGGGGTGGCAGAAGCTATGGGTAAAGGGATGGTCTGGTCGAGTGTGGTAGAGGGCAGAATTGGATTGTTGGGAGGGCCAATTTGGTGAGTAGTAGGCTGAAAACATGGAGGAGGGTTCAAGGATGGAAGATAAATAGGTTTGTGTGGGAGGTACTGGTGAGGATGTTACTTGTTCAGACTTCTCAGAAGGAAAGATATTTTCATGAAAATAAACATGACAGGAGATATAAATACAATGAGATTCTAAATCAAGACAACGATAACCAAGATGGGATGAGCTGTAGCCTAAAAACATACAAGGAGAAGACCAGAAATCTAATTTATAAGCATGGTATGGACGCAAAAAGGGGAAACAAAGACACCCAAAAGTATAGAGGAAATTATAATCAGGAGTGCGACGAAACAGACACTCAAATAGAGATGTATTTTGGAGAACAAGCGTCGGCATGCGATTGATAAGGTATACCAATGATTCAAAATCATAGTTCCAAAATCGCATTGGTGCACTACACTAGCCTAAAAGGGTGAGGCCAGTTTCAACAATATGTTGATGACAACGTTCAACAGTGCCATTTTGTTCATGAGTATGAGGACAAATTAACTGATGATAAATGCCAATGGTCTTAAAAAATTTATTTAATTTATGATATTCACCGCCTCAATCAGTTTGAACAGATTTAATTTTAAGTGAAAACTGACGCTCAACAAGTGTTTGAAAATGTTGAAAAGTGGAAAAGACATAAGATTTCGCAATAAGCGGATAATACCATATATGTTTGGTATGCGTTAATGCACGTGTGCGGCATCGTGATGAAAAAATCCACCTACAAAATCTTATCTTAAATCTATCTATCTGGAAAATATTAAGAGACAGGAAATTCTTGTCTTTATCAATGGAAAAATGGAATGAGAGTCATCATCTAGTATTTTGATCACTAGGAATCCTAATTGGTCTTAGAGATCAGTTACAGGAACTGGTTTTGTAAAGGGAAGGTTTTAGCACCCCAAATATGACCTCCCTAGGGCAGACTGCATTGTTTAATTGTCTGATAAAATCTAAGGTCTTGTCGTGTTTTCTAGTTGTTGGTCCGTTTATGGTTTAAGAAAAGTCCTCTTCGGTAAAGAGATCCTTATCTTATTAGGTAAAAACATAATTTTTTCTAACATCAACAAAAATTTTTTAATACCTGGAATACGTCTTACGTATAAGATCATATCCCTAGATATTAAAAGAAAACAAAATAATTTTTTTGGAGTTTTTTTGAAATATTAGCCTAGTTCTCGTGACTTTAATAAACTGGTTATTAAAGTTAAAATGCATGCTAATATATATATTTTCAATTTATTATATATATATGAAAATACAATATGATCTATTTTTGAGAGACTTGGCCGTATGCATGAAAATAATTTTTTTTTTATGTTTTGCCGAAAACCGGGTATTTTAATACCAAACTTGCATATTTACAGTATAAAAATACAAACCGATATTGATTAAAATACAATAGAAAATTTTCAAAAAATCACATATTTTTGAAATATTTTATTTTATTATTATGTTTTTTTTTGCGGGCTAGGCCTAGCCCGTCCCATGTGGCAAGGTTGGACCTAGCTAGCCTACGTAGCTAGGCCAGACCTAGCTAGCCTAGCCTAGTCATTGGCCCATGCTAGTGACCAACCTTCCTCTCCCATGCACGCATAATACTTTACGCGTGCATGAAGATTGCGAAGCTAATTAAATTAGCTTCGCACTATTCATCATCTTGCTTGCAATGCGAGAACAGGAAAAAGAGAAAAAAAAAAACAGAGTGGTTTCATTGTTGGTTTCCTTACTTTTTCTTTTCTTCTTTGCATACTAACATGCATCATCTTATTATGTAGGAACTAAGAAGGACATTGAACGTACCTGGTTTTGAGAAGAAGAAGATGATGGTGGTACTGTCTTATCTGCTTCACCATGTTCTCTACTTCCGTTCGGTTTGCTTCCTCTTCTCTCTCTTTTGCTTTCTCAATATTTCTCCACTCTCTCAATTTTCTTATGTTTTCCTAATCCATTTCCCTCTTGTTTTCTCCTCACTGTAACCTCTCCTTTCCTCTACTTCCTCTTTTCTCCTCCTTCTGTTCGGCTCCTCCTTTGGCTTTTATAGCCAAAGGACGCAGGCATTTTTGGTAAGCCGGCATGCATCACGGTGGTGAGGGATGTCAGCTGCGATATATGCCCCATTAATTCGAGAATGGCTCCATTATCGCTGCTAATGTATCCTTCCATTATCGTCTTAGATTCATAGCTGTTTGAAGACAGTGAATAGTGGAAACGGTGCCGCTTCGGTTCTTCTGATTTGGTCATTAAAGTTTTCGTAGTTTTGTAATAAAACCCTTAAAAAAATTGCAAATGGATCCCTTAATTTGACGCCTTTTCTGTTTTGGTCTGTGGTTTCGAATTGTGTCAATTAAGTCCCTAATTAACCATCAAACTTCAATAATTATGCAATTAAACTCTTGGTTTGGCCAAATCAACTTTTCAAAATTATAATTGGACTTAGAACGTTAATTTCTTCCAATAAAAGTCTAAATTGACTTAAAAATTAATTTTTCTTGCAATCAAACCCTTTATAAATTCAATTAAATCTTAAATAAAATTTAATTGAGCTATAAACATCTAATTTTGAATTGATTGAGGATTTATTATTTATTTATTATTTTTATTTTATTTTTTTTAGGACTCATCAGTTAACGATAAGTTGTTAAATTTCAACCTTTTGCATTTGTGAACCTCTTCAATCAATTTTGGGCCTTTTTTCAGCATTCCAACATCCTTTTCTTGCTCTTATTTATTTTTTGGATTTCTTCCGAATATTATTATTATTATTATTATTATATTGTATTTTTTCATTTTTGTGTGGGAACCCAAAAAAGGGTAACTGTCACACGTCACTCGCGCGGCGATTTGTTGGTGATTTTTCGTTATCTTTTGCTTGATTGATTCTTTGGGAGTTGTCACCTAGGATTTGGTTGAAAGCTACAAGGAAACCCGGATGTACTGGTCTGTTTCAGGTGCTTAAGACCAAAGGTCTACTGGCCTTTGGGTTTTTGTCCGGTCTGCAGGCGATGTTGCAGTGTCTTCGCTGCAATGGAAGGCTGGCCGGTGAGAACTGAGTCTGTTGCCGACTGGGTGAATGGGATGATGATTTCGGGGAATATCAGTCTGGGTTCTATGGGAGAAAGACAGAGGATCTGATGAGGAGGGAAGGTCCATGGAAGTGGGGTCTTTGGGTGGCTGTTTCAGGTGGAGGCGTCTATGGCGCTGCTTGGTTGTTGTTGCCACTGGAGGTTAAAGGGGCTGAGATGGAAGGAGAGTGTGGTGGCCGGTTGGTGTGTGAGAGGGAGAAAATGGGTGCTCTCTCTCTTTCTGGTTTGGGTAAAAAAAAAGGTAATGAGGGGGGGGGGGGCTCGTTTAAAATATGCAGGGATGGCGACTCTGCTTTAGCTTCAAGAGGGAGAGCGGGTTGGTTTACAGAGAAAATGAGAAAGGAGAGTCTGTGGTCAGCTAATACAAGGGAAATGAGAGTGGTCGAGAGAGAGGAGGGAAAGATTGGTTGTCGCCTCTCTCAGCGTTGGTAGTTTCTGCTTTTTCTTCGTCTGCACCAGCCAACTAAGGAGGCCTAAAGGGATGATGACCTGGGAGAAGAAAAGGGAGGACCCAGGGAGATCTTCCGGGTGGCGGCCGCTTGAGAGATGGTTTTTTTTAGGTTTAGGTTGTATTTTCTTTTGTTTTCCTCAAAATTTTCTTTCCCCGGGTCCCCCCCCTTTTTTCATTGTAGGTTGGTTTTTTATAGGAGAAGTGTTGCTTGGCCAAAATCATATTGGTCCCTCAACTTTTTTATTTTTTGTGTTAATTTTGATTTTCTTTTATTTTTTTGTATTTTTGAAAGCAGACAATATTAACGTCAACTCAACAAGGAAAATCAGTGATCATAAAATTTACGCGTTAAAAGTTGAACGCGTTCAAAATACATTTGAAAATTTAAATTTTTTTGAGATGACATTGAAAATGCTAAAAACAATGCAAATATATCAAAAATACATTTTTTTGGGTTTTTCTTTGTTTTTTTTGCTATTTTTTTTATTTTTTTTGAAAATTTATCAAAAATATGGGGTTAAAAATTAGGTAGCAACAGGTAACAACATGCGTATCGACAAACATAACAAAATAACAGAAGCCATTAGAAGAAAACATAGGAGTAGGACCCAAAACATAACCAAAAATTAATTCAAGTAGGGCAGAAGTTTTGTGACCCGTAGGTCGTAATGGCAAATGGTACAACTTGCCTAAAGGACAAGCTTGATACTATGTAAGAGAACGTCTAGAAGTACATACGATTTTATTGCTGGAAATTAACAAATTAAAAATGTGAGGGGTTGGATGACCCAAATGACGATGCCACAGGTCGGCAATCACGGAGATGCAAGGAGACCAAAAAGCTTGAGGAACCGATGTGGAAGAAGACTAGGAGAGAACATAAAGACCATTATGACTATGACCGGAAAGGAGAACTTCCTTGGTGACGAGATCCTTCATATAAAATATAGAAGCATGAAATTCAAAATAAACATGATTATCACTGCAGAATTGCTGAATAGATAAAAATGGTTTGGTAATATGAGGTGTTGTTACTCAATTTTGGACCCCACGTGCTGGAGACGATATTGTTAGTTTTCTGAATCAGATAAGGAAATCCTTTTGACCAACTAGGTTGCTTCCAGATTTTGTTCTCTAAAACAATTTTATCTCACTTTGAATCCTTCATCAAAGTTGTAGTCTTGGACACATAGATGAATTTGGGCTTTTGAATCACTTGATTTCGATATCAGAAGCTCAAGATATTCTTGTTTGAAATCTAGCATGAAAGCATAGAATTCTATTGCGAGAAGGTTTCCAGCCGAGTTTGGTTGCAATTCTGTTCTCTAAAAAACATTTATCTCACTTTGAAGCCTTCATCAAAGTTGTAGTCTTGAACGCGTAGATGGATTTGGACTTTTGAATCTCTTGATTTCGATATCAAAAGCTCAAGATATTGTTGTTTGAAATCTAGCATCAAAGCATATAATCCTACTGCGAGAAGGTTTTCCAGCCGAGTTTGGTTGCAATTTTGTTCTCTAAAACAATTTTATCTCACTTCGAATCATTCATCAAAGTTGTAGTCTTGGACATTTAAATGAATTTGGGTTTTTTAATTGATTGATTTCGATATTAAAAGCTCAAGATATATCTCTTTGAAATCTAGCGTGAAAACATAGAATCCTACCGCGAAAAGGTTTCCAGCCGAGTTTGTTTGCAATTCTGTTATTCAAAATGAATTTATCTCACTTCGAATCCTTCATCAAATTTGTAGTCTTGGGCATGTATGGAATTACCGATAGAATAAATTATGAACACTGTTCATCATGTCAATTACAAAGGGAATCACCGACGAAAAATTCCTTCGGTATTTTCCAGAGAGCTGTGGAATTGTTCACTTTCCAATTGCATTACTTTTTGTTCTTTACAAACAAAATCACCGATGGATTGACAAGTCGTCGGTGTTATCAGTTTTATGAAAAATTTAGATTAAATTAAAAATTTAAATTAGATATTACAGACGAAATTACCGACGAATTTAAAAGCCATCAGTGATATTTGGTGGTTTCTGAATTTTTTTATTAAATTAAACTTTTAAATTAAATATTACAGAAGAAATCACTGATGAAATGATTAAAAATATTAATATTTAATTATCTGTTGGTAAAACATCCTAATAAAAGCCTAGAATCCCTAAATTCACAATAAACCCGTCTCCTCTCTTCTTCTTCTTCTTCTTCTTCTTCTTCTTCATATGTAAAAAAACATCAATATCCATTTCTTTTTTTTCTTTTCTCTCCTCAACTCCTTCTCTTCTCCTCCATGCTCAGGTATGTCTTCTTCTCCTTCTTCTCAGTTTTTTTTAAATTAGTATACTTTATGAATTTGTTTTTTTTTTTCTCTTCTTAGCTTCACTTGCAACTACATTAAGGTAAGATTTTTTTTTCACTATATTTATTTTTATTTTATTTTTAAATGTTTTTGTTCTTGATAATTGTATGAATGTTGTTGAAGGATTTTTTTTTCATATGAGATTAATTTTTAGTTGATTTATTTATAGGATTTTTAAATTTTTTTTCATATAATTTGTTTTTAGTTGAATTTATTTGTTGCAAATTGTTTGAGTTGATTTTCTTCTTCTTTTTTCCAAGTATTTTGAGTATTATAGAGTGTTGATTTATATTAATTTAATTATTTTATACTTTTGTAAGAAAGATTTGTTTAAAATATTTTTAAATAATTACCGACGGAATTACATATGATATTTTGCCAAGGAAAATACCAACGGAATGAAGCAGGTAATTTTTTTTCTCGCCTTTTCCGTCAATAAATCCATTGGTAATAATTTTTTTTTTATTACCAATGGACTTACCGACGGATAAAAAATTACCAACGATAGATTCACCGACGAAGCATTTATGTTGGTGATATTGTTAGTAAATTAATTATCAATGTAATGATAGTGCAAATACCGACGGAATTTTCCGTCGGTAAATCTAAAGATTGTGGTAGTGAAATTTAAGAATATTCTAGAGATAGATACTCTGAAAATATATATATGTAGTCGAGAATGAAGATTGTGAATCTTTGTTTTGATGGTCTTATGGTGTATTTATACTCCATGAGTCATTTTTTTTTTGTAAAGAGAAGGGTCTGGAGTGTAATGTTACCGTGATAACATTTAATGAGATATAAATATCTCTTACATCTATATTAATATTTGATAGAAATATAGTAGGTCCCTAGAGGACTTTTATACATCTAAAAGGTATAGAAAAATTAGGGTCCAAGATTTTAAATGTAGTTGAATCCATAAAGGCTAAGCTCTTCTACTCAACTAGACCCAAGGAAAGATGATTATTTCCTTGGACGTGCCAATGAATGGTGGTCATTTTCTTGGTTGTGTCTAAGGGAGGAAGTGCATTTCCTTAGACGTGCCTGAGACTTGACATAATGCCAAACCCAATTGCGTCTGGGTTTGGCTAGCACCAAATCCATTGTTTTAGGGGTTTGGCGCACTGCCAAGTCCAATGAATCTTAACTAGGACATGCTTGTTTTTCTGAAAATTTAAGCTTATAAATCTTTCTTGATCCAATATTTTTTTGATAAAAATATACTGACAAAAACTTGGTTCATCTAAAGAAATGATCATGTCATTATCCATTAGAAGATTTATAGTAGATATTAGAGACCCCGATTAGTATTATATACTGATCATGAATGAAAATGGATTGCTGATGTACTCAAATGCAACTTTCGCTGCAGAGGCAGAGAAGGTTTTCGACCTTCTGATAGTCTCATGGCGTGTGAATTGGAAACTCGGTTGAGCAAAGCACATCAACAAAATGCACACAAAGGCGTTCGGAAAGATAATGGACTTTATGATTTAAATAATTTTATTTGACTCTTGAAGAAGGTGAATGCGCAAATGCTTTCATTACAATTATTTTAGGATTTTTTTATTGGAACTCACTCCACCGATACCTTGACTAGCCAGTTGCTTTGAACCTCTAGTCAAATATAGTCATGGATCATAATGATAGTGCCAAGTTTAAGAAGAATTTCATGAAAATAACTATACTTTTTAATTTGATTGTTGGATTAGATTGATATTTTATTATATAGGTATTGTTTCTAGTGACCGACCTGTTTGTTATAACTGGCTGGGGTCATTTAATGCACAAATTAAGCTAGGATATGGATATCCTTTTCTTTCTCTCTGTTTTTTTTTTTAAATTAATTTTCTAATTACTTTTGTTTTTTTCAATTGTTTTGTATATTTTTGCCTTCAACTTGGTAGATGACAAACTGCACCGTAATGCTTTTTTGGCATGCGTGTCTAACAGTTTCAGTCACTTTAAAGTCCAATGCTGAAATCAAAATCTTGACACTATGAATGGACAGATCTCCTTTTAAGGTTTTCCATTTTGCATATCAAACTTTCGGCCACCATTGTCGGCTATTAGAGACAAAACTGGTTAGTTGTCTCATTGTCCTCTACATGACAGAGCAAATTTTTTTTCAACGACAACAAAAAAATAAACAAAATTTGCAGACATCATTCGTGATCACAGCAACATAAAAAAATGATTTTGTGTCAAGCAGATTTATTGCACTTATTTAATTTTAAAACTGTACCGTATTGTTCAACCTAATCATCAAGAATTAAACACATAATTAGTTAGCTATATCCTTCTTTATTTGGATAACTACAATGTGCTATTTGGGTTAACTATTTCCTTCTTTATCTTTTCCTAACTTCTCTTCTATGTTGGTTCGATCTTGATAAAATAAAAGACTAAATTAATGAGTTACTAAAACATTATAGACTAAATTGATTAGACTGGTATGTTATCTTGCAAACCTGTTGATACTCCTATCTCTACATCCAAAACTATCATTCTGCCCGATCCATTATTTTCTAATGCTACATGCTTGCATCAAATTATGGGTGCTCTTCAATATCTTATTTTTACAGGCCCGAATATTTTCTTTGCTGTTAACAAAGTCTTTTAGTTTATGCATGCTCCTACAGATTCTCATTAGGCTGCCATGAAATGCATCCTTCGTTATCTTCGGGGTACAGCATCCTATGGGTTGCATATTACTCGCAGATCTTCTTTTGCCTTACATGGTTTTACAGATACGGACTAGGCAGATAGTGTTAAGGATAGAAAATTTACGGGTGGTTACCTTGTGTTTTTTGGTCAGACGCCGATTTCATTAAATTTTGGTAAGCAATGCACAGTTGCTCGCTCTTCTACTGAAGCTAAGTACAAAGTCTTAGCCAATGGTACTACTAAGGTTATCTAGCTTTAGTACTTATTAAGAGATCTCCAGATTCCATCTGCTTTTGCTCCTATCATCTGGTGTGACAATCTTGGTACCACCTATTTGTCTACAAATCCTGTTTTTCATGCTCACACAAAACATGTTGAAGTCGATTATCATTTTGTCCGAGATAGAGTTGTCAAGAAGGAGATTCAAATTCGTTTTATTTCCTCTCGGGATCAACTTGTTGATGTCTTCACTAAGCCACCTCCTACTTCTTCCTTTACTGCTTTTCGTTTCAAACTTCGAGTTGATCATCCACCCTCATCTTAAAGGGGCATATTATAGAATGTATTTATATAAAAAATATTGTATAGGAAATATTGTAGACATGCTCTTGTATGATAACCTCCACCATTACTATTGTATATTTCCCTACACATATATATAGAAAGGATTAGCTAACCATTAGGTTAAACCTCCTAATTATTCTCAACTTTGCCAAACTAGGTATCATAGGAGGCAATCTTATATTAGCAATGACCAGGTGGAACGCATTTGTACGTGGCGTTTCAAGTGATATTGAATGATTTTAAAAAAAAAAAAAAAGCCCCCTCCTTTGTTTTATTGTTCAAAGGTTTCCGTGTCCCAGCATTTCTTGATTGTTTCTTCAACAACTGTCCAAAATCAGAGATATAAAAGAAGATGATGAGTAGACCAACAAGTTCTAGTTGGCCAATCTAAGATATGGGCACCTCCTGAAATTTGTTCTTTTTCATGGGTGCTTGAGTGGGGACTATGGACGAAGAATTCGAGAAAGTCATGGTGATAGGGCTACATTTGCAGACCTCCATTGAAGAAAGAAGACAACAATACACACGGGGGATGGAACCCATGTTGCTTATTGTTTATTCTTCAAAATCTTGGGAATTCCTTACGCATTTGCATTATAAATTCATGCATGATTCTATTGTTCTGTACACAACTCCTATCACCTTTAGAAAACAATCACTCTTAAGCTTGCTTCTAAAACATTCTCTTAGGGATTAATACATGGCCAATTCAGCTGTCTTGCGAGTTTCAATGCTGATCCTGATCATTTTATCCGCAAATATGATTAATTTGGAGGCAGTAAGTTATCGCGGGGTCGAGTCTGTGCCTAAAAGGATCGATAGCAGCACTCTCTTACAGAAATTGGGCTATGATATGGCAAAAAGGAATGTGACAGATCCACCCTCTCCAAGAGTTACACCTTCAGGGCCAGACCCTGCGCATCATCACTAGTCGCCACCGTCCCCGGCAATGCCTTGGAGGAGGAAGCACGGATAGCCCTGCACCAGATGGATCAAACCAACCATTTCCTCAAACTCGGTGCCTTCTGCAATGTCTTTTCAGTCATTTTAAAATACAATGCCTTAGAAAAAAGCTATTATATCATCAGAATAAAATTCTTTAACCATTTTGGTTTGGAATCTTATTTTGATATTAAGCAGTATCTTAATTTCCATGAAGTCACATAAAATAAATAAAATCTTCTCAAGGCATTTTATCTTCAAGTGATTTCAGAGGTTTTGCACGTAGAAAGCATTGTTTTCCTCCTGGTTCATCTTTGGATGAAACTGGGAGGGTGGATCATCTGCATCTTCTTTCCTTTTATGTAGAGTTTTATCACTTGTGTTACCACGTTGAAGCATAAACAGACTAATGCTGTAAGAACATTCACTAGAGAATCTTGTGTTATCAACTTTTGATAAAAACGATTTTAATTTGGATAACTAGGCTTTCGTGGTTTGGTCAACAATAGCCATGGAAAACAACACTTGCCGTCACTTTCATCACTTTCTTGCTACAATTATTATTATTTTCATTATCACAGATAAAATGAATAAAATTTTAAAAATTATATATCTTAATTAAAAAATTTCAACTTTTGGTTGAGATTTCAAAAATATTTTTATATTAATGTGTAACACTTTCAAAATGAAAGTTTTGTTAGAGAATAATATAAATCATATCTTAAAACCTAACCTAATAATTTAAGATATTGGGTTGAGATGATTCTTTGACATGGTATCAAAGCCTTAATGACTAAGCGATCATGAGTTCGAATCTCACAATTCCTATTTATTTGATGAAAATTAAGTTTCAACAAGCTTTACTTGATGGGAGTGTGTTAGAGAATAATATAAATAATATCCTGGAACCTCACTTAATAGCTTAAGTTATTGAGTTGAGATGGTTCTTTGACAAGTTTAACTCTGTGATGAAATTTCTTTGATAAAATTTCAATTTTTTTTAATTTAATAAAATTTAAATTTATAACTATTCACTTATTAAAGTTATAGTATTATATTAAAAAATTATTTTAATTCAAAAAATTTAAGCCATTGAATAACATTTAGAAAATAGTTTTATATCAACTCCAGACACAATATTTTTAAATAAATTTGTCAACTCAATAATAAGATCAAGTAGTTTATTATTAATAATGCTCATGGATTGAAAAAGTTCGCGGCACTATGTCGCATCTTTTATTTTAAGTGCCAATAGTGGTGCTTTCAACCATTTCGTTCACTACATGCAAAAAACTAATAGATTTTGTGAATTCATTGTACCTCTCCGATCAGGGTATGGTTCATCGGAACAATGTTGTCTTTTCTTTCTTTACGGTACTCTGATTTTTTTTTTTGTATTTTTTAATTTAATCCTTTAAAATCACTTTTTTTTTTTTAAAATTATCATCGTAATTTGTTCTTATACAACTTCCATCACACTATCTTAATCTTGAAAAAATGTTCAACCATTGGGTTACTTCTAGATTCCAAAAAATCAACTTGATTTTATTATTTTCACGAGATTAAAAGATAAATAATTAAAATTGAATAAGAGAAGAAATGACAGTCCTTGTATAAAAAAGATTTTGATCCCTCCATTTTCTTACTAAATTTTTCCTAAAAGTTTTGTCAAAGTTCCTTTTTGGTCTTTTAGTTTAGGAAACATACATTTTGGTCCAAGACTTTTTTTTGTTCTTATTTTGGTCCTGGTTTACGATATGAAAAAAAAATTCAGAAAATAGCAAAGGAGAGAGAAAATTATTGCCATGAAAAAATCATTCTTGGTGTTAAAAGATTTTTTTGGATGAGAGGAATTATATTAATATGTTCTTTGACATTCTTATTGTTTAAGAAAGTAGATCTGGTCTTCTGCAATATTTTGAAATCAAGTTGATTTTGCATTTTTTTTTACCAATTGTTTCCAAGTTTAAGATCATAAATAGGTTTTTTAAGGTCTTTAGAATGTTTTTAGATGTTTTTGGGTGGAAAATTGGTTGAAAAGAAAAAAAGTTTTTAAAGCTTAAAAAATTAATCCTAATTTTTCAACCACCATTAATGATTCGAAATTTAGGTTTATTAATGAGGTGTCATTTGATGCAATAAACAACGCATTATTTGTTTTTAGAAAAAACACAAGGGATTAGTAGAAAAGAAGAAAAAACCAAACCAGGTCAAAAGATTTTTTAAAATGAATAACATACAACAACAAAACATTTTTTGTACAACTTATGGACATTAATGAGAGAAAAAGGTGTTATAATAGCAAGTTAATTTGTTTTAATTAATTTAAATTATTTTTATTCTTATATATAAAAAAATATTACCATATAAATAAATAAAATAACTTTAATAACTTCTTATATAATATAATCAAGTGTCTTGATGGACACCTTTCTTCTAAATTCACAACTTGGTATTTGATTAAAAAAATATTATCATTCTAATAGCATTGAAATTCATTGGCTCATAAAAGTCTTGATCAATTTAATTAAACTTATGCTTTAAATTTTAATTTTACGCAATTTTCTTGCTATTAAAAAATAAATTGATAATAGTTATATATTTTTTTTAAAAAAAAATTAAACCTAACTGCAAGGTGTGCACTAGGTTTCTAGTAAAACTATTAAAATGCCATCTTTATCCTTTTCACCTTTATTGTTACCCATTTTCGAGTTCCAACACAAAAAATAAAAAATACAAAAAAAATATATAAAAAAAATATTGAAAGAAATTCAAAAAATAATAGGAGCGAGAAAAGGATGCTGGAATGCTGAAAAAAGGACAAAATTGGTTGAGAAGGTTTAAAAATACAAAATGTTGAAATTTGATAGTATATTTTTAACTGATGAGAGCCATATTGAGAAAGAAAATTCAAGTTGAGGAAGAAAAGTCTAAAATCAGATGTTTATGGACTCAATTAAATTTTATCTAATGTTTAATTGAATTTATGGAGGGTTTGATTAAAAAAAAATTGATTTTTAAGTTAATTTAGGCTTTTATTGAAAGAAATTAAAGTTCTAGAGTTCAATTATAATTTTTAAGAGTTGATTTATTCAAATCAGGGGCTTAATTACATACGTATTGAAGTTTGATGGTTAATTAGGGATTTAATTGAAAGAATCCGAAACCAAGGATCAAATCAGAAAAGGCGCTAAACTCAAGGGGTCTTATTACAATTTTCTAAAGGGCTTGATTATAAAATTACATAAACATCTAAGGATCAAATCGGAAATACAATTTAAAATTTGCAAAACGGCGTCGTTTCGCTCAACACTGTTCACTGTCTTCTTCAGAAGACGTTACATTGCAGCTGGCGGAGAAACGGTTGCGGCAGCGAAGGCGGTGATCAAGGGGCCGTGTTCCACGACTGATATCTCTCCAGCTTTTACTCCATCCCTGCAAAGAGAACGCTTGCATCGTCTAGCTATAAAAACCAGAGGATGTACTACACCTCAGAGGAGGAAAACCAGAGGGGAACGACAGAGGAAAGGAAAGAAAACAGAAACAGAGAGGGGGAAAGAAAAAAAAAAAGAATGAGAAGGGAGGAGAACAGGAAGAATAAAAAGAAAGAGAGGGAGACATTGAAAACAGGGAGGAGCTTGTTTTAAAAAAAGGGAAGAACCGCTGCCATTTTCCATCACAACCGCACCAGCACTGCAAACGCCATCGTCAGCTCATCATTTTCTTCATCCTAGTAACCACTTCCATTCTCCATCACAACCGCACCACGCACCAGCACTGCCAACGCCATCGTCAGCTCATCATCTTCTTCATCCCAGCAGCCACGCCAAGAACCGCTGAGAGGGGAATACAGGGAAGAAAAATAGAAAGAAAAGGGAAAGGAAAGACGGAGAGGAGAAGAACACAGGGGCTTCATCATTTAAAAAAAGCAGAGAAAAACCAGAAGAAAAAGGACCCAGCATTGATCGTCTTCATCGTCCCCAGAACCAGTCACACCGATCCTGCGCAGCAGTTTCATTGCCATCGTCTTCATCTGTTTCAGATACCAGGTAAGCTTCACACATTTCTCTTCACGTTGCATTGTTTCTGTCACTGCATGCATTTGTTTTTTTTTCGTTGTTATCTTTTACTGTTCAAGTGAGTTATAATTCACTTGAACACAGTAAAGAGCAACAAATTTTTCAAGTGAATTATAATTCACTTGAGCAAGCATGCGTGCCTTTTATTTACCCACGCAGGTAACTGGCCCAAGCCAGTGACTTAGCTAGTTCCAGTCTAAAAAAGAATGAAAAGAAATTTTTTTTAAAAAAAAATATTTCAAAAAAATATATGATTTTTCAAAAAAATTTACTGCATTTTGATCAATATTACCTTTTCTTTACGCAACCAGTCCCCATACCCGATCTCTGAAACCAGTTAAGGTTTCTAATGATCAAAATACTAGGTGGTGACTCCATTCCATTTTTCCACTAATAAAAGACAAGAATTCCTTGTCTCTATACATTTGCCATATAAGATAACACATTTTGAGGGTGGATGTTTTTTCGCTGTGATGCCGCACACGTGCGACAGAATGATGACTTCGCTGGGGACCTTGTGGGACTAAGCTTTGTTTTTGTCTGATAATTGTGTTTTTTTTTGTTTTCGTGTTTTTTGTTAATAAGCTTATTTTAAGTATTTTCTTACATGCTTTAATTTATGTACATATATGTTCATGCATTGTATAGAACTACCTCATGCATCACATGCTTTAATTTTTTGGAATACACACATAAGCTTCTAAGTTAGTGGGGAATTAGCGATCTACCCTATGACTATTGGTTAGGGTTTAAATACATAAAACACCTAATTCATATCTGAGTGCCTGCTTGGTAATGGTTGGCATACGTGCCTTAACTGTTCCTTGCAACGCCCCCACACTGTCTTTACGAAGATCGTTATTGGGTAGATATGAGACCTTTTTTAAGACTAGATAGTCAACCTACCATTTGTCTCACTTAATTAATAGAACATGTCCTTAGGTTGTGTGTGTTACCTTTTGTTTTGCATCAAAGTAAACCCTTTCTAAAACATCTTGAACTCAAGACTTGTGGTTGACACAATGGCCATTACTCAAGAAATTTTTTGTTGTAGAGCAAGAATCAAAATTCTTATATCATCTTGCAAGGGTACGACCATGTGTCAACCCTAGAAGGGCAAACCCATCATATAGGAACATACTCATACATTTATCATACATGTGGCCAGGTTGAAACATAAGTCCCCCACCCAAGATTTGCTATATTTGAAAGATGAAAAATGAAGAAAGAGCTCAATTAGATGCCCATTATCAAAATGAAATTCAGAGCATTAAAGTTGAAGTAGCTAGACTTACAAATCTACTTGAACAAGTCCTGAGCTTCAAAAATGGAAAAGGGATTTTTGCACAACCTCTTGTGAAAACACCATCAATCCACGTCCCAGAGAAATTTCAAAACTTGGGGGCAAATTCAACGACAGAACAACATTTTGTTCCTATCGCCCTTATCCCGTCAAGTCAAGCTCCCATCACTGTGGATTTAACAGCAGATGGACCCTCTGGTAATAGATCCATTGATTTTGTGAACTAAGACAAGTTGTCTGCTTTGGAAGAAAGATTAAGAGTAGTTAAGGATAATGATTGGTTTGATCCAATACGAGCAACTGAAGTGTGTTTGGTACCAAACATCATAGTACCAAAGAACTTTAGGATACCAGAGTTCATCAAATACATTGGATTGGAATGTCCAAACACTTACCTTCGATCTTACTGTAATAAAATGGCCGAGGTGATTTATGATGATAGGATGCTAATATACTTTTTCCAAGATAGTCTCACTGGATCTGCTCTAAGCTGGTACATGAGACTAGACAATATTAAGATCAAGATATGGAAAGACTTGGTAGACGCCTTCTTAAAGCAGTATAAATTTAATCTAGAAATTGCTCCTGACAGAACCATCCTAATGGTTATGGAGAAGGAAAAACAATAGTCTGTGAGGGTATACGCGCAAAGATGGCGAGATAAGACAACATATGTTCAACCTCCACTGATAGATACATAAATGGTGATGTTATTTGCCAACTCCTGTTAATCCCCTTACTATGAGCATTTAATAGGAAGCTTATCTCAACATTTCCATGAAGTTGTGAGGATTGCTGAAAGAATTGAACAAGCTATGAAGAGGGGAAAGATTGAATGTTCTGCCATGAATTCCAGAAAAATGATGAGAGATGACTCTGAAGGTGGATGAACAAGAGGCAAGTTGAGTGTGTAAAAGGTGATGTCATTGGCTATATTGCCCCTCAGACATCTTTAGAATTACAAGTGATCGAAAATGTTTGGCAAAACACAGATATTGCCAGAAAAGCTAATCTAAGAATGACGATGAATTGTCAATTGTATTGAAATTTTGCTATTTTGCATTTTGTTTTGGGATCACATCTCATCTTTTTTACGAAACATGTCTTTTTATTTGTCTTTTTGTTGTTTCAAAATAACAAGATGTTTCTTTCAAAGTTTATTTTGGCAAAAATTTTTGATCGAACTCCAACATGCAATTAAGGCTAATCAATCCTGAAAGATTAAAAGTATTTTGATTGCAGAAAAGACTCGATGCTTGTTAAAATGATATGGGGTGCCCAAACAAATTTTGAGCTCACACATAAAACTGAATCACCCACCATTGTAGCTAAGTTTTAGCCATATGCATAATGACATGTAATGGATTCAGTAGTTATGAACTCGCAAATCAAGGATACGTCTCAAGAGTTAACATAAGATTATCTAAAGACCCCTTACTTAGGCCATCCTTAATGAATTGTATTTTGTCTTCACGGTTTACAGATACCATTTCTAAAGAACGACATGTCGCATTACAACTCCATCTGGCACATCTGTGACAGACTTTCAGTTGTTTTGCACGACGTTTCTTTGCAAAAGTGCTTTTACCTGTTCCAGGCATGTGTGAAATGAAAGAATTGGAGGACTCACCTGATAATCAGACCTTTGCTTTAATTAGCCAGCGAATATCTTCAGAAATTCCATGATTCATTAACAACCTCAATCTTGCACACCTAGCACGGTAAATTTTTGCAATCACATTTGGAGGTAAAGCGGGAAAATACTTTTTCAAATTTTCAAGAGTGATGTCCATTTTCAAATGAGAATTGGAGAAGAGATTAAAAGAAGGGAGAAAGAGCAAATAATTATACAAATATATACAGTTATAAGTTATTATGGGAAACTGAAAGAACCGACTTAAGTCACGGAGTATCGTTATTCGCCATTTGACCGGGGTGAGAGAGACTAGCAAAATAAAAGTTACACCAAAACAAAACACAAAAAAATGTGAGAAAAAGAATCAATCTTTATATACAGGATCACTCTATTCAATAGAGTTATTTTCAACTGAAAAACTGTCAAAATAAACTTTCAAATGATCTATATTTACCTTGAAAACATTGTCATTCTTTGGATTCTCGATATCATAGGCCCCATATATATATACATATATGTTTCACAATAAAAAGATTCGCTTCATCTTGATCTTAATTCTCTAGGAAATAAATGGAGTCGAGAATTATAAAGCATGACTTTTTTACCAACATTAAATGTTTTTCTCAGTATTTTCTTGTCATGAAACTCTTTGATTCTTGCTTTATGAATTCTTGAATTTTCATATGCATCATTTATTATCTCCTCAAGCTCATTTATTTACAATTTTCGCAGTTGACTAGCATCATCAAGGTTTGAATTGAAAACTTTAATAGCCCAAATAAGCTTTATGTTCAAGTTCCACAGGCAAGTGACAAGGTTTTCCATAGACTAGTTTATAAGGTGACATACTTAATGATGTTTTATAAGTAGTTCGATAAGCCCAAAGTGCATCATTAAGTCTTAAAGACCAGTATTTCCTATTAGGGTTCACTATTTTCTCCAAGATCTGTTTAATCTCCCTATTAACAAGCTCTACTTTTCCACTTGTCTGAAGGTGATAAGGGGTGGCAACTTTGTGTATGATTCCATATTTCTTCATTAAAGACTCAAATGGATTGTTGCAAAAATGTGTTCCATCATCACTTATCATGGCTCGAGGGATTCTAAATCGACTCAAAATATTTTCTTTCAAAATTTTTATCACTGTTTGATGATCATTGTTTCGACTTGGAATTGCTTTTATCCATTTTGAAACATAATATATTGCAACTAATATGTACAAGAAACCAAATGATAGAGGAAATGGACCCATGAAATCTATACCTCAACAATCAAAGATCTCAATGACAAGAATATGATTTAAAGGCATCATGTGATGATTTGAAATAGATCCCAACTTTTGACAATTTTCACAAGTCTTACAGAATGCATGTGAGTCCTTTAACATGGTAGGCCAGTAAAATCCATTTTGTAAGATTTTTATAGTTGTCTTTCTTGACGAGAAATGACCCCCACATGCCTTATAATGACAAAATTTAATGACACTACTTACCTCATTGTCAAGAATGCATCTTTAAAATATTTGATCAGGATAATATTTAAATAAATACGGGGCATCCCAATAAAAGTTCATCACTTCATTTAAGAACTTTCTTCTGTCTTGGGTACTCCAATGAGCTGGCAATTGTCTTAAAACAAGAAAATTAACAATATTAGCAAACCAAGGCATTGTAGAAACGAAAAGTAAATATTCATCAGGAAAGTAGTCATCGATTATTGTGATGTTAGATTGCAAATCTGTTGTCAATCTTGACAAATGATCTGCAATAACATTTTTGATGCCACTCTTATCTTTGATTGTGATATCATATTCTTGAAGTAACAAAATCCATCGCACCAATCTATCCTTATAAGCTTTCTCAAAAAGAAGATATTTCAATGCTGGATTATCACTAAAAATAACAACATGTGAGCCAACAAGATAAGACCTGAATTTTTCACATGTAAATACTACTGCAAGTAATTCTTTTTCAGTGGTAGTGTAATTCATTTGAGCATTATTCAATGTTTTACTTGCATAGTAAATCACATAAGGTTTCTTATCTTTTCTTTGTCCCAAGATAGCACCCACGGCATAATCACTAGCGTCACACATTATTTCAAAAGGTAATGACCAATCAGGAGGTTGAATGATAGGAGCAGAAGTAAGCAAGTTTTTAAGTTTAACAAAGGCTTCTTCACAATGTTCAGTTCATTCAAAAATATTATCCTTTGTTAGAAGGTTACTTAAGAGTTTAGATATTACACTAAAATCTTTGATGAACCTTCTGTAAAAACCAGCATGTCCTAAAAATGATCTAACATCTTTAACAAATTTTGGTGTTGGTAAGTTGGCAATTTACTCGATTTTAGATTTGTCAACCTCAATTCCTTTTGATGAAACAATGTGACTAAGTACAATGTCGTTTGTTACCATAAAGTGACATTTTTCCCAATTCAGTACAAGATTCCTCTCTTCACACCTGCTTAAAACCTTTTCTAAGTTAGTCAAACAATCATCAAATGAATCACTAAAAGCAGAAAAATCATCCATAAAATCAAGAAAACATTTAATCATATCACTGAATGGCTAAGCATGCATCTTTGAAAAGTGGCTGGTGCATTACATAATCCAAAGGGCATCCTTCGATATGCAAAAGTACCAAATGGACATGTGAAAGTAGTTTTCTCTTGATCTTCCAATGCAATTTCAATTTGATTGTAACCTGAATAGCCATTTAGGAAACAATAAAACTCATAACCTGCAACTCTTTCTAGGATTTGATCCATGAAATGTAAAGAGAAATGATCTTTTTTAGTCATTGAATTAGGTTTCCTATAGTCAATGCACATGTGCCAACTAGTAATAGTCCTAGTTGGAATTAACTCATTTTTATCATTTGTTATCACAGTAACTCCAAACTTCTTGGGTACAACTTGGGTAGGACTTACCTATTTGCTGTTAGAAATAAGATAAATGATTCCATTATCTAGAAGTTTAATGACTTCATTTTTCACTGCTTCTTTTATATTAGGATTAAGCCTTCATTGCATTTCTCTAGAGGGTTTAACATTTTCCTCCAAATAAATCTTGTGTGTACAAATCAAAGGGCTAATTCCTTTTATGTCAGCTATGGTCCATCCTAATGCATTTTTGTGCATTTTCAGAGTCTGTAATAACTTAAGTATTTGAGATTGAATGGTAATGGCTTTAAATCAGGTATTGGTGGTTGAACACTTAAAGGTATGGACCTAATTGATCGTGGTGGAAATTCTTTAATTTATGGTTTCCAATTACATGCCTTTGATTCTTCCTGAAAAATACCATTTGCAAATCATCAGATTTATCAATCTCAGTTTCACTGGAAGTGGTTTGAAATTGATCATGAACTAATTTTTCAGTAAAGTCCACTTCCTGTAAATCATTATCATCTACAGGTTACTTGCAAATGTTGAAAATATTCATCTCCAATGTCATGTTTTCAAATGATAGCTTCATCAGTCCATTCCTACAATTAATCAATGCATTAGAAGTGACAAGAAATGTACGTCCTAAAATGACAAGAATTGAATTACATGCTTCAATAGGTTGTGTATCCAAGACAACAAAATCTACAGGGTAAATGAATTTATCAACTTGTACTAACACATCCTCAACTATTCCTCTATGAACTTTTATTGATCTATCAACAAGTAAAAGAGTTACAAAGGTTGGTTTTAACTCACCTAGATTGAGATTTTGAAAGACTGAATATGGAAGTAAATTATATTTCTTAAACTTAGAGAACATTAATCGAGGTAGTGAGAGAGGGAGCTCCTCTGGTTTTGTTCTTGCTTTTTCATCATCGCTATTATATCCATGCTCAGATCCTCCCTATAGTAGTATTGGTATCTTAATTTTCTGTTTTTTCGAGTACACTTTAGGTTGTGCATGCATTAGGGGGGCACTTTAAGAGAAACAAAGATTGCTCTAGTGTTTTCTAGCAAGGTTGGATTAACTTGTATAGCCTAGATCTATTGTGTGTTTTTTATGGTTGGATCCTATAAGAGGATCCTTCTTTCGATATCCATTAACCTTACCACTACGAAGAGTGATGACTGATTTGACTTGATTCATGTGTTGGCTTTTAGAACTACTTGCATTTGCATTGTATTGCCCCTTTGGATTTTGCTGTGGTTGAGATGGAAACTTACCTTTCTTTTGAAAACTAAGAGCAGATGTGAATTTTGCAAGAATATCTTTAAAATCTGTCATACTTTAAGCAAATTGAGTGTTGATTGTCTCCTGCTTTTCAATGAATGCATGTAATGTTTTCTCAAGATTTCTTCTAGGAGGGGGAGTGTAAGATCCCACATCGAAAGCGAGTGTCCAAAGCCAGGGCCTTATAAGTGCATGCTCACCTTGACTAGTAAGACGCGTTTTGGAGCCATGCGTGGCTACCAAGAACAAACCCGTGAAGGGGACCTGGGTGGAAGCCTGGGAATGGGTGGACTGGGAGGCCCAAAGTGGACAATATCTTGCTAGTGAGGTGGGGTGTTACATTTGGTATCAGAGCCGAGGACGGCTCGTCTTAAGGTGGGGGGATTGTAAGACCCCACATTCGGAAAGCGAGCGTCCAAGCCAGGGCCTTATAAGTGCATGCTCATCTTGACTAGTAAGACGCGTTTTGGAGCCATGCGTTGCTGTCAAGAACAAAACCGTGAGGGGGACCTGAGTGGAAGCCCGAGAATGGGTGGACTAGGAGGCCCAAAGTGGACAATATCTTGCTAGTGAGGTGGGGTGTTATAGGGAGCATAAAGAGGTGCATATCCATGAGAATTTTGAAAATTATGATGTGCTTGAAACGGTGGCTGTGAAGTTTGTGCATTGTTGTTATCACTCTTCCAACTAAAATTTGGATGATTTCTCCAACCAGAGTTATATGTTTGTGAGTATGGGTTATGATTGGGTATTTGGAAGCTGTTTAAAACATGAGCTTATTTATGAAGGCATTCCCTAAAAGAAGGCAAAGTTGGACAATCATTTGTTGAGTGTTCATTGGTTTTGTTGCACCCTTGTGGCGGAGCGCGACGTCTCGTGGTGATTTTTTGTTTGTTTTGCTTGATTGGTTCTTTGGAGTCGCCACTTAGTATTTTGATCACTAGGAACCCTAATTGATCTTTCAGAGATTCTAAGGCAAGAGATTGGATTGCGTAAAAGGGAAGGTATTAGCACCCCTTAGTACGCCCTACCTAAGGTAAGCTACTTGGTGTTTGGTTTGCTTTATAATTGTTATGGTGTTGGTGTTTTCTAATCCCATCAGTTTTCTTTAGGTTTGATTCAAACTAAATTTATTAAGATAGAAATCCAAGGAGATTCCATGTGCTTTAAAAGCTTATTTTTCCCTTAGTATTTCAAGAGTTTGCAACTCGTAAATCACAAGGAAGAGGGATAAAAATTTAGAAATCTAAGGAAATTCAGGGCGTTTTAAAAGCCAATTTTTACCTTAGTGTTTCATACTCTCACGGCTCGTAAACCGTGGAGTCAAAAATTGAAGTGTCCTCAATTATAATCAAGGCTTCTTTCAAGGATGTGTGGTGACTTATTATTCCTAGAAAATTATTTTGGATATTTACCACTGAGGGCTTCTTTATCCAAATATTAACAGCGAATAATAACAAGTTATTCCCAATAATATTTTGGATATTCATCCATTTATGATTTCTTTATCCAAACATTAATGGTGAATACTAGATGATTTCTCCTCAAAATAAGAATTTTATATTTTTGGTATATTGGCCAACACCCTTTGGAGTTTTACAAACATGTTGTAAAATCCAGAAATGCAAAAAAATAATTTTTGTGTTTAAGAAATCCATGTGAAAACACATTTTCAAAAACTTCCAATATTTTTTTATAAAAGAAAATATTCAAAACATGTTAGGGTATTGGCCATATGCAACACAAAAAAATATTTTTTATATTTTCTTCGTAAAAAAAAAAAACACAAACATTACACTTAATCACAATTAAAGTTAAAAAACCATATATTAATCAAATTCTTAAGGCTTTAATAAATCAGTTATTAAATCCCAAAAAATATGTAGAAACATGTTCTTACATTTTCATAGGAAATACGACATGATTTTATTTGTCCCTAAAATACTTGATCATACGCAAATTAAAACATTAATTTTTTTTTAATCCTTTTGATTTTATAATTCAACAACATACATAAAAAAAAAAAGATACAGATACACACACATCCCTTTTTATTATGTTTTTCTCATACACACATATATAATTACAAATAACAAAAATTCAAAACAAATCTAAACACATATTATACAATTCAGAAATTGCAAAATAGACCCCTAAATATTCAGGAATTGCAGAGGAACACTTCTAAGAGTGCAGTAACAGTGGTGGCGCATGAACCCATGCGCCACCACCATTGGCGGCTTGTGGGTCACGCACCGCCAGAAAAAAAACGATAAGGGAGATCTGCAACGACTTCCTCCCCTCTTCACTGCCCTCGCCGGCGGTGAAGATCATTGTCACTGGCAACAAGAGTAAAATGCACAAATAGCAGTTGATTTTAAGTTTTTTTTTCTTTGTTTTCTATCTGTTTTTTTTTTTCTCTTCTTCACCGTTTTCGATCAGCTTTCCTCTCTACAAATCTGTTCTTTTCTTTTTCTTTCCCATTAATTTCTATTTTAGGTGGCAGCGAGACCAAAGGGTCACCAGCGACTAGGCTTCTGTTTGGTCTGGCTGGTGTTGGATAAAGAAGGCACTATGCCGCGGTTGAGTGAAGACCGTGGGTCTGTGGCAGCTGGAGCTGCGATGGAGATGGTTTTGTGTTGGCTAAGTGGGGAAGGAGATGAGGATGACTGCTGTTTTGTGAGCGAAGTAAAGGAAATGGGGAACCATGGGTTTGTGGGAGAGGCCGAAGTAGATGGGGAGTGGCATGGGACTTGAAGATGGGTGTCGCTAGAGGCGGCGACACTGCTAGTTTTCCCAAAGGGTGGGTGGCTGGCGTGAGGAAGGGACGACGTTTATGGGCTGTTGGATGGAGAGGAGGAAGGCTTGTGCTGGTTCTTAGGAGCAAAAAAAAAAAGCAGGAAGGGCGGCTCTGTTTTTTTCTTTTGAAAGGGACAGAGCGATCAAGAGAGGAAGATGGGGAAGAGTTGGGGATTGCTGAACCACGAAGAGGGAGGGTCTGGTGAATCTGTTTTGGCTGAGAGGGGAGGTCAGCAACGGCTTCTTCTTTTTTTCAATGAGGGTGGGCAGCTGGCTAGCTTAAAAGAAATGGGTTTGGGGTTTTGTGGTTGCCCTGATTTTTTATCTTAAAATTGCCCCCTATAAATTTTCTCCCCCCTCCCTTTTTATTATGGCTGGAGGTTCACTTATATAGATAATCTCTACATGTGCTATTCAAGGAAATATTTCAATAATTATTGCAGAGATTATCTTCTATAACCAGCACCAACAAATCCTATATATATGGTATTTTATATTGTAGAGATTGTCTTCCATAACCAGTGTGAATGAAATTATATATGATTCAGTAATTATCTCTTTGACATATTGCTTCCTTAATATTAGCCCTGATGCTCTATGTTATCGTTACATATAAACCTTTATTTTTCTATTTTTATTTTTTATTTTTTAAAAAATTTATCAAAACATGGGTCAAAAATTAGGTAGCAACAGGTTTCACAGATTTGGTATACAATGTCTTGAATAGATTTTAATTAACCATTCTTTTTCAATTCAAGTGCTTTGACTTTTCTAGCTAAAGATGTAAATTTGGCTTGGAGGTCATGATCTTCCATAAGGTTGTGCATACCTCCACTAGATGTATGAGGTTGAGTTTTACTTGGTGCCTCATAAGTACCCGTAGTGTCCTAATTTTGAGCATTTTCAGCTAGTAAATCTAGGTACTCTATTTTTTCATTAGGGTCTTTATCTTTAAAATTTTAATTGCACATCAATTCAACCATTTGTCTATCTCTAGGTGTTAACCCTTCATAAAAATGTGAAACCAATCTCCATGTTTCAAAATCATGATGAGGGCAAGTATTAAGCAAGTCTCGATACTTATCCCAACATTGGTAAAATGTTTCTCCTAGTTTTGAAGTGAAAGTGATGATTTGTCTTTTGAAAGAGTTTGTTCTGGGAGACAGAAAAAACTTCTTTAAAAATTGTTGTTGCATTTCATCCCAAGCACGAATAGATCCTGGTCTCAAATTTTGTAGCCATGTTTTAGCTTTATCTTTTAATGAAAAAGGAAAAAGCTTTAATCTAACGGTGTTCATGCTACAATTTAAGTCATTATAGGTGTTACAAACCTCCTCAAATTCCCTTAAATGTAAGTATGGATTTTCTAAATCTAAGCAATAAAAAGAAGGTAAACATTGAATAATGTCTGGCTTAAAATTAAAATAAGATGCATCAGGAGGGAAAAATATGCATGAGGGTGCACTTGTTCTTGTGGGATTCATGTGGTCTCTAAATGTTCTCACACGGTTATTCTCATTATAAAGTGATTGGTTATCTTCTTCGGCCATATTTTTTGAAAATGATGAGGATACCCTACAAAGTCTACCATTTAATGTATGTGACCAAACTCTCATGCATGTGTAAGAAGAGAATAAAAGAAAGAAAAGAAAAGAAAAGGAAACAAAACAAAAGAAACAAAAGTTAGATAAAATGAAAAGTGAAAAGAGAAAATAAAATAAAAATTATAATTTATACAAGAATTTACCTCCCTGGCAACAACGCCAAAAACTTGAAACGACCAAAAGATTGATGTCTTCTCCTAAGTATAGAAGTGTCGAAGTAATAAATAACCCGACAAGACCGGGGTCGAACTACAAAGAGGTGAACTATATAAATTGTAAAAAACAACAACAACAACAATAGTAAGTACTAGTAGTAGTACTAAAGAGGACTTTGAGATGTAAGATTAATGTGAGGATTAAACAATGATAAAAACAAATGTCAAAGTTAGAGGATCCACTAATGGTACTTCAAATAAGTATAGTATAATTTTTTTTACTCAACTGGAAATCACACATAAAGGAGGTTCCAATCAGATTATAAATTGTTAACATGATTACATTAATTATTTTATTCGAGTAATACCAATACTTGTAAATATTATCAGGTATTCATTGTGATAACTTATGTTAACAACAAATCAAGTTCCTTTCATAGCACAGGTGTCGGTTATATTATATAGTTGGGCTATGAAAGTGTCAAGTATTTGTTTTACCAATGATTGTTCAACACAAATCTAGATTAACCATTTAACAAGTAAGGTATTAAGAGTGAGCAAGATAATGAATATAAAACATGTTAGTATCAAGCATTAAAGTTCATGTTGAGTTTATACTATACTTATTCTTACACCATTAGTGTAACCTTTTCACCTTGACATAATAAATTTAGCTAAACATAATGAAAGAAAGAAACATAAATAAATAAGATAAGAGCATAATTCTATAAGCAAAGGAAAGGAAATGAAAACCATAAAGAAGAAATTAATATAACATAAAATAAAACTTGAACATTACAAAATACAAAGAAAGAGAACAAGAGCATGATCTTGATCTAAACATCAAGATGCCTAAATGCATAGCAAATGCCTCCTTTTATAGGCCAAAATTTGGAATATTGATTTGATGAATAATTGTTGAGTGTGTGGTCACATCTTGACTTGGTGACAATTCTTATATTCTTGTATGAACAAAACGTCATTTCTAACGTTAGAATTTGAACCAACTTTAATCATTTCTAACGTTAGAATTTGAACCAACTTTACTCGTAAAAGTTCTAGGAAATTATCTTAGATTTCCAAGAAAAAAAAATTGAGGTCCTTTGGACTTCTAGAATTCGAGATATGAGCTGAACACTAAACAATGTCTGGGTTGCAGGACAGATTCAGACTTCTCCGTTGTTGCTATATTTTGGACTTGAAAACGGCCTTTTTAAATCTTGGACTCCATATGAAAGTTTTAGGCCTATGTCTTAGATTTCCATCCATATAAAGCAGACCTAAATCCAAGATCTACAGCTCCAAATATGACCCAATTACCAAACAATATTCTAGTTTGGACTGAACCAGCATCACTTTTCTAAGCTTCACCCTCTCTTTATTTTCTCAATTTCAGTAGTTGAATTCATCAATCAATCATTTCATTTATGTGATAGGCCTGCATTTACCATATATTAAGGTATCTTATAGTATCAGACATGTTATTATAAAACATGCTTTTAGTAAATGATTTTATTGATACTTCAAGTGTAAATAATGATGATATAAACCATAATAAAAATACATGTTTAAGTATTAATCATTTAGTCTTGTATTTTATCATGACTGAACTGAAAGACAATCCAACATGGAAGAGAAGTTAGGAAAAGATAAAGAAGGAGATAATTGGTCAACTCAATTAGCGCATTGTAGTTATGCAAATGATATAATTAACTAATTTAGTGGTTAATTGTTGATGATTAGGTTGAACAACACGGTGCAGTTTTAAAATTAAATAAATGCATTAAATTTGCTTGACACAAAATCATTTTTTTATGTTGCTGTGATCACCAATGATGTTTGTAATTTTGTTTATTTTTTTGTTATTGAAAAACAATTTGCTCTGTCATGTAGTGGAGCATGGGACAACTAACTAGTTGTCTCTAATAGCCGACAATGGTGGCCGAAAGTTTGATATGCAAAATGGAAAACCTTAAAAGGAGCTCTGTCCATTCATAGTGTCAAGATTTTGATTTCAGCATTGGATTTTAAAGTGACTGAAAATGTTAAACTTCATGACTAGACACGCATGCCAAAAAAGCATTATGGTGCAGTTTGTCATCTACCAAGTTGAAGGCAAAAATATAGAAAACAATTAAAAAAAACAAGAGTAATTAGAAAAATATATTTTTTTTTTTAAAGAAAGAAATGGATATTCTAGCTTAATTTGAGCATTAAATGACCAGCAGCCAGTTCCAACAATCAATTAAAAATTATATTTATTTTAATGAAATTCTTCTTAAACTTGACACTATCATTAGATCCATGACTATATTTGACTAGACGTTCCAAGCAACTGGCTAGTCAAGGTATCGGTGGAGTGAGTTCCAATAAAAAAAATCCTAAAATAATTGTAATGCAAGCATTTGCGCATTCACCTTCTTCATGAGTCAAATAAAATTATTTCAATCATAAAGTCCACTATCTTTCCGAACGCCTTTGTGTGCATTTTGTTGATGTGCTTTGCTTTCCCGAGTCTCCAATTCACACGCCATGAGACTATCAGAAGGTCGAAAACCTTCTCTGCCTCTGCAGCGAAAGTTGCATTTGAGTACATCAGCAATCCATTTTCATTCATGATCAGTATATAATACTAATCGGGGTCTCTAATAATTACTATGAATCTTCTAATGGATAATGAAATGATCATTTCTTTAGATGAATCAAGTTTTTATTGGTATATTTTTATCAAAAAATATTGGATCAAGAAAGATTTAAAAGTATAAATATTGGATCAAGAAATATTGAATATTGGCACGTCCTAATGAAGATACGTTGGACTTGGTAATGGGTCAAGCCTCGGTCACGCCTAAGGAAATGCACTTCCTCCCTTAAACACAACCAATGGAATGACCATCATTCGTTAGCACGCCCAAGAAAATAATCATCTTCCCTAGGGTATAGCTTAGAGGAAGAGCTTAACCTTTATAGGTTCAACTTCATTTAAAATCTTGGATCGTGATTTCTCCTATATCTTTTAAGTGTATAAAAGTTTTCTAGGGGCCTATTATATTTCTATCAAATATTAATATAAATGTAAGAGATATTTATATCTTATTAAATGTTATCACGGTAATATCACACTCCAGACCCTTCTCTTTACAAAAAAAAAAAAAAATTTATTTACTATAAATATACCATGAGACCATCAAAACAAAGATTCACAATCTTCATTCTTAACTGCATATATATATATATATATTTTTTTTTTTTTTCTGAGTATCTTTTTCAAAAATATTCTTGTATTTTTTTCTTTTTTTAAAACGATACTTATTTAAGCATTGAAGAGTCTCCACCTACACCAAGATAATCTTTTACAGATACTAGTCACAAGTTACAATGATCGACCTACCAAGCATTCAATATAAATTATCAACCTCTTTAACTACAAAAAAAAATAGATGAAATTGCTAAAATTAATCATTCAACCTGAAAATCTTATTCTTTTCCTAGAAATTTTAAAATTTTATGACCGTTTTAAGTTAGGGGAAAAGCCAATCGTATCCCTTAGCTTCAAAAGTTTTCAATCTTTATCTAAAAAAATATAACAAATATACATTCTCCCTCTCTCAGGCTGTCTATTATTGGGGCGTCCCATGTCACTTTGGAAAATTTAAAAAACAATTGTAATAGTACTGTGCATGAGCAAAAACAAATTAGTAAAAGCAAACAGCAATTACTTCTTGCCAAACTAGGTATCATAGGAGGCAATCTTATATTAGCAATGACCAGGTGGAAAGCATTTGTACGTGGCGTTTCAAGTGATATTGAATGATTTAAAAACAAAAAAAAAAAAGCCCCCTCCTTTGTTTTATTGTTCAAAGGTTTCCGTGTCCCAGCATTTCTTGATTGTTTCTTCAACAACTGTCCAAAATCAGAGATATAAAAGAAGATGATGAGTAGACCAACAAGTTCTAGTTGGCCAATCTAAGATATGGGTGCTTGAGTGGGGACTGTGGACGAAGAATTCGAGAAAGTCATGGTGATAGGGCTACATTTGCAGACCTCCATTGAAGAAAGAAGACAACAATACACACGGGGGATGGAACCCATGTTGCTTATTGTTTATTCTTCAAAATCTTTGGAATTCCTTACGCATTTGCATTATAAATTCATGCATGATTCTATTGTTCTGTACACAACTCCTATCACCTTTAGAAAACAATCACTCTTAAGCTTGCTTCTAAAACATTCTCTTAGGGATTAATACATGGCCAATTCAGCTGTCTTGCGAGTTTCAATGCTGATCCTGATCATTTTATCCGCAAATATGATTAATTTGGAGGCAGTAACTTATCGCGGGGTCGAGTCTGTGCCTAAAAGGATCGATAGCAGCACTCTCTTACAGAAATTGGGCTATGATATGGCAAAAAGGAATGTGACAGATCCACCCTCTCCAAGAGTTACACCTGCAGGGCCAGACCCTGCGCATCATCACTAGTCGCCACCGTCCCCGGCAATGCCTTGGAGGAGGAAGCACGGATAGCCCTGCACCAGATGGATCAAACCAACCATTTCCTCAAACTCGGTGCCTTCTGCAACGTCTTTTCAGTCATTTTAAAATACAATGCCTTAGAAAAAAGCTATTATATCATCAGAATAAAATTCTGTAACCATTTTGGTTTGGAATCTAATTTTGATATTAAGCAGTATCTTAATTTCCATGAAGTCACATAAAATAAAATAAAATCTTCTCAAGGCATTGCACGTAGAAAGCATTGCTTTCCTCCTGGTTCATCTTTGGATGAAACTGGTAGAGTGGATTATCTGCATCTTCTTTCCTTTTATGTAGAGTTTTATCACTTGTGTTACCACCTTGAAGCATAAACAGCTTAAAGCTGTAAGAACATACACTAGAGAATCTTGTGGTATCAACTTTTGATAAAAACGATTTTAATTTGGATAACTAGGCTTTCGTGGTTTGGTCAACAATAGCCATGGAAAACAAAACTTGCCGTCACTTTCAACCAAGGTTGTCAATTCTGTTTCGGTAGGTATTTTATTTTTTCAATTGGAATGGAATGTTTCAGTTTCAGAGTGTTTTCGGTGTGCCGTTTCAGGGTTGTACTGTTTATATATATATATATATATATATATATATATATATATATATATATATATATATATATATTCAACAAACCATAATTCAAATTCAAGATAAATTAATTATAAATTTTCAATACAAACACAATGCGAAACAAATATAATTTTAAAATTTTAAAATATTTCTAAATATTCAAGATTAAATAGATCTTTAACTTAAAGTAATTCAAACTTCAACAAAATATTCAAAATATTATGAAAGTAAAATGTTTTTAAAAAAAAATATTTTAAAATATAAAGTTAGGTCAATCTTATCAAGTGGCTAATGGAATCTAAAACATCCCTTGTTTTGCTCAAAATTCCTATAAAGTATAAACATAAAAAAAAAAAAACAATATGAATATAAACTATATATATTAGTGATAAATCTAATTTTTAAAAAATTAATATCATTGTTAATGAAAATAGTAATAATAATTTTCAATATTATTATTAATATCATTGCTATTGAAAATAGTAATGAAAAAAGAGGCTTTTTTTTTTTTTTTTTTTTTTTTTTTTTATATTGGGTGGTTTAATTAATTAAATTGAGCAAGGTTCAATTTTGATTCAATGGTTTTTCAAGAGCGGAACGGAACATGTGGAATGAAACCAGAACGTTTCGAGCGGAATTTAGCTTGAAAAATCCGGAACGGACCGAGATTTAAAATGAGATGAAATTTGTTTCGTTTTTTGAATTGTTATAGAATGTTTTCGGCCATTCGGGTGGAACGGAATGAAATTCACAACCTTGCTTTCAACACTTTCTTGCTACAATTATTATTATTTTCATTATCACAGAATAAATGAATAAAATTTAAAAATTATATATCTTAATTAAAAAAAATTTCATCCAAATTTGGATGAGATTTCAAAAAATATTTTTATATTAATTTTTTAACACTTTCAAAATGAAAGTTTAACTCTGTGATGAAAATTTTTTCCATACAATTTTGAAATTTTTTTTATTAATTAGAAGTATGAATATAACTAAAATTTAAATTTATAACTATTCCGCTTATGAAAAATTATAATATTATATTGAGAAATATTTTAATTCAAAACAGTATGTCTTAAGAATAACATTATTCCTGATGAAGTATGGCCTAAAAGAAACAGATCCTGATGAACATTTAGAAAATAGTTTTTATATCAACTCCCGGACACAATATTTTTAAAATAAATTTGTCAACTCAATATAAGATAAAGTAGTTTATTATTAATAATGCTCATGGAATGAAAAAGTTTGTGCCACTATGTATCATCTTTTATTTTAAGTGCCAACAGTAGTGGTTTTTCAACCATTTCTTTATGTCCTCGGATTTTTTTCTTGTATTTTTTAATTTAATCCTTAAAAAATCACTTTTTTTTTATTTATCATCCAATTTATTCTTATACAAATTATATTAGACTATTCTTAATCTTGAAAAAATGTCCCACTATTGGGTTACTTCTAGATTCCTCAAAAATCAACTTGATTTTATTGTTTTCACAAGATTAAAAGATAAATGATTAAAATTGAATAAGGAGAAGTGTAGCAGTCTAAAGTGTACGACTTCATCAATGTTAAAAGATCCCATCATATTCTTTTTATTTGAGGGTAAATATTTTTTTTCCATTTCCAAAAAAAAATCGGCAGAGTTTCGTTTGCATTTAGGACATCCAAGTTATTTGACCACTATCAATTTACTCAATAACCCATTATCATAAGATCCCATAATTCCGGACCTTATATCAAACCTCATAATTCCACACCTCATTCAATCCACACAATATATATATATATCCTATGTGTAAGTTCAATATGAACATAGTCCACACACATCATTTCATAAAATTTAAAAGAAAAGGAGTACTAACATGCAAAGAAGTATTTAGAAATATAAAGAAGTGTTTCTTAAATATTTCAAAAGGGTTAATTACAAGATAACTAAAATACTACATGCTAAGCTAAACCTTTGTAAATACATCAAGGTTTACACAAAAGTATACTGCATAAACACATTAATTCCCTTTTGTTTTAAGTTTTATATTAATTTTTTAACACTTTCAAAATGAAAGTTTAACTCTGTGATGAAATTTTTTTCCATACAATTTGAATATTTTTTTTTTATTTAATTAGAAGTATGAATATACTACTAAAATTTAAATTTATAACTATTCGCTTATTAAAATTATAATATTATATTAAAAAATATTTTAATTCAAAATAGTGTATCTTAAGTACATCATTATTACTGATAAAGTATGGCCTATAAGAACATATCCTGATGAATATTTAGAAAATAGTTTTATATCAAACTCCCGGATGCAATATTTTTAAATAAATTTGTCAACTCAATAATAAGATCAAGTAGTTTATTATTAATAATGCTTATGGAATGAAAAAGTTTGTGCCACTATGTCTCATTTTTATTTTAAGTGCCAATAGTAGTGTTTTCAACGCATTTCTTTTATGGTCCTCTTAATTTTGTTCTTGTATTTTTTAATTCAATCCTTTAAAAATCACTTTTTTTTTTTAATTTATCATCGTAATTTGTTCTTATACAACTTATATCAGACTATCTTAATTCTTGAAAAAAATGTCCCGCTATTGGTTACTGTCTAGATTCCTCAAAAATCACTTGATTTTATTGTTTTCACGAGATTTAAAAGATAAATGATTTTAAAATTGAATAATAGAAGCTTAAACAGTCTGAAGTGGTACGACTCGATTAATGTTAAAAGATCTCAACATATCCTCTTTATTTGAGGTAATTTTTTTTTTCATTTCCAAAAAAAAATTCGGCAGCAGTTTCGTTTGCATATTAGGACATCCCTTGATCACTATCAATTTATTCAATCAACATTATCACAAGGTCCCATAATTCCGGGACCGAAGAAATTTATATTAAACCTCATAATTCCACACCTCATTTCAATGCACACAAATATAAATATAAATATATATATATATATATCCTATGAGTAAGTTCAATATGAACATAGCTCCAAACACATCATATCAATACAATTTAAAAGAAAAGAAGTACTAACATACACAGAAAGTATTTACAATATAAGAAGTGTTCTTAAATATTTCAAAAGGGTTAATTACAAGATAACTTAAAATACTACATGCTAAGCTAAACCTTTATAAAATACATCAAGGTTTACACAAAAGTATACTGCATAAACACATTAATTCCCTTTTGTTTTAAGTTAAATATTTACATAAGGCCTCACAAAGTAAAGTTCTAAACTAAATGAATCTTTTTGGATATTTGATGGACCTGTTACATAAATAAACATACCATTATTGCTTGATAAAAGAATATATATATATATAAATATATAATATAATATATATATATATATATATATATGTTCATGTAATGAATACAAATGAAGTATTAAACTTTCTATCGATCCATAAGAATTCTAACAGAGAACTTATAATTTTGCTTTGTAAGTCTTTTTAAACCAATTAACACTCATTTGTATGCTCTTAATTGAATACTCTAATTTACTTGCATGAACTGGGTGACCTTGCAAAAGTTTTAATCTTGTAATTCATATCCCGACAATCCTATCACGGATGCCGTTAGCCGAAGCTAATCTTGAAATTCATATCCCGGCAATCCTATCACAGATGCTATTAGCCGAAGCTAATCATGTAAATCATCTCCTGGCAACCCTATCACGGATGCCATTAGCTAAAGCTAATCTTGTATTTACACTAAACTTTATTTACATTGAACATGACATTTATTGTAATTGAATTCACCAGAAAAATTTTAAATTGTATATCTGCAAATAGGATAATCACACACCTGCTTCGCATGTCTCTCGACCTCCCCTAATAGAAGATCCAATCCTGGTTGCTCCTCCTAAATCATAAGGAAGTTTTTGGTTATGATTCCTTCGAGCCGATATTATAGAGAATACATATTCATCCATTACTCATATGTTACTTTTTATGCATGTTCATTTCCTCATAATATCATACATACATATATCATGTATATTTTCAAAGTTAGTATTTCAATGTGCAAGTGTTCGTATGACGCAACTCTTTTATATTCTTATATATAGTATTCACGTGAAAGTTTATTGTTACTATCTAACTTTGAATTGTTACTGTCTAACTTTGAATTGTTATTGTCTAATTTTCAACTATTACTGTCCAACCACTCACCAGATTTTTAACTATATTTAAAGTTCTAAAACTTCATTTTAAGTGAGATTAATCTCGTTAGAAAGTTAAGACACGAAGGCTAACAAGTTCTCTGAAAGGAGGAGAAACCCAATTTTTTCCTTCAAGATAGTCAAAATTACTCATTAACTAATTAGTTCTACTACCTTACATAATCAGTCACGACTCAGTCTCAATTAGTAACCTATAATTGGAGTTCTACATCTCCAAATTGAGCAAGACCAGTTTTCTTGGTTAGTTAACATTCAAATCTACAATTTCTATGAGAAACCCGATCCTAATCCCCTCATCCTCCTACTCGAAATCTTTATCAAAAAGTTAGGAGACAAAGTCTGTCCAGATTCGTCCCCCCCTCCCCTTTACACAATACTTTCATAAACTACATACCACACACATGAATGAACTTAATCTCAACAATAAGTACTTTTTCCCCAATTTATGTCTAAGAATCCTAACCTAAGATTCAATATCAAGGCATCAATTATTTATCGAATTAAAAAATGAATTTTTTTTTTTAAGATCATGTTTAGAATACCTTATCCGGTACAAATTAAGATTTTGATCTTCAACTAGTTGAAGATTTTCAACTCTCTCCTTTCTTTTCTTCTTGTTCAATTTCTTGGTAATCCTTTGCTCTCAAGTGTTTATCCCATCTATAAATTTTTAATTTTGGACAGGTTCTTGAAATTTTAATGTTTCTCTCTTGATTTCTTAAGAATGAGTATAAAACTCCATATCTTCTCTCCCTTTATGGTTCCTATAGATTTTTTTTTGCGTGAGGAAGAGGTATTTATACTCTTATATTTTCTCTTATTTTGCATTTAGGCCCCCCTTTTTCTTTAAGTGTATTATTCTCTTCAATTAAAACCAACCCTCCAGCAGTACCAGTTTATTATAATATCTCAAATTATTTCGCCCGAAAATTTATATTTAAAAAATTTTCGAAAATTTCTGTTTTTCTTTAACCATATACATGAAATTTCTTCACTTTTACTTATTTATTTTATATATATAATATATATATATAATTTTTTTCTAGGGTTTACAAGAAGAAAATGATAGTCCTGATATAAAAAAGATTTTGGTCCCTCCATTTCTTACTAAAAATTTACATAAAACTTTGTCAAAGTTCCTTTTTGGTCTTTCAGTTCAAGAAACATACATTTTGATCTAAGACTTTTTTTTTTTCTTATTTTGATCCTGGTTTAAAAGAATATATATAGATATAAACAATCAGAAAATAGCAAAGGAGAGAGAAAATTATTGCCATGAAAATTATCGTTCTTTGGTGTTAAAGAATTCTTTGGATGATAGGAATTATAACTAACGTGTTTCTTGATATTAATATTGTTCTAAAAAGTAAATCAGGTCTGCATAAGTATTTTGAAATCATGTTGATATTGCATTTTTTTTACCAATTGTTTCCAAGTTTAAGATCATAAATAGGTTTCTTAAGGTCTTTTAGAATGTTTTTAGATGTTTTTGGGTGAAATATTGGTTGAAAAAAAAGTTTTTAAAGTCCAAAAAATTAAAACCTAATTTTTCAACCACCATTAATGATTGAAATTTGAGTTTAAAAATAGGGGTGGCGGGTCATTTAATGAAATAAACAACACATCATATGATTTTAGAAAAAAACAGAAGAGGTTAGTAGAAAAGAAGAAAAAACCAAAACCAAGTCAAAAGATTTTTTTAAATGAATAACATACAACAACAAAACTTTTTTTGTACAAGTTAAGGATATTAATGAGAGAAAAAAGTGTTATAATAGCAAGTTAATTTGTTTTAATTAATTTTAATTATTGTTATTCTATATATAAAAAAATATTTACCATATCAATAAATAAAATGACTTTGATAACTTCTTACATAATATAATCAAGTGTATGATCAAACATCTTTCTTCTAAATTCACAACTTGGTATTTGATTACAAAAAATATTATCATTCTAACAACATTGAAATTTATTGGCACATAAAAGTCTTGATCAATTTAATTAAACTTATGCTTTAAATTTTAAATTTATGCAATTTTACATTTTTTAAAAAAAATAATCCTAACTGCAAGGTATGCGATAGTTTCTAGTAAAACTACCAATGTCCTCTTCACCCTCGTGTCCTATACAATGTTTTTTTCATGAAGGTAGTCATTAGATCAAAATTAGGTCGTTAATAAAACCTCAAATTGGATCCCATACAACCTTAATAAAACTTCAAATTCAAACTCTAAATTTAAAATTCAAATCCAAATCTCAACCCTAAACTTTAATCCAAACCACAACTCTAACTCATACACAAACTTTAAACCTTGAAACCAAACCTCAAATCCAAACATGAAACCTTAAAATAAGTCTCAAACCCTAACCAAACCCCTAATCCAAATTTTCAACAATAACCCCTAACGTGTTGTATACACAAAAGATAAAAATCATGGTTTTGCATTGCTTTACAAAACTTTTCTTAGATTTAGTGTCTATTTGGAAACTCGGCGTAAACCGCATTCTCTTAAATTTTAATTGTTTTTTGCTAAAATTATTTTTATATGTTTTTTAAATTGTTTTAATGTGCTGATATTAAAAAATTTTAAACAATAAAAAAAATTATTTAATGTATTCTAAATGAAAAAACACTTTAAATCATAATTGTTATCACAATCTCAATCAGCCCTTAACTCCAATCCAATCCATCATTCTTGTTTTCTTTATCACATAACTTTTTTTTAGTTCATTTACTTGTATTAAAGGCACTTTTACTCTAATGAGTTTTCCTTATTCACTTGTCTCTTTCTTTTCTCTAACTTAGAGTACAAGTTTCAAGATATTTTTTTAAACTTTAAAGATATTCATTTAGGTAAGATTCAAGTCGAGTTCAAGTAATATATAATAATATTCATATCTAACATGGAACTCAATTTTTTGCCTCTGAATCTTACCTGAGCTTGAACAGATCAAGTAATTTTCTACCTATTAAAATCGGTTCTCGATGGTATTTCCATCCGTCCTGAAATTCCCACTTGCACAAATAGTATAATCCTGAGTACTTAATGTCTCATTAAAGAAATTATGATCATTTTATCTTAAAGAGCACCCATCATGTAAAACCCTACCTCCACGAGCGGGTAATTGGAAGCTGCAGAAAAGAGGATCGAAAGAGTTTGAGTTGCAGACTAGTCTAAGTTGGGTGTTTTTTTATATATATTAGGAGCTATTTTATATTTTTCATTTTAATGTGACAGTAATTATTTGTGCTTTTCACAAAATGATCGCAACCTTAGTCTATCACCCTGCTCAAAAAAGAACAAAAAAAAGACCTTGCTTGAGATATGAGCTGATGTTAAGAATCTTGAAATGCTTTCAGTGGATCTTGAGGGTCAATGTTGGCGATATATGGGAGATCAACTGGCAAAATTTTCCACACTAATGCCCTGCTCCTGCAGCTCCTTGACCACCTCCTCAAACACAATCATATTGCCAGCCTGAGTGAGGTGCAAACCATCACTGCAATTTCATTTTAACAAGTATTCAGAATTATTGCTTATTAGGAAAAGTGAAATATAATTTCAATGGCCTGAGATTGATGAAGAAAATTTTAGTTTAATTTATTCAATCCATGGCAATGGAAAATCTCAGAAATGGATGCCAATCTTAATTAAATACGGGAAAGAACCCTACACCATAACAATTAGATAAATCCAAAGAATTCACCGTTTAGAGAGAACAATAACAGTTAGATAAGCTTGCTTCCAGTCAGGACATTCTTGCATTTTGATCCAGAGATCTACCAGCGGGGCATATTATTCTTTGGCAACAGATATTGCATGCCTGGGCATAAGCACCAGCAGCTTCATTTGTCCTCTCAGGCAGACCTGATGGGTTCTCTATATATGGATGCCTGTAAAATTTTAATGCTATTTCTTTCACCAAGTTTCTATATACTTTATTCTATATAAAACCCTGCAAGGATACTAGCTAATGACGATGACACACCCATAAGAAGTATTCAAGAAGACACGTACAAAGATGTAAAGGGAAAGTGTGTTAGAATTCGTCATTACCGGAGGCGTGCATCTTCATCAATCGGAGGAGGAGTAATGAGGAGAATGACAATCTCTGGCCAACGCTTCTGATATTCAGCATAATTATAAAGCTGTTAGCTTCCACTTCAAAAACTTATAATGCAAACGGAGATGTTGACGGGATGGCTCCAACCTACTAGATTATATAAACATTGATTCTATAGCAAAGCAATCATTGATCATCTAACAGGTTCTTTCAAAAATTAAGGTTGATTTATCATGCGAGTGTTTGGCAACTTTCAAGGAAAAGACACACGCACCATGCAAGTTGTCACATGTGTGCAGCGTCGCGGCGAAAACATCCACCCTCAAATTTGGTATTATCTAAAAGTATGGAAAATGTGTGGAGACAAGGAATTCTTGTCTTTTGTTTGTGGAAAGCAAGAATGAGAGTTGTCACCTAGTATTTTGGTCACTAAGAACCCTAACTGATCTTAGAGATCGGGTATGAGACTGGTTGCGTAAAAGGAAGGTATTAGCACCTCAAATATGTCCTATCTAAGTTAAGCTGCATTGTTTTATTGTCTAATAAAATCTAAGGTCTTTAAGAAAACTCCTCCTCGGTAAGGAGATCCTTATCTTATTGGGTAAAACCTAACTGTTGTGATGTCAAAAAAAGAATTTAATATCCGGAATACATCTTGCGTATAAGGTCGTAACCCCAGATATTAAAAAAAAACAAAAAAATATTTTTTTTTTTTGGAATTTTTGAAATATTGGCCTAGTTCTCATGACTTTAATAAACTGGTTATTAAAGAGCAAAATGCATGCTAATATATATTTTTTTTTTGAAATTTTCCTTTGTTGTATGAAATACAATATGAATTTTTTTATTATTTTTAATTTTTGAGAGACTTGACCGTATGCATGAAAACAAAACATTTTATTTTATTTTTTATTTTTTGTTGTTTTGATGAAAACCAAGTATTTTAATATCGGATTTGTATCTTTACAGTATAAAAAATACAAAAACAATATTGATTAAATGCAGTAAAAAAACAAAATATGAGAAAATTACAAAAAAATTTGAAAGATTTTGAAAATTGTTTTTTTTCTTTTTCGGCGTGGTCTAGCTTGGCCCATATGGCGGGGCTGGACCTAGCAGACCTAACCAGGTCACTACTTTAGGCCAGTGACCCGACTAGAAAAGCAAATGGAAGTAGTTACTGTTCAAGTGAATTATAACTCACTTGAACATTAACATTTGCATTTCACTGTTCAAGTGAAAATGCAAAAATGAAATTGCATGCACAGGAACGAGGAGAACAAACCTGGTGGCAGTGTTTGCTGCAGTTTTTCTTCTTCTTCCCTGTGTTTTGGTTATGTTGTCTTCTTACTTTGTTTTTTTTTTGTTCCCTCCTATCAACGGTGTTCCTGCCTCTCTACAATGCTAGCGGTGTCGCTGGTGGTGGCGAAGAGGAGGACGGGCCATGGTGCTAACTAGGCCGAGTTAGCTCTTCTTTATTTCTCTGTGTTTTACCTTCTGCTTTTTTTTTCTTCTGCTATGCTCTTCCTCTGTTCCCTGTTATATTATTTTTCTCCCTCTTTGGTCCTCTCAAACATCCCTTGGAGCTACTACCTTGTCATAACCTAATTTTTTTACCCTTTTATTTAATTATTTTATTTATTGAAAAAAATAATGAAAAAAAATGATGAATAACAAGTAAAAATAAAATAAATGAAGAATAAATTAAAATTTGGTTAAGGGCAACATGATTGGAAGTTTTAAGGTTTAATTAAAAAACTATGAAATTAATTTTTAATTAGTCAAATCAAGGGTTTAATTGGGAGAATTGATAAGTTTTGAGACTTAATTGAGCTTAGAATTAATTTAATTAATCAAATCAGGGGTTTAATTGAAAATTATCAAAGTATATAGGGTTGATTCTGGGTCAAATTTTGGAAAATAAAATCCAGGGACTGTTTTGTAAAAGTTGTTGAAATGCTGGGGTCCAATTAAAGTTTATCCAGGGGCTTAATTACAAAACTTTCAAAACATCAATATTGACCAAAATGCAAATGGCCATCAACATTGTTCATCTTCTTCACCCGAAATAAAAGAAAGAAAGAAACGGATGCCCTGCATTAAAATCATGTGACTGCATGGCATTCTCTGGTTATAAAAACCAGAGAAGGAGAACCGACAAGCGGAGGGGGAAACGAAGAGAAAAGAACTGAGGAGGAACAAGGAAAAAGAGGAGATTAACTGGGGGGACAGAGAACGAATAAGACAGAAAAAAAAGAACAAAGAAACCGAGAAGGAGAGAAAAAGCAGAGGAACGACACAGGACAAGGATCAGCCCCACCATCGTCTTCGTCCCAGAACGCAAGCAAATAAAAAACAAAGAAGCTGCATGCATTGATCAAGTCGGCCATTCGCCTACAGTTTCTGCTCCGAATCATTAGCAACAGAACAAATAAGGGCAAAAAAATGCAAGGAAAGGTGGAAAGGGTGCCCAGCCAAGCGTGGTTCAATAACTCAGGAGGAGCATCACTGTCGTCTTCATCGTCTCTGGCAAACCAGGTAAGCCAGTTTTTCCTTTCGTTTTTCTTTGTCTTATTTTGAGAGGAGCATTGCACTGTGCGAAGGTAAATTAATTACCTTCGAACTGTGCATGCACGCGTGGAGATACTCCACGCGTGCCTCTTGTTATTTTGGGCCTAGCCAGGTTAATAAAATTATAAAATAATAAAATTAATATAAATCAATACTCTATAATACTCAAAATGCTTTGAAAAAGAAGAAGAAAATCAACTCAAATAAATTTGCAACAAATAAATTCAACTAAAAAAATCATATGAAAAAAAATTAAAAATCCTATAAATAAATCAACTAAAAATTGATCTCATATGAAAAACAAAATAATCCTACAACAACATTCATACAATTATTAAGAACAAAAACAATTAAAAAAAACAAATATAGTGAAAAAACACATTAAAAAAAAGAAAAAAAACATTACCTTAATGTAGTTTGCAAGTGAAGCTAAGAAGAGAAAAAAAAAAAACCAAATTGGTAAAGTAGACTAATTAAAAAAAAAACTAAGAAAAGAGAAGAAGACTTACCTGAGCATGTATGAGAAGAGAAGGAGTTAAGGAGAGGAGAGGAGAAAAAGAAATGGAAATTGATGTTTTTGACATATGGAGAAAAAGAAGAAGAAGAAGAACGGAGACGAGTCTGTTGTGAAATTAGAAATTCCGGGCTTTTTATTGGGGATTTTACATACGGTTTACCGACGGATAATTAAATATTAATATTTTTAATTATTCTGTCAGTGATTTCGTCTGTAACATTTAATTTAAAATTTTAATTTAATAAAAAAATTTCAAAAACCGCCAAATATTACATACAACTTTTAAATTCGTCGGTGATTCCATCTGTAATATTTAATTAAAATTTTTAATTTAATCTAAAATTTTTAGAAAACTGTCAAATAACACCAACAACGTTTCAATCTGTTGGTGATTTTGTCTGTAAAGAAAAATAATTAACAGTGCAATTGGAAAATGAAGAGTTTAATAGCTCTCTGGAAAATACCAACGGTGATTCCCTTTGTAATTGACATGATGAATAGTATTCACAATTTATTCCGTTGGTAAAATCATCACGTCATTGTTTTTTTGCTTTGTTTTAATTATTTTGTTTCCCACTATAACTCCCTCATTATATACTGAGGGAATATTGTCGTCGGTAAAATCCATCGGTAAATTTCCGACATAAATATTCCCTTATATTTTCGTTTGTATTTATCAATTTTTTAGTAGTGTTTTCTCTTTCTAAAACGATACTTATTTTAGCATTGAAGAGTCTCCACCTACACCAAGAGAATCTTTTACATGTACTAGTCACAAGTTACCATGACCTTTACCAAGCATCCAATTTAATAAATTATCAACCTTCTTGAGTACAAAAAATGGATGAAATTGTTAAAACCAATTACTCAACGTGAAAATCTTATTCTTTTCCTACTTGAAATTTTAAGATTTTATGGCCGTTTTAATTAAGGGGAAAAGCCGATCTTATCCATTAGCTTCAAAAGTTTTCAATCTTTATCTTAAAAAACATAACAAATATACATTCTGCCTCTCTCAGGCTGTCTTTTCTTGGGGCGTCCCATGTCACTTTGGAAAATTTAAAAAACAATTGTAATAGTACTGTGCATGAGCAAAAACAAATTAGTAAAAGCAAACAGCAATTACTTCTTGCCAAACTAGGTATCATAGGAGGCAATCTTATATTAGCAATGACCAGGTGGAAAGCATTTGTACGTGGCGTTTCAAGTGATATTGAATGATTTAAAAACAAAAAAAAAAGAAGCCCCCTCCTTTGTTTTATTGTTCAAAGGTTTCCGTGTCCCAGCATTTCTTGATTGTTTCTTCAACAACTGTCCAAAATCAGAGATATAAAAGAAGATGATGAGTAGACCAACAAGTTCTAGTTGGCCAATCTAAGATATGGGTGCTTGAGTGGGGACTGTGGACGAAGAATTCGAGAAAGTCATGGTGATAGGGCTACATTTGCAGACCTCCATTGAAGAAAGAAGACAACAATACACACGGGGGATGGAACCCATGTTGCTTATTGTTATTCTTCAAAATCTTGGGAATTCCCTACGCATTTGCATTATAAATTCATGCATGATTCTATTGTTCTGTACACAACTCCTATCGCCTTTATAAAACAATCACTCTTAAGCTTGCTTCTAAAACATTCTCTTAGGGATTAACACATGGCCAATTCAGCTGTCTTGCGAGTTTCAATGCTGATCCTGATCATTTTATCCGCAAATATGATTAATTTGGAGGCAGTAACTTATCGCGGGGTCGAGTCTGTGCCTAAAAGGATCGATAGCAGCACTCTCTTACAGAAATTGGGCTATGATATGCCAAAAAGAAATGTGACAGATCCACCCTCTGCAAGAGTTACACCTGCAGGGCCAGACCCTGAGCATCATCACTAGTCGCCACCGTCCCCGGCAATGCCTTGGAGGAGGAAGCACGGATACCCCTGCACCAGATGGATCAAACCAACCATTTCCTCAAACTCGGTGCCTTCTGCAATGTCTTTTCAGTCATTTTAAAATACAATGCCTTAGAAAAAAGCTATTATATCATCAGAATAAAATTCTGAAACCATTTTGGTTTGGAATCTTATTTTGATATTAAGCAGTATCTTAATTTCCATGAAGTCACATAAAATAAATAAAATCTTCTCAAGGCATTTTATCTTCAAGTGATTTCAGTGGCATTGCACGTAGAAAGCCTTGTTTTCCTCCTGGTTCATCTTTGGATGAAACTGGAAAGGTGGATCATCTGCATCTTCTTTCCTTTTATGTACAGTTTTATCACTTGTGTTACCACCTTGAAGCATAAACAGATTAATGCTGTAAGAACATACACTAGAGAATCTTGTGGTATCAACTTTTGATAAAAACGATTTTAATTTGGATAGCTAGGCTTTCGTGGTTTGGTCAACAATAGCCATGGAAAACAAAACTTGCCGTCACTTTCAACACTTTCTTGCTACAATTATTATTATTATTATTATTATTATGATCATCATCACATATAAAATAAATAAAATTTAAAATTTTATATATTTTAATTAAAATATTTTGATTTTTGAATGAAATTTCAAAAATATTTTTATATTAATTTTTAACACTTTCAAAATGAAAGTTTAACTTTGTGAAGAAATTTCTTGGGTAAGATTTGAATATTGTTTAAGGAGTTGCCACCAACCACCTCTCCTCTGTCAAAGAGAAACCAAAGAGCCACTCCCCTAGTTTGATTCAAGACAACACCCCCAGTTTGCTTGAATTTTTCATCCCTCGGGTCCTTGACTTTTGCTCTCCCAAAACCAGAGAGCCAAGGAACCCCACCATTTAAGATCTCCACATTTTACCCCCGCCGTTCACCATCTTCCTCTCTTCTCTCTTAGCTGGTTCCACCATCTCCGTCATCCTCATCTCCCCTTTCCTTCTTCCCCTTTAACCAGCAGCTCCCTCACAAACCGAACCATCTCTCCTCTCCATTCAACCTCCAATAGTAGCGGCCAAAACAACAGCCCGAAGTCGGCCACCGCCAGATCCATCTGCCATCTTCCTCCAGCTCCTCCACCACAAAGCAGTCCCCATCATCTCCTCAAACCACAACGGATCTGACCTCATCAGCACAGATCGGCAGCTATCGCCACTCGTAGCTCTGACCTCCAACACTCCTGCCTCTGCCAGAGCCGTCATTGGAAGAAGGAAAGAGCAGCCACCAGAAAGAGGCAGATCTGAAAAACAAAAGAAAAAAAACTAAAATCAACTGTTTGAGCTTTTTACTTTTGTTGCAGGTAACGTTGATCCTCACCACCGGCAGGAAAAGGGAGAGGGGAAGAAGTCGATCCAAACCCCCCCTGTTTCTAGGTTTTTCTCGTGGCGGTGCGTGAACCCATGCGCCACCATTATTCATGCTGTTCCAGAAGGGCTTCCCAGCACTGTTATGGATTTTTGAGGGGTTATTTTGTAATTTTCAAATTGTTGAATGTAATATTTGTTTAGTTTGAATTTGTTATTTGTATGTTGTAAATGTGTATGTATCAAAAAAAAAATATATATATATATATATAGTGAAAGTGTATGTGTGTGTTTGTATTTGTTTTATGGATTTGTTATTTTTATATATATGTTTTTTATGATAAAATCGCAAAGGCAAAAGAAAATTTTAATATTTTGATTGGTTCACGGTCTAGAATTATTAACTTATATGTAAGTTATATTTCTAATATTCGATGAAAAAACAAAAATTTTAAAAACTTTTTTAACCCGTCAAAGCCACGAAGCAGTTTACCTCAGGTAGGGTGCGTTAGGGGTGCTAATACCTTCCCTAACCACAACTAGTCACTTACCCACGAATCTCTGACAAGACCAGTACATCCAGTTTCCTAGTAGCCTTCAATAAATTACTAGGTGGCGACTCCCAACGAATCAAATCAAGCAATGCAACAACGAAAAAATCGCCAGCCGAAGCCGCGTGGATTGACATGCAACAATAATAATGAAAATAAAATGATCAAAAATTAGGTTATGACAGTTACCCCCTCTTTATAATATTTGTTATGCAAAGATATTGGAAAATTTCATTTTCTTTTAGCTTTGTGTAGTAAATTTATAAAGAAAAGTTATTGGATGATATTGGAAAATTTATAAGAACCTTTTTTTTTTAGTCTTGAAAACTTTGATAATAATAGATTGACACACGACCTTTACAGAGAGATGTAGAAATCAAGAAACAAGTCATTTGGAAGACAACCCACTTTTGTAGAAATCAAGAAACAAATCATTTGGAAGACGACCCACTTTTATTTTTGTTTTGTTTTTTTTTTTTTTTTTTCAGTCTCATTGTAATGGGTAACCTACCCAAGTAGAAAAATACAAAGAAAATGGTCTCATTGTGATGGGTGACCTACCCAAGTAAAAACAAAAGGAAAATAAGGGCTCGAAGGTGCACTCAAAAGAATGGTTGAGGGCTCAAAGGCGTGCTCGAAAGGAAACGAGGGCTCAAAGGCGCTCGAGTTGAAAATCTTCAACTGGTCGAAGATAAAGATCTTAATTTGTATCGGGTAAGGTATTCTAAACATGATTTTAAAAAATATATATCATTTTTAAATTCAATAAAGAATTGATGCCTTGATATTGAATCATAGGTTAGGGTTCTTAGACATAAATTGGGGAAAAAGTACTTATTGTTGAGATTAAGTTAATTTTTGTGTGTGGTATGTAGTTTATAAAAGTATTGTGTGAAGGGGAGGGGGAGACAACTCTGGACAGACTTGTCTCCTGACTTTCTGTGAGATTTTTAATAGAAGGATGAGGGAATTAGGATTGGATTCCTCATAGAAATTGTACATTTGAATGTTAGCTAACCAATGAAACTGGTCTTGCTCAATTTGGAGATGTAGAACTCCAATTATGGGTTACCAACTGAAACTGAGTCGTGACTGATTATGTAGGGCAACAGGACTGATTAGTTGATGCGCAATTTTGACTATCTTAGAGGCAGAACTGGGTTTTCCTTCCTTAGAGAACAGGTAGCCTCGTGTCTTAGCTTTCTAACGAGATAAATCTCACTTAAAATGGAGTTTTAGAACCTTAGATAAAGTTAAAAACCTTATGAGTGTTCGGACAGTGACAATTAAAGTCAAGCAGTGACAGTTGGAAATTGGACAGTGACAGTTCAAAGTCAAACAGTAACGGTTCAAAGTTAGACAGTGACAGTTGGAAAGTGGGCAGTGACAGTTCAAAGTCAGACAGTATTATAGAATAAGATTCTAATATAGGATGTTGTAATCATTACAGTTACTCATGTATCTATCAGAATAGGATTCTAATATAGGATGTTGTAATCATTACAGTTACTGGAGTCTTCTACTGCCTCTATATAAATAGGAAGGTTGGCTAAGGCACAACCCAACACATTTCATTATTCTCAACTTGGTATCAGAGCCACAAAACCCTAAAATAAATTAAACCTAATTTTCTCACAGCCTCCCAACCTCCCTTCTTCAATGGAACAGCCACCACATACATCTTCAAATTCTGCAGCACCAGCAGTCCAGCTTTCTTCTTCTCCGACAGTGCAGCCCTCTTTTCTTGCAGCGCCTCCTCTGCTTTCCTCTACTACGTCACCGCCTGGATTCTCCTCTGCCATGGCTAGTGAATGCCTCCTCTTACAATCCACGTTTGCTTCCTCTACTGCCACAAGCATTATCTCCCTTTCTCACACTCATCAAGTCATCTCCCTCAAATTAACAAACACCAATTATTTATATTGGCGTATGCAAATGCTGCCTTATCTCCTAGGCCAATGAGTTTTTGGTTTTGTTGATGGCTCCAACACATGTCCATCAACACATGTTCTTGCCCATGATGGTATCTTTCTTCAGGTAAATCCATTTTTTCAAAACTGGAAACAACAGGACCAACTCATTCTAAGTGCTCTTCTTTCCTCCCTATCTATGGAAGTTTTGCATCTTGTTGTTGGCTGTCAAAGTCCTTGTTCAGCTTGGGGCACTCTTGAGCGAGCTCTCGCTTCCACCTCCAACTCTCGTATTATGCAACTTCATGGCTCTCTTCAGGATCTTCGACAGGGTGATGAATCAGTAACTCAATTTATGCAAAAAGTGAAGGCCTTATTTGATGAATTAGCCGCTGCTGGTCGGCCAGTTTCACATGAAGATTTCAATTTATATGTGTTTCGTGATCTTCGAGGAGAGTTTAAAGACTTAGTTACCGGTCTTATTACCAAGGCTGAACCTTTATCATATGCAGATCTTCACAGCCATCTCCTCACACATGAATTTCTTCACAAATCTTCTGCTGCCATACATGCTCCTCTGCTGCCCACACCCAGCATTCCATCTTCTGCTCTTGTTGCATAGCACCAGACTTTTGGCAATTCTGGCCGTAATAAGGGCCACTTCAACAGTGGCTGGTGTCCCAACCAGTCCAACAGCAGAGGCAACCGATTTGCTGGCTCTAGACCTGATCACCGCAACTTCCAAAACTCCTCTTTCGGTGACAATAGGCAGGGCTCTTGGCAGCGTAATAGGGGGCAGAATCCACGCTGCCAACTGTGTCAGAATTTCGGCCATACAGCTCCCCATTGCCCTCAATTCCAGCAGCGAGGTTATGGCCAACAACCTACTGCCAACCTGGTGCAGCGCAATCTCTCCTCAACCGGTTTTGTTGATTGGTTTTCAGATACCGGTGCCAATCAACACGTCACACCTGATCTTGCCACCTTGACCGCTTCAGAACCGTACCTTGGTAATGATAATTTGCATGTTGGTGATGGTAAAGGCCTTCCTATATCTCATCTTGGTCATACAAAAATATATACACCACATCGTTCTTTCACCTTATCTAATGTTCTTCATGTTCCTGCAATCACAAAACCTCTGCTCTCTGTTCAGAAATTTTGTCTTGATAATAATGTTTATTTTGAATTTCACCCTCGTGTGTTTTATGTCAAGGATTTCAAAACCCATGAAGTCCTTCTCTCAGGTCAGAGTAAAGATGGTCTCTATGCCCTGACCAAGTCTTCCGTCACGTTAGTTCCTCAAGCCTATTGGTCTCCCTGCACTTCTGCCTCTGCCGATTTATGGCATTGTCGACTAGGTCATCCTACTTCACGTATCTTTCAATTGTTAATCTTGAAAAATAAGATTATTTGTAACAACAAACATCTTAATTTTCAATGTCAAAGTTGTTCTTTAGGAAAATCATTGCGTTTGTCTTTAGGACCTACTGATCACAAAACTTCTGCTCCACTTGAATTAATTTTTAGTGATGTATGGGGCCCTGCTCCTCTTTTTTCTTCAGATGGCTATCGTTATTTTGTTATCTTCATTGATGCTTATACTAAATATGTATGGTATTATCCTCTAGTTGCCAAGTCTGATGTTTACTCTGTTTTTCATCAATTTCAAACTCTTGTCGAACGTCAATTTTCCTTAAAAATAAAATCTGTTCAATCTGATTGGGGCGGTGAATACCGAAAACTATCCACATTTTTTCAGACCATTGCTATTCATCATCGTCTTATTTGTCCCCAGACTCATGAACAAAATGGAACAGTAGAGCGTCGTCATAGGCATATTGTGGAAACAGGTCTTACTCTTTTAGGGGAATGTAAAGCACCTTTTCGATTCTAGAATTATGCTTTTGAAACCTCTATTTATCTTATAAATAGCATGCCTACTCCTATTCTTGCCCATCACTCTCCGTTTGATTGTTTATTTCAACGGTCTCCTAATTATCATTTTTTGTGTACCTTTGGGTGTCTCTGTTTTTCTTTTCTGCGTCCATATAATAACCATAAATTGGATTTTCGTTCCTCTCCATGTGTGTTTTTTGGATATAGTTCCTCGCATCTTGGTTATCGATGTCTTGACATTGTATCTCACTGTATTTATATTTTCCGTCATGTCCGCTTCCATGAACATGTGTTTCTATTTGATAATTCTAAACAGATTGCAAAGGTCTCCACCACAACCCCCACCCCATCGGCTATTGTCACCCTCCCAAATTTGCTAAACCACCCACCGCTACCCGCTTTCACTAGCCACCCAAACAGCCCACAACACTCCGCTTTGCCACTCCAAACAGCCACCCGACCACAGCCTCCACCATCCCTTGGCCATCATCCTATGCTTGTTTATCTAACCCTTATGATGCAGGTTCAGATCGTCAATTGGTCGCCTCTCCTCATGGTCTTGGGGCACTTTCTAGTCCCTCCTCTGCTTCGCCCTCCCTAGCCAGCACTCTTGCAGCTTCAGTCTCTACCTCCAGCCCCTCCTCTGCTGACAGTCCTGTGCTTGAGGCTGCTTCTTTATCATCCTCTCCCGCTGGTCTGCAACTTATGGTTGATTTGTCTTCTTATCAGCTGCCACAGGTCTCATCGCTACAACCGTCTTCCCCTGCGTCTCCACTAGCACACAGCAGACATCCTATGACTCTTAGACCGCGGCAACCGAAGACAGCTAATCTGGTTGCTTCTGTTGCCACTACTTCTACCTCTATACGGGTACTGTATTCTCCCTCTTCTGAGCCTTTTGCATTCTTTGATGCTGACCGGTATGCAGTTTGGCATAATGCTATGTGTGATGAGATCGCCGCTTTACGCGAAAATCACACTTGGTCTTTGGTTCCATTTCATCCTTTGATGAACGTTGTTGGTAGTAGATGGGTATATCGGATCAAACATCGTGTTGATGATAGTATTGAGCGCTATAAAGCGCGCCTTGTTGCTAGAGTTTTTACCCAGCAAAAAGGTATTGATTATTCTGAAACCTTCAGTCCAGTTATTAAGCAGGCCACTGTCCGATTGGTTTTCTCTATTGCGGTTTCGCGAAATTGGAAGATTCATCAGCTTGATATTCATAATGCCTTCCTCAATGGTGTTCTTACTAAAGAGGTCTACATGAAACAGCCTCCAGGTTTCGTTGACTCTTCTCTTCCATCTCATGTGTGCAGATTGCACAAATCATTGTATGGTTTGAAACAGGCATCGAGAGCATGGTACATTCGTCTAAGTGATTTTTTGCTCTCCATCGGTTTCCGAGCTTCCAAGGTTGACACCTCCCTGTTTATCTTATCTAATGGTACTAATATCTTTTATCTCCTGGTGTATGTTGATGATATTCTGCTTACAGGTAGCAACTCTGCTATGCTTCACCACCTTATACAGTTACTCAGCTCTGAGTTCAAGCTTCGTGACTTAGGTGTTGTTCACTACTTTCTAGGTATTGAAGTTCAGTCTACCAGTATGGGTTTAATGTTGCGTCAACATAAATATATTCTTGACATCCTCACCCGAGCTGGTATGACTTCCTGCAAACTAGTTGATACTCCAGTCTCCCCTTCGAAAGTCATTTTATTACTGGATCATTCATTCTCTGATCCTACATGATTTCGTCAAATCGTGGGTGCTCTTCAATATCTTACCTTCACCCGTCCAGATATATGCTTTGCTATTAACAGAGTCTGTCAATTTATGCATGCTCCTACAGATTCTCATTGGGCCGCTGTCAAACGTATTTTATGCTATCTTCAAGGTACGACATCTTATGGTTTCCATATCACTCGAGGCTCCTCTTTTTCTCTACATGGCTTTACAGATGCAGATTGGGCGGTAGTATTGATGATCGCAAGTCTACCAGCGGCTATCTTGTCTTTTTTGGTCAGACGCCGATTTCTTGGAAATCCGGCAAGCAACGCACTGTTGCTCGCTCCTCTACTGAGGCCGAGTATAAAGCCCTTACTGATGGTACCGCTGAAGTCATTTGGCTTCAATACTTGTTAACAGATTTGCAGGTTCCCTCAGTCTCTGCCCCTACCATTTGGTGTGATAATCTTGGTTCTACCTATCTCTCGGCAAATCCTATCTTTCATGCTCGTACTAAGCATGTTGAAGTGGATTATCACTTTGTCCGTGACCGTGTTGCCAAGAAAGAAATTCAAATTCGTTTTATTCCCTCTCGAGATCAACTTGCTGATGTCTTCACCAAACCGCTTCTTGTTGCATCCTTTACTGCTTTTCGATTCAAGCTTCGGGTTGATCCCCCACCCTCAGCTTGAGGGGGCATATTATAGAATAAGATTCTAATATAGGATGTTGTAATCATTACAGTTACTCATGTATCTATCAGAATAGGATTCTAATATAGGATATTGTAATCATTACAGTTACTGCAGTCTTCTACTGCCTCTATATAAATAGGAAGGTTGGCTAAGGCACAACCCAACACATTCTATTATTCTCAACTGACAGTAACGGTTCAAAGTCAGACAGTGACAATTGGAAATTAGACACTGGCAGTTCAAAGTCAGACAATAACGGTTCAAAGTCAGACAATAACAGTTGGAAATTGGACAGTAACAATTCAAAATTAGACAGTAATAGTTAGGAATTGGACAATAACAATAGACTTTCACGTGAATACTATAAATAAGAATATAAAAGAATTGAGTCATACGAACACTTACACATTGAGATACTAACTCTGAAAATATATATGAGATATGTATGTATGTTATTATGAGGAAATGAACATGCATAGAAAGTAACATATGACTAATGGATGAATATGAATTCTCTATAATATCGGCTTGAAGGAATCATAACCAAAAAAACTTCCTTGTGATTCAGAAGGAGCAACTAGGATTGGATCTTCTGTTAGGGGAGGTCGCGAGACAGGTGAAGCATGTGCGTGATTTTCCTTCTATTTGCACTTATAGTTTAAAATTTTTCTGGTGTATGCAATTACAATAAATGTCATGTTCAATGTAAATAAAATCTAGCGTAAATGCAAGATTAGCTTCGGCTAATGGCATCCGTGATAGGATTGTCGGGATGTGAATTACAAGATTAGCTTCAGCTAATGGCATCCGTGATAGGATTGCCGGGAGATGATTTACAAGATTAGCAGCTTCGGCTAATGGCATCTGTGATAGGATTGCCAGGATGTGAATTACAAGATTAGCTTCGGCTAATGGCATCAAGATTGTCGGGATGTGAATTACAAGATTAGCTTTGGCTAATGGCATCTGTGATATGATTGCTGGGAAATGAATTACAAGATTAGACTTTACAAGGTCACCCAGTGTATCCAGGTAAATAAGTGTTTCACCTCATGGCCAGCACTCCTCCGGTCCTTCTAGGTCTGCCTCACCACCCTCTGACCCTCCACAAATAGTAATTACTCTTGCAGATGTTATTAATTCAAATCGTGAAGCTAAGGTTCGCACCAAGCATTAAAAGAGGGTTATCCAGTGCCCACCCCCAACTGCTCCTCCACCATCTTGATCTAAGCCTTGTGCCCATCCATCCTCCCCTGTTTCTATTCAACCACGTTGTGACCCCTTTATTGAGACTGGCTCTCTGGGCTCACTGTCTGGCGCTGGTAACCCAATGGTTGGAAATCTTCCTTCGCTGTCTCCCACAACACAAGGTCAAGCCATTTCATGGAACATTGGTCCTTCTCCATCTCAACATCATCCAGGTACCACCATTCCACCATCCCCTTCATTAGTACATTTCCCTGACTTCACAGCTACATCATCTTGTCAATTCTTTGAAACTGACTTGGGGGTACACAAAGAATTGTGGAGGTCTAGTTTAATTAGGTTTATAGCTGGGAAATTCCCTGGATATACATCCCTCTCTCAATATGTTAATTTTGCATGGAACTATAATGTTAATTTATCCATGCATGACTCAGGTTGGCTCATTTTCAAGTTTGAATCTGATGCGGACATGATTGAAGTGCTTAATGGAGGGCCTTACTATCTACATGGCCGGCTATTGATATTGAATACTATGATTGACTATTTTGATTTTGATACCTCTGATATGATCCGGATGCCTGTTTGGGTTCGCTTTCCTAATCTTCCCCTTCAATGTTGGTCACCATTATGTCTTTCTAAACTGGCCAACGTGATTGGCAAACCAGTGCACCCTGATTCTCCAACAACCTTCATGACTCGGCTTTCCTATGCCCGAGTGTTGATTGATATTGATTTGCTTGCTGAGTTACCATCATCGATTGATATCACCCTCCCCAATGGTGTTACTAAATCACAGGCAATGATATATGAATCACTGCCCAGGTTCTGCAAGTAGTGCAAATCATTAGATCACACCACCTCTACATGCAATAAAGCTTTCGGACACAAGCGCAAAAAGAGCCCCCCCACCACCTCCAGCTCCCTCTCAATGCAATAATACCTCAACTGACACTGAAGCAGTTGAAAAACAGCAAACCAGGATGGAGGTTCAAGGTGAACCGTCAATTGACCCAATGGCTGCTGAGGTAGCTGTGGTTGTTGGCAAGAGTATAGGTTGTTCTGACTGTAAGCGAGCAAAGTTGGCTGCACAAACAGGATCCCCTGATGCATTTTTTGGCTCTCCTCAAGTGGTTCAGGTATTTGAAGATTACACCACAACTGCCGCAGCATCGCCTCCAAGGAGGTAATACTTGACAAGAAGTAAGGTTGTTGCCAACTCTACCTTTGGTCGACCTGGGAAGTCATTAGGAATGCGTGGCCAACCTTCTAGTCACTCCTTAGCTGACTCTAGGATATAGGGCAGCACAACCCTCTCCTCTTCCCTTTGAAATATTATACTTTTATGGAACATTGGCCAAGGAATATATCCTTGTGTCTTGGGTTTTGCTTGTATGGTATTATGTTGTTGCTTTCATAAGCCTGCCTAGATGTTACTGTTTATGTTGTGTTGTTGCTATGCTAGTTAGGGTTATTGGAACCCCTTTTTGTTTCCTTTATTGGATATGTTTGCTAGCCTTTTATTGTTGGCTTGTTGCTTCTAGTTAGGAAGCCTGTTTTGGTTTCAGACTACTTTTGTGGTAGCTTGGTTGTTGTTCTATGGTGGCCTTTGTAGGCTTGTTTTCCTGTAGGTGCAGCCATAGTTCTGCCTATTGGATTGCAGGGTAGCTGCTCCTTATGTTGGATGCTTTTTGCCTGCTGCTGTGATGGCTGAGGCCTTTTGCTAAGCTTGTTTCTCTTATGATTTGCTATAGGAGACTTTTCCTCCAGCTATTTTGCTTTGTTTTGGGAAGCCTGTTCACTCCTAAGAGCCCTTTTTTTGGGTCTGTTGCTGTTGATGCAGGCTTGGTTGGATGATGCTGGTCTAATGAGGAAGTCAGTGGTCCAAGCTGTCTTGATGTTATTGGTTCCTTATTGTTCGACTTTTTGGGAGCATGTTCCCTCGACCTTATGGTTTTCTATTTTGCCTGCATGGGGGTTGTCTATGCTTCTGTTTATGGGATCCTATTCCTTTCCTTGGATTGGCTTGTACTAGGGAGAATGTTCCCCTGTACTTGTCTTTTGTGTTAACATATATGTAATGTTCTGCTGGTTTCCAGCTTGTACTACAAGCTTGTCTTGCTCTTTTTTGATCTATACATCTCTTACATTTGATAAAAAAAAAAAAAAAAAAACTGGCATGATAACACATAAAGGGGCTAAACATTTAGCGATCATTGATTGGAATTTCTGGAATCTTTCAATCATTCATTCTCCTCGACAAGGGCATCTTTTCAACAGTCAATTGAAATCAAATGTAGATCATTCTTGACCTAATATCACCATAGCTTTATCTTCAAGATAGTTGATTTCCAAGAGTCGATGTGAAGCAATCACCTAATGGCTTGTTCAATCCTCTCAACTATAGCAACCAGGGCAGTGAAATGTTGTGCAGAGCTTCTAACCAAGTATTCAAAGTACGGAGCTTTCAAGGTGTTGGAAAATAAATTGATCATCTCTTTTTCCAACATAGGAGGGTTAACTTGTGCAGCTACCTTACTCCATCTCCGAGCGTATTCTCTTATGGACTCCTTGTTGTCCTTTTCCATAACTTGCAAGTTAGACCGATCAGGGCCCACATCTATATTGAACTTATATTGCCTCATGAAGGCATCAATTAAATCCTTTCATTTTTTAACCTTGGTATTGTTCAACCGCATATACCAAGTGAGGGCAGGTAACGCTACTTAAGCTGTCTTGAAAGAAATGAATCAACAATTTCTCATCTTCAACCTCCTCAGCCATTTTGTTGCAGTATGCCTTGAGATGAGTTACAGGGCATTGGGTTCCTGTATATTTAATGAATTCTGGCACTCTAAAATTTTTAGGAATGACAACGTTGGGCACCAAACACATCTCAGCAACCTTTATAGGATCATATAGGCAAATTTCGTCAAATGCCCTTATTCTTTGCTCTAAGACAATGAATTTGTTTAGATCATCTTCTTTTACATCTTGCCTTTTTGAGATTCTTTCTCTGTAGAATCAACGATGGAAAAAATTCTCGCAGGGTATGCTGGTTGGAAATGTATAGCTTGTTGAAATTCAGATGACACCCTATTTGCCCCCAAATTCTGTGGATCAAAATGAGTTACATGCATATCTTCAGGCTGAGCTATAAGTGTTGCTTTTCCGAATTTATCTCTCAAGGCCTGCTCAAGTAGACTAGTAAGCCTTGCGACTTCTTCTCTAAGATTGTCCACCTCTTTATGGTGTTGGGCTTCTAATTAGGCTCTTTCTTCATTTTCCATTTATATTTTTTTCAAATGGGGAACCTATATTTCAACTTGGTAATATAAATCATGGAATTTATGCAAAAAAGTTTATTCAAATAAAAATACGTATGAAATGCGGACACGCCCTTCACGGATGACAACATAATAGAAAGATCCTAATTGTTGAGTGCATCAAGGGGTTGGTCATTATCTAGTTTCAAAAGGGTCTCTCGCATGCTCAGTGATCATCCTTGAAAGGTCGATATGCGGCTTACAAGTAGTGTGAAGATAGAGGCTCTGAGTAATATCAATTTGACATATCAACCACTTCTAAGTAAACAATCAAGCAAGAGTTGGGTGGTTTCACGAGTCTTACCCAGGCTAAAGCTATCGGGGTACCGTTACTTCCCCACCTATACTAGATTTTAAGGTGTGTGCTCTTAACGTGATACATGACAATATAAACAATGATGCATGCTAAAGCAGTAAATGCAAGAAAAAAATAAAACAAAATAAACATAACATAACAAACATTATAGCAATTGATAAACAAAAGGCAAAGCTTAGTCCATTAGTCCCTAGTGGAGTCGCCATTCTGTTGCACTCGACATCGCGGCAGCCAAATAAAAATTATCTTGATTATGGCAAAAAAACAGATATGTGGCATCTGGTTCTTTTAAGGGAAAATGGTCTTATTTAAGGAGTCGCCACCTAGTATTATGGTCACTAGGAACCCTAACTGGTCAATAGAGATTCTATGGTACTGGACTGGTTACGTAAAAGGGAAGATATTATCACCCCTTAAACGTTCTGCCTGAGGCATAATGCATTGTTGGTTTCGTCTTAAATTGCTAAATGTTTATTAGTTTACCCTATGATAATTCACTTATAATATTCCTGACTTTGACTTTAGTGAATATTCAATTACGAATATCTCCAACTTTGGCGTTGGTAAATATTATGTAGCTATAAAATAAATTATATCAAAAAAAATTTATTCCCTACTCTAGCGCTAGTGAATAAATAAATAAAAATAAATATATTTTTAAGCATGCACATATTTTTTTTATTTGTTTTGCTAAATAAAAATAAAATACAATGAATAATATAAATTTAAACCGGTATTTTTTATTCCTAACTCTGGTGTCAGTGAATAAACCAATAAATTTAAATTATTTTTTTATTCATGCATACATATTTTATTTTATTTTATTTATTTTCTTTATTTTTCTATTTTTTTTTATTTTTTACTTATTTAATTTTTTGCTGGCCTAGCCCATATGGGTTGGGGCTATCTGGGCAAAGCAACACGCGTGAGATAATTCACGCATGTTGCTCACTGTTCAAGTGAATTAAAATTCACTTGAACAGTGCAATGTGCTCTTTATTTGTAGAATGAAGCAAAGTGGGAGGAGAAAGATGGCTTACCTGATCTGCTAGAGGCGTGGTGAAGTTGATGGTTAGAAGCTGCCACTTCTTGCTCTTTTTTTTTCTTTTTTCTTTTTTGCTTGCTTTCCTCTTTGTTTTCCCTTTGAGATTGTGTTTGAGAAGAAAAACTTTTGGTCTATGCTTTCGAATTCCCCTGCTCTGTTAGAGGCGATGGCAAAGCTCTGGCTGGAACGCTGGTGGTGACTTTCGTCTGCTGTATACCTCCTTCTGCTTTCCCTTTTGCTCTTGTGCCCACCGTCTGCTGGATTTATTTTGACTGATTTTTGGGTTGTTCTTTTTCTGCAGGAACGAAGACAGTGGTTGTTCCTCTGGTTTTCTCTCCTCTTCTTTGTGTTCTGGGTTGTTCTTCACTGGTTTTTTTTCTGTTTTTTTAGGTTTTCCCCTTTGTTTCCAAGTGTTCTCCCCACTGGTTCGAGGCCTTCTCTCTCGTTTTCGGTCCCCCCAAAATCCTCCTCCCAGTTCTGTTTCTCCCCCTGCCTTTTATAAGGCCAGAGGGCTTCAAAAACCGTCTCCTCCATGACTGGGATCGTGGCAGAAGACATGGTCACGATTGGGTCGACTTTGTTGCCGATTTTCTGGCTTCCCTGTTGAACCGGTCTTCGACAAGCAGATGATGAACAGAAGGATTCTCAAAATGGCGTCATTTGGAATGGAAAATGACAGGTTATAGATTGGTCCCTGATGTTTTGAAATGTATCAATTGGGTCCCTTAATCAATAAATTTTAATTTTGCCCCTTGGATTAACTTCAATTAAGTCCCTGAATTTATTTAATTAATTAAATCAAAGTTTAATTAAGTCCATAAACTTATTAATTCTTCTAATTCCGTTAATTAAACTAATCCAAATTTTAATTACATTTCCAAACTTATTATTTCTTCAATTTCTGACCAATTTACCCTCAAATCTGATAATTTCATCCCTGAACTTTGAATTTGTATTGTTTTAACCTCATTCTTGAATATATTTTTATCCATTCATTTTGTATTATTTATTCAAAATTTAGGTTGTGACAATGATGACATCATGTATTAATTAACTAAGTTAGGTAAATAAACTTGCAAAAATATTACTTTACCTTGAGATTATCCAACAAACCAATCACAACTTCTCATAAATATTAAATATTCATTATGATCACTTATCAACGTCCATACGTACAAATTAATATATATAAATTTATGAAAATTACCACACCGCAATACCATTGATAAAACTTAAAACGGACTCATTAAGCAAGCTATTAATTATTTCAAAATAGCACATGTAATTCGGTAATTCCATAAAGTTTTAACGATTTACAAACAAATAAAATCTTACAAAATCTAAAACAAACCATAACAGTTATAAAATTATACATTCATATACTACAAGTTTGTTTGAGAAATAACAATAAAACATGTACATCTACTAACAAAATATATACACTAAAAAAACAACAAAATTGACATTTAAATGTTAAAATTTAAAAAGATAGAATTACTTACAAAAATTGATAAAATCCATTAACAAATCAGAACATGGATGTTGTGACCACAAAACTTCAAGAAATATAATTTGTTGTGCTGAGATGAGGGAGATTTTTGTGTGGGTGTTGGTTGTTTGAAGATGTGGAGAGTTGGGATTAAGAAGAAGAAGGAGAAATAGGCGAGGAGAGGGTCGGCAACAGGGATTATTCCATCGGTGACACCGTCAGCTATTCTGTCAGAAAAATAGACACATCACTGTACGGATCCGCCATTTTAACTCCGTCGGTGATTCCATCAGTATTTCTAACGGTGAACCAGTCACGTCATTGTACAAGCCTGTTATTTTGAATCCGTCGAAAAAAACCACCCCGCCAAAACCTTCATGTCAGCGACCCACTTTTTTTAAAAAAAAAATTCTGAACTTTCCGTCCCTAATTCAGTTGGTAACTACCGATGGATACTGTCTGTCGGTAGTTACCGACTAAATTACAAACGGAAAAAGTTTCGTCGGTAATTTCGACCTCAAATTACCGACAGAAATATTCCGTCAGTAAATCCGTTGCTATTAAGCAAATTTCTGGTAGTGATTTTTAAACTCAAATTTCAACCAATAATGATGGTTGAAAAATTAGGATTTAATTTTTTGGACTTTAAAACTTTTTTTTTCAACCAATTTTTCACCCAAAAACATCTAAAAACATTCTAAAGACCTTAAGAAACCTATTTATGATCTTAAACTTGGAAACAATTGGTAAAAAAAAATGCAATATCAACTTGATTTCAAAATACTTTTGCAGACCTGATTTACTTTTTAAGACAATATTAATATCAAAGAACACATTAGTATAATTCCTATCATCTAAAGAAATCCTTTAACACCAATAACGATATTTTTCATGGGAATAATTTTCTCTCTTCTTTGCCATTTTCTGATTGTTATGTATGTTTCCTGAACTGAAAGACCAAAAAGGAACTTTGACAAAACTTTTATGAAAAATTTAGTAAGAAAATGGAGGGACCAAAATCTTTTTTATATCAATACTGTCATTTCTTCTCGTAAACCCTGGAAAAAAAATTAATATAATAAATAAGTAAAAGTGAAGAAATTCATGCATATGGTTAAATAAAAACAAAAATTCAAAAAATTTTGAATATAAATTTCTGGGCAAAATAATTCGAGACATTATAATAACCCTGGTACTGTTGAAGGTTGGATTTAATGAAGAGAATAATACACTTAAAGGAAAAGGGGGGCCTAAATGCAAATAAGGGAAAATATAGAATATAAATACTCTTTCTTCACCAAAAAAAATCTATACGAACCATAAGGAGAGAAGAGAGGGAGTTTTATACCCATTCTTAAAAAATCAAGAGAGAAACACTAAAATTTCAAGAACCCATCAAAGATTAAAAACTTATAGATGGGATAAACACTTGAGAGCAAAGGATTACCAAGAAATTGAATAAGAAGAAAAGAAAGGAGGGAGTTGAAAATCTTCAACTAGTTGAAGATCAAAATCTTAATTTATATCGGGTAAGGTATTCTAAACATGATCTTAAAAAAAATCATTTTTTAATTCAATAAAGAATTGATGCCTTGATATTGAATCATAGGTTAGGATTCTTAGACATAAATTGGGGAAAAAGTACTTATTGTTGAGATTAAGTTCATTCATGTGTGTGGTATGTAGTTTATGAAAGTATTGTGTGAAGGGGAGGGGGGACGAATCTCGACAAACTTGTCTCCTAACTTTCAATGAGATTTCGGGTAGGAGGATGAAGGGATTAGAATCGGGTTTCTCATAGAAATTGTAGATTTGAATGTTAGTTAACCAAGAAAACTAGTCTTGCTCAATTTAGAGATGTAGAACTCCAGTTATGGGTTACCAACTAACACTAAGTCATGAGTGATTATGTAGGGTAATAGGACTAAGTAGTTAATGAGTAATTTTGACTATCTTGGAGGCAAAATTGCGTTCTCCTCTCTTCAGAGAACTTGTAACCTCGTGTCATAGCTTTCTAATAGGATTAATCTCACTTAAAATGAAGTTTTAGAGCTTTAGATATAGTTAAAAATTTGGTGAGTGGTTGGACAGTAATAGTTGAAAATTAAACAGTAACAATTCAAAGTTAAACAGTAACAATATACTTTCACATGAATACTATATATAAGAATATAAAAGAATTGTGTCATACAAACACTTGCACATTGAAATACTAACTTTGAAAATATACATGATACATGTATGTATGATATTATGAGGAAATGAGCATGCATAGAAAGTAACATATGAGTAATGGATGAATATGGATTCTTTATAATATCGACTTGAAGGAATCATAACCAAAATCTTCCTTATGATTCAGGAGGAGCAACCAGGATTGGATCTTCTGTTAGGGGAGGTCGAGAGACAAGCAAAGCAGGTGCGTGATTTTCCTTTTATTTTCACATATACAATGTAAAATTCTTCTGGTGAATGCAATTACAATAAATGTCGGGTTCAATGTAAATAAAGTCTAGCATAAATACAAGATAAGCTTTGGCTAATGACATCCATGATAGGATTGTCGGGATATGAATTTCAAGATTAGCTTCAGCTAATGGCATCCGTGATAGGATTGCTAGGAAATGAATTACAAAATTAAACTTTGCAAGGTTACCCAGTTCATGCAAGTAAATTAGAGTATTCAAATTAAAAGTATACAAATGAGTGTTAATTGGGTTTAAAAGACTTACAAGCAAAATATAAGTTCTTTGTTAGAATTCTTATGGATCCGATCGAAAGTTAATACTTTATTTGTATTCATTAGATGAGCATATATATATATTCTTTATCAATATAATGGTATGTATATTTATGTAACAGTTTCATCAAATATCCAGAAAAATCATTAGTTTAGGACTCTACTTTGTGAAGCTTATGTAAATATTTAACTTAAAACAAAAGGGAATTAATGTGTTTATGCAGTATACTTTTGTGTAAACCTTGATGTATTTACAAAGGTTTAGCTTAGCATGTAGTATTTTAGTTATCTTGTAATTAACCCTTTTGAAATATTTAAGAACACTTCTTATATTCTAAATACTTTCTTTGCATGTTAGTACTCCTTTTCTTTTAAATTTTATGATATGATGTGTTGGACTATGTTCATATTGAACTTACTCATAGGATATATATATATATATATATATATATATATATATATATATATATATATATATATATATATATATATTGTGTGGATTGAATGAGGTGTGGAATTATGAGGTTTGATATAAGGTCCGGAATTATGGGATCTTATGATAATGGGTTGATTGAGTAAATTGATAGTGGTCAATAACTTGGGATGTCCTAAATGCAAACGAAACTCTGCCGAATTTTTTTTGGAAATGAAAAAAAAATATTTACCCTCAAATAAAAAGAATATGTTGGGATCTTTTAACATTGATGAAGTCGTACACTTTAGACTGCTACACTTCTCTTATTCAATTTTAATCATTTATCTTTTAATCTTGTGAAAACAATAAAATCAAGTTGATTTTTGAGGAATCTAGAAGTAACCCAATAGTGGGACATTTTTTCAAGATTAAGATAGTCTAATATAATTTGTATAAGAATAAATTTGGATGATAAATTAAAAAAAAAGTGATTTTTAAAGGATTAAATTAAAAAATACAAGAAAAAAATCCAAGGACCATAAAGAAATGGTTGAAACCACTATTGTTGGCACTTAAAATAAAAGATGATACATAGTGGCACAAACTTTTTCATTCCATGAGCATTAATAATAATAAACTACTTTATCTTATTATTGAGTTGACAAATTTATTTAAAAATATTGTGTCCGGGAGTTGATATAAAACTATTTTCTAAATGTTCATCAGGATCTGTTTTTTTAGGCCATACTTCATCAGGAATAATGTTATTTTTAAGACATACTGTTTTGAATTAAAATATTTTTCAATATAATATTATAATTTTCATAAGCGGAATAGTTATAAATTTAAATTTTAGTATATTCATACTTCTAATTAAATAAAAAAAATATTCAAATTGTATGGAAAAAATTTCATCACAGAGTTAAACTTTCATTTTGAAAGTGTTAAAAAATTAATATAAAAATATTTTTGAAATCTCATCCAAATTTGGATGAAATTTTTTTAATTAAGATATATAATTTTTTAAATTTTATTCATTTTATCTGTGATAATGAAAATAATAATAATTGTAGCAAGAAAGTGTTGAAAGTGACGGCAAGTTTTGTTTTCCATGGCTATTGTTGACCAAACCACGAAAGCCTAGTTATCCATATTAAAATCGTTCTTATCAAAAGTTGATAACACAAGATTCTCTAGTGAATGTTCTTACAGTATTAATCTGTTTATGCTTCAACGTGGTAACACAAGTGATAAAACTCTACATAAAAGGAAAGAAGAAGCAGATGATCCACCCTCCCAGTTTCATTCAAAGATGAACCAGGAGGAAAACAATGCTTTCTACGTTCAATGCCTCTGAAATCACTTGAAGATAAAATGCCTTGAGAAGATTTTATTTATTTTATGTGACTTCATGGAAATTAAGATACTGCTTAATATCAAAATAAGATTCCAAACCAAAATGGTCACAGAATTTTATTCTGATGATATAATAGCTTTTTTCTAAGGCATTGTATTTTAAAATGACTGAAAAGACATTGCAGAAGGCACCGAGTTTGAGGAAATGGTTGGTTTGATCCATCTGGTGCAGGACTGTATATCCGTGCTTCCTCCTCCAAGGCAATGCCGGGAACGGTGGCGACTAGGGATGATGCACAGGGTCGGGCCCTGAAGGTGTAACTTTTGAAGGGGCTGCATCTGTCACATTCCTTTTTGGCACATCATAGCCCAATTTCTGTAAGAGAGTGCTGCTATCGATCCTTTTAGGCACAGACTCGACCCCGCGATAAGTTACTGCCTCCAAATTAATCATATTTGCGGATAAAATGATCAGGATCAGCATTGAAACTCGCAAGACAGCTGAATTGGCCATGTGTTAATCCCTAAGAGAATGTTTTAGAAGCAAGCTTAAGAGTGATTGTTTTCTAAAGGTGATAGGAGTTGTGTACAGAACAATAGAATCATGCATGAATTTATAATGCAAATGCGTAAGGAATTCCCAAGATTTTGAAGAATAAACAATAAGCAACATGGGTTCCATCCCCCGTGTGTATTGTTGTCTTCTTTCTTCAATGGAGGTCTGCAAATGTAGCCCTATCACCATGACTTTCTCGAATTCTTCGTCCATAGTCCCCACTCAAGCACCCATGAATACGAACAAATTTCAGGAGGTGCCCATATCTTAGATTGGCCAACTAGAACTTGTTGGTCTACTCATCATCTTCTTTTATATCTCTGATTTTGGACAGTTGTTGAAGAAACAATCAAGAAATGCTAGGACACGGAAACCTTTGAACAATAAAACAAAGGAGGGGGCGTTTTTTTTTTTTGTTTTTAAATCATTCAATATCACTTGAAACGCCACGTACAAATGCGTTCCACCTGGTCATTGCTAATATAAGATTGCCTCCTATGATACCTAGTTTGGCAAGAAGTAATTGCTGTTTGCTTTTACTAATTTGTTTTTGCTCATTCACAGTACTATTACAGTTGTTTTTTATATTTTCCAAAGTGACATGGGACGCCCCAAGAAAAGACAGCCTGAGAGAGGGAGAATGTATATTTGTTATGTTTTTTAAGATAAAGATTGAAAACTTTTGAAGCTAAAGGATAAGATCGGCTTTTCCCATGACTTAAAACGGCCATAAAATCTTAAAATTTCAAGTAGGAAAAGAATAAGATTTTAACGTTGAGTAATTGATTTTAATAATTTCATCCATTTTTTGTACTCAAGGAGGTTGATAATTTATATTGGATGTTTAGTAGGTCATGGTAACATGCGACTAGTACCTGTAAAAGATCATCTTGGCATAGGTAGAGACTCTTCGATGCTTAAATAAGTATCGTTTTAGGAAGAGAAAATACTACCAGAAAATTGATAAATACAAACGAAAATACCGAGAGAATATTTCTTGGAAATTTACCGATGGATTTTACCAACGACAATATTCCCTTGGTATATATCAAGGGAATTACAGTGGGAAACAAAATAATTAAAAAAAAAAGCAAAAAAACAATGACGTGATGATTTTACCAACGGAATAAATTGTGATCACTATTCATCATGTCAATTACAAAGGGAATCACCGTCGGTATTTTTCAGAGAGCTATTGAACTCTTCACTTTCCAATTACACTATTAATTATTTTTCTTTATAGACAAAATCACCTACGGATTGAAAAGTTGTTGGTGTTATTTGGCAGTTTTCTAAAAATTTTAGATTAAATTAAAATTTTAAATTAAATATTACAGACGAAATCATCGATGGATTTAAAAGTCGTCAATGATATTTGATGGTTTCTAAAAAAAAATTTATTAAATTAAATATTACAGACGGAATTATTGACGAAATGATTAAAAATATTAATATTTAATTATTTTTCTGTAAAACCGTAAGTAAAACACCCCAATAAAAAGCCTAGAATCCCTAATTTCACAAAAGACCCGTCTGCTTTCTTCTTCTTCTTCTTCTTCTTCTTCTTCTCCATATGTAAAAAACATCAATATCCATTGTTATTTCTTCTCTTATATCCTCAACTCCTTCTCTTCCCCTCCATTCTTAGGTATGTCTTTTTCTCCTTTCTTCTCAGTTTTTTTTTTTAGTTAGTATACTTTATGAATTTGTTTTTTTTTTCTCTCTTCTTAGCTTCACTTGCAACTACATTAAGGTAAGATTTCTTCTTTTTTTTTATTCGTGTTTTTTCACTATATTTGTTTTTTATTTTATTTTTAATTGTTTTTTCTTGATAATTGTATGAATGTTGTTGTAGGATTATTATTATTTTATTCATATGAGATCAATTTTTAGTTGTTTATTTATAGGATTTTAAATTTTTTTACATATGATTGTTTTTTAGTTGAATTTATTTGTTGCAAATTTGTTTGAGTTAATTTTCTTCTTTTTTCCAAGCATTTTGAGTATTATAGAGTGTTGATTTATATTAATTTAATTATTTTATAGTTTTATAAAAAATATTTTTTAAAAATATTTTTAAATAATTACTGACGGAATTATATACGGTATTTTGTCGAGGAAAATACTAATGGAATGAAGCGGGAATTTTTTTTTCTCGCTTTTTTCGTTAATAAATCCATCAATAATAATATTTTTTTTATTACCAATGAACTTACCAACATACACAAAATTACTAATGATAGATTCACCGACGAAGCATTTCTATCAGAATTTTCCGTTGATAAATCTAAAGATTGTGGTAGTGAAATATAAGAATATTCTAGAGAGAGATACTTTATATATATATATATATGCAGTCGAGAATGAAGATTGTGAATCTTTGTTTTAATGGTATCATAGTGTATTTATACTCCATGAGTCATTTTCTTTTTGTAAAGAGAAGGATCTAGAATGTAATGTTACCGTGATAATATTTAATGAGATATAAATATCTCTTACATCTATATTAATATTTAATATAAATATAGTAGGTCTCTAGAGAACTTTTATACATCTATAAGGTATAGGAAAATTAGGGTTCAAAATTTTAAATGTAGTTGAACCTATAAAGGCTAAACTATTCCCCTTAGCTAGACCTAAGGAAAGATGATTATTTCCTTGAAGGTGCCAATGAATGGTGGTCATTTCCTTGGTTGTGTCTAAGGGAGGAAGTGCATTTTTTAAGACATGCCTGAGGCTTGCCATAATGCCAAGCCCAATTGCATCTGGGTCTGGCTAGTACCAAATCCATTATTTTTTAGGCTTGGTGCACTACCAAGTCCAACGTATCTTTATTTCTGCTTGTTTTCCTAAAAATTTATATTTTTAAATCTTTCTTGATTCAATATTTTTTGATAAAAATATCCTGATAAAAACTTGATTCATCTAAAGAAATGATCATGTCATTATCCATTAGAAGATTTATAGTAGATATTAGAGACCCCGATTAGTATTATATACTGATCATGAATGAAAATGGATTGCTGATGTACTCAAATGCAACTTTCGCTGCAGAGGCAGAGAAGGTTTTCGACCTTCTGATAGTCTCTTGGCGTGTGAATTGGAAACTCGGGAAAGCAAAGCACATCAACAAAATGCACACAAAGGCGTTCGGAAAGATAGTGGACTTTATGATTTAAATAATTTTATTTGACTCATGAAGAAGGTGAATGCGCAAATGCTTGCTTTACAATTATTTTAGGATTTTTTTATTGGAACTCACTCCACCGATACCTTGACTAGCCAGTTGCTTGGAACATCTAGTCAAATATAGTCATGGATCATAATGATAGTGTTAAGTTTAAGAAGAATTTCATGAAAATAACTATAATTTTTAATTTGATTGTTGGATTAGACTATATTTTATTATATAGGTATATTTTTTTCTGGTGACTGACCAGTTTGTTATAACTGGCTGGGGTCATTTAATGCCCAAATTAAGCTAGCATATCCTTTTCTTTCTCTCTTTTTTTTTTAAAAAAAAAAATTATTTTTTCTAATTACTTTAGTTTTTTTTTAATTGTTTTCTATATTTTTGCCTCCAACTTGGTAGACGACAAACTGCACCGTAAGCTTTTTTGGCAAGCGTGTCTAGTCATGAAGTTTAACATTTTCAGTCACTTTAAAATCCAATGCTGAAATCAAAATCTTGACACCATGAATGGACAGATCTCCTTTTAAGGTTTTCCATTTTGCATATCAACCTTTCGGCCACCATTGTCGGCTATTAGAGACAAAACTGGTTAGTTTGTATATGACAGAGCAAATTGTTTTTCAACGACAACAAAAAAAATAAACAAACTTGCAGACATCATTGGTGATCACAGCAACATAAAAAAAATTATTTTGTGTCAAGCAAATTTAATGCATTTATTTAATTTTAAAACGGCACCGTATTGTTCAACCTGATCACCAAGAATTAACCACAAAATTAGTTAACTATATCATTTGCATAACCACAGTGCGCTAATTGAGTTGACCAATTATCTCCTTCTTTATCTTTTCCTAACTTCTCTACCATGTAGGATCGTCACTCGGTTTGATCATGATAAAATACGAGACTAAATGAATGAAATCAAACCAAAATACCAAGCCCAAATCTCAATCCAACCAATTGTTAAAGGACTTAATTGGAAAATAAATAAAAAATTAGTTATTAAAAAAAAGAAAACAAAGGGGCAAAAAAGAAATTGAAAAAAAGAAGAAGAAGAAGCCAAACAATAAGTCCATCATTAACATTTACTAAAAGGCTTTGGAATTTTCAGTTTAGTAATGAATAGTGAAATGCCAAAGCCCTTTTTACTTTAGTCACTAAAATTTTTTAGTATTTGTTCTTTGAAATTTCAAACTTAGGTTTTTTTTTAAAAAAAATCATCTTCTAATAATGAGTTCACTGAATATTGGACTTCATAATTTATATTGATTTATTTTCTATAGAGTTATTCTAGTATCATGACACGAGTTACGATTTTTGCTGATTAGCCATGTCAACTTAGGTTATTTTTTTGTCATTATTTTAATTAAATTTTTTTAACTTTATCCTTCAATATTGGGTTGACCGGGGATTAAGCTTCATAATAATTTTTTTATTTGTTTTCTAAGGGGTTATCACAATCTCATAACTCAGGTCGAGAGTTTTGTGGGTTAGCTAGGTTGGCTCAGATTTTTTTTGTCTTTTTTTTAATTGAATGTTTTTAACCTTTAACAATTGATTGATTAGGAATTGGATTTTACAAATTTTTTTAGGTTTGGTAAGTAACTCAAGTTGACCTAGCTTATTTTCTTTATCAATTTTTATATTTGTTCTTTTTTTAAAATTTAATAATTCAATATTGAATTGATTAATAATTGAGCTTTAATTTTTGTTTTGCTTTCTATGAAATTGTTACGGTCCTACGACCTAGGTTATAGGTTAAGCTAGTTGACTTAGGTTTTTTTTTGTTTTTTTTTTCAGTTGATTTATTTTTTCAATTTCATCCATCAATATTGTGTTAATTAAGAATTAAACTTAATAATTTATTTTAGTTTGCGTTCTATGATGTTATTCTAGTCTAATGATTTAGGTCACAGATTTGATCGATTGACTCTGGTTGACTCATATGATTTTTGTGTCCCTTTTTCAATTGATTTTTTTTATTTCTTATTTAACATTGGGTTGATTAGAAATTGAGTTTCATAATTTATTTTGATTTTTTTTTATAGAATTATCCCGGTCTCATGATCTAGGTTTGATAGGTTAACATGGGTTAACTCGACTCATATTTTTAGTTGAATTTTATTTTTAATTTTATCATTCAATATTGGGTTGATTAAGAATTGAGTTTAATAATTTTTTTTTTCTTGTTTTTATAGGGTTATTAGGGTCTTATAATCTAGATAATGAATTTGAGAAGTTAACTCAAATTGATCCAAGTTGATTTAATATGTTTTCTTTTTAATATTTTAAAAAAAGATATTATCTTGATTTTTTTTCTAGTCAAACTATATTTTTATAGGTAATCCAGGTTATCTTTTGATTTACCAAGTCAATCAGGTCACATCAATTTAATTTTCATACAATCAAAAAACATTTCTTGTAAAAAACACATTAATTATACCTATATATTTTTTTTATATATAAATATTGAATCCAATCCTCAACGTAGCGTGTAAAATAATATAGTGGTGAATGCAATGGTAAAAGTCCAGGGCAAATTAGTTTATTTCTTATAATTCTAAAAACCATGTTTTGTCCACATTAGTTATTGCTCTAGTATTACTACTATTAGTCTCTCTCTCTCAATTTTTGCTCTATATTTTTTCTTCTTTTGATCTAAAGATGATAGGATATCTTTCTTACAAGAAAAAAAAAAATGCGAGATCATATGTCCTCTTTACCAAGAACTAAGATAAATTACTTGGTGCAGCTTTTGGAAGGCAACACACGAAATGTAGAAAACTGACCAAATTGTAGTGTCAGAATCATAAAAGAGATATCCACATCCAAAAATTAGAGTTGTAAGAATAGCATAACCATATTATTGCAAAAAACCATTTTAGTCAAAGGATGATAAAGATTATTTTAGTTATTGTCAAACCAAACCAAGTCACAAGCGATGGGATCCCTTTCAATTCTCTTTCCCTAAGGAATTAATGGATATCGAAAGAAGGATCCTCTTATAGGATCCAACCATAAAAAACACACAATAGATCTAGGCTATATAAGTTAACCTAGCCTCGCTAGAAAACACACATCATAGATATAATAGCGATGATGAAAAAGCAAGAACAAAACCAGAGGAGCTCCCTCCCTCACTACCTCGTTTAATGTTCTCTAAGTTTAAGAAATATAATTAAATATAATTTTAGTCAAAGTTATCTATCATGTTAACATTTTTGTATTTATTATATAAAGCCTATATATATATATATATATATATATATATAATCCATTGCAAATTTGATACTAAATTAGAAATAAAATTATCTGTTACTAAAATCTGATACTAATAGCCACATTTTTAGTAGTGGCAAAGTTTTATCAAACTTAGTTTTTAATTTTCCAAGTTTATTTTAATTTTATTAGAGGTTGTTCGATCACGTGATCAAAAGATTTGCATTATAAAGGTAATATAGTTTTTATATTGTGCATATAAAAAAGAAATTAAAAATACCTATTTATCATTTATCAACCTTTTAAAAAAATTTACTGATTAAGAATAATTTAGCATTTACACCATGCTTAGATTTAATTGTCCCCTATCAATCCCATTTTCCCATTATGACTAAAGACTCCCATGGACAAGACTAAATTATCCCAACACTGAGCTTATTGTTTTATTTGTTGGAGGAGGAAAGTAATAATTATATTATTCCCGTTCAACCAAGTGCATTGTGTCAGGTATACAGACTTCTTTTTTGTATTGTACCATCAGGTACCACTCACCAGATTGTTTTTACCTGAAATCATTGTAATGAATCCTACTAAGCTTTACCAATCATATGATATATATATGGCTGGCAGGACATCCTTTTGATTATCTTATTCATATTTGTCGGTCTTAATCTGATCCTGCATGGCAGATGAACAAAGGTTCGTGCATGATAAATCAAATTCTGTCATTGTCATTACATATGTGGCATAAAGTATACCGAAGACCGTCGATGACACTAAGTAGAAGCCTAAGTAATGCTAAGGTTAAAGTACCACCGGCCAGTTGATCAACTATCAGTTCCATGGTTCCCGTAGAAGACGACCTCATGGAGCTAAGGCGAGAACCAGAATGGAGAAAGCAGCCCTTTAATTTGGATAAACTTAGAGCGTAGCTGCCTTTTTCCATGCCGGATAGTGCTGTCAGATAAGCATAACGTCGCTGCCGAGCTTTATAAATATTGCTATCGTCAGTGGATTATTAAAAAAAAAAAACTCTTTTATAGGTTATCAAATTGTTCAATTTAATCTCAGACGTCCTTATCCATTAAAACTTTGCTGATGCTGAAACTGAGCAGCAAGAAGATTTCTGTGTCATATACGGGTTTTGTCCTCAGAAAGCAATAAAGGTAGATGAGACGGGAGGAAAAGGAACAGTAGGGACGAAGATCATTCTGTAGAACCGTGGCTTCAGTAACAGATGCCATGTTTTTATACTTGCAAGTTAGTCTAGCCAAGTTGCAATATGGGACTAATCACTAATGTAATAAAAGAGCTTACATGTCTGGCAGATCTGTTTCTGTCTCTTCACAAGAATATCTGTGAATGATGCTTAAAAATTATAGGAAGAAGAACTTGCATAATCCAACGAGTGCATGTATCCAATCACCAAGTCAAGCAATATAGACATATCTGCTTGCTCTAATATAGATAGAGCATGCCGGCCAATAGAAAATCTAATATTTATTTTCATGATTTGAAAATATGCTTGCTGCATCCTATTTAATGATCCATGATTAGTGCTTTTCCTAATCTTTGACAGTGAGGAATTAAAATACCAATTGCTCCTTAAACCTTACAGTGTTTGAAGGCACCAATCCAGGTGAAGCAAAATGGGACTTGGTTCTATGACAAGTCAAATCAAACAACTATCCAAACATAATTCTGGAAAGAATTTTAGTAGCAGTAAACAACAATCTGTGTTTTGGCTGTTTTTACTTTTCCTGCTTGTAATATTGTGCTTGTGGCTGAAGTCACATTTCTGTAAACAACTTCTGTTTTTATGTTTGTATGATGTGGAAACAAGAGACTGAAAAGGATGAGGTATCCATTAGCCTACTATTGAACAAAGTTAAGCCTTGGAGACATCTTTTTCAATTACTTATATTATCCAATCTGGTGCTCAAGTTTTTAGCCATATATGCGTGTGAAGTGTGACAGTCTAGTCAGGTCTAACACTTAAGTTAAAGGGTTATGAGCAGGCATCGCAATTTTGCAGTCAAAAAGCTCACTCTTGAAAGGCATTCCTCCTTTTTCCACTGGGCTTGAAAGCTACTTCCACCTGTAGGATGCTTCGCCCAATCTCCCAGGTCGAGGTCTTTGTCCCACGCTGTGAACAAAAATTTAGATTTCTCTGTTGGATTTTTCATAATAGCTTCCAAACAAATCCAATCCTTTTGCCTGTCTTACGTTCTAATTGGTAAGAATCCATGCAATCACCATTGACTCGACTTCAAACAAATTTCAGGTATGAATCATGAGTCTTCAGGTGCTTTATCCAAACCAATAACAATTTTCAAGCCATGTCAGAACTCACTTGTTAACTTGTTATGCCCTCGCAGCATTACTTTTTCGTGATAGAAAAATATGGTATATTGAGGACTGCTATGATCCTTATTTTTGGATCTTCGAGTTGAATCAACATGGTAATAACAATCCATTTCATGATTTTGGGATTTGGCCTAGTGAGGGAAACTTTCTGTGTCTTTTTCTTGATGTAGCTAAGTTAATTTAGAACAGAACCAAGCTGAGATCAAGAATTAAGGCCAGTATACGAGGCCCGCTTTTAGTTCTCAGTAAAATTTGAGGTTCTAAATGGTGACTTCCTTTGTTTTATATGCAATGCAGAATACACAGAAGAGAGTAAAACAATCCAAGAGAATAGGACAGAAAATCCATACATAATCCTCTATCGTTATGGAGTGCTGAGAGCTCTAGTATTGTTTAATCTGATTACTTTTTAAAAAGTTCAGTATAGGATTTGACTGCATTTTTATTACAAGGAAATGCTCTGTATCCTTATAAAATCGTTCTGAAAAGTGACTTTTGTATATTGGCAGTGCTCTACGGCTTCAAGCACATGTGTTGAAGGTGCTTGTGACGTAAGAATTATGAACTGTCTTGATGTTTCCAGTAGATGAAAGCGTGATACTTGTTGCCTTTGGAATAAAGGGTAGAATGCTGCCATTGAGAGAATGAAATGGCAGGGTGTTTTTTGAAAGAAAGGACAAATCAAGCAATGGACACTAGTGTTTGGTTTCTTTTAACATTTGCTTCTTATTTGATCTCCTTTTCAGTTAAAAAATCTCCCTGCAACTCACTCCTTTGATTCTGCTATCTAAGCAAACCTGAAAGTAGATTCTAAGCACAAAAATGACAGATATATCAGAACAGATGCTTCTGGGGCTGAGCAGAGTCAAGATGCCATGCTTTCACGCAATCCTAACCCAACAACTTCGTCGCAGAAGGCATAATAAAGATTGCTTGCATAGATTCCATAATTTTATACCTGTTGTTGAAACATGAAAACGTTTCCAGATTATGAGTGAGCGCATTGTAGAGACTAAACAGCTGTGATTTTAAGCCCATCGGAGCAGACCCAGTTGTAAGAAAAGAAGGTATCTTTAATGGACTTCATCTTATCCATTGTTACTAGAATACTAACTTACTGTTTCTTCCAGTTCCAGTAACCAGCATTGCCTTTTTATAAATCATTTTATGAGCTAACCAGCTCCGTTTCTGTTCTGTAAAACCTAGTAATGTGTGTGTAAATTTATGTTTCTTCTATCGTTTCTCTTTTTCTGTCGAAGAAAGGTTAAGGTATTTAGACTGTATGCCAAGGAACTATCCCACAATTATTTTATATTACTCTCTAATATTTTCCACCTCGCTATCGTCAAAGAAGGATAAAAAGTAGTTCCAAGTTGAAAAACAGTAAAATTGATAACTCGAGCTACATCATAAGAGTTACACGGGTTCTATTACAACATAATAGGATTACCCTACAACATGGCCATGGCGATTCCATGAACATGTCAGGTTAAATAGCTATCAAAGCATCACATATCTGAGAGCTACAAACACGGTCTTATCTAGACTTGCAGGAGACTTCTTATAGCAGGTTATGAAAACTGTCTACCTCTCACACAAAATCTTCATTGTTTTATTATCAGTGGTGTTGAGCATCAGGTCCTCCTGGACTCACTCGTTTACTTGGGAATCGACCGCCGATCACGCCTTCGTTCCCCTGCTTGACATTGTAAGTCTCAGTCTCGCCCAGGGCTCGAATTGTCCTTATCAGGTTCCTTCTCACAGCAGAAGGATCAAGGGGGCGAGTTTCAGATAGCACAAATGACAGCAATATTAGCATCACGCACAAGTAAAATCTCACGCAAGCCATATTTCTTAATCTCTCAGGAACTCTGTTCTGCAGAGAAACAAATGGGGAGGGTGTAATATATAGAGATCAACAGAGATCCCTTTTTCTTATAATAACAAAAGTGGGTGGAATGAATTCATCTTACTGTGTTTTTAGTGGTTATATGGTTATTACACGTTCGGACTGTAATCCCTTAAGTTTTCTGATTCCTAAGAAAAAGTACCGACCACTTCAGATCAGAATATGTGGTTGTACTCGTTAGAATCTTTTGTCCACGACAGAAACCTAGTAAAAGCAAATCCTTGAATTCTTTAATGCTTCCAGGCTAGTAAAAACAGTCTCTTTAATGTTGCCCTCAGAAATTTTTAAGTAATAATGTTCTGTTGAATCCACTCTATCCAGCATTAAGAATGAACCCACTCATGGCGGGCTGGCACCGCCACTACCTTATGAATGCTTAGGAGGTGTTTGAAAATGTAGTGGTTGTTGCTTTTCAAAATACAAATACAACATAATAATGTTTTTTTAAAAAAAAAAATTGACATTAAAACATCGAAACGATCTAAAAAAATTAAAATTAAATTTTCACAAAATGCTATTTGGAAGACAACTTCAAACGACGCCTTAATCTCTATTTTGCCCTCAGGAATTGACGCTGACCAACTGCTTCATGTCTAGTAACTATGATGGAATCAATTTTCACCAAATGCTTTAGACATTTCCTTTGTAACATACGGCAAATTAACTAGTATCCTACACACTAGCCTTAGTTTAAGGTATATGAATCTCTGCAGCTATCAACTTGGTTAATTATGGGTGCATTCTCTGCAAAGATTGCTGCTAACAATTTGGATCATTGTCAGGCCAAGCTTAGCTAGGAGTCCAAGGTCAAGTATGAATAACAAATACTGTTCTGAGTTAGCTGACATGATCATGCATCTTCTTATACATGGACTAGGGGCCAAAATCAGAAAAAGAAAAGGCTCAATCATTGTCTTCAGATGAATTGATATGATTTCAACAGGAAAAAGAAAGAGCTCAGTAGATGCCTTCCAATCTGTTCATAACTAGGGTATGATTTCAAGTAAAAAGAAATTGCCTTCATCTATATTTGTTAGTAAGGATGGATTGGGAAAAATGGAAGGATAGGGGGGAGGGAGAAGAAATGATTGTTAACTTCCTATCCATCCAGTTGTTTGGCTGACAATCCATCTAAATTAAAAGTACTGAAAATTACAAAGAAAAATATAATCGTAGGAGTCAATCCATTCAAAGTGGGAGTCTTAGAAATTATAAGTGAGAAAATCCCTCCTTGGATCGTCATTCCTCTTGCTAGTCGGACACACTCAATCTCTCTTCTCCAATCCCTCCTGACAAACAGAGTGTAAAATTTGAATCTCTCTTGTTGGCATCCAATTCTAAGATTTTGGGAGCGTGAACCATGCAAGAGACTTGTCCCACAGACAACAAGAACAAAGGGGGGAGAGAAAACAAGTGAGTTTGGGTTTGCTTAGAAATTGACAGACATGAGAAATTGCTTTTTGTATCATTCTTTTGGTAATAACAGAATTTAAAACCCTGCAAGAACTAGACAGTAGATTGAGGTGAACCCTGTTTGGGATTGAAATCAAATCCCTATTCTTATTGTAATCTCAATACAAAGCAAATCAAACAGTGAGGTTAGATCAATCCAGTGCAAGAAATTGCAGAGCTTCTATTGATTGACACTGAATTTGTAATAAATAATAATAACAACAAAGAAGATGAAACCAAGATTCAATGGACAATCAATTAGCAGAATGGCTGTCTAAACAATGGAAGTCATAAGAGAAAAATAACTCGGTTCATTGAACTATCTGAAATTTTTGCTGGAATGCAGCAGCTGGGTGGTCTTCTTGCAGGTTGGGTCAACACCATCCTCAGCTCTCCTCTTTCCACTTCTCACTTTGCAAGCTGAAGGAAGTGAGTGAAAAATATAGATCCTGTTATCAAGAGCTGAAGTTGAATAGATTTCTGGATTAAAGAGGGCGGTAATGTCCTCAAGTGCCCGCCTGACTCTTCTTTTATTGCTGGTGGGGAGAGGAGATTTGGATTTAGTGATTAGTGTAGCTTGCTTTGGAAAGAAAGGAGGGATGTTCTCCTTGTTGTCATCTTGACTAAGAAAGAGAACAGCCATTGGCAAGGGATACCGTGAGAGAGGTGGTGATGAAAGGGGAGAGGCAGGACTGGGCATACATAATGGTGGTATTTTGGAGGGGGGGAATTTGAAAACAAAATTTTGAAGTGGTTTCGTTTTCGGAGAAATAGTAAATTTTGATTTTGGCTTTCGCAGATGGAGGGAGGAGAAACTTTTTGGTAAGTTTCGTTTTGGCCTTTGGGATTTGTGTTTTTTTTTCTTTTTTGGTTTTTCATAGACAGATGGAGGGAATAGAGGGTCTCTGATTTTTGGGCTTTGCCAGAATTTTGAAAACTCATATATAATATATCCCCCTCCCTTATTCAGTTGAGCCCAGAGCCTCTAAAATATTTTATTTCTAAATTGTTTTTTTTAATATTTTCAATTTTAAAATATATTAAAATAATATTTTTTATTTTTAATATTAAGTTATCAAAATTATCTAAATACAGGAAAAAAAATTAATTTTTAAAAAAACAATTAAACTTTTACTAACATGTCTTTCCTTCGTTACCTCGTGAGAAAATGGCTTGTTCCTATTTGTAAATTTATTTTACCTATGGACTGCGACAATGATTAAACAAAATTAAAGAAACTAAGAGAAAAGGGGCAACCGGCGGGAAATTGAACCTTCGTAGTCACCCAAAGCCATCAATGACATGGCTTAGTCCTGCCCGCTAGAAGGTGTTTTGAAGATATGGCAGTTTTGTGTCATAACCAATCAAACACAGCATTCCTTTGTCTCATGACTAATCTAACCAACGCCAGTTACATTGACACTTATCTAACTAGAGTATCTTGCGCAGTTAAATCAATGAATATATTTTGAAGCACTGAAGAAACAAGCGGCTCAACCACCAGCTGGGTGGTCTGAGCAAAGCAAACAGGATGGATATTCTTGAAGATTATGCAAAATTAAAGACGTGGATGGTCAAGTCCGTTGAACCTGGAAGCGGAGCATCGCAGTTGGGGTATTTACTATGTTTCCTGATTGAAGTGCTTTGAAGTTGAGATATGTTAAACATGGTCCAAACAGCAGCAGGAAATAGAATATGTTGTCCCTGAAATAGGCGCAGCATATTGAACTATCAGTTACATAATCTAACTACTAAGTGCACATCTAACAAAGGGAGATAAAGAGAGAGGTGTACCTTCTACTGATCTGGCTATTTCATTTGAAGCTATTTCAACACCAGCTGTGCAGCAAATTTCTCAACCATGCGCATGTTTTCAGTTGTAAAGGAATACAAAACTTCCTTTTAGTAATAAAATCAAAGCCAAAGAAACAAAAACGGTATACCAGTAACTTATAAAAAAAAAGAGGATATCTTCTCATCAAACATGGGATGGTTAAGCATCAACAAGCTGTTATTGGCCACAACAGCTCGAACCATGATTTCTTTCGCTTCCTCGTGTTTCTTCTTCAGCATTTTGCATATCTGCAGGAAAATTAGCAAGGTCACTAGTTCTTTTGTTATTCCACAGCCACACCTAAGAAGAAACAAATTGACTACAAGAGAGCAGATGTTGGAATTGAGGGAGATTCTCTTTAAGGCCAGCTTGGTTCGTCAACAATCAATGAGCTCAAGTAGAAATATATATTAAAGCCAACCAATTTTGGAAACTAATTACTGAATAAAAAAAGATGGATCGTAGCCAGACAGGGAACTATCAAGTCGTATGAAACCACAACTGATAGTGAATATTGTTCCCAAGGGTGAAGAATAAAAGGTGAAAACATTGTTCAGCTGACCTTCTGAACCATAATAGTGAAACTTATCCATATATGGCCTTATTAACAATTTACATGGTTTAAATGCCTAGGAATTTGAAATTACCTGACAGTAACAAGAGAGGACACAAGGAAAAAAAAGGAAAAAACTTCTTCCACGGAACATGATTGATTCCAAGACACCAAATACCTACTCAAGTTCTGAATGGTTCTCCACTGCATTGCGTCATTGGGTAAGGGAGAGATTGATGGGAGCAATTCTTCAAAAGGGATAAAAAATGGTTGCAATATAACAATTTCGAATCTCAGGATTGATTAGTGTTCCAAAGGCACGTATAGATATCAAAAATAACATAAATATACAGTTGACTTACATCCTCGAGCTCTTTCGCATATGCTTCAGCCTTTTCAACATTTCCATCATTTTCTGCTGCCACAGAAATTTCTACATCTTTCATGTTCACCTCCTCAGTAATCTGTAGTCCGGAGGGATGGTCAAAAAGAACAGTGGGGGTCACTCTGGCTCCTTGATTACCTTGATCACAAACCTAGCCATTATTAAAGCAATGGAAGTTAGAAATTGCCTAATCATGTTTCAACCAACCATATCTTCCATATGAATTCTAGTAGTCATTGCTGATATGAAACCACATGTTTGGTGAAAATAAAAAAGGACACCTGATCTTCAACCATACTTTTTGGAGATTCCTTAAAGTTTCTGCAAGCATGGGGGAAAAGAATGTGTTATTCCAGAAAACAAGATGTAACTTGAGTGGAAGAATCATAAACAATAGTTTGACACAACCTGCTTTCTCTAGGTGTCAAAGAGAGACGTTTGAGAGGTTTTGATGGCACTATATCTGTATTCAATGCCTGAAAAAGTGCATATTATATTGGTTCATGATACACCACAAGAAAAAATGATAAACCTTTGCTTAAAACTGAGCTACAGTCATCAAATCTTATAGAAAGTATAAATAAATTCATCATAGTAATCAATATTTGGGAGAAAAACCTCATTTGTTTTACGCTTCAAAGATGTGATCAGTGGCGTGTTTTTCTCAGCATTGGAAAGAGGAAGGACAGACTTGGATGCTTTATTTCCCTTTACTTCCATGTTTTTCTCTGAGTTCCTGAAAAAACTGGTATCCCTTTCACGAGTAGCATTTGGACCATTGTTTTCTCCCATAGTCCTTGTTGAAAGGCATGCATTCATCAGAAAGATATATCACAAACTCTTCACTAGATAAAATGAACAGGAGCAAGGAACAGGAAGCTCTCTCGCATCAACATACTTGGAATTTTTCATGCTAGAAAGATCAGGTGTCTTTTTCACAGCTTGAAGCCCTTCAGCAGAAATTATCTTCGAGTTCTGTAACAATCCCATGCTTGAAACCGCAATTCTGGAGTTCTCACTTGTCTGGGTATTAGACTTTGTTGTCTTACCAGACAATCCGGAAGGATTAACTCCACAACTGAAAACATTTCCCAGAATCTCCCAAAGCTTAAAATGGAAAAATGATATTTCCCACGAGTCAAGGGAAAGGATACAGAAATAATAATTGACAACATGTTGAGTTATTTAGATATTGTCAGTGCACCACAGCATATTGCAAATATGATATTTCCTACAAGTTACCTGCAAAGATGCAGAAAATTATATGGCATCATACTAGCTTCTTTTTGTTGTCATCAGTGCATTACAACACGTGAAATATGGTGTCATGTCAATTGTCTATGGTGCATAATCAAGAACTACAAATGACATTCTAGTATGAACACTAATGGTATCAGAAACTCTAAATAGGAGAAAATGACTTCATAATCAGCAAATGGAATATCATGGCATAGGAAATCCTAAGAGAAATTTATAGGTCACACTTTAAGTGAAGTAATACAAGCATGCAATCCAGGGAGCAATAAATATCCAGAACATAAATGTGAAAAATATGCAAGGAGTATCTTCATTGAATGACACAAAACCTAGTTCAGAAAGTTATAGTTGATTTGATCATCATGTCCAAAATTGTAAGTTATTCCCTTTTCTGGAGTAACAAGTTCAGCAGGTAAATTTGAAGAAACTTCAAAGCATGTCTCACCCAAAATTATGAAGGTCATTAATGTTCATTTTGCTTCCTATCCCAGGAGGATTCCTTTTTGGCACTTCTTTATCAGCAAGAGTTCTTGGAGCAACAACTGGCTTGCTGCCTTTTTGTCCACCATCATAGTTGATACTTTCCCTGTTGAGATATAAGGGACACTCTCACTTGAAAACTACAATGGAATTCCATTTTTTCTGTTAACAGCTATACAATCTGATTTGGCTTCTAAAACTAGAGATTTTTCACCAGGGAATCAAAGAATAGAAGTTTATGTTTCAACAATTCCAGGAATAGAAGTGACTTTTCCTCACCTGATATTGCATAGAGTTTTAACATTCTTTTCACTTCCCAGTAAAGTAGGTTCACCTTTTGATAATTCCCTAAAAGCTGATTTTGAATCCCCAACCAATTTTCTACCCAAGTGTGCATCGATTGTAGTGAACCCCTGCCTGTGGACAAAAAAAAATGAGAATGCCTTGAACTAATTTTCTTCACTGCAGTTTCAAAGAAAGCATGCTCACCTTTTTCCAATTTCTGGATGAATTAATTGCAAGGAAGAAATTCCTTTGCTCCCATATGAAGATACCTCCACACCTTCTGAGGATGGGTGATGTAGCTGGGGCTCAGGTTCAGCGGATCTCCTAAAAATCTTAGAGCAGACGCCTCTTGATTCTTTCTCCTTTATGATTGTCATTTTATCAACCACGGATTGGCTACATTAAGTAAACAGAAAAGCATCAGTACGACTCAGCTTCTCATTTCAGATCCTTACGTCTATCCTCAATGAACACAGTTACACACTGAAAACATTATGCTGTTTATCATTTACAAGACATTCATCAGTATATTTTCAGGTCACAGAACATCAACCTCCACAATAATTCAAAGTATGTATTTCTTAGATTTTCCAAACACACTGCAGCTCAAGAGATAGTACATGGAATTCTTCGTTCCTTATTTTTCTTGATTCATATTGACAAAACAATCCTAATTAATAGAGTTAACAATTCACAGGTTGAGTATATTTTATAACCTTGCCAATGTAACCAAAAGTTTTGAAGCTGAATTCCGGATATCCTTGCTGGTATTGTTTTCTTGTGGTGCTGTCCCTGAAAGACTTCTGATGGAACTGGTTTCAAAGTCTGAATCATCAGGCATTGGTTCAGCCTCAACTGTATTATCAATTGGGGTTCCACCATCTGTCCTTTTGCTTTCACCTCCATTATTGTCTGATCCAGTAAGATGTAGTGAATCTGAATTATTTGGCTGTGCACTTTCATGGCTAGGATCAGTACCATCGACTGTTCTGCCGTTAAGAATTTGCTCTGCACCTGACTCTACATCTACATCTGTCATCGGAGAACCAATTTCTATCTCTACATTTGAAACAATATCTTGAGTCGAATCATTCTTGCTAAGAGACTGAACTGCTAATATCTGTGTTGTTTGTAGAGCATATGGCTCAGCTGGCACTGTCCTCTCAGGGGAACTACTTTGTCGGTCTGTTTCTTCAGCAGTAGCAGAAATTGATTTCTCTGTGGAAGTTCTTGGTCTGTGTGACACAACTGTGTCTTCTTTCATTCCTGATATTGAAGGCAAAATGACACTCAAAGAACTGTCTCCTCCTCCACCACCTAAAATAGTCTCAGCCTTTGAGGTTGGTACACTCTCTGATGCTGGAGGCTTTTCAGTTTGGCCATCATCAAGAACTGCATCAGAGCCCCTAGCCTGATTAACCATGGAGCCTTGTCGCACACTTCTATCTGAAACAACCCCATCGATATCTAGGTTCTTCAAGGAAGTTTTTTCATCTTTTTTTAAAGTTGAACCAAAATCAAAATTATCCAACCTGCATTATGAAACAAATTCATTATTTATTGACAATATATATATTCATTAATTATGTTCCAAACTCCATAACTCATTGTGTATTCTCGGGCATACCTTCTAGAAAATACTCTATCATAAGAGGACTAGTAATACCACAAAAAGATTGTTACGCACTTACTCATTAAAGTCAAAAGAGAATGAAAAGCTGTCCTTTTTCCTCTGACTATTACCCATAGGAGATTCCCCTTCAGATGTATCTTTAGATTTTGCAGCCTTTTTGGATGAGATTGGGAAATCAAGGTCTGACATGTCAACTTTGAAGGATGATAACTTGCCAAAATCACAACCCAGATCAAAATTCATATCTCTGAAAAGAATATTGCACCATAGGTTAGTACTCATAACCATATTCTTGTCCATGTGCCAAATAAGTATGTAAGACTAGTAAAAACGCATATTTGCGTCAAAGCTATCACCAATTTGCAAAGCCGTTTTTACGGTTTTTTAGAGGTGAAACAAGTTAACTGAGGAACAGCATAATTGCATATTATCTACCCAACTGAGTAATAGAAATAGGTTCAAAGAACTTGAAATATTTATAAGAGTTGAACTCAGATAATGGCCAGAATCAGAGTAAAATATTTCGAGTCATAAAACAGAAGGCAAGATTTTACAGCAAGATATATGGATTCAATAAGAGAAATTCTATGCTTGAGGTTTTTAAAAGCACTTACAAGTTCCCAAAGTTAAATGCCTTTTTCTTGCCACTGGAAACTGTGTCAAAGCCAAAATCCATTTTGTCATCATCCATAGCTGGCATTGATTTCCAGGAGCCAAGGAACTCATTTCCAATGTCAACATCTGCTTCAAAGATAATCTAGGATCTCACTATCCAGAGCATGAGAGAAACAATCTTATAGAAATCAACACAATCGCAGCATTTGACTGCTAATGGCCTATTCAAAGACCACTAGTTTTATCACAATGCTTAAATATCAACAACTACTCTACAACTAGGTAAAATTCGTAGAACAATGAAGATATCTGCACTGCCTATCAATGACATTCACTATGACTACTCTAGAGTGCATAGTATGAATACGGTGTAACAAAGAGATTACCGAACAACGACTTTTTCTCTTTCGGATCAATTGATGATGAAGTTTTCTTCTCCGACTCTGCCATCTGCAAAATGATTAAACTGTTGTCAATGATTAATATGCCAGAAAACTGAATGTTCAAAAAAATATGTCCATAAATCAGTAAAAAAAGAAAAAACAAAGAAAGAAAAAGTTTAAATTTAACAAAATAAACACAAAAATATTGCATGACCTAATTTAGTAACAATTAATCAATTTTAACGATTCTGCTTGCAATAAAACTAATTAATGAGTGAAACTCTAACCTAAAGCTGAGAAGCAGAGAATTACTGAAGTAAGATGCAAAATCAAACCATAAACTACAAAACGATAAGCACAAAAATATTGCATAACCTAATTTGAGCAAAGAATCATAAACGAAAAAACAAGGAAAGCATCTCATTCCAATCATCGAAACAACACCGAGATAGAAAATGAGATCGTGATTCCGTCAAAATTAGTTATAAAAATCGATCAAATACAAAAACTATGAGTGAGAGAGAGAGATGCCTTGATGTTTGGTTCGCGAGAAAATATTAACAGATTTTGAGATTGGAGAGCGGAACCTGTAGTCTCCGTTGAGCGAGAATTTTTCAGCCTTTTGAATGTGCCTGGTCTTTATAAGGGGTTGGACATCGAATAGGCGGGAATGAACGAGCGACGACTGACGTCCGTCTGATTACACTTTGCATGAACGGCTAGATTTTTACTTCCTTCTCACGTCTGATGGTGACACGTGGAAGAATACTTTGACAACACGTCGTTCAAGGAGTAATTGAGAAGGTTCACACGACATGCCGTTTAGTACTGTCGATGGATGGTAACTCAAACAGATTGCTTGTTTGATTTCTTTTTAAAAAAATTGTAGTGTACTTGAGCTTTACAAGCTTAGTAATGGCTGTTACGAATACAATTCAGAAGGTCGTCTTTCTTATATAATTTCAGTGGCTGCAAATGAGGCTCGCGATATCATAGCACAGTTATTTTTTTAAATATTTTAAAAATATATATATTAAAATTATTTTGTAACAGATATAAAAACATTCAAAACAATTAATTTATATTTTTTCCTTTAATCTTAAAATAGGCTGGAAGTTTCTTGATGTGATTGAATATTTAAATTGTTTTTTGTATTTAAAAGACTTTTTGTATCGTTGTCCTAAAACTCAAAAAAGATTTTTATCTCAAAATGACAGGTCAGTCTCTAATCTTCTTGAGTTTAGCAATAAACCCCTGAAATTTCTTATTACTTTATAATTTTTATTTGATTGGATGGTTGATTATAGATGTAACTCTTTCTCTTAAATAATACTATTATTTTCGATAATATTTTCGTGAGATTTTTTTTTATTTTTAGGGAAAAATCATTTTTATGTATTTTTTATGGGGTTAATAGATATGAATAGACTTTGCCTCCCTACTTTCACCCTTCAAATACAATAAAATCATAATAATATCAATCCCAATATATATAAAAAAAAATTATTAATGAATCCAACCAAATAAAATTTGTTAAGTAGAAAAAAAATTTAAGTACGAGAAAGTACAAACCAATATTTTTTATTTAAAAATATATTAAAATATTATTTTTATTATTTTTTAAAAAATTTATTTTTAATATCAGTATATCAAAATAATCTAAAAATATTAATTTAAATTTTACAAAAATACAGCCCACAGCTAAACGGGGTAAAAAAATTGTTGTGTTTAAAAAAATGATCTTATTAGGCTTTTAGGGACTTCAACAAGATTAAGGGATCTAAAAAGAATACGGGGCAATGCACAATTCAACAATATTTGTTCAATGCATTCTTTCTAAACAAAATTAACAAAATAAAAAAAAATGCCTCTTGAATATTAATTATTAGTAATCAGTGGTAGTTTGATTTAATAAAAAATGGGTAATTCTGAATATATATATATATCAAACTCGTAGAATATTTAATTGAGGTTAGAATATATCTAGAAGAAAAAAGAAATAAATTCATATCATCTAATTATTATAACTTCTGATTTTGAATTAAAAAATTGCTAACATGAACTAATATCATAACAAAACTTTTAATTAAATATCAAAACATTTCTTAAAATATAGCAGCAGCATAAATTAATGTGTATAAATAGGTATAAATGAGGAACTAAGAAATAGAAGGGGCAAAGCTATATACATTAAAATTCTGAGGATGAAATAAACTATACAAATTCAGATTACTCTCAACACATTTTCTTTGGGAATTCTTTTTCATAAATCAGCAAAATTCATTTTTTTCCTTTTCTACTTTTCCTTTAGAATGAAGGGAAAAAAAAATCTGCTGACTGACAAAACAGAGGCCTCTAAGGAGCAAAGTAGATATGCCTGAATCTATGTATCCTTTTATCGTCAACCTAACAGACCAATAGAAAACCAAATGTGAAGCTGCTGCTGTAAAAGGTCCAGTAGAAGTCCAAAATTCAGTTGCAAATGGCAACTATACTAGGAACTTCTTCCGCTGCAATTTTGGCATATAGACCCTTCTCCAAACCTTCCATTCCTTCTCTCTCCTTAACCTCCTCAGGTACATTAAACCCCGCTTCATTTTTCCTCTTCAAAATTCAGAAACTTTTCTTTATATTTCAAGATTTAAGTGCATTTGGGATTGACCCACCTCTTTTTTTTTATGGTCTCTTTGTGTTTAGATTATATAGTTTGTGAGTTTTTTTATGGTTTTTAGTTAAGACAGCTGGTGGGTTTTTGCAGGGCTGAGTTTTGGGAGGGAGTATTATGGAGGGATTGGTCTTGTGGGTAAGAAAGGGAGGCCTCCGTTTCAGGTTGCAGTCGCCTGTGTTGCAACAGACATTGGCTCTGTTGAGGAGGTAAGCTTTTCTATTCTTGCCTTTTCATTTCCAAATTAATTCCTGTTATCATATGCTATATTGAGATCAGATTAGAACTTTGTTGTTCTTTTCTTTGCTTGGTTTTATATTTTATTATGTCGAAAAGTTGTGAAGTGTTTGAATAAGATTTGAGAACTTGGTTTAATTTACATGTTTATTTTGAAAGATTAATTTTGTTAATTAGTTGATCTCCTATGATCTCTAAACAATGTATCACTTGTAAGGCTTGGTGAAAGTGAAAATTATACTTCTAGAAGAAAGCATTATGTTGAAGAGAATGTGCTTAGCAAGGTTATATGAATTGCTGTACTTTTGATAGGCCCAGAAGCTTGCTTCGAAAGAAAACCAGAGACCAGTGTATCCATTTGCTGCAATAGTAGGGCAAGATGAGATGAAATTATGCCTTTTGTTAAATGTGATTGATCCTAGGATTGGAGGTGTCATGATCATGGGTGATAGAGGAACGGGGAAGTCCACGACTGTTAGGTCCTTGGTTGATTTACTTCCTGAAATTAAGGTAGTTGCTGGTGACCCCTATAATTCAGATCCAGAAGATCCAGAGTCTATGGGTATTGAAGTCAGGGAGAGTGTCGTGAAAGGGGAGGATCTCGCTGTTGTCATGGCCAATATTAACATGGTTGATTTGCCATTGGGAGCAACGGAGGATAGGGTTTGTGGGACAATTGACATCGAAAAGGCTCTTACCGAAGGGGTAAAGGCATTTGAGCCTGGTCTTCTTGCTAAAGCTAATAGAGGGATTCTTTATGTTGACGAAGTTAATCTTTTGGATGATCACTTAGTGGATGTTCTATTAGATTCAGCTGCATCAGGATGGAACACAGTGGAGAGAGAGGGTATTTCGATTTCACATCCTGCAAGGTTTATTTTGATTGGTTCTGGTAATCCTGAAGAAGGAGAGCTAAGGCCACAGCTACTAGATAGATTTGGAATGCATGCACAAGTGGGAACTGTAAGGGATGCAGAGCTCAGAGTGAAAATTGTGGAAGAGAGAGCTCGATTTGACAAAAATCCAAAGGAATTTCGTCATTCTTACAAGGCAGAGCAAGAGAAACTCCGGCAACAAATTGCCTCAGCTAGGGCTTGTCTTTCATCTGTACAGATAGATCATGATCTGAAGGTTAAAATCTCTAAGGTTTGTGCAGAGCTTAATGTTGATGGATTGAGAGGAGACATCGTGACAAATAGAGCTGCAAAATCCCTTGCTGCCCTGAAGGGTAGGGATCAAGTAACCGCAGAAGATATTGCTACTGTCATCCCCAATTGTTTGAGACATCGTCTTCGGAAGGATCCATTGGAGTCAATTGACTCAGGTTTACTTGTCATTGAGAAATTTTATGAGGTTTTTAGCTGATGGCAGTAATTTTAGAATTACATTTCTGTGATTTTTGTAACAGTTCCTATAATTATATTTTCTCTTTTTATCATGTTGCCTTCTCACGATACCCTTGTTACATGTTCTACATAAAGGGACATCTGTTGCACCCTATGTTATTGAGGATTTTGTATCGAATTGAAGAGAATATGCTATGCCTGTATATTCTGCTACTCTTCTCATACTCTTCTGTGGTTACATATGCTTTTTGTACAAGAGTTGCCAAAATGTTTGTCTCACACATCCCTGGAAAATGAAATTCAGAGACTCGTGCTTTTCTCTAGGTTTATTCGAATGAATCCTGATATCAATTACGAAAAAGTCAAACCATGCATTCCATTTGTTGAAGTATATTACGAAAACGTGAAACCATGAATCTTGATATCAATTACTAAAACGTCAAACCATGCAAACCAGAAATTCACAACACTTGGACAAGGAACATGTTCCCCAAAGCATCTATGAAAAACAAGGGTCTTATTTGTAGAGAGGCAAGCAGTTTAAGATTCCTGCAAATACACAACAAGCTTCTTCAACGCTACCGTTAAAGGGCCAAGTCAACATAAGCAGGCATTAGGTGCACTAAGCTTTTGTGCTGGGAAATGGGATGAGTTCAAGCAAGGACTAAGCTACTGAAAAACTTTAAGTCATTCAACGGAACTGAGGTTGAAGGAGACAACTGCAATTTACTCCATAAAGAATTTGTGGCAATTTGATCTATTTACCTCCTTCCCTCCAGAATAATCAGTCTCCCCAATTTACAATTGCCTAAAAGACATAACACATTCTGCTTATCTACCCACAAAACTATTTAGCACATAAATTTGATAAAACTAACAATATTTTTCAAGAGGCGTGGGTTGTGAGGGGTTTTATCGCAGAAGGAAGATTATTCCAAGAATCTGAGTACAACCCAACAATATTTTTCCTGAATAATTCAACGCATCACCATATCTTTATTTGCACCTTCAGGAAACTTGAACCTTGGATTCTGCTCCATAAATGCTGGTGGCCGTTGGAAGACCACCGTAGCAGCTTTAATCAAAACCCCAGCAGTTAAACCCCATATCAAATACTTTTTATTCTCTGTTTCGTAGTCAAAGAAATGAATCAGATACTTTTCTCCCATCCATTCACTCTCCTCTACTCGTCGATTTTCATCCTGAACAAAACATTTGATTTCATATTCTTTTTAAAGAAACCGAATGATTAAGTCAACTAATTAAAGTGAAAGAGGTGAACCTTGATGAACATTTCCAAGGGAGCATCAAATATTGCTTCCACTTCAGCAGGATTTGGAGTGGGCTTGAATGCCTTCTTATTGGAGAGGATGCCTATAACAGGAATTACTCTGAGGAGGTGCTGCAAGAAAAGCAATCATTGCTAAAACAGAAAAATAAAGACAACAGCAGCTTAATTTTCTTTAATGTCTAACAGACACATTTATCAGACAACTAAAATGCTATACATCACCCATACAGACCCAAGCAATCTGTATATCATGCACATATCATAGCTATCAACAGAGTATCACATTGATATTGATTTTAAAACAAAAGATGACTACATCACCATTTCATGTTGATTATCACGGTTGCATAACTGAAAATAGCTAGATAGATAACAGTGAAAATAGCTAGATAGCTAACAGATGAATCCTCTTGCACTCTTCTCAAATCTCACGGTTAGGAGGTTCACCTCACATACCCTGACTTTAGAAAAAAAAACTTGTTATGGTCAAAGAAGAAAGCAAGAAGTACAATAGCAAGGAGCCACTAAACTTTCAAAAGACTTTCATGATACATAAATGATGAATGACAGTCTGGATTATGAAAAAATTAAAATTCCATTATGTGCATCCATGTTTGCCAGTCTAGTCTAGGAAGCATTCTAGCATCATCTTCATAACTTCCAGATATGATAAGTTAAACTTATTAATTGAAACATTCATTGACTACCTATTCTTTGACAGTTATAAAATAATTTATTTCAGATATGCAAGGCCAACCAGCTTGACATACTAACATGGGGAGAAGAGGTATTATCAAGACCACTTATAAGAAGAATAGTGGTGGGTGACATTTTCTAGGAAATGTCAAAACATCATGTGGTAAATCATTATTCAAGTTGTGAAAAACAGGTGGTTGACCAGGTCTAAGCTGCTGAAAGAGGTTGCTGCAAGTACTAGATTTTCAGATATTTGTCAGTTAATTGTTTTTGCTTCTTGTTTAGTTGTCTCTTTGTACTATGATTGTTGTAATTAGGATCATATCATGTGCCAAGTTGTTTCTTGATCAATGAAGGTTTCATTTATCAAAAAAGAAAAGAAGTAAAAGTGGAAATAAGTCCTGCCTGGAAAATCTTTACGAGCCCATGAAATTTCTGCCACTCACATCCTTATTGATACAAACCAGCCTTCCCCCCCCCCCTCCAAACACCTAATAAGAGTAAAGAGAAGAAATTTCACTATTTACCCCTCAATGACAGGGGCTAATCACAAGATTCATCAAGGTTTTGGACTCTAATTCCTGCTGGTAATCTTGTGTTTGTCCACATTTCATTCCACAAGGTCAGAGGTGGTCTAAACCACAAATTGCCAACCAGTATTACAAGAATAACTCCCCCATTCCAAGCAAATTTTGAGACAATCATACAGGTTAATCGGTCAAATGAAATAGTATGGAAATCAGCAGAAATCATAATCCATAGAAAGAAGGAAAGTCCACCATAAATGTCAAGAACATAACAAGTACCCTTTTCATACCTTAGACAGAAATGGTTCAAGAACGGTAACAACATCCACAAGTGAGGGATCCAACCCAATTTCCTCCTTTGCCTCTCTTGTTGCTGTTTCAAAATCATCCTTATCTCTCTCATCTGCTTTCCCCCCGGGTAATGAAACTTCACCTGCAACCAAAAATACCCACTTAGTGGAATGACCAACCAACAACTATCACCCATACCTCTCATCAGTGCCACTATTACATTTTCACTACTCAGTCACAAATATGAGAAAAGAAAAGCAATTTTCAATCTCAAGTCTTTATTAGCAAATGATAACCAATAGCTTTGCATAATACAAGACTCGTATTGTCCCACTACCTTAACCTCTCTAGTGAATCATTAAGTTTTTGAAATTTTTTCTCAAAGTTTTATCAAATACATCGAGATGTTGTTCAATTGAGTTCAACAACTTTTGCTCTATTTGATTCCTTCAACGTTGCATGAAAGAGACAAAATGATTCAAATTTTAAACCTTTCTGGGTTTTAGCATTTGTTTAAGTATATAATAACTCAGCCGAGATGAGTTCAAATAATTTGAACTTGGGAGAAAAGCTCAAAAGAGAGCAATCAGATTCAATACATTTTATCTTCCACGGTCTTAGTCCTATCTCTATCCAGTCTAACCACTCAAGTTGAGAAGTATCATTTAAGAGAAGTTACTATCAACTACATTATGCAAAAACTACAACATTGAAAAATTATCTAAGTGAATTGCCCTTAAACTCTATTTCTTATCATGAATTAAAAAAGAAATGAAAATCTTGGCCCATGCATCCCACCAAATAAAGTGCATCCAAAAGTCAGCCAGCCACGAAAACCATTCAACTGAATTGACAACAAATCCCCAGAGCTAAAGAAAAATTAAAAAAAAAAATTCAGCAAGCAAACAGCATTCAAAAACTCCAATTCTCATAAGAAAGAAAATCCACAAACCTGAATGAGAAGACAATCTGGAGGATCTCTTAGTCAAAATAACACGAAATTCACCAGCATCACCTTCAAAGATGCAGACCAAAACAGCAGCTCTTTTGGGTCTAAACCTTTCAGGGTCTTTAAAAATTGAGGTTGCAGATTCTTGAAAACCCACTTGGGAAACAACTTTACCTGCACTTTCCTCGATGTTTTGCTCTTCAATTTCATCTGGTGATGGAGAGGGTGGCTTGTAGAAGCGAAGCTGCTGGGCTAAAGCCACAAGCCTTTGGGATCCATAAGAATCCATGACTGTAAAGGTTGGTGCTTTATGCAGTGGAGAAGATAGTAATAGCTTTGTTCTTAACAAAGAAATTATGGAGGATTAGCTTTGCTTTGGTTGTGATTATTGCTACAATGAATTAAAGTAAGGAGCTATTGTTTTTTAGGTTTAATTTATATAATGTTTATATCAGGGAGTTTTTTAAAATATTTTTTTAATATATTAAAATTATATTTTTTAAAAAATTATTTTTATATTAATACATATATAAAACTACAAAAAAAAATTAAAATTTTAAAAAAAATCCAGTGTCACCACAAAAACAAAAATGCAAAACAAATAATTTTGATTTGGAACAAATATTGAAGCCATTTTACAAAAGTTTTCATTATTGAAATTATAAAATTAAAAATGTATTTATTTAGTTAAAATTTTACCCTCTTAATTATACATTTTATTATTGACCAAAAACATGATTTTTTTTTTTCAACATCATGGTTTTTTTAAATACATAATTAAGGCAATTTAAAGAATTCATATAATATAAATTTAAGACAAAAATTGTTTCTTTAGAAAAAAAAATTATTTTTGTTATTTTTTTTTATTTTGATGAACAATACTTTTTTTATTAGAAATTTTTTATTTTTTATTAAACTTATCATGATAGGTATAGAAATTCTAAACCAAAAAACAAAGAACAATGTCTTGATTATTCTTATATTTATACGAAAAAATGAAAAAAAAAAATTTCAGTTTAGTGTATATTATAGTAGTAGCTTTTTAAAATATTTTTAATTGAAAATGCATCAAACTAATATTTTTTAAAAATTTTATTTTTAATATTATAATATCAAAACAATATAAAAATATATTAATTTAAGATAAAAAATTAAATATTTTAAAAAGTGCGGCCATTTCGCAAAAACAAAAGCACCATCGTCTTATATATTGTAAATATTATTTTCGATAAGTTTTTATATAGATAATTATATCAATTATGTCTTTAATTTTTGTAGTTTATATAAAAAATCATATGTAATTCACTTGAAAATTTCCAGTTAATTTGAATGACATATCACAATTTTAGCTAATTGTTTTTATAGAAAAACAAATATCTATGGTATCTTAGAAACATGAGACAAACATGTTTTATTATGATTTAAGATAATAAGTACAATCAAATTGGCAATATTTTTTATCTTAAAAACATAATAAGTACAATTATATACGGAAGAACTTATTGGAGGCAATATTTAAAATAGAAAAATGGGCATTTTTTATATCAAAATACATTATTTACAAGTCATATAACTTTTCAATTTGTTTGGATAAAAAGTGTGTGTATATGTAAGGACTTATTAATAAAATATTATTTATTTAAAAATTAAATTGAAAAATTAGAGATATAAGGGTTGATTGAGAACTCACTTTATTATATATCTTTCAACAACAACAACAATAATAATTAATTTTTGTATTTTAATGTTGTAATTATTTATTCTCTTGAATTCTTATAAAAATTATTTAAAAAAAAATCTTTTAATTTTTTTTATTTTTTTTCAAAATAACTTTTTCAATTTTTTTTCTTGAGAAGAATAGTCTACAAAGATTTTTTTTTTCCTTAATGACTTGTATTATTGGGAATAACACAACCACATAGATTATATTATTTTCAACAGTGTAATTCAATAGGTTAAATTGTTGGAAACAGCGTAACTTATTGATGTATTTTTTTATTTTCAAGTTTAATTTAAAATTTTAAATAATACTTTATTCTCTACAAATTAAAATAACTGGTTTATTGATGTCATTTTATTCTCCATAGTAATCAATTTGAATTCTTATAAAAATTAAAAAAAACATTTATATTTTTTTTGCTTCAAATTAATTTGTTTTTTTATTTTTAAATCATTTTGATGTAATGATATTAAAAATAAATTTTAAAAAATAATATAATATATTATTTTAATATATTTTTAAAAATTAAAAAAAAACATTTAAAAATAACCATTATTGTAAATCTTTGAATTGATGGAAGCTATAAAGCAAGAAACTGAGGCCGGTAAGGAAGGTGGCCTAAATTTTTTCAAGAAGCCAGCAAAAGGGTGCAATCATAAATCTCATGAACCACCAAAACCAAGTGAATTTCCTTTTTCTTGTTACCGATCCAGCACCATAAATGAAAGAATTATCGCCCCATATCAGCCTATCCTCTACTATTGAAAATCAAAACACACCAGTGCTATGCACGCCATAATACTAGCTGGACTTGTTTACCAAGGCACCAGTCCAAGCAATGTGCTTCTGATGTTGTTGCCGAGTTGAACATCATTTTTCTCAGCTTGTTTGGCAGTGTAGTAACGGTTGCTTTTCAAATAACTTTTCATGCCGAAATACATGTCAATAATTTTTTTTATTTTTTTAAAAATTATTTTTGATATTAGCACATCAAAACGATCCAAAAAGTACAAACCGCACTCAATTTTAGCAAAAAAAAAAAATATTCAAAATTTCCCAAAACACAGGTACAGCACCAAGTAAAAATAAAACTGCTGACAAAGAATCTTGGCACTTGAGAAAGAATGTAATATGCAGAACCTCAACCAACTTTTCAAACCAAAAAGATGAGCTTATTGACAACTTCCATTTATGACAGAACTATTAGAGAATAATATAAATTATGTCCTAAAACTTCACCTAAAAACTTAAGCTTTTAGGTTTAGATGATTCTTTATCATGGTACCAGAGCCTTGGTGACCAAGTGGTCACGAGTTCGAATCTCATCATCTCTATTTATTTAATAAAAATTAAACACATGGTAAAATGAGCATATGCAAGTTTCAAGTCCAAAGAGCTTTCACTTAAGAAAGTGTTTTAAAGAATAATATAAATTATATCTTAGGACCTCACCTTAAAAGCTTAAAGCTTTTAGATTGAGATGATTCTTCATGAAGAACTATAGAAAACCAGCCATCCAACTATAAGAATGAATTGCACCAGTAATGTAGCGAAAATGAACTGCAATGAAAGATGCAAAGGTTTCTCGCAGCACAAGGATTCTCAAAAAGTGACAATAACTAACGGTGAGGAACTTTACAGAGCAACTGAAGAATGATAAGATTTCTAAAAATACATCATGGATTCACCACCAAGAAAATTCTGTCTATTTACACCACAAATACGTATGAAGTTTCAAAATCGAGAAAGTAAAAACACATCAAGGAGAACAAAAAAGATGAAGAAGAATGATAATTGTCATTCACAAATGCAGGCCTGATCTACAGTTTCTGTGCTCTATGCAAAAGCATTTCACTATCACATCACTCCTTATAAAACATCAGTAATGAGTTTTCTTATCTGAAACAAAAATGGCCGAAAATAGAATAAGCCCTTCCGATCTATACTTTTGCTTCGCATTAAGATACCAACTGTTCACGTTTATTGTTTGCTGCATCAGATTTAATGCTTCCGTCAAGTGAAACCCTTTTTTCAGCTGGCGGGTAAGATAATCTCTGCGCCGTTGGAGTTCCTTTCCCGTTAAATAATGATGGTTTAGATGAAACTGGTGTTTTTCTGGTTGGCAACTTTGTCGTTTCGTCAACCTTATTAGCCTGCCTGCTCTTCATTTTCTTTGGACTAACAGACATGGCGGCGACACGGCTTTCCCATGGTCGAGCAGCAATCCAACGTTCCTTCCAACTCCAGCCCCAATTAGCTTTCCCAAGTTCATAATTAACCACCCCAAGGTCATGACCGTAGCTGGCCCTCCACTGTATTTCATGGGATTTTTATGGTGATTTCCATTTTGTTTTTGTCCCTTCCAGAATACTATAATGAAAAATCAACACTTCAGAATTTGAAATACCTGATGAGAAAAGGCATATGCCATTGCTCGTTCCCGCTTAACTGCTGCTTCTTCCCTCTGGTGTATTCTTGCAAGGATTTTCTCCATTGATTCAGAGCCACCACTCCATTCAACCTGTCATTCGTTTCAACTAGTACTCTTAGAGAAATATGGCCTCGTATGGTAAGTGGAGCGTAGAATAATTTATGGACATCAACACAATAAAGCCAGCAAATAAAGTTTGAACATTCGATTCCTAATAAAAGAGAAATTAAGTGACCTTCATCATTATTTTTTTACACTCAACGGGACGCACATGACTGTTACATTGTAGACATATGAACAATCTCAAAACTGCGAAGTGTGGCAAGTCTTAAAGGACCCAAAGTTCCACAAATGCGACTCCATATAATAGTTCTACATGAGCCTTCCCTTACGGAAAACAGAAGGACCTACATAACTACAACATCCATCAACTCTGCATCGATGTGAAAGAAAATCAGTTTTAGTTTGATTGACAATATACGCATTAATGTTTTTTTTCTAACCTCCAGATCGTGAAGCTTTGCCTCAAGTTTTAGTTGATTCTCTAATTTCTTCTGCCTTAACCGGCCTTCGGTAACCATAAAGAGTCTACGGGCTCTAATCTGGGCCTGTATTTGGCTCCATGAGTGAAGGTAGTTCAAAGTAGTTGCAGCTTGCTTTTTGAAAGAATAATTCTGGGTGATGATCTGTAATCTCACTTTACCTTTCAAACAGCGAAGAGTTTTCCTAGCCTGCATCATCAGGGAATGATTTAATGAACAATTCCACATTCATATGTGCATCTCTCTCCATTTATATGCATATCCATGGGTTGCACATGTAGTACAGACAATGGACATACCCTGTAAGCCCTGAATGCCGTTTGAATCCGAGTGGCAGCCAAATCCTCAACTGGCATGTCAGGAAATCTGGGATTGGCCCTATTGGAACCATTTGCAAAGCTTGCAGATTCTTTTTGAAGCTTGTTCTTCCATTTGAAGCCATTTGATTTTGCAGAAGTTGAAGACCCCTGTTCAGATTGCAGGAACAGATGTGGTAACATCTAATAGATCAAAAAAGAAAAAACTTCTTTGCCATCATCCTAACAACAACAATTCCAACAATGACCATATCTGCCTTGAAATAATCTTGAATCAGCAGTTGTTTACAATTAAAGAATTGAATGGCCAGATTACAATAAACCTCAATAGAGTAAGGAATCTGGATTCAATATGAAAATATAAATAAGGAGCAAAATATAGTTACAGCAGATTAACTTTGGATGATTCAATACCTTTGCTTGTTTTGAGCTGTCATCCTTCACTTTCTTTATGCTAATTATTGTCTTAAACCAATCTCCAGAACCCATTGTAGAAGTCAGATGTCTGCTTCGAACTTAACATAAACCTGGCGGTAAAATATAAGCAGCATCAGCATTTTGTACATTTTGCAAAAGTTACATAGCATTCAAAACATCCATTTCTTGGTTAACCAAATATACACTCATGAGTGAAACTGAACTGGGAGACATACAAAGCCATAAAAAACAATAAAGGAAACAAAATTGTATAAAATACTGCAGTATTGAAAATGTTAGCATCTGACTGACTGTTCTACCTCTCAAAAGGAAATTTGAGTTCATATAGTAAAACAACCAATTGATCATGGAAACTAACTGCAGATTTTCAAAATATTATAGCTTAGTCCATCTCATCACCTTGCAACAAACATTCAATTCCTCTTCTTTCCCAACCAACAAAGAAGTAGAATCCCAGAAACAATTCCTCTCTTGAACAACAAACTCATTAGTTTTTAATTCTTAATCACATTAAGCAACAACTAGATTCAAAAAAAATCTGATTGAGACAAATGAGTTCAACAGAAACTACAACATCCAGATCTCACCCCATCTTTCATTGTCAACAAATGGAATTCTCAAATCACATTGGTCAATCTAAAAGTCAAAGCCCAAAGAAGAGTTGTTTCAGAAAGAGAAAACACAAACATAAAATCTTGGCATGTAAGGCATACCTGAGAAGCCAGTACTGTATGGAAATGGGCAGTCAAGTTTTCGTGGGAAAGCAAAGGTGGTGGTGACAATAGTACTTGTAGTAAAGAAGAAGCAAAACCCTGAAAAAGAAAAAGAAAAAGAAAAAGCAAGAATAAAAGTGGGTGATGAAATATGGATTCCTATGGCCCCATGGCCAGCATTTTTTATTTTCCTATCCAAAAACGTTCACCAGCAAATATTTGACAAATTTGTAAATAGAAACAATTTCATAAAATCCCATTGTCCAATCAAGGATTCAACAACTACCATGTTGTTTGTCCTATGTGGGTGGTGTAATGTTGGCTGCTGTGTTTTTTTGGGTTTGAATAATTCAACAATAGAAGGCTAGCAGTGGCAGGTGAACAAACTATGACAAGGTTTGATAAAATGGTAGATGGTTATTTAATTGCCTCTTAATTTTTTTTTTTTTTTTCAAATTCTATTGATTTTAAAAATTAAATTTTCTTGTTTGGATTGTTTTAAAACTTGGACCAGCTGGCCATCAACTCGGTTAAACTAAGGTTTGAACCTATCCAAAAAAAAAAAAAAAAACCCACCTCTTGGTTAAAACCAAGGTTGGCCTTTGGATCCCGTTAACCCAGCCATAACCCGACCATCAATTAGTTGATTTTTTTTTAATTTTTTGTCAAAAAATATGTCATTTTAATTTTTTTTTTTTTTTGTCTACTCTCCTGACTTGTAACCCAGATCAACTCTCGAGTTGAATTTTTAAAACTATAATCATTTATAGTCACTAAATCATTTATAGTCACTAAATCTAATAACCATGTTTAAATCAAACTTTATATTTTCAATTAATTTAATTGATATAATTTTTTAGACTCTAAACAAAATAACAAGTTAATTAAATGAACTTCAAAAGTTTAGAGAATGTTTGGTATTATCTACTGTTGTTATTTTTTTTTTAATTTTTTCTTCTAAAATAGAAAACTTATCTACTTTAAGTTGTTTTTATTAAAAACAAGAAATACCAATAATCAACTTTTTGCGTTTTGATAATGTTTGACAATTGTTGCTAGTTTCTTATGTTTAGAAAAAAAAAATTGTTCCTATTTTCAAATTTGATTTTTAAAAATTAAAAAAAATTAAAATAATATCAAATGTATCTTCTAGTTATAAAAGAAAAGACTTCGAAACCATAGTGATTATGTCTCAAAAAATTCAAGTATCTTGGGGGCAAGACTTGTGTCTTGGATAATCGATTAATCTCTTGATTCTAACAATTAATCCATTCTCTCTAGCCAAAGTAACTAGTCACTGGTGTTTGGTATTTGTTAAGTCAGGTAGCCGGTGACTAGTACCTACAAAAAATTCTTTTAGTGAATTTAAAGATTTTTCGATATTTAAGTAAATATCCTTTTTAGAGAAAAAAAAACAAATATATTTTAGAGAGAGACTTTGAAAATAAATATGTAATAAAGAATGGAGATTGAAAACCTCTTTTATATATATATATATATATATATAAAAATTCATAGTATTTTTAAAGTCCATGAATCTTGTCATCTTTTTTCTTATGGAAGAGGGGTTAAAATGTCATCTTACCCTCATAACATTAAAGATAGATAAAATATCTCTTACACATCATTAATAAAGGATAAATATCAAGTCATTTTGAATACTTTAATACACTTAGGGATATAGAGATATGAATATATTTGACCTTAACTTTCTATGTTAAAAGTCATGATAAAACAATCTGAATCTTGTGACCCAACGAGGGTCTATAAAGATAATCAATTTTACATTGATCTAGGCTTAGTGAGATATTAAGCTTATGGATGTTGGGTCCAGCAGATTGTCAGATCCATATGAACTTGAGCTTAGCACAAACACGTTGATCCATCAATACCCCCCCTAAATCTTTGTGTATTTATCATGCGAAGATTTTGAAAGGTTAGTAGCCTTAAAGAAAGTTTTTTTACCTGAGAGTTGTTTGTCTCATTAATGAGAGCTTTTTTACCTTTCTCATGAGATTTGTCTTTGTGGCTATGCGTTTTGTCCTTATTTGAAGGAAATGATTAGTTGTCCAATCTTTTAAAAAGAGATGTACCTTGGGAAACAAAACGACAATGTGCTTTCAATGCATCAATTAAATGGACTTTTGAAGATTTGAGATGACATGAAAAGTCATTCATCCAATGGTGAGAGTGAAAAGATGTTTCCTTTATAACCCTAGTTGTTCTTGCTTCTATCTTTTCTTTTACTTTATGTAATTTCTAAAAAACTACTTTGTTTTAAAACCTATACTAGTTTTGTTCTGGTCCAAGAAGAAAACCTTATTCTAGGTATTTTTAACTGTAAGTTTTTTTTTTTTTTTTTTTTTGTACTTTAAGAAAAAAAAAAAGACAAAAAAAGAGTTAGATTTGTCTCTTGAAAAATGGATGTCGTTGACTCTAAGAAGGAGTTCAAGTTTTATAAGACCAATAGAATCAGTAAGAAACATTCTCCCCGTAAAGTCATTACGTTCAAGGAGAAGGAGGTTGCATCAACTAAAGCACTCTTGTTAATGTTTGATATGAAGGAAAGTACACAACTCTAAATATAATAATTTTTATAATAATTTAAATTTTGTTATAATACAAAAATAATGTAACTATAGAAAATAATAATAATGATAATAAACTTTATTAGTTTTGAAGAACAAAAAAAAAAAGGTTTAAATGAGAAAAGGGAGAAAGATAAGACCAAAATAAAATTAAGAAGAAATGAGACTCTAAATATTCCATTCCTTCTCTCTTTCAAAAACTGGCTAAAAAAACATTAAAGAAGGAGGGGACTTTTAGATTTTATTCAAGCAAAATGAGAGGAAAAAATACCAAGACTTAACACATTTCAAATCCTAGATAAGTCTAAAGGAGAAGAACATCATTATACAAGAGAAATTGCAAGAAATCAAATGTGGGAATTGTGAAGAGAAAGGGAAGAGTGGTTGGCTACATGCAAGGAGTTCTAATTTCAATTTCTATGAAATTAACTTCAATTTGATTGGAAGTTTCATAATTTTCTTGAATTTAGATTTAGGGTTCCTGAACATAAAATTTGGAGAAAATGCAAAATTTCTTAAAACTATACCTATTAGGGTGATATTAATGGCCTTGAATGTGGAGGGTGCAGTGGAAGGAAAAAAAAAGGGAGAGAGAGAGAGAATAGATTTAAGGTGACAAGTCACTGGAGGGGAAGAAAACAGAGGAGGAGAACTTATGACTGACTTATTAATTAATTGAAATGTGTTGTTATAATGTGGTTACTAATTAGAAAAATAAAATAAAATTGCATCACTTATAAGGAAGAAGAACCTTCATTTGGTGATTTTTTTTGCAAATATTTTTCTCAAGTAACTTGCAATTTCCATATATATTGAATTTTTTTTATCTTAATGACATGAAAATTGTAGTTGTGTTTCTTGAATTGAGATACGTTTTTATAGGTATTTTCAAGGTAAGAAAAACATATAATTTGAACTCTCTCGTTATATGAAACATTTTGACACAAAAAGTGTAGATTTTGGTGCCCTATATATTTTCCAACGACAACTTTCTCTCTCTAAGATGAAATCTAGTAACCCCATTTCTCGTCTAAAAAAAAAGCTGAAAAAAATGAAAATGAAGTTTTGGTACCAAATTTTTTAAAAAAATTATTGGGATAAGATAATCTAATTTCTTAAAAAACAAATGAGGGACAAATATGATTTTTTAAGCAAATTACATACCTGTCACTTATTTTACATGATTTTATCACTTTAGTCACATTTTTTTTTAATTCAATTTTCACCCCTAAAAAAGCTGAATTATGCAATAAATAAATAAATTTGAGAATTAAATTGAAAATTTTTCATTGCTACAATTCATAATAAAGTATGAGAAGATGAATAATAAGTTAATAAACAATGAAAAGTTCCCACGTTTTAGCTTTACACTTCATTAATATAATTTAAAGATAAAACAACTATTTATGTGTTTCATTATTTGTGAGCTCGTGGTGGGTTGGAGGGTGCTGTGGTTAGGAGTTAGGGTTACTGTTTGTGAGCCGTCGACTGGTCAGGAAAAAAAAAAAAAAAAAAAAACAAAGGAGAAAACGCAAATTGTGATTTATACTAATGGTGGTCCCGGCGGGGCTCGAACCCGCGACCTTCGGCTCATAAGACCAACGCTCTAACCAACTGAGCTACGGGACCAATGTGTTAGAAGGATTCTAATTTTTAGATTCATAGTATAAATGTTTCCTCTCTCCGTCCCCCCAAGTTCTTTTTAGATTCTATGCTTTTGTAGATGAAATTATGAAAAGCAAAAGAAAAGTCCAAGTGGACTCTGTTTCTATTGCAGGGCGCATAGTTATTAAATCTGCATTGGTCTGGTGGATTAATTCGTACCTGATTGATTTGATGGCTGAATTGGTTTAGGTTTATCATGGTTGGAACAATAACCTAGTTAAACTTTGACAAGACTTGGTATTAATTTTTTTTAAATATGGTTTTTTATATATATATATTTTTGTAATTAGTTATTAATACTTTTTAAAATTTACTATATAAATATTAAAAAAATATATTTTATTTTTTTAATGTGAGATTTGAAATTTTTTAGTATATATATTCTATGTTTTCAAGAAAAAAAATTATTTTTTCAATATGAGATTTAAAATTATTTTGTATATATATTTTATGTTCATAAGAAAAAAAAATTATCTTTTTTTAATGTGAGATTTGAAACTTATTAGTATATATACTTCTATGTTCCCAAGAAAAAAATTATTTTTTCAATGTAGGATTTAAAGCTATTTCGTATATATATATATATATTCTATATTTCCAAGAAAAAAAATTATATTTTTTCAATATGAAAAAAAAAAATTTGGTTTAAATACTTCAACTTAAAAGAATAACATATTATTTTTTTCAATGTGAGATTTAAAGCCCTTTAGTATATATATTTTATGTTCACAAGAAAAAAGTTATGTTTTTTTCAATATGGGATAAATAAAATTTTTGGTTTAAATACTTCTACTTAAAAATATAACATAATATCTTTTCAATGTGAGATAATTATTTTTTTAAAAATATTCTTTTAAATTTTATTATTTATAATATGTATAGTTTATATTCATATGGATTGTTTTTTTAATTTTTTCATATAAAATATTAAAAATTTAAATAACAGTTTTAAATTTTTTTTCTGAATTGATTCATAAAACTTGAGATCCTAGTCCTATGATTGAATCAATCCCGGATTGGGTTTAATAACCATAGAAGGGAGGGCTTCTTCTAAACTATCTTTTTAATATCCATGACACAAAAGGTTACCTCTGATTTACAGGATAAAAGCTAAAAAAAAAAAATAGATATGTAGAGCCTGAACCTAAATAGGATAAATCATAATCAATGATTTGAAGCTAATATATTGCTAATATTTGGGCTAAAAAAACCTATTTAATTAATTTTTGATCGTATATTTTTGTTTTATTTCTAGTGGATGAAAATTTAGATTAAGAATCATCATTGAAACTCTATAATATTAAAATAATATTTTTAGCCAAAAAATAACATATACAAATATAGAAAATTATATCGACACTCAAATCAAATAGCTAGGTTTTAGTTTTCAATGTAAAATTTATAAGATTTAAAACACTCAAATCCAATGATGTTTTTCTTCTAGATTAATATGAAGATGTCATATAATCAAATGTTTCAATTGGGATTTAATAAAAGAGGTCCCAATCTAAGTGCCACATATATACTTTAAAAATAAATAAATCAAAACTATAGAGGACCAATCAAAATATTCAATAATTTATTTAGAGATTATGGAATTCAAATATAACAAATAAAAAAATAAATATCTTCCCAACTTCTCAATTCTTAACATCATTTCAAAGTAAAACTTAATTCTCAAAATATAAAATACGTAACCGATGTTTGCTTGAGAAAGTTCCTTGTAATTTAAATGAAACGCACGAAATAACGAAGAATTTATTGGTGAATTCAAATTTGGTGAATAATTCTTGTTCCCCGTCCCCACATCAAGTGAAAGTGGGCTTAGAGATTGATGGTCCATTGACTAAAAACTCAAGGAAGTTTTGTGGTAGTTAAAATAACTCAAAAAGTAGATGATAAGGTAATAGATTACGTAAGGAGGAGAAAAACATGCACCTTGGACTAAGAAATTTCAAGGCCAACGCAACCAGCTACTTTAATACAGTGATTGTTTGAAATTTGGTTGGTATTGTTTTATTTTTAATTTTTTTTTTTAGTGTTTTTGAATTATTTTGCTATGTTTATATCAAAAATTAATTTTAATAAAAATAATAATATTATTGTAATATATTTTCAAATAAAAAATACTTTGAAAAACATATTACACTCCCAAACAACCTTATTATATTACTTTGGTTTCCAAATTTCAACAGCATCTCTAATTTTGTTATTTGTTGCCGATTTATAAATCCCATCGCAGCAATGGTTTCTCAATATCAAAAGATGTTGGGAATATGCTTACTCGACTAGAAATTATAATACAATTTATAAATGTTTTTTTTTTCTTATGGGAAAGTTGTAATTCGAGAAATCTTTTCTTTTTTTACATTTGTTTTGGGCCAACTATGTCAGTATCGATTCTTTTATGAGAGTAAGATCAATTTTTTATAATTAACCTTTTGAAAAAGCACATTACTGAATACTGATTAATCAATAAAAAATAGTGAACTTTTATTTTATTCATCACATATGAACTCTTCATTTCTAAAACAATTATTTCCCCAATGATAATCTAGAAACCCATTGTCATGGAGTCAGTGAATCACTCCAGGTGCCGTTGCATTTCTTCCATGCGGAACCTTCCTAAAACTTGTTATTTGTGAGATCTTGTCCAATCACCAAGGAGCACGTCCCTCATTTCTCTGGTACCAGGTTGTCTTTTTCAAGTAAAGACACTTGAATTTTCTTCCCATCTTTCTTTACTTGCGCAAATGGTAACATCTTGACATTTAATCCTCATACCAATATAAATAATCCTTATATAGTGCTAAGAGATCATGACCGCATCCTGAAGAGTCAAGGTTCGGGTGCAAAAATTTCCTACTCTGTTTTTGAAATTAGCATAGCTTTAAAATGTGAACACCTTCTTTACACACAAAAAATTGATCAGAAATCAAGAAAAACAAGAACTTGATCAACATCCCTTTCGTCAATTAAAGTAACTATGGGTGGTTCTGATGATGATGATCACAAGAAAGGTGTCAACCAGAAGATCATGCTTGCCATGTTCTTGTGTTCTTTCGGCTTTGTGTTGCTGTTAGTTCTTCTCCATCTTTACTCTAGACATCGGCTTCTTCGCCAGCAAAGGAGACGCCATGCCATATTCTTTCAAGGTCTAGGAAGGCAAACCACACCGGATATAGAAGAATCTATTGAGCCACCCAAGCGAGGGCTTGATCCTTTGGTCATATCCTCACTTCCTTTGTTCACATATAAGCTAGCTGACCAGACTGCTCACGGTGAACCTGTGGAGTGCTCGATTTGCTTGGGTACGATAGTGGAAGGTGACACGGTTAGGGTGTTACCAAATTGTAACCACACGTTTCATGTAGAGTGTATTGATATGTGGCTTGGGTCACATTCAACATGTCCCATATGTCGAACCGCCGCCGAGCCTATGATCCAGCCAGCCGGGGAGAAGGCCATGAACAGTGGTGCCGAACCTTCAGCTCCGCCTATGGAGGAAAACATGGTACATGGCGGTGATCAAATAGAGAAAGAAGGTGGATCAGACTTGAGAGTAACATCTTTTCGCGGGATTCCTACTCGGGAGAGACCATCAAGGACTCGGAGCTGTAGAGATGAAATTGGGGCGGAGGGCGATGAATATTATGTCATAGGTAAGTAATTCTTATAGTCTTTTGTTACCACACGTTCTGTATCATTATGGTAATAAAGGTATATCAGAATTTGGGGAAGAGCATGTGTAGATTCATTTCTTCATATTGAATCATTTTTTTTTTTTTTTTTTCAAAGTCTTATTTGAATGGTTTTCCTGGATAGGCTTTTCATGTAAAACAGAACAGAGAGCATGATGTCAATTAATTCGCTTTAATGTTTGGTTGATTTATGTATAATTTTATATTAAGTTTCATGCATCATTGTTTTGCTGAAAAATCCATTTTTCCCCAAAGAAAAACTCTTCGCAGCGGATGATCATCATACGTGATGAACAAGCTTTATTTTCAACTCTTGGGATGAAATTACAAAACACATAGCGCCATGAAAGCATAGTTATACTAGCCCAACTAGTGAATTCGATGACTCAATCGGGGGTCTAACTCATGCCAAATTTGTTTTTGAATGGATTGGAGTCTAGATTGCTAACTTGATCAAATCCATATAAACGGATTAAAACTCCAGGAAAACTCAATCAATGTTTTTTATTCCCCCTAAAATAATGTTATTTTTTTAAAAACTTTGTTTTTATCTAAAATGAAGTTAAAAAAGTTTTTTAAAAAATAAACTTAGATTAAATCGTCATCTCTTAGATTGACCCCTCAACTTATGACCCCACCTCTAAACTATCTTATAACTATGCATTAATGCTAATAAACACACAAACAGTGTCTTAAAAACAATATATGACACAATTGACTGCATCTTGAGCCACATCATTATAAGAGTTGTCTATATTTGGGGTGGGTTTATACTTGAATTAAATAATAAGTTAATCTAATAAAACTTGATTGATTCAGCCAGGTGAACACTAAAAAATGAAGAAGGAAATAACGTTGTTTTATAAATTGAAATTCTAAATTCTTAAGACTTTTATAAGAATGCATAGTTTCCAAGTTTTGGGAACTTTTATATGAATGTTGACATGTTTGTCGCACCCAGCATTGCGGAGGTCTTAAATTTTTTTTTTTTTTTATTATAGAAAAAGAACAGATATCTGGCATGTTGTTCTTTTAGGGAAAAATATCTTATCTAAGGAGTCGTCACCTAGTATTACGGTCATTAGGAACCCTAACTGGTCAACATAGATTCTATGGCTTGGGATTGGTTACGTAAAAGAAAAGATATTATCACCCCTTAAATATTCTGCTTGAGGTAGACTGCATTGCTGATTTTGTCTTAAATTGCTAAATGTTTATTAGTTTATCTTATAATGATTTGCTTATAATATTCCTGACTCTGGCGCTAGTAAATATTTAACTACAAATAATTTCAACTCTGGCGTTGGTGAATATTAAGCAGTATAAAAATAAAATAATTTAAATCAGTATTATTATTCCTAACTCTGGTGTTAGTAAATATTTACCTATGAATATTTCCAACTCTGACGTTGGTAAATATAGAGCAATCCAAAAAAAGTATAGTATTCCTGACTCTGACACTAGTAAATAAATCCGAAAAATTCTATATTAAAAGAAATAATTTTTTTAATTTATGTTGCATGGTCTCAAAAAAAAAAAAAAGTTGGGTGACCGGTCCAAACCAGTGACCCAGCTCGCCACTGTTGCATGCATGCGTGAATCACTCACGCATGCATACAACAGTAGCAGGGTAATTAATTACGAAAAGAAGGAAAGCTGAAGAACTTACCTGGCAAGGTTGAGGGAGACGGCTGCTTCAATGGAGGACTGTTGGATATTCACGGTGTGGAAAAGCTGCTGGGGTGGTGCAGCTGCAGGGTGAAGGCGAAGATGAAGGTGACGACCGGTTAGCTCTGGCCGGACGATGTCTTCTCCCTCCTGGTTTCTTGTCTATTAGTCCTCTCTCTCCCGGTCTCTCCCTCTCTTCTCCTTCTTCGTCTGTTCCTGGAATCTGCTGCTTGCAAACGAAGATGGCGGTGTGGAAGGGCTATTCCACCAACACTGCTTCCTCTCCTCTGTTTTAGCTTTCCTGCCTCTTTGTTTTTCTCCGTTCTCGGTCGCTCTCTCTCTCTCCTGCCGGTTCCTTTTTTCTCTTCGTTTGTGAGTTCAGTGGAAAGGGGGGAAGGTGGTGCCCCCTGAGTTACTCGTCTTCCGCTCGTCGTCCCCTGTCCTCATTTTTGTTCGTCTTCTGGTTTTTCTCTGTTTATCCCTGGGGTCCTTTCTGTCTTCCCTTTTTTTCGTTCTTCTCGTGACCTTCTTCCCCAGTTCCTCCCTGCGTTTTATTCCTTCTCTCATTTTTTTTGTTCTTTTTCGTTCCTCTATCCTCTCTGTTTAGCCCTTGGCTTTTTTTCGTGTTTCTCCTGGTTCTGTTTCTCTCCGTCCCTCCCCTGTTTTCTTTATTCGTTTCGTCCCTCTCCAGTGTTCTACCCCTGTTTTCTTCTTTCTTCTTTCCCCTCCAGTCCCCTGCGTCTTTTGCCTATCCCTCCTGCCGGTTCTGCTCCTTTTTTTTTTCTCTCGGTTCCTTTCCTCCCAGTTTTTCCCCAGTTTTGCTTTCCTTTTCTCTTCGTGACCTTCCCCCTCTCCTTTTTTTTTTCCTGGTTCTTGGCCTGTTCGTCCCTCCCCAGTGTTCTTTCCCCCTCCTTGTGCTCGATATTTATAGGCCAGAAAACGCCCTTGCACCTCCTAGGTTCCATCGTGCACCGCTGGGATAGTCTCTATTAATGGCACATCGTGGGCGAAATACGTTACCACGTTCTCCGCCGTTTCTGTTGAATTGGGATGGAGGAGATGAAATGTTAATGGCCATTTGCATTTGGTCCCTTGAGGTTTTGGAAGTTTTGTAATCAAGCCCCTAGGTAAATTGTAATTGGAACCCTGTATTTTAGCACCATTTACAAAATAATCCTTGAATTTTAATTGCTTGTAATTTTAACCCGAAACCTTGATATTTCTTTAATTAAGCTCTTGATTTGGCTACCAAAACTAATCCAAAGTTTAATTAAATCCCAAAACTTTCAATTATGTTGTCTTGGCCCAAATTTCAATTTAATTCTCATTTTTATCATTTCACACATTTTTTTTTAATAAAATAGAAAGATTAAAAAATTAAGTTATGACAATATTTATCACATTTCATTATAGATTCACATAATGAAATGACTAATTTATCATTTTCAAACAAAACATATTAACTTGCTTTGAGGACAGCAAGACCTTTTTTTCCCACAGTTCATTAGTCGTTAACAAATTGATTAAGGATAAATTGACATTTACACATTTTTCTTCATAATGAAATAACTTATTTACCCTTAAATATAAAAAATATAAAACCGCCCTTCAAGGAATTTTTAGTCTTTTTGTTATTATAAGTACAATAAAATGATTTAATTATGTTTAATTAAAAAAATATTAAATTGATGTTAAGGGGATTTTTCATCTTTTCCTTAAGTTTTTTTTTCCTATTATTATGCTGGCTAAGGGGTATTTTTAAATTTTAACAAATATAAATATTATTTTTTCTTAAAGGTGGCTAGTATGTGAAAAGGCATATATATCCACCAAGTGATGGCCAAGCATGTCCAACCACCGCATCATCCGAAGGGTTGAGGGGCGACACATCCAATGGGGGTGGTGCGTGTTACGTTATGAATAGTGGTTTGATGATGATAAAACTTTTTTCTCTTCCCTTTTTTTTCTCTCCACTTGTCAGGATTCGCGTTCTAGCCAAAATAAAAAAAAATGTCCTCCCATATGTTTTTATTTCAATTGTATTCCTCATTCTTTTGATTACTCTTTATTTGTTTTGGATATGTTTTATAATTAGTTCTTTTTTTTTTCCCCCAATCCCTTATCACCTAGTTTTATTTGATTTTTATATCAAATATGGTTCTTATTTGTTTGATTTTTGTTTTTTTTTTTAATATAATTTTCTTAATTGAAGTAATTTTTCAATTTTATCCCTCATCATTTTAGTTCATTTCATTTTAATATCATATTTTATCCTTATTCTTTTAATTGATTTTCTTCTTTGGATCCTTATTTTAAATTGGTTTTTTTTAATTGGGTCCTTTAACATTGAATTGTTTAAGAATTAAGCTTCATAGTAAATATTTTCGGTGTTGTGATCAATATCTCATGACCCAGTTACGAGTATGAGATGTTAACCTTGATTGATATTTGTTTTTTTTTTACATTGATTTTATTTTTTAATTTTATCCTTCAAAATTTGATTTATTAATTTTTGAGCTTTTTTATTTTTTTGATACATCATTTTATTTTTGTGTCAAGTTTTGTCCTCATTATTTTAATTACTTTTTTTTTCTTTGGATCCATTTTCTAGATCGATCTTTTTTTAATTTAATTAATTTTATTTTTGTGTCAAGTTTTGTCCTCATTATTTTAATTACTTTTTTTCTTCTTCTTTGGATCCATTTTTTACATCGATCTTTTTTTAATTTAATTATTTAACATTGGATTAATTATTTTGAATTGAGATTCATAATTTTAGTCTTATGATCTAATATCCATAAACATTCAGTGGAGTTCTTCATAATCCGCAGAGAATCACTCATATTTTTCATCAAGATGGGTCTATGTTCTTGAACTCCTTAATCTAACAAGGCCACGAACTCTGAAGACTGAGTGCTTGGTATCGATTATGAGCGCACAACAGTTGAAATACTATGGGTTGCCCATAAATTCTTGGTCATAGTATTGGAGAGTTTGTACACTTGATTTATATTGGGTCCACCAGACGATACTGCCTCTAACCATAAACCTGGATCGAAATTTGGATGGGTCGAAGGATTGTCATTGTATCTCTCATTTAACTAGCTGTTATATGTCTCCTGGAAATAAAAAAATGAAGTCATAAAATTTAAGAAAATAATAACTTAAGAAAGAAAATGGTTGAAAACAAACATACCACAAGGTGTTGAGCTCGGTTGTTGATGAACGGCTACACCCCTTTTTAACAATCTTCACTCTGCACGTGTGTCTCCACAAAAAGCTCCATAGAGCTTGACTCACGTTCAAGAGTTGTAGCTTGTAAAAAAAATGTTGTGAGTTAAATATATTTATAAATAACATCAAATTCATTAAAAATATATATGATTAAAATTTTGTTAGTTAAACATACACGTCATCGTATTGTTTAGTTTTTTTATTCCTTTTATTCGATTGAGATTCCCTTGATATATATCAATAACATATTTCTATCAATGTTTACCGATGAAATTAGAGGTAAACAAATTTAGTCGGTAAATATCACCACAAAATATTGATGAAAAAAATCTATTGGTGTTTTTGTTTGTATTCATCTGTTTTCTATTAGTGATACTGACAAAATTTCTGGGTGTTTTAATATGTTTTTGTCAATGGATATATATATATATATATATATATATATATTATTGTTGTTTCCTTGCAGGAGTCCAGAAATATTGTTTGATAGTTTTTTATGATAATCGTTTTTGTCCATATTTGTTGAAAACTGAAGAAGAACAAAAAGATTGTTGATAGAACGAAGAATAAAAGTGATTAATGCTAAGTTTTTCAAAGATATTGAAGAAGAATTGACGTTCAAAGGAAAGAAAATCGACTAAATCATGGAGTCCAAGGTATATATACTAGGAGTGATCATTTTCAGTTTGGTTCGGTTTTTACCTATAAAAAACAATCAAACCGATTTTTTTTTCGAAAAAAAACCAAAACCGAGTCAAACCAACCGGTTTCGGTCCGGTTTGGTTCTTGATTTCAAAAACCCGAGAAGACCTATGCCTCATTTCGCGAGCCTTGTCACCATCAAACAAAACAAACTTAGCAAGATCTTGTTTGAGATTGAACTGGTCTTGTTTGAGAAACGAAACAAACTTATGCCTCATTTCCTGAGCCTTGTCACCATCGAGATCAAGCAAATGGGATCAATGGTCTTCCTTTTCATTCTCAACAAGTTCAACAATTCCCTTCCATCCACTCCTTTTCAACTTCTCATAATAATTCTTAGCTAAAACAGTCAAATAATTTTACTCAGCTACAAAGATCAACATCCTCTCGCACCCAAGCCTAGCAAGATCCTCTACACCCAGATTCATCCTAGGATCAAGAGGCGAGACCGCGAGAGGGTGCTGCTTCTAAGTCTAGGGAGAGGGAGAGAAAGAGGAAGAGGGAGAGGGAGAGAAAGCGACAAGAGGGGGCTGCTTCTAAGTCCAGGGGATGGAGAGGAAGAGGGAGAGGCGAGAGGGGGCTGCTGGTGGCTAGGGTTACTCAGGGGGGGATTTTTTTCTATTTATAGTACCATTTCTATTTATAGTACCTTTGTTTTGAACCGGTTCAGTTCGGTTCGGGTTAACCGGTTTTTTCATTACAAAACTGAAAACCGAATCAAACCGGGATTTTTTCTAACTATTCTAATTGGTTTAAATGGTTTTTTTTTCTCAGTTCGGTTTTTTCGGTTTTTTTTTTTCCAGTTTTCTCAGTTTATTCGGTTTTCTGGTTTTTTTGCACACCCCTAATATATACTCATGGAACATGAAGCGACCAAGAATACAAAGCATTTCTAAGGATTTTAACATATTTAGAGAGTGTTTGTTTCTATTATTACTTATGTTTTTAAAATAAATCACAGAAACAAATCATTTGGTAAGATAAAAAAATGTTATTCATTGTATGTGGGACTCACTATAATTTATATGTGGGACTCGCTATAATTTATGTTTTGGCTGCAGGTTACCTGAAAACAGCATGACTCTGCTTCTCCCTTTTAGTGCCGTGTCTATGCAAAGTGAATTAATTCACTCTGCACTGTTCACTTGAACAGTGCAGACCTAGAGAAAAAAATTTAATTTTTTTAATTGTGTTTTACTCAAAAAATTAATGTTTAATATTATTCAAAGATATTACATAAATTGGAAGGAGATCGCATGATGACATAGCATTTGTAGAATTTGATAGAAATCTCAATTTTGTATCTTATGATATTTTACCTGATTTTATTGCACGTTTAAAAAACTATTGAAAATTATAGTCTTTATCGAATGAATTTTGTACGTGATGAAATTGTAGATATGTTAATAGAACAATAAAAAAAATATTTGATATAAAGTATTATTCATTGTTTTTCATTATTTTAATAATGTAATAGTAATAATTAAATCTACAATATTCAAATTAAAAATCATCAATATTAATATATATCTTTTTTCATTATTTTATAACTTTAATTTGAAAAACATTTTTAACCAAACATATTAAATTACTTTTTATTCAACCTCAATTTTAATCATAGTTTTAACTAAATATATATAAATACCAAATCAATCTTAATTAAAAATATTTTTTATAAAATATATATATTTTTTTAAAATCACAACTATAAAAATTATCACAATACTAAATATATTTCTAATTTGAAATTCAAATGGCATCTTGATGATTTTATGGCAGCAAGGTGACAGGAGGTGTGTTAATAATCACGTGTGCCAAATTTTAGGTCGTTGGATCCATAATTATCAAACGGTACGGGGATTGACCCGGCTAAGGGACCGGGTCCCGGGTTTTATGGGTTAACCCGGAAAAATTAAAAAAAATTAAAAATTTCATATTTCATATGAAAAAAAAAAAATCAATGTGAATATATGCTATACATGTTGTAAATAATGAAGTTTAAAAAAATATTTTAAAAATTGTTTTATCGCACATTGAAAAGATACTATATTATGCTTTTAAATTGGAGTATTTAAACTAAAAAAATGTTTTATCCTATATTGAAAAAACACAACTTTTTTTTTTTGAGAACATAAAGTATATTTATACAAGGACTTCAGACCACACATTGAAAAAAATACTATGTTATATTTTTAAGTTGAAGTAGTTAAACGAAAATTTTTTTATTTCTTATTTAAAAAACATAATTTTTTTACATTGAAAGTGTGAAAAAACTCTTATGTTTTAGTTTATTTCTTATTATTATAAACTATAAAATAAACTTTATGCATTTATAATTTTTTTGAATAAAAAAACTAAAATAATTATTTAATGGATTGAAATAAAAACCCTCCATGTCACCCCCCCAGCTTAGACAGTTACTGCTCCTCAATCTTCACCCCCCCGGGCTCTCTCTATCTAAAACGAAAAAAAAATCACTCTCTCCATCAGATCCCACATTCACTGGCGATCGCCATGTCCTCACTCCTTAGCAACCACTGCTCGATCACTTCCTCTTCTTGCCTTCATTTCCCTCCTTCTCCTCTCTCCTTTTCTTCCCCTGATTCAGTAGTAACTTGTGAGCTTGTTATTTAAGTTTTATGTGTTTCATTCTCGAGTTTAACTCAGATCTAATAGTTTTTGTGGGATTTAAATGTGACGTTGATTGTGTTCATGGATCGAGTTTTGATTTTGCAAATGGCAGTTTATGCATTACAAATGTCGGGTCTCGTCCGGATTTACTCGGGTTGCCCGGGTCCTGGGTCGATCGGGTCTTATCGGTTTTTTGCCTTTACCGGTCTTTCTCCTAACTCAAACCGATCCAGCTACAGGGTCGACTGGTTCCCAGGTTGACCCGCCGGGCCGATCCAGGTTTAATAAGATCTCATTTATCAAATCTTGAAATCCTAAAACTGACATACTCTTGCTAGTTGAGCTCACAAGCATTAAATTTTTTTTATCAGTGACAACAGCTCTACGTGAAAAAGAACTTTAACGAGGAGAAATACAAAAGAAGAAGAAAGTTTTTATTTAGAAATATATTAAAATAATATTTTTTTTATTTTAAAAAAATTATTTTTAATATTAGTGTATTAAAATGATTTAAAATATTAAAAAAAATAAAAAAAATAAATTTATTTTAAAACCACTACAAAAAATCAATAAATACAAATGGAAATATTGATGGAATATTTCAGTTGGTAAATTTCCGAGGAATTTTACCGACATAAATATTCCATCAGCATATATTGAAGGAATTATAGTGAGAAAAAAAAATTAAAACAAAGCAAAAAAAATGATGACATGTCATTTTTACCAATGGAATTACAGACGAAATTCGTTGGTAATTTTGTTGGTAAACTGTGAACACTGTTCATCATGTCAATTACAAAGGGAATCACCGACGGAATGTTCCGTCGATATTTTCCAAAGAGTTCCAAAACTGTTCACTTTCCAATTGCATTGTTAATTGTTGTTCTTTACGGACAAAATTACCGACGGATTGAAAAGTCGTTGGTGATTGTTGGCCATTTCTAATAACTTTTTATGAAATTGAAAATTTAAATTAAATATTACAGACAAAATTCTGTTAGTAAAATCGTCGCTAACGCGCCCCAATAAAAAGCCTGAATCCCCTTATTTCACAAGAGACATACCATTTCTTCTTCTTCTTCTTTACTATATGTAAAAAGACATCAATATCTATTTCTTTCTCTTCTCTTCTCCTTCTCTTCTCCTCCATGCTCGGGTATGTTTTCTTCTTCTTTCTTTTTTTATCCTCTTAGTTTTTTTTTTTAATTAATATGCTTTACAATATTTTTTTTTCTCTCCTTAGCTTCACTTTCAACTACATTAAGGTAAGATTTTTCATTTTTCATTTTTCTTCTTTTTTCATGATTTTTTTCACTATATTTGTTTTTTATAGTGAGATTTTTTTTCATATGAGATCAAATTTTTAGTTGATTTATTTATGGGATTTTTAAATTTTTAGCAATTGCAACTTCATTTTTTTCATATGAAGTTTGTTAGTTGAATTTACTTTTTTCATTTTATTTATTTGTTGCAAATTTGTTTGAGTTGATTTTCTTATTCTTTTTTCCAAGCATTTTGAGTATACATTATAGAGTGTTGATTTATGTAATTTAATTATTTTATAAATTTATAAAATAATTTTTTTTAATTTTTTTTTAAATAATTACCGACAGAATGAAAACGGGTAATCTTTTTTTTTTTTTACGTGTTTGTTCCGTTAGTAAATTCATCAGTAATAATATTTTTTTATAACAAATGAATTTACCGATAGACTAAAATTATCGATGAAAGGTTTACTAATGAAAAAATTCCGTCATTAAAATTGTTAAATATTATAGTAAACACTTTTAAAAGGTAAAAATAAACTGAAAAAAAACTGAAGTACCGCAACTAGAGAAAAAATGATAACAAATAAGCTAAAGCTACATGGAAAACATAGAATTCAACAGTTATTTGTTTGGAAAGTTATCTACTGATATTAAGGAAGTAATTTCTTTTCTTAGCCTATAATTAATTACGCCATGCCATTGTCGGTAAAAAATGGATTCGTTCTGATATTAAACAACAATTCCTAATAATATGCTCCTTGTTAGTTTTAGCTCTTCTTAGACTTGTTAAGCAATAAAAAAAAAAAAAGATTGAATAAACTACAATTATTTAACATCACACATTTCGTTAAAACATGCAATTGCATCACTAAACCGAAACGATCCCCCAAATGTGAGAGAGGTGCGATGAAAACAAGAAATGTGACTCTTGTAGGCAATTATTAATTAGCTCATGTAGGTTTACTTTTATGCAAGTCAAGGTGTAGAATCTAGAAATACTTAGGGTGTATATTAAAGTCAAAGTTTCAATACTAGACATTACGACACCATTCTTGGTAGCTTGCATGGGTTCCAACTTCCAAGGACAAACAGTTAGACGGGGTCCAGGTCAGATAGAATCTTCAACTATACCAGTTTTCTTAGCAATTTCAGATTCTATCTGGTCTTCCCCTTCTATAGATAAATCTTTGGTGAATATGTGTGTGTATGTATCCATGTATTATAAGGATTCTAAAGACTTTCAAAACCAAAACTTCGTATAACAGAATGAAAAGGGCTAGTTTGTTCACCAAATTCAATTCCCAACTGAGGACTTGCCCTCTTATTCCTGTTAATAAAGTTCTAAAACCTTGCTTTCTTTTATCTGTGCTCATCACCTTCCTTCTCATCCTCTCCGATGGAGTTGAAGCAGCGGCCGGCACGAACAAGGTTACTAATATTGGTGCTATCATTGATGGTAATTCCCGTTCAGGGAAAGAAGCGAAAACAGCAATGGAAATTGCAATCCAAAACTTCAACAACATCTCAAGAAACCACAAGCTCTCTCTTCACTTCAAGCATCCTAAAGGAGACCCTCTTCAAGCAGCTTATGCAGGTAATAATCTAGCCATCTCTAAATGATTTTGAGTTTCTAACTTAACATTAACAAGATTTGAAGCATTAGTGACTGGTCAATTTTTCTTGCAGCTGAAGAGCTGATCAAAGAGAAGAAAGTGGAAGTGATTATTGGCATGGACACATGGGAGGAAGCAGCCCTGGTTGCTAATATTGGAAACCAGTCTCAAGTTCCAATTCTTTCATTTGCAGCACCAGCCATAAACCCGATATTAACTTCACTTCGTTGGCCTTTTCTAATTAGAATGGCCAGTGATGGTTCAGAACAGATGAGATGCATTGCAGCTCTTGTCCGTTCTTATAATTGGAGAAGGGTAGTAGTGATTTATGAAGATGATGTGTTAGGAAGTGAATCTGGCAGTTTAGCTCTTTTAACCAAGGCTCTGCAAGAGGTTGGTTCGGAGATTGAATACCGCTTGGTTCTTCCCCCGTTGTCATTTTTAACAGATCCAAAAGATGTTGTTCAAGATGAGCTTATGAAGCTACAACATCGAACAAAAGCTCGTGTTTTTATTGTTCTTCAGTCATCTTTGCCTATGCTCACTTGTATTTTCGGAGAAGCTAAGAAAGCGGGGCTTGTAGGCAATGACACAGTCTGGATAGTTGCAAACAGTATTACTAGTTTCTTGGATTCTGTGGACAATCCTGTTTTTTCTTCTATGGAAGGCACTCTAGGAATCAAAACCTACTATTCTTCCAGCAGTTCTTACAAGAGATTCGAAGCACTGTTCCAGAAAAGTTTTCGGTCAGAGTATCTAAATGAAAATGATTTTCAGCCAGGAATTCAAGCATTAAGAGCCTATGACAGCATTGGTATAATCACACGGGCCATAGAAAAACTAGGTAGCAACATTACTAGTCCAAAAAGGTTTCTAAACAGCGTATTAGAAAGCGATTTCAGTGGTTTGAGTGGTAGAATACGTTTCAAGGATGGGATGCTGTCAGATGCTCCTACACTAAGGATTGTTAATGTTGTTGGGAAGAAATGTAAGGAACTGGATTTTTGGTTGCCAAATTGCGGTTTCTCGGATACCCTCTACGTGGAACAAGGCAAAGGAAGGTGCAGAAACAGTGATGGTGATAAAACCTCAGGAGGGTTGTCCGGTCCAGTGATTTGGCCTGGGGATCTCAACGGCCGAGACCCAAAAGGATGGGCAATGCCTACTGAAGAAAACCCATTGCGAATAATAGTCCCGCGAAGAACCTCGTTCGATAAGTTTGTGACATTTCGAATTGGCGAGCAGCGGCCTGTAGGTTTTTGCGTTGACCTCTTTGACGAAGTCGTGAAACGATTGAATTACTCTATACCACCCGTATTCTTCGAGTTTGATGGGCAGTATGGTGATATGATTCAAGGTGTCTACAACAAGGTAAGGACTCTTTAACTGTATTTTTATTATCATGACCAAACAATGATGAATTATTATATTTATTTATTTAATAAAAATTAAATATAATATATTATGGACTTGTATAAGTTTCAAGTTTAAAAAATTTTTATTTTTAAAAAATAATATAAATTATATATTTATATTTTATTTAAAAAAATTTAAAATTTAAAATTAAATTAATTATTTAATAATATTTATAAATATCGATATCAAAACACAATCTTCTTCGTGTAAGAAACCCCCACTGTTCAACAACCAAAACGTTCAAATGTGATCTTCTTTAATTTTCAGTATGAACGCATGCATATCAATATAGCCTTTTAGAATAACTAGAATAACTAGTCAATGCCACGCTATTGGCGGTAGACGCTATTAATTAAAGATAATAAAAAAACTTTATTCATAAGATTTAATTATCACATGTATCTATCACACACATTTAAGTTATATGAGCCCATTCTAATCAGAAATCCATATGTTATTCTAATATTTTAATTGGATTTTTTTTCTAATTTAATATTATATATTATAGATAGAATATAAATATCATCTATCAACTGTAATTTGCCGACTATAAATTCTTATCCGAATAGAAGAGATGGCACATAGTCAAAATTGGCTGCAACTCAAAGCCAAGAATAAATTCATAGAGCATTGTTTGACAAGAAATTGAAATTTCTCCACCATACATTTCAATGAAATACTTCAGACTTTTCTCATAGTTTAACTGGACAAACTTTGACTAGTCCATTGAGGCCCATCTGAAAGTTGTATGATTTTGCCATTATTTTGCTCCTGTCTTGTTCTATCAGCTGTTTTTTCAACATTATTTTTGTACTGAGTGCCATTGTTTGACTGTTCTGCCACTTGTTAATCGGAAGACTTATGATGCTGCCATTGGAGATATAACCATATTAGCTGAAAGAACAGAATACGTAGAGTTCACTCAACCTTATGCAGAGTCAGGATTGTCCATGATAGTTCCACTTGAGACTGAAGATACATCATGGATTTTCTTGAAGCCTTTTAACTTAAAGATGTGGATGGTGAGTGGTGCTTTATTCATCTACACAATGCTTATAATTTGGTTCCTGGAGCACCAAGCGAGTCCAGAATTTAGAGGCCCTCGGAAGGATCAGTTCGGGACCGCGCTTTGGTTCACATTTTCATCTGTCTTCTTTGCTCAGAGTAAGTATTCAGTTTCACAAGTTACATATGGCATATATATCCAAGACTCTTTGATGGCACATTCTCTGTCAGTAACCTTAATCTGAAGCTCAGTGTTACGTTTTGCAGGGGAGAGACTTTATAGCAACTTCACTAGAGTTGTGGTGGTAGCGTGGCTTTGTGTTGTCTTTATCTTAACCTCAAGCTACACTGCCAGTTTGACTTCAATGCTCACCGTGCAACGAATGAAACCGAATTTTTCAGAGTTTGAGAAACTAAAGAAGGACAAGTTAAATGTTGGTTGTGATGATGATTCTTTCGTCCAGAAGTACCTCGAGGATGTTCTTGGATTTGATCACGATAAAATCAAGGTCTTTAACCTTGAAAATGATTACACAACTGAATTTGAAAGGAACAGCATAGCTGCTGCTTTTCTTGAACTCCCATATGAGAGACTTTTCCTCAATCAACATTGTAAAAGTTACACCAGCACAAAACCCGCATACAGATTTGGAGGGTTCGGCTTTGTAAGTATTAATATGCACTCATGCAATTCTATTTTCCTTACCTTATGATGTCAGGAACCTTTTTAAAGACTTGAAACACGGTGTAGCCATTTCTTTGAACGTTTGTTTATTACTAAATATTATGATATTTACTGCACCTGCAGGCATTCCAAAAAGGCTCTCCTTTTGCTGCTGATTTTTCTAGAGAGATTCTATGCCTATCGGAGGATGGGAACATAACACTTTTGGAACAAAAGTGGTTTGCCCCCTCACCTGAGTGTTCAACTTCGGCAACTAATAATAATGTCGAAAGCTTGAGCCTCCGCAGCTTCAAGGGAATCTACATTGTATTTGCTGCGATATCTACCATCTGTTTTCTACTATTTCTCTTTCGCTTGTTAAGGAATTCACGGCCTCATCAAGAAGCAGATGGAGGCCATCTCACTCCAGGTGGTAATAGTGGTTCAAGCAGTGGAGATAGAATTACAGAATACTTTTACAACGGAGAAAAAACCAGAGTTCCTAGGAGGGCTTCAACTTTTGCTCAAGCACTAGATAAGGATGAATGGGGCTCTACGAAGTGGGAATATGTGAGTAACTCTGAAATATTGGAGAATAATTAGGGTTCCTCGCAAGCTGAGATTGAAATGCCATAAATTCCACGACATAAGGATCAAAAAGATGAAAAGAAAATGAAGAACTTGGCCAGAGATCAAGGTTACTGTGAATATTAATTAGTTCTCCGAACTCCATTTGCAGTGATTAAAGTCGTTGTTGACCAAGTACTGAAAATTGTCAATAGGATTAGATCGATGTATACACTAAGCTAAGTCTATAGATTGATCAGGATAGGATTTGGGAGGGTGATTTATCTCCTTTTTATATATATATATAAACTCAGGAAACCCATGAATATTATTTATGTACATTTGCTGGTAAATCACTACTAGAAACAGGGGCTAATAGCATCTGAATTTAGCAACGGATAATTTCGTTGCTAAATTCAGTAACAGATTTGCAACGAATTACATATATATTATTTTTTTAATATCAGCAACGGATTTTAGCAATGAAAAATCCGTTGCAAAATTTACGTTGAATTTAGCAACGGATTTTCCGTTGCTAATTAAAAAATAATTAATTAAATTTTAATATAAAACTAAAATTACGAACACCGTTGATAACATTTACAAGGATAAAATCTCAACCTTTTATTTTTCGCTAGCTTTGGTAAATCAATCTGCACCAACTTCTCCCCCCACACCGAAATGCAAACAGAGACCAAATGAACAAAACCAACAGATGAAAATTAATGATCTTCCACTCTTCCAGTCTCCTTCGTCCCTAACAACATTGATCCATAATTGTAGAAAAATCACCCTCTCTTCATCGATTTGATTTTCCTTTATCCCGAACATTTCATATTCTTCGCGTCTTCAGAATCCCTAATTCTTCTCCTTCATCTGAACAAAATCGAACCAGACCCATCATTATCACCATCGAACATGCTGATTTAAGGTATCTCATTGTAAACGGGTTGGGTGTTTCACGGTTTTCTTCAATAGTTCAGGTAAGTAATTAAGGGTTTTCGTTTTTGTTTGTTGCAATTTAACTTGCACTAAAAATTTTTCACCCAACTTTTCCAATCTCAAGTTTTTTTTCTGTCTTGTAGAACGATCTCGGTCACGTGTAACTCAAGAACACAGGTAACATTTTTTTTTTCCAATGCTTTGAATAATGGTTTTAGGCTATTAATTCGATAATATAGGGGTTTATGAAATGTTTTTACCATGATCTATAACTTAATTAAGCATGTGTAATTGAAAATTTATCAAAACCTCCAATTTAATTTTTAGGGTTACGATTCATAAATATTTGGATGTCCCAACAGTTGAGCTATAATCATTTTTGCTTCCCTTTGGTTTCTTTTTGCCAATAAATAGTTATTTTCCCCCATGAGATACCTTCATATCATCGTGTAAGTGGGATGCTTTTTTCTCTTCAAACTCTTGTTTTGTAAGATCCAATGTTATATCTCCACATTTTCTCATCTCCTCAGGCATATAATTGTCTTTAAACAAAGCAAGGCTTTTATCACCTTTGCTCCCATTGTCTCTCGGGTCACAGCATAATTTTTTATCTTCTTGAACTTTTCCAGTCAAAGTAGCTTTTGCACTCACTTCATGAATCTTGCAAGCTTTTTGGCTAAATAATTCCTTGCCCCACTAAAATTGGCTCTGAATATTATACCCTGTTGCTTCAACTTTTTACATTGTAATGCTCTACTTCTATAATTTTGAAGTGTTACAACAGTATATGGATGCTGTTAAAATCTAGAGAGTCTAGCAACTGGTTAACCTGTGATGCATTTTCTTCTTCTGTAGCAGTCCAAGTGTTTCTTTTTTTCTTTTTTTTTTCTTGCTGTGATTTGATTGAGCATGCTTGCAGAGTTTTAGTGCTGCCTTTTAGTCACAGCCAATCCAACTTACTAGGATGTGGTGGTTGCTGATTCGTGTAGATATTTTTTCAAAATATGCAATTATTAGTTTTAGTTACAAACTTATACGCACTTATTTTCCTTAACAAAATTCAAATATTGCGATTCTATTCATCTTTGTAATATCATATCATTTTCTGGAATAATCCACCTTTTATTTTGCTGTGTTATGCAGGAGAAACCTCAACTATTTCATGCTTGTTCCAAATTAAAAGCAGGTACCATTTGTTCAGACCACATTGTATTAACAAAGTTGTATTTATTGTGATAGATTCATAATTCTATTTATCTGATTTATGCTCTCACAGGTCAAGGCAGCACACCAACTTCTCAAGACTATTCCACATAACTATGGGAGCAGGAGGGTTGATGGAGTTCCTGTTTTAAGCAAACAAAATTCAGATATTGCAATAGCTACCAAAGACGGGATTAAGTGGTGTGTATTGATTCTCTTGTGTCAAAATTTAAATATGCATATTTAAATTTTCAGGGCATAGGATTGTTTTTTTTCTTTCCTTATTTAATTCCAGTTTGTATATTGGTTATATTCAATTACTTTTCAGGGCATATGACTGTTTTTTTTCTTTCCTTATTCAATTCCAGTTTGTATCTAAAAAAATTAATTGAATGATTTTCTTTCATTAAATCTAATAGTAAGTTTCTTTTTAGATGGAAATTATCTGAACAAAATGAAACCCATATATGACTACTTTTCTATTGATCTGACTTTTGGTTAGCTAGGTTAGTCATTATGTTTTTGAATACCATAAGATATAATATTTCATATTAAAGGATTTTTGTTGAAAATTAATTTTCATCTGAAACTCACTTCAAATCTGTTCTGAAATATGCTCTTTTAACCATGTTTTTTTTTTTTTAAAATAAAAAATAAAATTCTAACATTATGTGCTGGTGGGTGTTTCTTGGGTAGTTCTATGCTTTATTGATGCAAGTTTAACTAAATTTTTATAATATGAATATTATTTTTATTTTATTTTTTTATTAATGATAGAATTATTTTTAATATTAATTTATGTTGGTTACATATGTTCTACAACTTTTAAAATATCCATAAATAATTAAATAAATAAATTAAAAGTCATTTTTAATAAATAAATAAAAATTAATTTAATAAAAAATAATATAATCACCAACGGATTCTCCGTTGCTGATTGTGAATCAGCAACGGAGAATCCGTTGCTGATTCACAAAACTAGCAACCGATTTATCCGTTGCTAAAAGGAGCAACGGAGAATCCGTTGCTAGTTTTGCAATGGAAAATCCGTTGCTTACAATTAGCAACCGATAATCCGTTGCTAAAAAATCAGCAACGACAAATCTGCATCCGATTTGTGCCGTTGCTGATTCCGTTGCTAAATTATTTTGGCAACGGATTTTAGTATTATTTGCAATGGAGTAGTCCATTGCTAATTACTATATTTTTTAGTAGTGAATTTAATAAATCCACGAATTGAAAGCAAAAAATATATAGCAAAAATCTTGAATCTTAAAGTTAAGGAAAGTAAATCTTACATAAAAACCTAGCAAATATGTTTGCGGTGATGCTATGGGACTGCTTCTAAAATATATTTTAATTTTTAATCGACTCTTATTATGCAATACAAATTTACCAAGATTAAGTTCTATAAAATTAGATGATTTTTTATTAATTAAGTAAAAAGATATTAGTTTTTACCAAAAAAAATCCTTTCATAAAGATTTATGAATATGTGAGAAATTCTAAAGTATTATTCCTCCATAAATTTTACATGAAAAGTTTTATCATAAACCAATGTTTCTAAAATCAAGATTGAAATTTAATTATAGTTTTATCACGTCAAAATAAAAAATATTTATCAATGTTATTTGAAAATCCAAAAATTCTCAATTAAAAATATTGATACTAATATTAATACGTAAAAATATATTATATTAGTTAATGAAAAATAAATTTAAAGTTTTAGTGGAAAATTTTCTCTCAAACCTTTTCAATATGACTCCATTAAAATTCACTTATATAGCTTCACTAAAATCACGTCAAAAGGAATAATATTCTTATCATGTATTTAATTTTTAAAATTTATACGAGTACTAACTTAATTAAAAAAAATAAAAAAATACATTAAACAAAGCTAAAGATAGAGCTGGTCTAATTTAAAAAATAACAAGTTATCTAATTTAAAAGATTTGTGGTTTGTTTTATCTTTTGAAGTGATTTTTCGGTTATGAAAAGAACTATTCATCATCAATATTTCCTCTAAAACTATGTTTTTTACACCATTTAAATTAAAAAGATATCAAAATTATCTCCCATCATCTTTATAAATCCATTTTTTACTCTAAAATATATGTGTATTTACCTTAAAACCTCTCAAGATCATCAAACTTTTCCAAAATTATTATTGATCTGAAATTTCTTTTTTTAAAAATGAGAACAAACTTATTTAAGAATCTTGATTTTGTAATTCTTTTGATACCCCTGAACATTTAAGAGAGGGAGATGGATGAGGTATTTTTGAACTAAATTCAATAATTTGGTTTTAGACCATATTACCTCAAGTAACAAGATCACAACCACGACAATCTTTTAAACCACACAATAATATCAAGCACACGACTAGAACAGATTCTGTCACCCACATGCACAAAAATGGCTTGCTTAAGCATATAATCCACATAACAACATAAGTAATAGTGCAAAAAAATGAAAAATAAAAAATAGATACAAATGAATTTTATAGTGAATTGTTCTGACCACATGCTCCATTTTCTTTTATAACTAACCCCTTACTCCACACTCTATGTCAAAAAACCAATTGACCTTTTAACACTAGAAACAAGATTAAACCCAACATTGTATTTTTGATGAAGATAGACCGAAACCTATACAAGCTCAGATATAAAAGGTCATAACTGAAATCCAAGTGGTTATAGTGCTATATACACTTTAACAAGAAATTTAACTAAAAATAAATAAAATCAAATATACATAAAAAAAATAGATTATATTAGAAAATATGCGAGGTAGGTGAAGCAATCAATATGTAAGACAATAATAAAGAATAACTTCAGAAATTAAAGGAATTGATTTTGTAAAAATAGGAATAAAAGCTTAATGATTGTAACAACCTTTAAAATATATAAGAAGAGGCCAATTTATAGAGATAATTAAGCTTGTAGTTGTTTAGAATATATTAGAATAGGCCAAAAAATTTGAATTTTTAAAGATTGGTATACAATATGGTTTAAGCTAAATGATGTAAAAATTATATTATTCAAGAGAGAAAAAAATGGTGTCATAGAGATTGAAATTAAATTGTTTGTTTTGCTTATCCTAGTATGAAGATGAGAGATAAGATATTTTCAAATTCAAATATAAGTGCAAAAACAACCTTGGTATGACTCTCATACACTTGAGTACAAGAGACAGAGAATAATTTCAACTCATTCAAGTAATAAGTGGCCAATCACATGTGCTAAAAAATCATCTAGTAAATGAGTAGTCTCCAAAATATTTATCGAGTAAGGATGTCTAGTTTAGTAGTTGTCTTTGAAATTTTATATATAGTTTAGTTAATTTGTATACCATATACTATTTGGCTTACTGGGTAGCATTTCAAAAAGCTTTAGAGAAAGTGTTTTGTATGGTTATCTAGTGTATTAGAGGTTTTAGATTTTTTAAGGGTCATAAGATGTTGTAGGGAATTTTATGACTAATTTTTCATGATAATAATTTAGGTATAAGAAGTTGGTTTTAAGAATTTAGTTTTTAAAAAGATTTGAATCATATATAACAACATCCTAAGAATAATTTTGTAGAAAAGTATACCATTAATATAGTTTCATATTTTTATCAAAACTTTCAAACTGTTGATAATCCTTGAAATGCCAGACATGGTAAAAAACCTATATGATTACCACCTTAAGAAAATGATTAGTAACTTATAACCTTAAGAAAATGATTATTCATTTATTAGTTTGATTCATCAAAACTATAAGCAAATAATAGCCTTTTGCTAATATTTTTTTTCCCTTTTTTTATGATGACAAAGTATTAACATGTCAACAAAAGTTATGAATGATTGCTCCTCTTATGGATCAAAATACATTCTTCATATCAATTATATAATTTGTCTATGAAATACATGAGAAAATCTAACATAAACATTTCAAAATCAATAACCATAAGTTCTTGGTGTCTCACGTGTGTGGCAATATTCCACTCTCGTAATGTATTTGGCAAATGTGAGGAGACAATAAATTCTTATCTTTTATCAATGGAAAAATGGAATCAGATATCGAGTACGGGGATTGGTTGTATAAAGGGAAGGTATTAACACCGTAAATAGACCCCACCTAAATTAGGTTGCATTGTTTAATTGTCTGATAAAAAAACTAAGGTCTTGTCGTGTTTTCTAATTGTTGGTCCGCCTATGGTTTAAAAATAGTCCTTCTCAATAAGAAGATCTTTATTTTATCGGGTAAAAACCTAACTGTTCTAAAATCTATAAAAGAACCATCTTTTTAATATCAGGAATACGTTTAACGTATAAATTTGTAATCCCAGATACTAAAACAAAACAATATATTTTTTGGGTGTTTTTTGAAATATTGGCCTAGTTCTCATGACTTTAATAAACTGGTTATTAAAGCTAAAATGCATGCTAAAACATATATATTTTTGAAATTTTCTTTGCATGAAAACTCGATATGATTTTTTTGAGAGACTTGGTCATATGCATGAAAGCAAAATTTTTTTGTTTTATAATTTTTGCAACATTTTGATAAAAACTAGGTATTTTAATACTGTATTTGTATCTTTACAGTATAAAAATATAATCCAATATTAAGCAAAATTAATAGAAACATACATAAGAAAATCAACAAATGTTTTTCAAAAGGATTTTTTTAAAATTATTTTGGGATTGGGCCAGACCCAGCCCAATAATTTTGGTCTGGTATGAACTAGTGAATAGTGGAGCAGCTCTCCATTGTTGATGTGAATAATGGAGATTGAATTAATTCACCCTCCACTATTCATGCAGAATAGTGGAGGAGTCATAAATAGTGGAGGAGTCGAGGACGACGAAGTAGAAGAAGCTGACCTGGAAGCGGTGGCAGTGATGATGGCTCGCAGTGGGGTCGTTGTCGCGGCTACCAATGGTCATACACGGTGGTTCTTCTTTTTTATTTGTTTATGCTTGCCTTCCTCTTTCTGTCTCTGTTTTCCCCTTTTCTCTATTGCTTATCCATTTCTTCTTCTGTTTTTGTTGGTGGTGGAGCTGTTGTTGATAGTGGCTCAAGCCTCAAGAAAGGTAGGCGGTGGAGGTGGCGAACTGAAAATGATTGCTACAGTGGTCTTTTTCTCCTCCCTTCTGCTCTTCTTTTTTTCTCCTCTATAACCTCTTTATTCTTTTTTAAAATCTTCTCCCTTGTTACCCTGTTTTCAAATCTTCCCCCTTTGTTTGTTTTCTCTTTGTTTCTCTCTTAAAATTTTCCTCCCCACTCTGTTACTCTGTTTTTTCGTTCTCCCCCCTTCTCTCTCCAGTTCTTTCTTTTCTTTCTTTTTATTTTTTTTTGTTTCCCCTATCTTTCTTATCAAAATATTCTCCCCTATTTTTTATGGTTCCCTCTCTAGTATTTATAAGTCGAGAAGGAGAGGGTCACCTTAACATTGCCACGATGAAGGGTAAGGTGGGCAATGAGGAGCTGCTTGTAGGGCATGGCTCCCCTCTCCTTTCTTCAACGTGATTGCAAGGCATGTGGAAGGGTATGACATGTCAGTGTTTGGTCAAGTCGGGGGTAATAAAGCACTGGAAAGAAAGCTTTTTCTTCCCTGTCTGTGTGGGGGGGAAAGGAAGAGGATGCACAATGTTGTTCAAAACGACATTGTTTCATTTAAAAAGAAATGGCACCAAAAACATGTCAATGTCCAAATCAGTCTTTAATTTGTGATTTGTTCAATAAAATCCTCAATTGGCTATTAAACTTTAATAATTATGCAATTAAACCCTTGATTTGACAAAATCAACTCTTAAAAATTATAATTTGACTATAGAACTTTAATTTCTTCCAATTAAAGCCTAAATTGACTTAAAAATCAAATTTTCTTGCAATCAAACTCTTCATAAATTCAATTAGACCTTCAATAAAATTTAATTTAGTCCATAAACATCTGAGTTTGGACTTTTTTTTCTCAAATTGAATTTCCTTTGTCAACAGGGCTCTCATTAGTGAACAATATACTATCAAACTTCAATCTTTGTATTTTTGAACCTTCTTAACTAATTTTTAACCATTTTCTAAACGCTATGACATCATTTTCTCACAACTATTTTTTTTTTGTTTTTTTTTAGAATATAGTTTTTTGATTTTTTGTATTTTGTCCTTTTTTATGTGGGGACCAAAAATAGGTAACAATGGATGTCCCCTTTTTACAACACTTATGAAGCAAAGTCTTTGCATAGTAAGTTTTGTAAAGATAAACAAAATGAACTTTTGAAATTGATCTGAAACTTTGTCTTTACAACAACCCCCTTTAACCCAAAACTAGTGATCAAAATTATGTACAACTTGGTTATTCTGAGATCCCAATTTGACTATTCCCTTTAACCAGAACCTAAAACTGTTTTTCCTGATGGTAGGATTTGTACTTTCATTTTTCTTTTGAGAATTTCCTAATGGTAGGTTTTTTCTTATTTTTCTTTCTATGTTATGATAATGTTGGTGGCTCGATTAATCTAAGATCCCATCTAGCGATCCCCTTTTACTAGAACAAAAAAAATCTATATTTGCGATTATGTCAATCTAAGATCCCATTTAACGATCTCCTTTAACAAAAACCAAAATCTTTATGCAGCTTGGTCAACCTAAAATCCCATCTAGCGACTTCCTTTAACTAAAGCTAAATTCTATATATGGTTAGGCTAACTTGAGATCCTTTCTGGTGACCTCCTTTAACCAAAACCAAAGTCGGTATGTGTGTAACTCGGCCAACCTGAAATTCCATATGGCGATTCCCTTTAACTACAGCTAAATTCCTTGTATGGTTGAATTAACCTAAGATCTCATCTAATGATCTCCTTTAACTAAAATCAAAATTTTGTATGCAGCTCGATTAACCTAAAATCTCATATGTCGACTCCCTTTAACGAAAGTTTAATCGGTGTGGTTGGGTTAATCTAAGATCTCATCTGGCAATTTTCTTTAACCATAACTAAAATTTTATATGCAGCACAATCAATCTGAAATTCCATTTGGAAACTCCCTTTAACCAAAGCTAAATTCCATGTATGGTTGAGTTAACCTGAGATCCCATTTGACGATTTTCTTTAACTAAAACCAAAATCCATCCTAAAATTGGTCTGTATGTAGCTTGGTTAACCTGAAATCCCATCTGGTGACTCCTTTTAACCAAGCTAAATTCCATGTATGGTTGAGTTAACTTGAGATTCCATCTGGTGATCCCCTTTAACCGGAACCAAAGTTTGTCCCAAAATTGATCTATATGTAACTCGGTCAACCTAAAATCCCATATGACGATCTCCTTTAACTAAAAGCAAAGAAAATGTGTGAGTGGTCTCATTGTAGTGGGTGACCTACTTAGGTGGGAAAAAGATATGAAAAGTGAAAAGTGAAAAGTGAAAACTGATCTCATTGTTATAGGTGACCTACCCAGGTGGTAAAGATGTAAAAAATAGTCTCATTATAATGGGTGACCTACCTAGATGAAGTGAAAAGTGAAAGTTGTTTCATTATTATGGGTGAGCTACCCAGGTGGAAAGAAAATGTGAAGAATGGTCTCGTTGTAATGGGTGACATATCCAGATAGAATGAAAAGTGAAAGTTGTCTTATTATTATGAGTGACCTACCCAAGTGGAAAGAAAAAAAAGTGAAGATTTTTCAAAAATGGTCTTATAGTAATGGGTGACCTACCTAGACAAAAAACATTTTCAAGGTTAAAAATGTAGAGATTTTTCAAGAATGTGTGTGGTTACGTTAACTTGAGATCCCATCTGCCGATCTCCTTTAACTAGAACCAAAGTTATATACGTAGCTTGGTTAACCTGAAATTTTATCTGGTGATCCTTTTTAATCAAAACTAAGTTCCATATATGGTGGAGTTAAACCTAAGATCCTATATGACGATCTCCTTTAACTAGAACCAAAATTCTGCGTGTAGGTGAGTAGCTTGGTCAATCTAAAATCCCATCTGGTGACTCCCTTCAACCAAAGCTAAAATATATGTGTGGTGGTTAACTTGAGATCCCTTATAACGATCTCCTTTAACCAAAATTTATTTTGTGGCTCGGTTAATCTAAGATTCCATATGACGATCCCTTTTAACCATAACTAAAGTCGGTGTGTAGCTTGGTCAACCTGAAATCTCATCTAGCAACTCAATTCAACCAAAGCTAAAATCTATGTATAGTAGTTAACCTGAGATCCCTTCTTGCGATCTTCTTTAACCAAAATCTATTTTGTGGCTCGGTCAATCTAAGATTCCATCGGCGATCCCTTTTAACCAGAACCAAAGTCGGTGTGTAGCTTAGTCAACCTGAAATCTCATATATTGATTCTTTTTAACCAAAGGTAAATTCTATATATGTTCTTCTTAATGGCAGGGTTCAAATTGAAGACTCTTCTTGATGACATGGTTGATCTTCTTATTTTGTTGAGATTTTCCTAATGGTATGGTTCATTTCATCTTCTTCTCATTCTAGGGTCAAAACTGTGATTTCTTTGATATCATTAACTCAATGATTCTTTTTTTGTCCACAATCTCACTAAACTTCATTGAGGATCTTTCTTGCAACAATTCAAAAATATTTGATGCTATGTTTTAAGGTTAAATGACATGCATGAAACCTTACCTGGTTTAAAATATAGCCCTCCTTTTAATGTTTCATTAACATAGGGTGCCTTTGAATGCTATCCAAAACCTTTTTTGTTCTTCTGACTGATTAGCTCATTCGTGTGCTAGCCTTTCACTCAGTTGTAAATGTAGTACCAATTCTAGGTTGTCCATGATGATTACTGCTTTTATTGTTTATCAAGCTTGACAATGCCTTCAAGTGTGGTATTGCTTGATTCATCATGTTGCTTCTATCGAAAACCTTCTTTGTCCTTCTGACTCACTAACTCATCCACATGCTAGCCTTCCACTCAAATGTAAGTGCAGTGTTCGTTTTGGGTTGTCCATGATGATTCCTGCTTTTATTGTTTATCAAGCTTGACAATACCACTAGGTGTGGTGTTATTTGATTCATCATGAAGGAGCTTAACAAATCATTCATCTCTTGAATTCTCTCGATAAATGTTCTTTAATTAGTTGTGTGCGTCCTGTCAATACTCATCAAGATATTTTCTATTGTCATCCTCGTCTTATATTGTTAATCAATTACAGATTTGCCTCTAGTTAAAACAATACTTTTCAAGTATATATTATCATCAGTCTTTTTGGAAACTATTTAGTCATCCAGACATGCATCTCATAGCTTGTAGTAAAAGGCTCTTTATTATAGGGTCCATGCTCTTTTTAATGGATCCTTTTCGGCTCATCTTGTCAGATTATAAAAATAAATGCATTGACATCATTAATGATGTTAATCACCTATATTTATGCGGTGAAGAACAATTTTGCTTCGATAAAGCTTATTCCTACAATCAATCTTGGTGGGATGTATCTTTTCGATAGTCATTCAAATACAACCATATGACAACATCGGTTAATAGCCATGTTTCAAAGGATGATGATATGAAAATGTTCTTCAAGTGTAGCATTTATTCCACAGTTAGTCTTGGTGGTGTACATCTTTTCACCATTCATTTACATTTAATCGTGTGTCCATATTGGTTGATAGCCATATTTCAAAGGATGAAGATATGAAAATGTCCTTCAGGTATATTTTTGTTCCACTGCTAGTCTTGATGGTGTGCATCTTTTTAGTATTCATTCAAATACAACCATATGCCCACATTGGTCGATAACCATGCTTCAAAGAATGGCGATATGAGGATGTCCTTTAGGTACATCTTTGTTCCACAGTCAATCTTGGTGGTTTGCATCTTTTCATCATTCACTCAAATACAATAGTATGCCTACATTAGTCGATAGCTATGTTTCAAAGGATGCTGATATAAAGATGTCCTTTAGGTACATCTTTGCTCTCAATTGATACTGGGGTTTATGGGCTATCTTTGAACAACATCGCCCCTAGTTGATCTGAACGTGCTCATTCATCTGTCTATAATCAGGGGGGTTTTGTCGTTACCAAATGCTAATCATAACTTTGATGGACTTTGCTGACTCATCATTTGATTCTTTTTTGCCCTAGCTAATCTGAATATTGTCTATCTTCCTTTTCAGGGTTCAATGTATTGCCCCTAGCTGCTCCACTTCTTAAGAAGTGTTATTGTCATTTTTGTCTAAGAATTTATAAACATGGTCAATGTTCTTATTGTTTGATAAATGTTTCTTATTCTAAAGTCAACTCTCACATTTCAAAGATCATGTTTAATTAAAGTCTAATTTGTTAAAATGAAATTAGAGATCTTATTTTTTAAAAAGATCTTTTAAAAATCAAGCTTTTTGATCAAAGACCCAACACATGTTATTCAATACATGTGGTCCTTTGATTGTCTTGTATTTTGATATAAGAAATTCACCCGTTGTAAGATTAAAACAGCTTTGTCTATGGTTCTTTGTATCAATTTTAATCTTTGCTATTTAGTATATCATTTAATGCCATATGATGAGGTGATTTTCTATGAATTTCAAAGAAACAAGATGCCCAAGTCAAAAATTAAGGATTTATCATGAAAGGTTGTTCTTTTGAGCACCAATTTTATCAGCATGCATAATAACCAGTAGCTTAATTCATGAAGCCAGAACCCTCATGGAAAAGCTCTTCAAGTTTTGAGAGTGTCAATTATCAGTTCAAATTACTTACTTGATAAAAAAAAAAAAGGCTTCTTAAAGCATGTAATGCAGGCTATGGATTCATGGCTATGAAAAAAAGAAATTTCATAGAATCAAAAAGGTGTTTGAGAGTTTCAAAGACCTAAGAACAATATCAAATATTCATCAACTTTCTTTCTATTATTGTCTTTGTAGAGGATATTCCATGTAACCATCAGAACTTTTTTGACATGGGTCATAATGCAAATCCAACTTTTTTATTTAATGAATAATCAATTTTATCTTTTGAAGACATCAGAGGCTTTATCATTGATATCAAAAGACAATGTTTGTAACTTAGTATTTTTCTGGCATTAACTTTTGACATTTGTTATTTATTTTCTTGAATGAAACCTCTTTTACCCTTCCTAGACTTGGTAGACATTTTATCTTTCATATAGCCTTCCTTAAAGTTTTCTTACATGCTCCTCTAGTCAATAACCCTTTCTCTTAGCCCTCTCTCAATCATTGAACTTTTGTTCTTAACATCCCTTTTATTATTGATTCTATCATTGTCTTTATCCTTTTCTAACAAAAATCTTTTATTTGCTTCTAATGTGAGGTGTGATCCATGTCAGGGTTTCTTTTTGAATGAAATATTCCACCAGGCTCAAAATGGGATTGCCAAGGATATATTTCAAGAATTGTGAAATGAGTGAACAATGATGGTCTTTTCTCATTTCAAGCAAGGTTCATTAGAATCGATAAATTTTGACCTCATCCCGTGTAATGCTTTGGACTTGTAAGAGTCTTGATTTGTGAATCCATAACTACTAAGTCCATTATGTGTCATTAGGTATACTACTAAAACTTAGCTTATATGGTGTGTGATTCAATTTTGTGTGTGAGCTTAAAATTTATTCGGTCACCTCTTGTGATTTTAACGAAAATCAAGTCTTTTCTAGAATTATAACACTTTTAATCAATCAGGATTGATTAGTCTTAAAACGCAAGTTAGAGTTTGATCAAAATATATTTTCAAAATAAAATGCTAAACATCTTATGATCCCAAAACAACAAAAAGACAAAGAAAATACATATTTCATTAAATGATGAGATGTGATCCCAAACAAAAATGGTGAACAACAAAATTGACAAAACAACATTTATAATCAGCTTCTTTTGCAATCATCAATGTTTAGTTATCCCTCGGTAATGGTATATTGAAAAGATGATCGTTGATGTCATCTTTACAAAATCTATTTGCCTCTTGCTCACTAAGTTTTAGACTTAATCTTCAAAGTTCTTGCAATTCTTCACATGTCATATGAGTTATTCCGTCTAGAGAATCATGCATTGAGGCAATAAATTAGCTGTGTTTTTTTCTTATGACGAAGTTAAGTTGGAATGGGAAGCATCCATGAAGCCCACCCTTTCCTATTCATAACATGTCAATATTTTCGGTCTTAAAGTTGAAGAATGTCACGTCAGGAAAATATTCTCCCATCAACATAGCATCAGCATTGCAAAAGGCCAAAGGACTTACATGGGATTCTTTCCTTGTTAAAACCCCTATGTTTATTGAATGCATCTTGCTTCATCATTTTTTGTCATTATCATCCATGATCCATACTTCCATGAAATTACTCTCCCTATCAATGTAGATCATGACGAGCTTTCCTTTGCATTCAACAAGTCTGATATCTTTGTTATCATTACCTTTAGAGGTTGGCACGGAAAGTGGAAACAAACAATGTCTCTCCCTTTTTACATCTAATGTAAAGAAATTTTTCTTTCAAGTGAGCCAATGAAGTGAGTCATTCACAAATACTTTTATCATGCAACAAGGGGATTCTTCATGAAGCAACTTCACTTCATCCAACAACTTCCATTTTTAAGCTACTGATTTAAACAACTCAACTCTAATACAATGGTACATATAGAATTCTTTATATGAGCGAAACTTGGGTTTTGAGAATCTCACAATCTTGTATTGTAAAGGCTTTGAACTTTCAATCATTAGGCCAGATTCTATAGTATTATATCGCATATTTGGATTCGGGTCTTTTACCATTATTGGATGTAAGAGTTACACACATAATAACATGGTCCATTGTGTGCGCGACAAAGTAGAGCTTCTTGATTTATTGATGATACAATCTCCAAGTGTCCAGAAAGAAAATCAAAGCGTTAGTTGAAAGAAAGAAAACATGATATTCATTCCTGATCATGTTTTGGATAAGAAAACTAGAGACAATGTTAGTTCTTTGGCCGTGTAGTTTTGTGAAAAAAGATTTGTAGGTTAACTTGTTATACTCCTTAGAAAGAAGCCTACATTTCTCTGTAGTCTCCATTGATGAGCATATCAGAACTTTATAGATGGCATCTCGACATAAGTCACCAGTTGGGTCAATGGTAGAACAACAAATCCCTTTATCACAAGCTATGCTTCTAGATTGGAAGTTTGAGCGAATCCTCCTTAACATTGTCAGATGTCGGCAACTCTTGACTCTAACGAGCAAAATAGAATTAGGGGACCTTTATTCCAAATAGCGAGCATGCATGTTTAAATGTATGAGCATGTTTTACATGATAAACTCGCCATTCATAGGTTGATATATGGTCGTAATTCTTGCATGATGAAACAAGAATTTTGATTCTTGTTCAAACTCTATAACATAAATTTCCTGAGTGACAACCATTGTGTTACCCGTAAATCCTGAATTCAAAATGCTTCAAAAATGGTTTGTATTGATGCAAAACAATATGTAGGGAACATACATCATAAAGGCAAGTTCTAATCTTTTTACGTGAGACAAGGGGTTGGTTTACTACTTGGTCTCTAAAAAAAGGTCTTTTGTTGTCCTAATGATCACCCTCTTAAAGGCAATACGAGGGCTCAGTAGGTAATGGGATGACATATGCACCAATCATTATTAGTTTAAGCACTCAGCTAAGAGTTAGGGTTTACACAAACTTAAACATTAACTAAAAGTCATAAGGTAAGCTGTTAGTCCCCTATTTAACCTACAGTTTTCCATATAACTCTCACAGAATAAGTGAGTGATGCATGGATCAATTTCTATACAATGCATGAACAATATGTAAAATAATCAAGGCGTAAAAGAAAATGCATAATTAACAAACAAACATACAAACCCAACAACAAAACGCAATAATCAGACGAAAACAAAGCTTAGTCCATAGGGTCACTAGTGGAGTTGCCATTTTGTCACACGTGTGTGACATTGTGACAATATTCCACTCTTGTAATGTATTTGGAAAATATGGGGAGACAAGAAATTCTTATCTTTTATCAGCAAAAAAATAGAATGAGAGTCACCACCTAGTATTTTGGTCATTAGAAACCCTAACTAGTCTTAGAGATCGGGTACGAGGATTGGTTGCATGAAGAGAAGATATTAGTACCTCAAATACGCTCCACCTAAGGTAAGCTGCATTGTTTAATCATCTGATAAAAAACTAAGGTCTTGTCATGTTTTCTAATTGTTAGTCTGCCTATGGTTTAAGAAAAGTCCTCCTCGATAAGGAGATCTTTATATTATCAGGTAAAAACTTAATCGTTCTAATATCTATAAAAGAACCATCTTTTTAATATCAAAAATAATTTTTACATATAAATTCATAATCCTAGATACTAAAACAAAACAACAAATTTTTTGGGTGTTTTTTGAAATATTAGCCTAGTTCTTACTACGTTAATAAACTGGTTATTAAAGCCAAAATGCATGCTAAAATATATTGTTTTTGAAATTTTCTTTGTATGAAAACATGATATGATTTTTTTGAGAGGCTTGGTCGTATGCATGAAAGAAAGACTTTTTTTGTTTTATAATTTTTGCAATGTTTTAACAAAAATCGGGTATTGTAGTATCAAATTTGTATGTATAAAAATACAATCCAGTATTAATAAAAATTAATAAAAACATTTATGGGAAAATCAATAAATGTTTTTCAAAAGGATTGTTTTTAAAATAATTTTTGGATTGGGCTAGACTTGACCTAGTCATTTTGGGCTGCTGTTGACGTGAAAAGTGGAGAGTGAATTAATTCACTCTCCACTGTTTGTGCAGAACAATAGAGGAGTTGGGGATGACAAAAAAGAAGAAGCTGACCTAGCAGTATTGGCGGTAATGGTGGCTCGCGGTGGCGTCATTGTCGTGTCTGTCGATGGTTTTAGACGGTGGTTCTCCTTCTTTCTTTGTTTCTGCTTGGCTTCATCTTTCTGTCTCTATTGCTTCTCTATTTCATCTTATGTTTCTGCTGGTGGTGGAGAGGGGTTAAGAGACATAAGGCAAGGTTAGTGGCATAAGGCTTCGTCAAAAGCATGAGATTGACTATGAAGAGGTTTTGGCTCTTGTTGCTAGATTGGAGACCATTCAATTAATCATTGCCACTATTTCCCAATATAGATGGATAATCTATAAAATGGATGTCAAATTAACTTTTTCTTATTGATTTTCTTGAAGAAAAAGTCTACATTGAGCAACCTACGAGTTATAAAGTAAAGGAACATGAATACTAGGTTTTAAAGTTAAATAAAGGCTTGTATGGATTGAAGCAAGCCCTAAGGGCTTGGTATAGTCACATTGATGGCTATTTCCTAAAGAATGGATTTGTTAAGTGCTCTTATGAATATGTTATCTATGTAAAGATCAAAGAGAGTGGTGATACACTTATTGTATGTTTGTATGTGGATTACTTAATCTTTACAAGAAATAATCCAAAAATGTTTAGAGACTTCAAGCAAGCAATGATTACGGAGCTTGAGATGATGAATATTGGTACCATGTCCTATTGCTTAAGGATTGTCAAGGGAAGTTTGCAAATGAGATTCTCAAGAAATTCAAAATAAAGAATTGTGCTAAAGTGAATACTCTAGTTGAGTGTGGAATGAAGATGTCAAAGAATGATGAAGGGGATAAGATAAACTCTACAACATTCAAGAGCTTAGTTGGGAGTTTGAGATATTTATCATGCACTCGTCTGAATATTCTTTATAGAGTAAGACTTGTGAGTAGGTTTATGGAGACACCAATTATGACTCACTTCAAAGCCTTGAAGCAAATTCTATGATACATCAAAGGTACCATAGATTTTGGCTTATTTTACGGTTATTCTAATAGCTTTGATCTTATGGGTTATAGTGATAGTGATTGGGCTGGAAATATAGATGGTAGAAAGAGCACTATAGGTTTTTTTTTTTTTTTCTTTTTTTATAGGAGACAAAGTTTTCATATAGAGTTCAAAGAAGCAATCTATTATCACATTATCTACTTGTGAGGCTGAATATGTAGCTACTACAACATGTGTTTGTCATTCCATATGGCTAAGAAGATTATTGAAGGAGTTGCAAATGTCACAAGAGAAGCCTACAAAGATTTATGTGGACAACTCATTAGCCATTGCATTAGCTAAAAATGTAGTTTTTCATGACAGAGGTAAGCATATTGACACAAGATTTTATTATCTAAGAGATTGCATTGCAAACAAGAAAGTTGAAGTTAAGTATGTGAAGACTCAAGACCAAGTCGTAGATATTTTTAAAAAGCCACTAAATTATGATGTTTTTGCAAAGATGAGAAAAACTACCAGAAAATTGATAAATACAAATGGAAATACCAAGAGAATATTTCTGTTGGTAAATTTCTAACGGCTTTTACCTATGAAAATATTCTCTCGGTATATACCGAGAGAATTACTATGGAAAAAAATATTTAAAACAAAGTAAAAAAAATGATGATGTGTCATTTATACGAACAAAATTATCGACGGAATTTATTCCATCGGTAAAATCGTTGGTAAACTATGAACACTGTTCATCATGTCAATTATAAAGGGAATCACTAACAAAAAATTCCATAGGTATTTTTCAAAGAGCTCTAGAACCGTTCACTTCTCAATTGCATTGTTAATTATTGTTCTTTATAAAAAAATCATCGACGAATTGAAAAGTCATCGGTGTTTTTTGGCGGTCTTCTGAAAAATTTTGATTAAATTAAATATTACAAACAGAATCATCGACAAATTGAAAAGTCATCGGTAATATTTGACGGTTTCTAAAATTTTTTAATTAAATTGAAATTTTAAATTAAATATTACAGACGGAATCACCGATGGAATGATTAAAAATATTAATATTTAATTATCCATCGGTAAAATGCTCTAATAAAAAGCTTACAATCATTAATTTCACAATAGACAGGGCTCATTTGTTGTTCTTCTTCCCTATATGTATAAAACTTCAATATCCATTTCTTTCTCTTCTCTTCTCCCCTCAACTCTTTATTTTCTCCTCCATGCTCAAGTATGTATTTTTCTCCTTTTTTTTTTCTTCTCAGGTTTGTTTTTAATTAATATACTTTACAAATTTGTTTTTTTTTTTCTTTCTTCTTAACTTCACTTGCAATCACATTAAGGTAAGATTTTTTTTTCCTTTTTTTTTTCATGTTTTGTTTTTCACTATATTTTTTATTTTATTTTATTTGTATTTGTTTTTATTCTTAATAATTTTATGAATATTGTTTCAGGATTTTTTTTTTGTATGAGATCAATTTTTAGTTGATTTATTTATAGGATTTTAAAATTTTTAACAATCGCAACTTCATTTTTTTCATATGAATTTTTTTAGTTGAATTTATTTTTCCGTGCTAATTATTTGTTGCAAATTTGTTTGAGTTGATTTTCTTCTCCTTTTTTTTCAACTATTTTGAGTATTATAGAGTGTTGATTTATATTAATTTAATTATTTTATAGTTTTTTAAAATGGATTTTTTAAACATATTTTTAATTAATTACAGACGGAATTACATATGGTATTTTTCCAAGTGAAATACCAACATAATAAAGTGGGTAATGTTTTTTGGGCACCTTTTTTGTCAGTAAATCCATTGGTAATAATATTTTTTTATTATCAACGGATTTATCAACAGGCAAAAAATTACCGACAAAGCATTTACATCGGTGATTTTGATGGTAAATTAATTACCAATGGAATGATAGTATAAATACCGACAGAAAATTCCATCGATAAATATAAAAATTATGGTAGTGAGATATGCTGAGAATTATGAAGAATGATGACAATTGATATTAAAATGGAGTGTTGAAATTCAATATCAACTAGGATTTAGTGTTTATAGGAGTTTTAATATTAGCTAAAGAAGAAATCCTAGTTAATATAACAATCCTTGATGAAGAAGGATTAATTTGTAATAAACTAGTTTATTAGAATTCTTGTTTAATTAATCAGAATGTTAGATTCCTTATTAGATTAGGATTTTCTTTGAATAGTTCAATTCCTTGATTAGCAAGGACTTGAGGCCTATAAATAGACTTGTTATCTTAAGCATTGTATACAAATATAAAAAAGAGTTATAAAGGTAATCTTCTGAGAAAACTCTTAATAAATATCATTCCTCTCATTCTTCTTCTTGTTCTTTAGCTTTGCTCTTATAAATTAGCTATCACACCCTATTCTTTTTGTTCAAACAATTTGCTAAGTTTTTTAAAGATATTGTAGAAGAATTGATGTTCAAAGGAAAGAAAATCGGTTAAATCATTAAGTCCAAGGTATATATACTCATAGAACATGAAGCTGTCAGGAATACAAAGCATTTCTAGGGATTTGAACATATTTAGGCCATGTTTGTTTGCTGTAAATTAGTTTATTTTTGGAAAGTAAATTATTTTCTGATGTTTGGTGGTGCAATGGAAAATAAGTTGGAAATACTTTTTAGTGTTTGGTTATGTCATGGAAAATAAGCTGAAAAATAACTTATTAATGTTTTATTTTTTTCAATTTTATTAAAATAATGAGGAACAAATCTTACAAATTAAAAAATTAAATGAGAATGAAATTGAAAAAAAATATATAATTTGATAAATTATCTCAAATAAAATAAATAATAATTAAAATAATAGAGATGAAATCTAAAAAAAAAAAGATAAAAAATTAAAAGAATGAGGACCAAATTTGATAGATAAAAAATTTCGAATAAAAAATAATTTGGGAAAAGCAAATAACAATTATAAAAATAAGGACCAAAGTTAATATAAAATTAAATTCTAAGAGATGAAATTAAAAAAACAAATATTCAAAACAAAATATTTATAGCAATCAAAAGTTTGAGGATCAAATTTGATATAATCATCAAATAATATAGTATTTCTAAATTTTTCATAACTTCTGAAAAGTGTTTTCTGTCCAAAATAAAAGAAAAACACTTTCTTAAAAAACAAGTCAAATTTTTCTTTGACTAGAAAGTATTTTTCATTGACTAACTTTTATAATAAAAAACAAATATAAAAAAATTTAAAAATAATATTTAAAAAATTATTTTTTAAAAATCAATTATAACCAAGCTTGATGATTTTATGGCACCAAGGTGACAGAAGGTGTGTTAATCATCACGCAGCAGTTTTTAGGTCGTTGGATCACATTTATCAAATCTTGAAACCCTAAAATTGACATACGCTCGCCAGCATTAAATTTTGTTTATCGGTGATAACAACTCGCCGCGAAGAAGAAGTTTAACGAGAAGAAATACATTGGAAGAAGGAAGAAAACATGTAGATTAAGGGTATATGGCAAAAACTCAAGTACCGCAACTAGAGAAAAAACGATAATAAATAAGCTAAGAGAGAAATTCTTTTTTTTTTTAATTTAATACAGTTTGTATGTTTTTAGATCGTTTTGATGTGCTGATGCCAAAAATGATTTTTAAAAAATATAAAAAAAATCATTGATATGTATTTCGGTATAAAAAATTATTTGAAAAGCAATTGTTACCACATTGCTAAACACGCTCTAAAACTACATGGAAAACATGATAAAATTCAACGGTTATTTGTTTGGAAAGTTATCTACTGATATTAAAGAAGTAATTTCTTAAAAAATGGATTCATTATGATATTAAACAATAATTTCTAATAATATACTCCTTATTAGTTTTAGCTCTTCTTATATTTGTTAAGCAATCCAAAAAAAAAATTAAAGAGAAATACAATTAAATACTTACAAAGAATTTGTATAACTTAAATACAATATATATATATATATAAGTAAATAAAAAATTTGAAAATACTATTCTATTTTTAATAAACAACAGAACAAAATAATTTTATATTTTTTAAGAAGAGATTTAGTTATGTGGTTTAGTTGATTTCGTCGTTCATTTTTAATAGTTGATCAGACTGAATAAACTACAATTGTTTAATATCACGGACTTTGTTAAAACACGCAATTGCATCACTAAACCGAAACGACCCCTCAAACGTGATGAAAACAAGAAATTTGACTCTTGTAGGCAATTATTAATTAGCACATATTAGAGTCAAAGTTTCAATATTAGACATTTCGACACCATTCTTGGTAGCTTGGGTTCCGAGGACAATTAGTTTGATGTGGTCCAGGCTGACCAGGTCAGATAGAATCTTCAACTATACCAATTTTCTTAGCAATTTCAGGTATTATAAGGATTCAGACTTTCAAAATCAAAACTCCGTAAAACAGAATGAAAAGGACTAATTTGTTCACCAAAGTAAATTCCCAACTAAGCACTTGCCCTCTTATTCCTGTTAATAAAGTTCTAAAACCTTGCTTTCTTTCATCTTTGCTCATCACCTTCCTTCTCATCCTCTCCAATGGAGTTGAAGCTGCGGCCAGCACGACCAAGGTTACTAATATTGGTGCTATCATCGATGGTAATTCCCGTACAGGGAAAGAAGAGAAAACGGCAATGCAAATTGCAGTCCAAAACTTCAACAACATCTCAAGAAACCACAAGCTCTCTCTTCACTTCAAGCATCCTAAAGGAGACCCTCTTCAAGCAGCTTATGCAGGTAATAATCTAGCCATCTCTAAATGATTTTGAGTTTCTAGCTTAACAGTAACAAGATTTGAAGCAGTATAGTGTGTGGTCAATTTTTCTTGCAGCTGAAGAGCTGATCAAAGAGAAGAAAGTGGAAGTGATTATTGGCATGGACACATGGGAGGAAGCAGCCCTGGTTGCTAATATTGGAAACCAGTCTCAAGTTCCAATTCTTTCATTTGCAGCACCAGCCAGAACCCCGATATTAACTTCACTTCGTTGGCCTTTTCTAATTAGAATTGCCAGTGATGGGTCAGAACAGATGAGATGCATTGCAGCTCTTGTCCATTCTTATAATTGGAGAAGGGTAGTAGTGATTTATGAAGATGATGTGTTAGGAAGTGAATATGGCAATTTAGCTCTTTTAACCGGGGCTCTACAAGAGGTTGGTTCGAAGATTGAATACCGCCTGGTTCTTCCACCGTTGTCATTTTTAACAGATCCAAAAGATGTTGTTCAAGATGAGCTTATGAAGCTACAACATCAAACAAAAGCTCGTGTTTTTATTGTTCTTCAGTCATCTTTTCCTATGCTCACTTGTATTCTCGGAGAAGCTAAGAAAGCGGGGCTTGTAGGCAATGACACAGTCTGGATAGTTGCAAACAGTATTACTAGTTTCTTGGATTCTATGGACATTCCTGTTTTTTCTTCTATGGAAGGCACTCTAGGAATCAAAACCTACTATTCTTCCAGCAGTTCTTACAAGAGATTCGAAGCACTGTTCCAGAAAAGTTTTCGGTCAGAGTATCTAAATGAAAATGATTTTCAGCCAGGAATTCAAGCATTAAGAGCCTATGACAGCATTGGTATAATCACACGGGCCATAGAAAAACTAGGTAGCAACATTACTAGTCCAAAAAGGTTTCTAAACAGCGTATTAGAAAGCGATTTCAGTGGTTTGAGTGGTAGAATACGTTTCAAGGATGGGATGCTGTCAGATGCTCCTACACTAAGGATTGTTAATGTTGTTGGGAAGAAATGTAAGGAACTGGATTTTTGGTTGCCAAATTGCGGTTTCTCGGATACCCTCTACGTGGAACAAGGCAAAGGAAGGTGCAGAAACAGTGATGGTGATAAAACCTCAGGAGGGTTGTCCGGTCCAGTGATTTGGCCTGGGGATCTCAACGGCCGAGACCCAAAAGGATGGGCAATGCCTACTGAAGAAAACCCATTGCGAATAATAGTCCCGCGAAGAACCTCGTTCGATAAGTTTGTGACATTTCGAATTGGCGAGAAGCGGCCTGTAGGTTTTTGCGTTGACCTCTTTGACGAAGTCGTGAAACGATTGAATTACTCTATACCACCCGTATTCTTCGAGTTTGATGGGCAGTATGGTGATATGATTCAAGGTGTCTACAACAAGGTAACGACTCTTTTAACTTTGCTAGTAGATATTTATTAAAGAATCGACTCCTTAACTATGCTAGTAGATATTTATTAAAGAATGATTTAAATTATATTTTGAAATATTATTTAAAAAATTTAAATTTTTTAGTTGAATTAATATTTTAGCTTAGCTTGGTATTAAAATTTTGATAATCAAATAATAATGAGTTCGAATTTCATTATTTTTATTTATTTAATAAAATTTAAATAAACATTAATATAAATATGTATAAATTTAAAGTATAAAAAACTAATATCTTTAAATATTGATTCCATAATCTTCGTACAAAAACCCCAATTGTCAAAATATCCAAATGTGATCTTCTCTAATTTTCGCTATGAACGCATGCATATCAATATAGCCTTATAGAATAACTAGTAATGCCACGCTATTGCTACTAGACGCTGTTTAAAGAATAATAATAATAATAATAATAAAAACATTATTGATAAGATTTAATTATGGTGATGATATAAAAAAAAGTTGTTTATATACTACATATCCACATGTATCTATCACACACATTTAAGTAATATGAGCCCATTCTAATCAGAAATTCATATGTTATTCTAAAATTTTAATTGGAATTGTTTCTGATTTATTATTATATTTTATAGATAGAATATATAAATATCCCTAATTTGCCGACTATAAATTCTTATCCGAATAGAAGAGATGACACAGGGTCAAAATTGGATGCAACTCAAAACCAAGAATAAATTCATATAGCATTGTTTCTGATAAGAAATTGAAATTTCTCCACCATACATTTCTATGAGATACTTCAGACTTTTCTCATAGTTTAGCTAGACAAACTTTGACTTGTCCATTGAGGCCTATCTGAGGAATTGTATGATTTTGCCTTTATTTTGCTCCTGTCTGGTTCTATCAGCTGTTTTTTCAACATTATTTTTGTGCTGAGTGCCATTGTTTGACTTTTGTGCCACTTGTTAATCGGAAGACTTATGATGCTGCCATCGGAGATATAACCATATTAGCTGAAAGAGCAGAATACGTAGAGTTCACTCAACCTTATGCAGAGTCAGGATTGTCCATGGTAGTTCCACTTGAGACTGAAGATACAACATGGATTTTCTTGAAGCCTTTCAACTTAAAGATGTGGATGGTGAGTAGTGCTTTATTCATCTACACAATGCTTATTATTTGGTTCCTGGAGCACCAAACGAATCCAGAATTTAGAGGCCCATGGAAGTATCAGTTCGGGACCGCGCTTTGGTTCACATTTTCATCTCTCTTCTTTGCTCAGAGTAAGTATTCAGTTTCACAAGTTACATATGGCATATATATCCAAGACTCTTTTATGGCACATTCTCTGTCAGTAACCTTAATCTGAAGCTCAGTGTTACGTTTTGCAGGGGAGAGACTTTATAGCAACTTCACTAGAGTTGTGGTGGTAGCGTGGCTTTGTGTTGTCTTTATCTTAACCTCGAGCTACACTGCCAGTTTGACTTCAATGCTCACCGTGCAACGAATGCAACCGAATTTTTCACAGTTTGAGAAACTAAAGAACGACAAGTTAAATGTTGGTTGTAATAATGAATCTTTCGTCCAGGAGTACGTCAAGGATGTTCTTGGATTTGATCACGATAAAATCAAGATCTTTAACCCTGAAAATGATTACACAACTGAATTTGAAAGGAACAGCATAGCTGCTGCTTTTCTTGAACTCCCATATGAGAGACTTTTCCTCAATCAACATTGTAAGAGGTACACCGGCACAAAAGCCACATACAGATTTGGAGGGCTCGGCTTTGTAAGTATTAATATGCACTGCAATTCTATTTTCTTTGCATTATGATGTCGGAAACCTTTTTAAAGACTTGAAACACGGTGTAGCCATTTCTTTGAACGTTTGTTCATTACTAAATATTATGATATTTGCTGCACCTGCAGGCATTCCAAAAAGGCTCTCCTTTCGCTGCTGATTTTTCTAGAGAGATTCTATGCTTATCGGAGGATGGGAACATAACACTTTTGGAACAAAAGTGGTTTGCTCCCTCACCTGAGTGTTCAACTTCGGCAACTAATAATAATGTCGAAAGCTTGAGCCTCAGCAGCTTCAAGGGAATCTACATTGTATTTGCTGCGATATCTACCATCTGTTTTCTACTATTTCTCTTTCGCTTGTTAAGGAATTCACGGCCTCATCATGAAGCAGATGGAGGCCATCTCACTCCAGGTGGTAAGAGTGGTACAAAATACTTTCACAACGGAGAAAAAACCAGAGTTCCTAGGAGGGCTTCAACTTTTGCTCAAGCACTAGATAAGGATGAATGGGGCTCTACGAAGTGGGAATATGTTAGTAACTCTGACAATTTGGAGAATAATTAGGGTTCCCCGCAAGATGAGATTGAAATGCCAAAAATTCCACGACATAAGGATCAAAGATGATAGACCATGTCGTTCAAAGAGAGGCCTTAAGCCAAATGCCAAGTACTTTGAGATGTCTACAACACGTAATTGATCGTGCATGCAAGCCACGACGTCCAAATTGAGGAGTGCTGGCAATTGAATATAATACATGGAAAACATTACGTGCAAATGGGATGACAAAACTGGCATTATCTTAGTTACTTTTATTTCATGCAATTATATTTCAGTCTATGTGTATGTGGTCTTGCTATTTAAGCAACCACAGTTGTTATTAATGGTTATCAATTTATTTTCAGAACAAATGTATATTCTCACCTGAAGAGAAAGCAAGGCATTATTTTTCTTAAACACTTCATTATCTGTGTTGGGACCTATCATTGGTATCATAGCCATGGGAACCAATAAAGAGTGTATTGAATAGTTAGAGGCAAGGCTCGGTGAAGTGCAAAATGGGCTACACCGGATGGAGATGGGCATGACAGATAAACTGCATCATTTGGAGGAAACTATTAATCGACTCTCTGATGTACTTCTTGCAGATCACGTATCTACAAATCACGATAACAACCATTACGAAGGTCACAATGGAGGACGACTTATTGTCTCTTCTAAAACAGTGAAGCTTGAATTTCCGTGTTTTTCTAGAGATGATCCAACGGAGTGGTTCAATAGGGTGAACCAGTTCTTTGAGTTCCAAAGTACTCCCGAAATGCAAAGGGTGTCATTGGCTTCCTACCACTTGGAAGGAGAGGCCAACCAGTGGTGGCAATGGATTCGCCGGACATTTCAAGAGGAAGGACGTGTTCTTTCGTGGATTAATTTTGAAGGTGAACTCTGGGCTTGATTTGGCCCTTTCGAATGTGAAGATTTTGATGAAGCTCTTTCACGGATACGTTAGGAAGGATCGCTGCATGACTATCAACGTGAATTTGAACGTTTGGGTAATCATGTACGTGGTTGGACACAAAAAGCTCTTATGGGAACATTTATGGGTGGATTAAAAAGAGACATTTCAAATGGGATCCGCATGTTCAAACCACAAACTTTAAAAGACGCCATCAACTTAGCACGGATGAAAGATGATCAATTTACCCACCAACGAAGGTTTATCAGACCTGTTTCTTCAGTGAGGGCACCTCTAGCTCTTCCGCCTGGAAACCAAGCCGCACAGTCTACCCCTACCAATCCTATCAGATGACTATCATGGGAAGAAATGCAACGAAAGAGAGCCCAAAATCTATGTTTCAATTGTAATGACCGTTTTATTACAAGTCACAAGTGTCAGGGGTCACGCCTACTTATGTTGGAAGGTTGCAATGATAATGATACGTTGTTATGTGACAATGCTCTCGAAGACCAACTAAATCAGGAGCAATATGAGGAGCTTACAGGTCCATCAATTACATTGCATGCATTATCAGGCTGGATAACGCCTAAGACCATGCGAATATCAGCAATGATTGGCTCCTGCAACGTCATTATTTTGATAGATAGTGGTTCCACTCATAACTTCATTAGTGAGCGAACTGCTAACCTATTACGACTGCCAGTGGTGCCTACAGAAACCTTCATAGTACAGGTTGCCAATGGTGACAGTCTCAAATGTCAAGGGCGATTTGAAGAGGTATCATTGGATCTCCAGGGTGTTGTTTTTTCATTAACTCTCTACTCTTTACCCCTCACAGGGCTGGATATAGTGTTGGGGATTCAATGGCTTGAATTACTGGTTTTGTGATGTGTGATTGGAAAAGGCTAACAATGGAATTCTTATGGGAGAACTGGCCTAGGTGATTAACTGGCATTGACAGACGATACATCAAGGAAACATCATTGCAGGAGTTGTCCAAAATGACTCGGCCAGGTCAAGCTTTGTTTGCCTTATGTTTCCAAATTACTCAAACAGAAACAGAAGGCACCATACATCCCCACATGAAGGAATTGTTGTAAACATTTTCAGATATATTCGTTGATCCTTCCAGTTTACCACCAACAAGGGTTGTTGACCATAGAATCACGTTGAAAGAAGGGACTGAACCGGTTAATGTTCGGCCATATAGGTACGCACACTTTCAGAAAAATGAGATTGAGAAACAGGTCCAAGACATGCTGACCACAGGGCTTGTTCGTCCAAGTACAAGTCCCTTTTCCTCACCTGTGTTATTAGTGAAGAAAAAAGATGGGAACTGGAGGTTTTGTACTGATTATCAAGCTCTCAATGCTGCCACTGTTAAAGATCGTTTCCCAATTCCAACCGTTGAGGATATGTTGGATGAATTATACGGAGCTTCTTACTTTACCAAGTTGGATTTAAGAGCTGGTTATCATCAGGTACGAGTAAATCCACAAGATGTCCATAAAACTGAATTTCGCACTCATAATGGACATTATGAATACTTGGTTATGCCATTTGGCCTATGTCATGCGCCCTCTACATTCCAAGCTATCATGAACTCCATATTTCGTCAACATCTTCATCAATTTATTTTGGTTTTTTTTTACGACATCTTGATATATAGTTCTACTCGGGACCAGCATTTAGTGCATGTCCAACAAACATTTTAAATACTACGATAGCATCACTTCTATGTCAAGGAAAGCAAGTGTGCTTTCAGGCAGCACGAACTTGAATATCTGGGACATATTATCACCAATCACGATGTCAAAGTGGATGATAGCAAGATTGCGGCTATGGTGGCATGGTCACGGCCTACTAACATTTCAGATTTACGTGGTTTTCTTGGTTTGATAGGATATTATCGCAAATTCGTTCAGAATTATGGTATTATTGCTCAGCCTCTCACCAATCTGCTAAAAAAGAATCAATTTCGGTGGCATGATATAGCTGAAGCCGCTTTCCTCGCTCTCAAACGGGCCATAACAACCACTCCTATATTGGCCATGCCTAATTTCAACGAAGCATTTACTATTGAAACTGATGCATATAAAGATGGCATAGGTGCAATCCTCACTCAACTAGGCAAACCACTGGCGTACATGAGCAGGGCCCTCGGTATAACCAAGAAATCATGGTCGATATATGCTATGGAGATGTTGGTGATTTTAGAAGCTATCAGATTGTGGCGTCCTTATCTTCTCGGCAAGAAATTCTACATTCAGACCGATCAATGTAGTCTCAAGTATTTTATGGAACAGAGAATAGCAACTCCAGAATAGCAGAAATGGGTTACTAAGCTAATGGGTTATGACTATGAAATCATCTATCGTCCAGGCCGTGAGAACTCAGCTGCTGATGCTTTTTCCAGAAAACAAGGGAGTCCAATTCTACATCATATTTTTACTTCGCAGGTTAGTGTATGGCAATAGATAAAGACGGCCTCACAGCAAGACCTATACATTCAGTCCATGGGTCGTAAAGCTGATGCACAACCTGATAGTGCATTTACATGGCATGATGGGCTATTATTGTACAAGGGGAGGATCGTGGTACCAAAAGATGCCACGTTACGAGCTACACTGCTACATGAAATGCATGACACCAAGGTGGGCGGTCATTCAGGAGTTCTACGTACATTTAAAAAGCTCAACCAACAATTCTACTAGCTTGGCATGTATAAAGCAGTGCACATATATGTCAAAGAGTGTGAGATTTGCCAAAAGACAAAGACGGAGACACTGGCTCCAGCTGGACTTCTTCAATCACTCCCTATTCCATGTCAAGTATGGGATGATATCACCTTGGATTTTATTGAAGGATTGCCACTCTCGCATGGCAGGGATACCATCATGGTGATTGTTGATAGACTTAGTAAGTTTGCTCATATTCTCACTTTACGTCACCCATTTACTGCAAAAAGTGTGGCAGGAAAATTTGTTGATGGCATTATTAAGCTCCATGGAATGCCGCAATCCATTGTTAGTGATCGGGATCCTATTTTCATTAGTCATTTATGGCAAGAGTTTTTTTAAATGTTAGGCACCAAGCTTCAGCTCAGTTCAGCATACCACCCACAGACGGATGGACAGATAGAGGTCATCAATCGGTGCATGGAACAATATTTAAGATGTTTTATTCATCAGTGGCCAACGCAGTGGTGTTCTTATTTACCTTGGGCGAAGTACTGGTATAATACCACGTACCATATTTCAACTGGCATGACACCATTTCAAGCGTTGTATGGATGCCTACCACCATCTATTCCTGTCTACAAAGAAGGTTTGACGCCTGTAAGTGCAGTTGACCAACAGCTCCTGGACTGCGATGCACTACTTTGTCAATTAAAGGATAACTTAGCCATATCGTGGAATCACATGAAACAGATGGCTGACAAAAAGCGAAGGGATGTCATGTTTCAGACCGGTGATTGGGTGCTTCTCAAATTGCATCCATATTGCCAGCAAACAGTCTTCAAGCGGGTCCATCAAAAGCTGGCTACTCGTTATTATGGACCATATCAAATTGTTGAAAAAATTGGACAGGTCGCTTATCATTTACAGTTACCAGCCGAAGCACGCATTCACCCAGTGTTTCATGTCTCACTACTAAAACGCTACCAGACTACAGCAGGCATTGTTGAACCAAGGTCAGTCGACATACCACCTGTTACCGATGTTGGTGAGCTACTTCTTGAACCACAGTCTGTTTTGGATTATTGCTGGCACAAACAGGGACGTCATCTTGTAGCTGAAAGCTTAGTTCAATGGAAAAATTTGCCTGTAGAGGACGCCACGTGGGAACCCACTTCTCAGTTACAGTAGAAGTTTCCGAATCTGAACCTTGAGGACAAGGTTCCACTTATTGGGGGCAGTATTGATAGACCACGTCGTTCAAAGAGAGGGCTTAAGCCAAATGCCAAGTACTTTAAGATGTCTACAGCACGTAATTGATTGTGCATGCAGGCCACGACGTCCAGAGTGGGGAGTGCTGGCAGTTGAATATAATACATGGGAAACATTACGTGCAAATGGGATGACAAAACTGGCATTATCTTAGTTACTTTTATTTCATGCAATTATATTTCAATCTATGTGTACGTGGTCTTGCTATTTAAGCAACCACAGTTGTTATCCGTGGTTATCAATTTATTTTCAGAACAAAGGTATATTCTCACCTGAAGAGAAAGCAATGCATTATTTTTCTTAAACACTTCATTATCTGTGTTGGGACCTATCAAAGATGAAAAGAAAATGCAGAACTTGGCCAGAGATCAAGCTTACTGTGAATATTAATTAGTTCTCCAAACTCCATTTGCAGTAATTTAAGTCGTTATTGACTAAGTACTGAAATTTGTCAAGAAGATTAGATGTATACACTAAACTAAGTCTATAGATTCAGGATATGATTTGGTAGGGTGATTTATCTCCATTTTTTTTTATAAACTCAGGAAACTCATGAATATTATTAATTTATGTACATTTGCTTGTAAAATAAATAAATCCATGAATTGAAAGGAAAACAAATATTGCAAAACTCTTGAATTTTAAAGTAAAGTGAAGTAAATCTTACAAAAAAAACTAGCAAACTTGTCTACGCGATGCTATGGGACCGCTTCTAAAATATGTTTTAATTTTTATTTGGCTCTTATTATGCGGTACAAATCTACCAACATTGCCTTTTTGACGAAGATAGACGGAAAGCTATACAAACTCAAACATAAAAGTTTATAACTGAAATCCAAGTGATTATAGTGTAATATACACTTTAACAAGAAGTTTTATTAAAAACAAATGAAATCAAATGGACACACAAAAATAGATTATATTAGAAAATAATTCAAAGTCTTTAATAGGTGTAATCTAACTCTTTTTAAGTGAGATAGATAAAGCAATCAATATGTAAGAGAATAATAAAGAGTAAGCTTTGAGATTAAAGGAAATTGATTTTATAAAAACAGGAATAAAAGCTTAATGATTGTAACAACCTTTAAAATCTATAAGAAAATGCCAATTTATAGAGAAAATTAAGCTTGTAGTTGTTTAGAACATATAAGAATAGGCCAAGAAATTTAAAATTTTAAAGATTGGTATCTAATATGGTTTAAGCTAAATGATGTTAAAAAAAAAAAAAAAAAAAGAGTGGTGTCATGGAAATGAAAATTAAATTGCTTGTTTTGCTTATCCTAGTTGGATGACGAGAGATAAGGTATTTTTAAATTCAAACATAAGTGCAACAACAAGTCGGGTACGGCTCTCACACACTTGAGTAAAAAAGATAGAGAATAATTTCAACTCATTCAAGTAATAAGTGGCCCACCACATATTCTAAAAGTTAATATAGTATATGTGTGGTCTCAAAAATATTTATTTAATAAGGATGTTTAGTTTAGTAGTTGTCTTTTAAATTTTATATCTAGTTTAGTTAATTGGTATACCACATACTATCTGGCTCAATATGTAGCATTCCAAAAGGCTTTAGAGATGTGTTTTGTATGATTATCTGGTGTGTTAGAGGTCTTAGACTTTTTAAGGTCATAAGGTGTTTTAGAGAATTTTATGACTAATTTGTCAGGATAATATTTTAATTATAAAATTTTGGTTTTAAGAATTTATTTAAAAAAAAACTTAAGTCACATGTAATAACATGCTAAGACTAATTTTGAAGAAAAATATACTATTAATATAGATTTATATTTTTATCACAACTTTAAGACTTGTCAATAATTCTTGAAATGTCAGACATAATAAAGAATTTATATCAAAACATTCTTAAGAAAGATTAATAACTTCTTATTAGTTTGATTCATCAAAACTGTGAGCAAATGCTAGCCTTTTGCTAATGTTTTTTTTTTCTTTTTTGATGATGACAAACTATTAATACTTTCAAAAGTATTAACATGTAAACAAAAATTATGAACAATTGCTCACCCTAGGGATCATAATACATTCTCCCTATCATTTATACAATGTCCATGAAATACATGAGAAAATATAACATAAACATTTAAAAATCAATATCATATGTTCTTGACATATAGAGACATTTACTCATTATCAAATTAAAAGTCATTTGAAATAATATAAAAATTGAGTTCATGCTACCAATTTAAATATCATACTAAGATGAAAAATAATTAAGAAGTATTTGGTTATATGCAATGTTTATACACTTTCCTTAGCCACAATTATTATGAAGTACTAGTTCATCTTCATTCAAATAGTCAACTTTAATTTATATCCACAAGTCACAATCTAAATAGCCAACTTTAATTTAATTTCATAAGTCTCCATCTAAACAACTGATTAATTTTTGTATTTATATCCATAGCCTCTATCCAAATGGTTGATTGTGTAACATATCTATATTCTTACTCACCATCCACATGACAGACTAAATATCATTTCCCTCATCTTAGCTCTATCCGCACCGCTGACTAAGTATCATATTTATCATCTTAGTCTCTTCTAGTCGACTAAATATCATATTCATAACCTTAGTTACTATCCATACGGCTAACTAAGTATCATACTAATCACCTTTTTCACAATTAATTCATATATTTCTCTTTTAATATTTAATCTATTTATTTTCATTTCAGCCATATTATGCATCTTTCCATTCCAATCACATAACTCAATTCTCTTTATTCCAAACACATTTAACAAACAATAGAACAATTTGTTGTTATTTATTTTTAGTTCTCATTGTTGTAGTCGATTTTAATTTATATATATGAACTACTGTTGTTGCAATCATTCATATCTATATTATGGTCACCACCGTTACGGTTAAATACAAATTACATATATTCATCTTGCATCATCAACATAATTCTTATGCTAGTAATTATTACAACTTATATAAATTTCATTGAAAACTTACAACTATGGAAGCATTTTAAATAAGTAAAAAAGAAAAGAGGGAATAATCCTTACCTGATACTCCTAACGCACATCTCCTACCATAACGTGTCCTTCTTTAATTGTGTTTCCTACATAACTAGTGACATTAATTTAATACCTCGTTTGACCATAATACATATAGGTAATCCATTATGCATCTTCACTCTTCCAATTAAAATTCAACCATAGATATTTCTATTTATTCCAACATTCCAATTTATTTCTAAACATATTACAAACATCAATTCCATATTACAATCCATAACATAATATCCATGCCATAATTTAAATATTTACTTAGTACTTTTTAAGCTTCAAATTTTGAATTTGGTATTTAATACTTCACAACTAATAATTTGTATTTACCTTATCAATTTAAGATTTTAATATAGAAATTTCTACACTTCTACAATCTCAATCCACTATTGAACACATAATATATTACTTTCATATTGATGAACACAACAATTTGACTCTAATCACCCAACCCCATTCACATTTTAATTTAATCTTTCATTTCTCATTGTCTTACATATAAATAATTAATCGTACCCCATTAACATGCAATATCTAACATGCAAAGCATTGTAACAACATAAACTAACCAAATCTTTAGTCGTTATACATCTCAATCACATCAAATTTAGAATTTCTTATTTTTTATATTTTCTAAACACAATTATCCATTTAAAAACATTACCTCTCATACAATCTTCCCAATCTTCCACAATTTCATCATGATGCCCAAGTAAATAACTTCCATACGACTTATCTAATCTTCAATATTTATATCACCTCATCAATACACGACTTTTGTAATACTATTGAAACATAAGTTTCAACAAAATTTTAAAATAAAATCTAATTCAACAATTTCATATCAAATCAAACAAAAACTATAATTTAGTTGCATGGTCTAACTTGAGAATTTCATTTTCCATGATTTAATCAATTCCTTAAACTCATAATTTATCAATCAACATACCATCTTACAAATTTAATCTATCCAATCTAAATTTTTCTAGCCTCTTGGCCAACCACACTAAGGGCAAGGATTCTATATTTTATTTCAATATATTTATCTATTTGTTTCTCATTTACACCTTATTCTTTCATTTTCAACACAATTTAAACCCTCAATTAATATATGTTCAAATAACATTTCACATTAAAGTTTCCAACATCATTCCTATACTTTCCAAACATATATCACAACATGTAAACATTCATTTGATTAAGAATTTCTACTTCAATTAAAATCTTTAACGCCTTCATATTAATCCATAAACACTCAACATCACAAAATCACATAAATTTCACATTCTCAACCTTCCCAAAACATACATACAATATGTAATTCACATATTCACCTAAATGTTTTTCTTAAACATAACAATTCATATTAATACATCTAATAAACATACAATACCTCATAATAAAACAAAATTTTCCATTTCCCTAATTTTTTTTCCTTGTGGCTGATCCTATTACTTTTGTTACCCATTAATGTTTATTCAATTTTTCTTTCAATTCACTTTTATTAACACCCATTCCATGCAAAATTAATCACACTGCCACAAAACAATCATTCCCCCCCCCCCCCCAAATTTATCATAAACCTTAGAATTCTTAATAATTAGGGGTTCTCATCTTATTCACGAAAAACACAAAGAACATATAATTAACTTACAACTTTTTCTTTACCAATAAGATTCTGAAATCACTTGGTGATTTGTTTTGCAAGTTTTCCTCAATTCTTCCCCCTCCTTTAACTGGTTGCATACTTCTCTCTTTTATTTCAATCTCTTTTTTTTTTGTGTTGGTCTTCTCTTCAATCCTCACTGTCTTTGTCACTCATTTTAACTCTCCCTAAGAAATCAAGAAAAAAATAAGAAGAAGAATTTCTCTTCTCCCAATTTGCTATCAAACCCATCAGGCACATCTCTTGGAAATAGCTGTTTTTTTCTAGTGGATTTTACCCTCACATACTCTCAAAGTCCTAAATTTTAAGAGAAATCACTGAGTTTATGAAAAATATGAAGAATAAAGCTCTCTCCATGATTTTTTATTTTACTGTAATGTCAACCAACTCTGATAATAGGGAAGGGGATGTTTATTTTGAATTTACAAAATTGCTTTTTTATTACATATTTACAACACTACCACTCATTTAATGATAAGGATCAACCCAACACCAAGTTTAATCATGTCAAAGATCCATTGAAGGTACCAAGTTGGACAATTACAAAAGTTAGGGCAAATAAGTTGAAAGAGAGATTGAATGAGCTTATTCAGAACATATGAAGCAAGATGGACCTAGAGGAGCTTGGGGCGCCTAGGGAGCATGAAGGAAAGCCTATAATTCATCTAATCCAAGTCTAAGAAAAGCTCAATTCATGTGGATCAAAGGGCTTATGTGTTCGGCCTCATAACAACCTTGTTAGGCTTGTTTTTTTCCCTAATGTTATAAGGATAGAAAGTCAGCACTTTATTTTTCTAAAAAAGTTAGGAAAGTAATTGAATTAGCAACAAAAAGGGACATTGGATTTATTATTTATCAAAGTTATACAATGAAATCCAAGCTAATCATGGAACTAAAGAGGCGGCAGCAAAGGAATCCAAATCAGATAAGATTTTCTCCTAGTCTACAAATGACTTACAGTGGCAACAATTATTCCTGTGCATACAAGGAAGGTTTATTCAGCTATAACAACTTATAAACTAGGAAAATCAGATTATTTAGCTTTTATTTTCTTTGTTATATGCGGCAACAATATCTGACTTTATTTTATTCTTATTTTTTATATTTTGGGTTATATTTGGATTTAATTGTAAGTGGGCCTCATATAAGTCCATATAAAAGGTTCATTAGAGTTTATTTCAGTCTAGATTCAGTATAAATAAAGTCATAACCAGAAGTGTAGGGCATGAAATTCATATTTATAAAACCTTTTTGTTGTACTTTGTTGTGTGAGTTGGTGAGATATTTTCCCTTCCTTGATTCTCTAAAAGACTGAAAATCACTTATCAAAGAACAACTGACTTTGTGGCGTCATTCTTATACTTCTTGTTCGTGAATCAATATTTATTGGGTAGGGGTTTTTCATTTTCAATAGTAATGGTGCTTAAATATAAGTTATTTTTATGTCACCCTTCTATTAAACCTGATTTACTTGACTTTTCTAGGAATTGATGTCTTTGTGTGTGGATTATTTAACAGCATGTTCAAGAGGTTCACATCATTTAATTTTTAACATAAATAATTTTCATAAAGCCCTCAATTATCAAATATTTCGTACATAATTTTATTCTCATTTCATCTAGAATTAATAATATTCTTCTAATATATTTATTACTACTCTCATTAAATTTTCTTCTATTTTTTCCATTTTCATCTAAATAATTTACACAGTTAAATATGAGGGTTTATATCGATGATTGGCATTATCCCGTGTAAATTTATATAATTATCTATTCAAAGTTTCATTATATTTCCTATGGATTTTCACCCTAATTCACAAATTCTTTTCTCTAAATAATTAGTTTACCTTATTAGAGGATTTACACAATTTATCAATGGTTGACATTTTACATACTAATTTATTACTTTATTTCATATGAGATTTAAATTAATTTATTAGGGATTTTTATCCAAATTATAACAGTTTTTCCTTTTAATTTACCATTTTTCAATTGAGGATTGCCTTATTTAACTCTGATTTATCAATTTTTAGGCTAGAGGTTTACAATAACCTTCTCCACAACATCAAAAAAAAAAAAAATGATACAGTGTCCCCACTTGTCCTTTATCTTTCAAGATTAAGTATTGTCAGGGGCTTTTTTTCAATATAGCACCGTAGAAATAAAACATTGTGAAAATAACATAGTTAAAAATTTAATTAGAAAAATAGCATAGTTTGTAAAGTCATAAATGACATATGCGACTTGGGAATCATAAATAGCATATGTGACTTTTTTAAAAAATAATATGTAATTTTTAAAAAATATATATTTTATATTTTATATTTAAAATTTAAAAAATAAATAAATATTATTGATTATATTTATCAAAGTGTATTGGATAAATAGACTCATAACGAGCTATTATCTTGAATTTTAATGAGGAGAAACATCTCATTATCTCTTATTTTTAAAACATGTTTTCCTTTTAGAAATTCAAGCCTTTAAATCTAATATTCATAAATGACACTTAAGTATGAATCGATGGTATTAATTCTCCATAGTAAGTCCAAAGCATTCGTGTCACTAAATTCTACCTCTAAGTAGATCAACTCATAAAGATTACTACTTTGATATTTAGGACTAAAGCACAAAAATCTCATTCAGCAAAAACTATAGGTGATCCTCAATACTATAGAATAAATGAACTTGAACAATTCATTATTTATAGGCCATGATTGCATAAACAAAATGTTTAGTGACAATTCCTCTTAAGATTTGGGTTGAGTTTAATTAGCTTAGTAAAATATCACCCAATTAATCATTGACATGGTTTGATAGACTATTAATAGTCATAGGTCATGATCAAGAGTAAATGATTGTAGATATGTTACTTCACCAAGCAATTTGGAGTGTCAAAGATGACTTGGACTTTAAAATTGATATGCTTGAATACATTTGTCCACCTAAAATATAACTCATTAAAGTTAACACTTGCTCACCCATGTACATAAACCACTAGTATCAGACATAACAAATCATTAGGAATAGAAGACAAGTAGCAATGTAACTTACCTTAGATAAGATATTTTAGGATGATAATATCTTTTTTTTTAGCATAACTAATTTCATATCTTAGAACTCTAAAAATCAGTTAGGTTTTTCTAATTATCATAAAACTAGGTGGAAAATCCTTCTTAATATAAGAACTTTTCCTCTCTTTAAACCATAAAAGTCTTTCCCCTTCTAAATAAAGAGGTTATGGTCTTTGTGATTTCAAGTATGGCATTAATTATAATTTGGGTTAAGAATTTGTTGAAAATATTCTTTAACACACACACACCTTAACATTAAATATTAAAATATTTAAAATCAATTATGAGTAAATAAGAAATTGATCTCAAAGAAATCTTGGTGACAAAACTTTTACAAACCCAAAACATCTTTCTCACATTAAATCCTTGGATATGGATATGATAGTCCCAACAATGTTTAAAAGAAAAACATTGATTCCAATAGCATTATCTCTTGAAATATCAAATATACCCCAAACACTAGACATCAAATCCAAACACCAAACCCTAAATCTTAAATCCAAACCTTATAGAATTGATATCTAAATCATAAATCCAAAACTTGAAATTTATGAGTAAAACTATTTACTTAAATTAGAGGATCATCTAGAAGCCACACCAAAAGAATAACAAGCATTTCATCTACAATAGAAACATGATAGTAATAATATTACCCATGAATTTCAAGGTTTGAATTTAGAATTTAGGGTTCGGTGACTATTATGTTTCCATAATGGATTAAATGCGTATTATTCCCATGGTCTAGCTTCTAGATGGTCTTTTTAAGATTTGAATTTATGATTTAGGTTTTAATTCTATGAGGTTGTGATCTAAGATAAGGTTGGGTGTTTAAGGTTTGGATTTGGATTTTAATATTCGAATTTAGATTCAAATATTTTAATAAATGGTGGTAGCCAATGCAAAAATTTTCATTTGGATTTTAATATTTCGATTTGGATTTAATATTTTAATATTCACTTTTCATATGTTTTAATTTTCATTTGTATGGGATAACAATATCTAATTATTATTATTTTTTTCCTTTTGGAAAGAAGAAAATGCATAAATGGTGGTAGCCAATGCAAAAATTATAAGAGCACTTTGGGTATTAAATCAAATATAATGATCAACATGTAATATTTCAAAAAAAAAAAAACTTTTGTTGATTAATTTTGTGCATTCTTAACTTGACTTTGGGTAGGTAATATTTTCTAACAAAATTAATTATACATTAATTTTGATCTTAAATACCATCAATAAATAAATGATAAAAAAAGACTATTTAGAAACATGATATTGGAGCAATCTTTCTTGCTACCATCAATCATTTACCTCCGTACTCTTTTATTTTTGCTCTTTGGTTTTCTTTTCACTTCACAATCTATCCTAGAGCTTTAAGTTCTTGTCATGGAGAGAACTTGAATCTTTTTCAAAATAGTTTATAAGTTTTGATTGGAAATAAAATCTTTCAAGGTATTATTGTTAAAATCTTTTAAGAATACTTGAATGGGATTGATTGTATTGAGTTGCAAGCAATTTGCTTTATAGACAAATAATTAAATTCTTGAGAACAATGAGATTTCTTTCCTTTGTTTGAATGTAATTATTCAATAAATAAGTATATCTATTTTGTTTTTATAATATAATTTTATTAGATATGGAAGATAATATTATAATTTTTCAACAAAATCAATTATAAATCAATCATGATCAATTGACTATAATGATTAAAACTTACATATTGTTAATTAAAACTTCCACGAACACAAATAATATTAAATGAGAATAGTTAAGAATTATTTGCCAAAAAACATATCAAATAATTATGTAAACTTGATTGAAACGAAAGGGAGGATACAAAGTTTAGCACAACAAATTGAAAAACCAACATACGCAAAACAGTATTTTGCAATTATAAAATGAAAGATAAAGAAGAAATTCTAATAAATTTGTCTCAAGAGTGCAATCTTATTGAAACTTGAGAAACGCATCATATTTTTCTTTTATTATATGAAGTGAGATATTATTTGAAGTACACTTTAACCAATCATTATTTTATTTTCTAACATTGATAACATTAATGAAATTTAGGTGCAAGCGGCGGTACATCGCAAATGAAAGTGCAAGTGCAAGTGCCAGAAATAACACAGTGTCCACGAGATCCTCCTCCTTCTTTTGTTGGACCTCCATATTTTTTATCACACACTGCAGTGCATTTTTCTTCTCTGCAATTGACCATGGGTTCTGCCCTCACACAAATACGTGCTGCCATCACTTCATAATTACCTGTAATGGTTAAAGTATGTTTATATAAACTACTTCTCAAAAAAAAAAAAATGTTTATATAAACTAGCTATTTTATATTTTATTACATTTCAATGATAAAACTTTTAAACTTAAATACTTCTCATCGACTTTTATATCATAAAATTATTTTGATTTCTTACAAAAATATAATTAGTTTGAATTAATTAATCAAGCACACAACAACCATTATTTTATAATGAAATTAATTTATAAATAAATACAAGCATTTTGGGATTTGAAGTATAGGCCAGTAAGTCTTATTGACTTAGATATCATTTCAAGAAAACGTCTAAACCCAAAGTTAAATTTACAAGGCAACTTTATATTTTCATAATTTCTTAGTGATTGAAAAATGCATCAAACATTATGGATTCGAAATGAATTTGCTAGTAAAAATTAACAAGTTATGGATGTTTACCTTGAAAGCAAAAGAGAATAAGTACAAGAGCAACAAAAACATGAAAGTTCTTCATTGTTATTCTTCTGTAAATTTGTGTTAAAAAAATAAAAGAATTTGGGTGATAGGACTTCCTGCTTATTGGAAACATATTTATAGTACTTTATTTATAAATTTCTATCCCATAACGATTCAAATTCGAGATATATAAAAAGATTTTCATACCAAAATAACCTCATTTACCTAATTAGTATAGAAATTCAACATTTTAGTCACATTACCATATTAAATATGTGCCCTTAATTATTTTTGAAAGGAAAGTAAAATAATATTAGTCTAACTAATTAGTCTCTACAAACATTATTTTTTTTCAGTCTCATATTTTTATGATAGTTGTTGAAAATCAGCTCGTCAACTAAGAACAAATTATAATTATATCTTTTAAATATCATGATATTCACAATTTAGTTCTCTTATAACATGTTATTAAAACAAATTGATCCTTTAAATTAGTAGAATTAGTAAGAAAAGTTAAAATTGTCCATCATCTTTTTTTTATTTTTTTCTTTTTTTAAAATTATTTAACTAAACATTTTTCAAACGATGAAGCCAAGTTTAGCAATAACAAATTCTGATATTAAAATTACATTATAAATCTATTTTTCATTATAAAATTTTACAAACCTAAAACCTCTTTCTCACATTGAATCCTTGAATATGGATATGATAGTCCCAACAATGTTTAAAAAAAAACATTGATTCCAATAGCATTTTCTCTTGAAATATCAAAGATACCCTAAATACTGGATACCAAATCCAAACACCAAACCCTAATTCTTAAATCCAAACCTTATAGAATTGGTATCTAAATCATAAATTCAAAACTTGAAGTTTATCTAAATCAAGATGTTATTGTTGGAATCTTAGGAGACATAACATAAACATTCTAGTTGCACAAGTGATGTGTAATAAATCCTCAAGGACAATTGATTCATCATTGACGAGTAATAATCTACCTTTTTTTTAATTTAAGTATAAATATTTTTATTATTAATATACAAGCTTGGACGTTGAATTAGTAACAATTATAAGTTTGGATAAATACTTAGTATGCATGTTTATGTTCTATTATTATATTTGTGTTCAAAGCAAGTTTGTCATTTGTTATTATTTTGCATACTTGTAGATTTAAAATTTTTATGAACTCTAGATTTTTCTTGAAAATATATTTATGTTTAGCATGACTTGTTATAATAAATTAAACATCATTACTTACTAATTTAATATATTTATAAATTTATTTTAAATCTAATAAAAAAGGTAATAGTTGGAGATGAAAAGAAAAAGAAAAAAGGCGATCTAAAATTTTATGACTCAAGAGCCTTTGGTAGTGTAAATGGAAGCGGGCTTATACGAGAAAGATGGAATATGCGTGAATTAGCAGGGAAGACTGAATTTATTTGAGGACAGCGACTTATCTTGGGTCAAATTTGGTGGTTAGCAGTCAATCTTTCTAAATAGCATGTAATAATTAAATGACGTACAATTCACGTTTTTCAAATCAACTTCACTTTTTATATGTTTTAATTTTCATTTGCATGGGATAACAATATCTAATTATTATTTTTTTTTTCTTTTTGGAAGAAGAAAATGCATAAATGATGGTAGCCAATGCAGAAATTATAAGAGCACTTTGGGTATTAAATCAATTATAATGATCAACATGTAATATTTCAAAAACAAAACTTGAATGGGATCGATTGTATCGAGTTGCAAGCAATTTGCTTTATAGACTAATAATTAAATTCTTGAAAACAATGAGATTTCTTTCCTTTGTTTGAACGTAATTATTCGATAAATAAGTATATCTATTTTGTTTTTTATAATATAATTTTATTAGATATGGGACATAATATTATATTTTTTCAACAAAATCAATTATAAATCAATCATGATCAATTGACTATAATGATTAAAACTTATATATTGTTAATTAAAACTTCCACAAACACAAATAATATTAAATGAGAATAGTTAAGAATTATTTGCCTAAAAAAACATATCAAATAAGGATGTAAACTAGATTGAAATGAAAGGGAGGATACAAAGTTTAGCACAACAAATTGAAAAACCAACATAAGCAAAACAGTATTTTGCAATTATAAAATGAAAGATGAAGAAGATATTCTAATAAATTTGTCTCAAGAGTACAATCGTATTGAAACATGAGAAACTCATCATATTTTTCTTTTATTGTAAGAAGTGAGATATTATTCGAAGCATAATTTAACTAAGCATTATTTTATTTTCTAACATTGATAACATTAATGAAATTTAGGTGCAAGTGGTGGTACATCGCAAATAAAAGTGCAAGTGCAAGTGCCAGAAATAACACAGTGTCCACGGGATCCTCCTCCTTCTTTTGTGGGATCTCCATATTTTTTATTACACACTGCAGTGCATTTTTCTTCTCTGCAATTGACCATGGGTTCTGCCCTCACACAAATACGTGATGCCATCACTTCATAATTACCTGTAATGGTTAAAGTATGTTTATATAAAACTAGCTATTTTATAGTTTATTACATTTCAATGATAAAACTCTTAAACTTAAATACTTCTCATCGACTTTTATATCATAAAATTATTTTGATTTCTTACAAAAATATAATTAGTTTGAATTAATTAATCAAGCACACAACAACCATTATTTTATAATGAAATTAATTTATAAATAAATACAAGAGTTTTGGGATTTGAAGTATAGGCCAATAAGTTAAAATTTACAAGGCAACTTTATATTTTCATAATTTCTTACTGAATAAAAAATGCATCAAACATTATGGATGCTAAATTAATTAGCTAGTAAAAATTAACAAGTTATGGATGTTTACCTTGAAAGCAGAAGAGAATAAGTACAAGAGCAACAAAAAACATGAAAGTTCTTCATTGTTATTCTTCTGTAAATTTGTTTTACAAAATAAAAGAATTAAGGTGATAGGACTTCCTACTTATTTGAAGCAATATTTATAGTACTTTATTTATAAATTTCTATCCCTTACGATTCAAATTTGAGATATATAAGAAGATTTTCATACCAAAATAACCACAGTTACCTAATTAGTAAAGAAATTCAACATTTTAGTCAAATTACCATATTAAATATGTGCCCTTAATTATTTTTGAAAGGAAAGTAAAATAATATTAGTCTAACTAATTAGTCTCTACAAACATTATTTTTTTCAGTCTCATATTTTTATGATAGTGTTGAAAATCAGCTCGTCAACTAAAAACAAATTATAATTATATCTTTTAAATATCATGATATTCACAATTTAGTTCTCTTATAATTAACATGTTATTAAAAGAATTTGATCCTTTAAATTAGTAGAATTAGTAAGAAAATTTAATTAATTAACTGTCCATCATTTTTTTCTTTTTTTTTTTTGTTGAAATTATTTACCTAAACTTTTTTTCAAACAATGAAGCCGAGTTTAGCAAAAACAAATTTTGGTATTAAAATTTTATTGTAAACCTATTTTTTATCCATGGACTAAAATTTTATGTTTTCCCAACAAAAATTAATAAATATAGTTAGATTTGCTAAACAATCTATTAACACGAAATAACTAAAACAAATCTAGGGTTTACTATTCAAAACTCATTATGCACACACTCATGAAATATTATTATTTCACTATGCATTTTCCCAATTTTTATATTTTGGTCCTTGTAGTTTTCAAAGTTTACAATTCAGTCACTAAACCTTTATTTTCTTTGTTTTCATGACTCATTTTTTATTATATTTTTCATAATATTCTAAAAAAAACTCTTAAAAAATGCATTTTTGGTGCAATTTGTGGCCATTTCTTAATTTTTTACATTTTCACTTATCATTTTAATATTGGAGAATTTTGAAAAAAAAAATTAAAAAAAAAATTTCTGGATGGATTGATGAGCAATTAAGGAAAGAAGGATCAAAATGAACACATAGTTTTAGCACTATCTAAGCAATTAAAAGATAAAAACAAATAGAAGAAAATAACAAAGGAGAAGAGATGATAAATATGTAGAAGATAAGAGAAGATAAAGTGGTAAGAAGGGATTAAAGAATATGTGTGTGTGTTGTGTGTGTGTGTGTGTGTGTGTGTGTGATGGATGGGTAGTATACAGAGAAAAGGTTATAGAGAAAAAGTTTAAAGATAAATTATGAAAAGAAAAAAGAAAAAAGGTAGGTTTAAAAAAAAATGATAAGAGAATGTGTGTGTGTGTGTGTGTGTGTGTGTGAGGAACAGTAAACAGAGAAAAAGTTCTATAGAGAAAAGTTTAAAGAATAATTATGAAGAGAAAAAAAAAAGGTAGGGGAAAAAAAAAAGATAAGAGAACTGAAAATGGAAAACAGGAAGAAAAGAAACCATCACCACCTATCTTTCTCCCACTCAACCACACCACCAATCACTATGCTGACTAACCATCTCCTTTACCTAAACCACTGCAACAACCAACCACAACAACTACCATGTCATGAAAAGAGAAGAATAAACTAAAAAAGAAAAAGAAGAAGATAGATGACAAAAACTTTTGGTGGTTCAATTTCGTACACGGTTAAGGATGAAGCTCACTATCAATGTAAAAAGAGAAAGGAAGAAGCAATGCATTTGATCCAACAGTAGATGCACCTCCATTCTTTGCCAAAGCACGTAAACACATTAAAATCTAAAAGTGAAGGAAATGTGTGGAGTTCACGCATTAACATTTCCATTCTTTGTTTCAAAAACTTCTAGTCGACTCCAACCATAATAAAAGTTAATTTTGAACCCCAAAACAAATATTTTTTTATTTTGGAATAATTTTTAATTTATTATTGATTTAGTGTGCATGATTGTGATGAAAATCAAAAGTGTTAGGGTCCAATACCCTGCAATGTGGTTAGGAGGATCTTGATTGATTTGGTTTATGTAAGATTTAATGATTAGGTCACAGTATAATTTATGTGATTGTTTAAACTTGTTTGGTTACATGAATGTTTTTACTACATGGTTTTGTCATGTATTAATGACTTTATTGTTCACGTATCCTACTTATAGCAAATTGATCGTCAGTAGAAATTGTCATTGGGTATTGATTTGTAGATAATAAAATTATTTAATATATTACATTATTGTGTTTGAAATATTTTCTAGATTGTTTTCCTCCTAGTTTTGTCACGTTAATGATTTTATTGTTTATTTATCCTACTTGTGACAAAAGGATTGTTATTAGGAATTGTCGTCGTGTTTTGATTTGGAGATAATAAAGTTGCTTAATACATTATATTACTATGTTTAAAATATTTTCAAGATTGTTTTCTCATAATTTTGTCATGTATTAATGATTTTATTATTCACAAATCCTATATATGGAAAAAGACAGTCACCATACATTAGTATAGGGTGCTAATTAGTAAATAATACAATTTCATAATACATTACATTATTCTATTTAAAATATTATAAAGATTGTATTCCTTGCAATTTTATCATGTATTAATGATTTTGTTATTCACCAATCTTATCTATGACAAATAAACTGTCATCAGGCATTGTCATAGGATGTTGATTATTGGTTTTGTAACCGTTTAATACATTACATTTTCAAGATATCATATTTTCATTGTAATTTTTTCAAATAATAAAAAAATATAATAATAATTTTTTTTTTCCTTTTTTTAATAAATCTGGACTAGTGGATTCAAGCATGCTCCGAACAATATCTTTTAAAACTACTCCTCTAGCCATCTAGATAATTGCCTATAAGAAACAAAGTCACTTATGGTGACAATATTGTTTTTAAAATTTAAATATAAATATTTTTCAAACTTTTCATGATCTAATTTTTTTTACCCCAATTCTAAAACAAAAACAAAAACAAAATGTGTTTTCGATGCATTTGTACCCATATTATAATCTTTGATGCCATTTCAAAAAATTCAAAATAAAAAATATGCTTTTGTTGCATTTTAATCTTTAACACATCCATTTCTTGATTCTTAACTACTTTTCTTATTGAATTGATGTTAGCGTTGATGAAAATTGAACTCAATTTCTAGGTTTTCTGAAGAACAGAAGAACCGGTCCACCATTTAGGAACCAGTCGACCGGTTGGATTAAAATAAGTGGTACAATTCAGTTAGTAGAATACAATTTTTGTTCAGATTATGATTTCCTTGTATTAGTTTAATTCTTTAATTATTTAAAACTTTATGCCTATAAAAAGACTTATAATTCAACATTATTAAAAGAGAACACAAAAGAGAGAGAATACCTAAGAGAGTTTAGAGAGAGACACGTAATAAAAATATATCTTCCGCTCAATCTTCTTCTTGTTCTTGAGTTTCTTACTTTGCATTATTGTTTTTTTTATCTTCAACCACAACAATTCTTCTTCCAATGAATGGTATTAGAGCTTGTTTTGATTATTTATCATGGTCAATTCATATTTCCCACTTCAATGTTTTCATTTAACAAAAGACAATTATGAAATTTGATGTATTCATGTGAAAGCTTGGCTAAGATCCTAAGATGTGTGGGAAGCAGTTGAAAAGTGCTTTGAGAAATGTATACAATAAGCAACGTTGACTTCAACCTAAAGGGATGTTGTGTAAAACTCATGAAGAAAAGATTAACAAGCACTCATAATCATTCACCAATGTTTGGATGATGCCACTTTTGAGATAGTGACAAACACAACCATCACCAAGCAAGCATAGAAAGTTTTACAACAAATAAACCAAAAGGCTAACAATGTGAGAAAGGTACATCTACAAAAACTATATGGTGACTTTGAAAAGTTACATATACTTGAATCAGAGAATACTTCAGAATAGTTTACAAGAGTATTGTCCATATACAATCAAATAAAAAGATATTGGGGAGAAGATATTGTAGCAACTTGGATATTGTTATATTTGGGTTATTGTTACTCCACAATTGAATCAATCCTTTTTTACTTGGATCACCATAGGAACCCGTAATATGGACAATCCTAAGTCCAATGTTAATGAATTAAATGATAATATGAAACTTGAATATGGATGTACAAATTTATAAGAGTGAAATGTGTGTGTGTGTGTGTGTGTTAATAGAAGGGTGTTTTTCTAGGAATTTAGATATGGATCCAAAGGTTATAATAAAAATGATTGATGATGAATTTATCATGTGTTGAGAAGGATACTATTGTAACTAGACTATAGTCTGGAGTAGGAGTAGGGACTTCACGTGCAGCAAGTAGGTATCTTATACTTTGATAATTTTATTTGTATCAGTTAAATTGTTGTAACGACAAGTTCTTTAAATATACAATTCATGAATATTAAATGAAAAGAAAAAAAAAAAGAGGGAAAGAAAAGAAATAAATGTTAACTTGATTAGTTATCCAAGGTAATTTGAAAGCTTAATAATATCAATATGATACATTGATATTGGCATTCACTTGGATGGAAATATATTTGTTGAGAACTTGATTAACTGCTCCTGAAATAAAGGTTAATGATATCGGTGGAGTTTTATTGACATTGAAATTAATGTGATGAAATTAAAGTGTTGAAAATAAACTTGATTAACTATTCCCAGGTTTGGAAAGCTAATGGTACAAATGAGTTGCATTGGTATCGACATTTCTTAAACTTGATTAGTCATTCCTGGTATGAGAGATTAATTATACCAAGAATGATCATTAGTATCGACATTTAATTAGACTTTATTAGTCCTTTCAAGTACATGAGACTAATAATATTAACGAGTTTTATTGGTATCGGCATGAACATGAAAGGAATTTATGGAAATGAACTTGATTAGCTATCCCCGAAAAATGGGGAAGGTTAATGATGTGAATGTGAACACATTGGCATCGACATATACTTGAAAACTTGATTGGCTATCCAATGGAATGCAAGCTAATGATACCAAGTGGATTGGTATCAAAATACCCCTGATTAATCATGCTCGAGGTAATGGTTAATGATATTAATCTGATATCGATATTGATGTTGATTATTTGACCCGGTTTATGAGTGACTAATAGTATTATAATGTTATTGTAGATAATTGGAGTAAAAAAGATGATGGAATGATAAGGGAATCTATGTATATTATCAAATGTGATAATTGTATATTAATTATTCAATTAGCTGATGTTTTGTTTAGGACTATCACACTCACACTAGGAGTAGAGTTACTTTATCTTTTTGTTCATATAAATTAGGTATATCATGTTTATTTTGGATTGTCACATATTTTATTATAAGCATGTAAACTTTGATGCCTAACTTTTGTTTGTAGATACATGAAATTAAATGTTCACTTTTATTTATGTATGCTAGATTTTTTATAAACTCTTAAGCCTTGGTAATTAATATGTTTTATAATTAATTGGAGGTGATATTGAGATGAATTGAAATTATTGATAAATGATTGATGTGGATTATGATCCACAATGATTGGATCAAGGAATTGAAGATGTGTATAGAAGTGAAATAGGTTTAAGTCAATAACTTAGAACATTCTATCATAGAGAAAACTCTGCTAGAATTTTGAAAGAAATTGCAATAGAGCACTTATTAATTTGAAATGAGTTAACATTCTTGTAAAAAAAACTATGACCGTATCTCTATAAGTAAGAAAGTGTTTTTTCATGGAAAAATCAAGAATGTTACAAAACATATCCAAGTGTATATAATGACTAAAACTTTCTCTTAGGATGTATCCTGCAATATCATTGATACAAGCTTAACAAACATAACTTGAGTTATTATAATTGACTGAACACTAATGAGTTGTCTCATATGAAAAGTTTGAATAGCCTCATAAGTTACACCAATAAATTAAAAAACTATTGGATGAGACAAGTATACAAGATCAGGTGGATTTCACTGAGAAATACAAGAGAATCCTGCCTATTTTAAAGAGACTAATTCAAAAATCAACTATCATGACCTTAGTCTATTTTTTAGATCCATTATAACATTGCTTCACTTTTAGGGATATCGATCTACTAACTACCATAGAAGAATACTATGTATTGATTGATTTTTCATAATTAGCATATAAGGTATATTTCCGTAAAAAATCCAACAAGGTACATTTCATACCCTAGCCAACATAGTTTATCCCATGTAACTCGGTAGACCTGTTTTTAACTAAAAATAATAATTTTAACCTAAAATAATTCAAAATGTTTGACCCATATTAACCCAATTTTGATGGGAAGAAAACAGTTGACCTGAAAAAAAATATTTTTTTAATTTTAAACTTTTCTTAATTTTTTGGATTTTCTTTTTCTTTTGAATAAAAATAAAATATAATAAAATATGAGAAAACTTTGGTAAACCCAAAATTGGGTTATTACAAAAGGCGACAACAAAAAAATCAAAACAATTATGAAGGAAAAACAAATAAATAAAAGGTGAATTTGAACCACGTAAAAAAATAAACCATTTATTTTATCTATTATGTTAATTAAGATGCTCGCATTTTATTCTTTTTTTTTTTTCAAGCAGTAGAATGGAATTTTTTGTTGCAAAATTGAGCATCAAATAGAAAACTCTACATAAGTAAAGTGATGAGCAAATCTTTATCTTTAAAGTGGTAGGTTAATTGCATAAAATCATTTTGATTTTGTACCTTGAGCATGAACCATTTCCCCTCTATATTCCTACCATCCCTGTATCAAAAAGTACAAAAGGAATTTGAATAAACAAGTCACCAAGTCTGCTGACAAATACTGACATAAAATACAAGCAACCACGCCCTGACTAAATACAAGGAATCAGAAGTCCTGCAATGCAACTTTGATGGCTAAACGAGTCAGGATTGGGACCTCAGAGCCCTAATTGGTATCCAAATCATTAATCTACATTGACATGCTCATAGGAAATTGGGAATACGATGGTTGGTGTTAGTCCACAACAAATCAGAAAACGTGTCAGTTCCTTGTATGTATATATGATCTCATTTCTCCCGAGAAAGAATCTTGGTACATCAACCACTCCGGCTGGATATTCTTCTAGGGCAGCTCAATCACCGGTTCATACTTCTTTTTATTGTGGGAATACATGACATTTACCGAAAGCTTCTTCCTCTTCCACGTCCACCCCACCCTCTGCCCCTGCCCCTTGGACTGCCCCTTCCACCATAAGATATACCTTCCAGCGCCCTATTAACGAGTTGATTATGCATGCCACCAGCCCCACGACCCTTTTTTTCCATGTTCCCGGAACCATTGGCGGTGGTGGCAGGTCGTTTCCCTCTGCACACAAAAATAGCCTAAGAACTGCTCTTTAAAAGAGAAACTGTAAAGAAAAAAGGTTCATTCAACTAATATAACATTTACTGGCATTGCTATCTAGGCATTTAATGGGAGTGACTTTCACTTCATCTTACTGTTATGGGGAAATATCATTTCCAATAGTTTCCTCAATCACGGTGGACATTATCCTATCACTCTGTAGATTCTTCTGACCTCATATTTTGAATTTAAGGGGAAAAGGAGAGAAAAAAAATCTATTTTTTTTAAGCCTATGCCAGTAGCAAAAACCTTGTCAATTTGAGCGACATTGTCTCATCACTCACTGCAAGGACTACTGACCTCAGTTTCAGGAGCCTATTCTAATAACAAAACTCTCTAGGGCAGGGTACATTTAGCCCATCATTTTCTTAACATTCCACCACTTAATCCTAATAGTTCAGGAAGCTGCATACTTGTACTCATAAATGTAGATTAGTTCATATTGATTACTGAAAGGGACCAAATATACTCAATTGCTTTCACAGCACATAATGCAATTAAATTTCCATCCAACACAGCACGAGTCTATCAAATTTCCATCCAAGTCTATGATAGAAGACTACATCATAACAGCTTGGCAACTAAAATAAAATCACAAAATTTCCAAATTTAATGTTGACAGTGAAACATTTGGAAAAAATGTTAAGCTTGTCAAAGTAACCAAAATGTACTTCACCCTTTTCATTTTAAGCTAGTCAAATTTTTTAATTAATTAATATATATATATATTCAAAGAAAAGGATTAGACATCTCTCATACCCAGCTGAGACAGTAGTGGATGGCACAGAAGGTTTTGCTACTTCTTTCCAAGAGAGGTTGATACTCTTATCTCCAATAAACAAAGGTGTCTTTGAATGCAATGGCTGAAAATTGTAGAACAAGAAGTTATTGGTGTTTTACAAATACATAGGCATGGAATTCACTTTGTCAAAATTTCATTCTTTCTAAACCTTTGTCATTGCCAAAATGTTATTACACGTACGCAACCCAGTTGTAGTATTCTGTTTTTGTGTTTTCTGCACATTAAACAAGAAATATGTTTGTAAGATACTGCAATGAAAAGCTCTACAGAAGACCATAAGATGTCCATCTCCTGAGAAATTAACTTACTATGTTATCCTTTGCTTCATCAGACTTCGCAGCTGCCATTGCTTTGTTGTGTTCAGCCATTCCCTGAGTTAACTTTTTCATGGTAGCCCTGGTTAGATCTTCTACACTACTCAACCTGCACCCCAGACACCAAAAACAATGTCAATGGAAGACCCATATTAGAGCTACAGAAATATGACAATGCTTGTTTGGTTCAAAACCGTGAAAATTGTTTAATTCAAAGAAAAGAACATTAATAAGTCCTTGGAATAATAATCACAGCTAAGGACATTATTTATCATTTTATTTCTCTACAAGTGAACTCATTGCTTAAGCTTAAAATTTATCTTTATATTAGTGAAATTTCCTCCAAGGCTAACAACATGCATTTAAAAAATAAAACCACTGTCATTTTAGGCGGGGTATGAAGGTAAGCTAATGAGCAATAAAGCACAAGTTCCTATCTGCAAAAGTTTTGAAATAGCAAAGTTGCACCAAGAATTACAAAACAAATACAACTACAGAAAATACTATTTTGTTCCTTTCAAGTTAAGAAACAAGAATCACTCAATTAAATACCAAAACAAATGTTAAGAATTCTACTTCTGAATTAAAATGTCACCTCTCTGTCAAGTCAGTGTAAAACTCAGAGAAGTCCTCCCCAAGACGGTCTGATGGCTGCCCAGTCACAATCTTGTAACCACACAGGCTGTTTGTAGCATTTGGAGCCTTTAAAACAACAAAGATCATATTATGTGTCACCGAGCTGATACATGCAAGAGTATGCTGGCAAATGTAAAATCATGAAATTACAACCTTATGAGCTAAGTGATGAAACGCATATAACAAGCACTCAACATATGTAAAGTTCATCTCTTCTCCGCTCTTCCTCCGTGGCATGTATTTCTGAGTGGCAAAAAAAGAGAAGGCATAACTATATGAGACCAGTCTACATCAATAAATAAGTGTTTGGTATATGCAGAGTTTTTAGAGAGGCTTTAACGATTTGATTCAATAAGAATCCTTCTCATGGACATGAAACTGAAAATCTGTGAGAACAAACACACAAGCATTACTATGACATTAGAAGTGCATTTGATTTAACAACCTTTTTTGAAATCATCCAGGGCAAGGACTAAATTAATCTTGAAAAAGAAAAGGTTACCTTCAAAAGCTGAACAACAGAGGGAAGAATCTGGCGTGAATCCTGTGGTAATGTAAAAGGAGATATTTCTGCAAGTGCTTTGAGCAAATCAAGCTTCCGCTCCTCGGGAAACTAGCAAAGAGGAAATTATTAGAATTGACAGGATCTTGTCAAAAGGCATATGCAAGCACAAACAAAACAAAAAAAGAAAAACAAGAATAAGATATTTAAAGATACTAACGAAAGAGAAGGGAGTGCACTACCTTGTCAAAAACAGGAATGATGTGTTTGTTCAAATAATTGAGGAACCTGCTGCTCGATGCACCCCTCTGTGTTCATAAATTAATAGGGACAAGTTGTAAGGTCAGGAAAAGATGCAAAATACACAAAATCTCAATAATGAAAAACACAGTCCATACCAGGAAAAATGGAAGTGCCATATACAGGCATGATATCAATCTGTCAATATGGTCTGTATCCGAAACCTGTGTTTGGATACCAATTCAAGTCACTTTAAGGGGATTGTAACAGTAGGGAGTAAAAGCAAAATTTGCAATCATTGTGTATTTTGAAGCAAAATGACAACATGCAATGCAGAAGAGCATGAAGAATCAACACCACCACTTACAACAGGATTTCTGAAAAAATCATTGCAGTTTAAAACACCCAGCACATGAAAATATAAGTAGATCACATGTTCAAGCATGCACAAATGAACATTGTACAAAACTAACTAGCGGATTGATTGATGATGAAAAAGGGAAAACAACATAAAACAGCAAACATAAAAGAAGAGTGGCTAAAAACATGGATGAAACTGAAATTGGAAACAAAGCACAGTTTACGGTTTGTAGAGAAAACCTCTAAAATCTGAATTTATTATAAGAGAATAAATGATCTTCTCAGCAAACAGCCTGACCAGGATATTTATAGTAATTGAAAGCCCTGAGCTTAACAGTTGTAGAAAAAGAAATCACTAATCAAAAAGGCACATGCTAATCAAACAACAGCTAGAGAATATCAAATCAAGATATCTAGGCTTAAAAAATTAAATAACAAGGAAAGCAAGAGTATTCTTCCAAGGCTCATGTGCAAACTTTGCTCTGCCATCTTTTCAGCGCATTATTCGGTTAGCACTAATACTCTCATGCTTGTGAAGGTGGTATTCTTTTCATTCAGCATATACATTCCAGCATCTCTAAAGTCTTCTGTTAAACTGTATAGAATTACTCCTCCAGGAAATGCATCGCACTGTTCTTGGGAATTTTAGATAAGTTACCAATGCAAGGGTTACATCTCCCAGCATAAAATAGAAAACTATGGACTAAACACATCTTAAGATTTCTAGTAGAATGGATCTTATTCAGAGTTCTAAGAAATATGTCAAAACATATTTCATCAAATTGCCAAACCCATCTATTCTTTAATTTTGACACAAGGAGCATGACAAGAGGCATGAGTGCATTTTACAGCATACTGTTAGAAGCTACATGTTGCATAACATAGAAGCAATTTATCCATGTATCCACACATACATGAGATCAGAAATAGCAAACAGCCTATCAAATGTGGATTATAGCACAAGGCATTATTTACTCATAACTAATCCTCAATATTCATACAAGTCGGTAGACGGAATCTACTTTAGAAGAAAATGCACAAGTCTCTATTGTTGATTAACAACAGGTCTTGCAGTGATTAGAAAGGAAGTTAGTGTTTCGTAGTTCACAATGCAGCATTAAAGTTAGGAGCTGAATTCAAACAATCACTCACATGAGTCACATCAAATGCTGAATCTAGATCAGCCTGTCCTTCAATGATTCCAACTAGCTCTTTCATGCGTTCAGAAGGAGCTTTGTCTCCAAATATGCTCAATTTTTTTAAGAAGTCCATAAACATTCTGAACTCCGCTCCAGTTACATCTTCTGAACTCTAAAAAGGAAAAATTCAAACTAGTCATGCATACTTTAATAGATCAGCAGAATTTGAAGTCTCATAATAAAAAGGGTAAAGTTATGAGCACCTTTTTAATCAAATCAGTTATATGACGCTCCATTTCCTCTTGAGGTCTCAGGAGTTCAGCTTTGAGTGGGAAAACCTGAAAATTAGGTTATTAGCCATCAATTGTTGGCAAAAGTGAACCAAATTAACAATAACCTTGACAAACAGCTTTATGTAAACTTCTAACCTTATCTCTTACAAAGCTCAGAACTTTCTCGCGAATAAGCTCATCCGTGCTTGGTTCTTCAACAGTCCCAATATGCTTAAATAAGGCAGACAACGATGCTGAATAGCAAGAAGAATAAATACATTTGAGAAAAAACTATAAGGGAAAAAAAGAACCCACAACAAAAGGCATGCTAGAAAACGTGTATGGTGCCTAATACAAGCTTAATTGAGAATATTCAGGTAAAATTTTACAAGTTCTCATTTTCTTTCTCTTTTTTTTTATTTATTTTCTTTCTCCTAGGTGAAGGTGTAGAAATCTATTAATTTATCTGCCAAGAGGTGCAACCATTGACAAATAGTTGAAACCATGATAAACTACCAAGTTCATTTACTATATTTCGTATGAAATATGTCCGAACTAGTAATTGAAAAAATTAAACTCATCCTTTTAGCAAAAATGCTTCCCAATATTCCACTGCGTAATCAACTAAAAACCCAAACTTCTAAGAATTCAGGTTGATTTTTTCCCTAAATGCCCTTCTGTTTCACCGATATCTAATTCATTCTGGTGTGAACCAAATGTAGAATTGTAGCTTAAAATGTAGTGGTTATTAACAAGATGGATTTTACCATTTTTATTTTTTTCAGTTAGTATTATTAACTCCCCAAAGTTGGGAAGAGGCCCACAATTCTAACAGGATTTTTCTCTTTCAAAGAAATACTATTCTCTTTGAAACAATTATAGTTTTCAAGAATCTTGTGGCTTGATGCCAACTAGTTTACAAATGTACGCTTAGATAGCAACAACAACACTAATTGCAGCTTTTCAAAGATGTAATTCACCATTGCCTGGTCCTATAAAGACAACATTTGCCTAAAACAAAACCATGACATTTCCACCTTCAAGGAAAGCTCTACATGAAATAGAGGTCTAAAGCATGATAACTGTTAATCTATATAAATTTTAAGAATGTAAAGGAGTTGCAGAAAAGCATGCTACATTTATGTTGCATGAAAACAGAAAGCACCCTATGTCACTATGAAAAAAGAAGAATTCTTGTAAAAGCACATGCTAATTTTCCTGAACTTCCATCCGACATTCTGGCCAAGTTGGAACTGTACAAGATTTGTATCCTGGAGTCCAAAGATAGTTAATATATACTCATTTGCACATTATATAATATCCATTCAAATTATTTCATCCATCTTAAAGATTTACCTTTCACATCCTGCCTCAACAGGGACATAAGGGCTTTAAGCACTGCATCCCGCTCCACAATTTCCTCTAAAACCATAAAGAGAAGTCAACGTCAAATCCCTACTACACCAACAAAAGTCCCTTCTCAAAATTCTTTTTTTAGAAAATCCAATTACCAGCTGCAAGGAGTTGCACAAGAATATCCACAATTTTTGACAAATACTCCGGCGTATCCTTACAAAATAGCGGCAGTCCCCTAATTGCTTGCACCCGGACCTGCACAACCAATTAACACTTAAATCCATACAAAAGCCTAAAATCCACTTTAATTTCAATTTGTAAACAAATGCGTAACCAAACACTTCCAGATACTAATCCTTCAAGCAAGCACACAATATAAAAACCCTGCACCAATGCACCATGTTCAAAAGACATGGTTTCTAACACAAAAGAAAAAAAAAAGTAAACTAACCCCGAGCTCTTCTTGTTCAATCAAATCGATTTGCGTCTCGACAGCTTGACTGGAAAGCTCAGGGAAGAACTTGAAGAACCTCGGGATTAACTGTGCCGCCAATTGCTTCGCTTTTATGCTCGTTTTTGCTGCATCCATAATCCCCTGGTAATCCTTCACATTCTATCATAAATAACAAAAAAGACAAAGCTGTTAAGATCACCTAAGTATAAAATAATTTAAATAAAACCCTAAGGCTTTACCTGAGACTTGTCTTTGGACTCATTGAGTCGCTCGCCGAACTCGTAGAGCTTCTCGATGTGGATGCCGTCGTCGGTGGCGGTGGCGGCAGGGTCGTTCATTTGGAGAGAAACTGGGAGAAAGTGAAATTAAAAAATATATATTCAGATTGAAGAAAATGAGTAGTATTTCATTGGATGAGAAGATTTATTTATTTCTATACTATCTATTCATTTTTATAAGAAAAAATAGTGTTAGAGAGAGAAAGATTTAAGAGAAGGAGACGTACAGGAGGAGCAGTTTCAGTTACTAGTAGATGGGGGAGAGAGTTTCAAGGGTTTTTGGTTGATAGCCAAAAGAAAGAAGAAACACCTTCGTTTATCTCGCAGGTATTCTTTCGAGGATTTAACGGCGTCGTTTGCTTTTACGATTGATTCAAAACACTAGTTTAAAATTAGTAGAAATTGTTTTTTAAAATATTTTTATTAAAATAAGATTTTTCTTTAATTTTTAAAAATATTATTTTTAATATTAATATATAAAAATAATTTGAAAAAATAAAAAAATAATTTTAAATAAAAATAATTCAATTAATTTTTTATAAAACATTGTTTGTAAAATAATTTTAAATATCTAGACTTGTGAGTTAGAATTAAAAATAATTTATTTTATTTTATTAATTTTTTAATGCTATTGAATAATTATGTGTTTGGTTTCTTTAATTCAATTTTCTTATGGTATATAACATAGTATGTCATGAGAAATATAGATTTTATATTTATTATTTTTAAATTTATCATATTTTTATTCCATAACATTAAAAATTAAAATTAAGTGCAGGTTTGACCTCCACTTAATTATTTATTATTTATTATTCTTCTTTGAAAAACATATATTTATATATATTATGTATTTATTTGATTTGTGTTATCTATACAAATCAAAAAAAAAAAAACTTAAATTATTTATAGATTCTATTTGAGGTTTATATATTAGAATTGTCATCAACACTACAGAAGTTAAGGTTAAGCTTTACTGGAATCACAAGATGGATTGTGTATGGATTCTGATGAAACTTTAAAATCTAAAAAGCTTAAGAATAAGGTTTATGTGTTGGATAATCAATTAATTTTTTAGTTCAAGTAATATGATTCATTCTTTATATCCAATCTAGTTGATAATTAGTACCTGCAAAAAATCATTTTAAATGAAAACTAGAACTCTCATATACTTAAGTCAGTAACTTTATAAAGAGAAAAGATTTGGATGAACATGTAAATAGATGAATAAGCATAGTCATGTTCAAATAAGGTTTTCCATATCTACCTTATAAACAACAAGGTATAAGAAAAAAGAGGATCTGAGAATTCAATATTGAATATAATAGTGTTGTCGAGCACTCAATATCACTTACTAATGCTAAAGGCATCATTATAAAATGAATAGTCATTGAATCCAAATCAACCAAATCTTAACTCAATAAATACAACAAATCAACATTCTATTTCAATGTACCTATTCCATGAGAAACAAATTCATTGATAACCAAAAGACTTGAATTAGCATTGTTACTTGTTCACCAAGGCCATATTTATTCTTAATATGAACTTTAGAAGGTGTCCAAATAGCTGTGTCATACCAATCTAATCCCTAAAATAAAATTATGTATTAACAAATGATATCTAAGATATTTTATATATGTATGTATGTATGTATGTATTGTTGGAATTAATTTTGAAGTTCAAAGTGTCTTTTAACTTTGTTAAGTGTCTTCTAGATGCATATAACTATTAAAGATATATTTATCTTTTAAGTCTCTTGACTTATCTTATACAAGTGTAAATATATGGTTCAAATATTATATTCAAGTCCAAGTCTATTGGGACTTCTTCTTAATCATAGAGAACTCTTACTATAAAAGACAATAAATGATCATAGAGCCATGACAGAAAAAGACAACAGTCTAAAGAAGAGTGAGCCAAAATATAATAGCCACTTAAAGAGATAAATCTTGAAAATATATGTTTTGTTAGAGAATTGTACTAACAAACACAAAATAAGAAAAAATAGCTAAGAGTAGCCATATAAAGATATACAATTGTCAAAGAAATGATGATTAAAGAGATGACAATGAGATGCTATTAGTAAGTCATGACAAGATGATTCTTCATTAGAATCTAAATTTCAAGAGTTATGAGACTTTCAAAATTAAAAAGGAGTGTTGAAAATAATTTTAAATTTTAAAGTATCTTTTAATTCTTCTCGATATCTCCTAGGTGCATGTAACTTTTAAAAATGTATTTATTTTTTATGTTTCTTAAATTATCTTAGACTAGTATAAATATTTGTGTTCAAATATTGTATTTAAGTCCAAGTCTTTGTGGACTTATTTCATGTTGTTTAACATCTCTAAGCACAATTTTTTATGATAATCATCTATATTTATCATTCATATATTTCACCACAATTCTTTGTCACCATGTCATATGAACATATTCCCAAGAAAGATATAGCATGGAAGATGTTTAGAAAGAGATAAGGAAAATTGATTTGAAAAATTGAAGCAAATACAAAGTAAGACATATCAATCTTACTTTGAAAGGAAAATACATATCAATCTTCTATTACCCAATCTATATCAAACAATATATGATAACCCTGAATTGATGTTTCCTCATGATGTGAATTTCTTTTTTCTTTTTTCTTTTTTCTTTTTTCCTGATATAGAAACACTAAACTAAATTAGCTCAATATTGATTGTTGTAAATCTCAAAGGTAGCAGAATTATAATATAAAAATAGTTTACCAAAATGCTTGTCATTTGATGATATTGTTTCCTCACTAGAGTAATTATCATGAGACTAAAGTACAATTAGAAGATAATCTATAATTCTCTTCACTTTCAAGAATTCAGAGTCCATATAAATTTGCCTAAGAAAAATATAACAAAAGTCAAATACATGTTAACCTATCAAGATCCAATTCCACCCTTTTAAAATCATTTCCACCACGAACTCTCTCATTTCTCACTACCTAATGTAAACATTATTTTTCTCTTCAAGCATCCTATTTTTCAAGTACCCTTCATATCTATATATTCTTTTTATCCCAAACCAATACCTTTTTCTCAAAAATCATTCTATTTTCTACTAATCATATACTCATTCTCATTACACCACTTATACTTCCACAAACTTTGATAAATTACCACAAGTAATATTACCCATGAATACCATGCCATTATGTTAATGTAGATCGAAATATCACACATGGAGAATAACTTGATACATTTATAGACATTTAAGCAAATAAAGGTTATGTCTTGTTGCTACCCAATTTTTGACCCAATGTTTTGATATATTTTCAAAAAATCCAAAAATTGAGAAAAACAAAGAAAATCCAAAAATATGTTTTTTATATATATTTTCGTCATTTTAGCATTTTCAACGTCGTCTAAAAAAGAATTTAAATTGTTAAAAGATTTTTCAAACGCGTTCGACTTTTCACACGTTATTTTTAAATCATTGATTTTCCACATTTTGAGTCGACGTTGATATTGCTCGTTTTCAAAAAATACAAAAAAATAAGAAAAATCAAAATTTACAAAAAAAAAGAAGTTGAGGGACCAAGTTGAAAAACCTAGCAAAAGTTTTCCTATAAATACCATGCTAAACTGATTTTTAAGGGGGGGCTAATTTTGGGAAACACCAGAAAATACAACAAAAAACCCTAAACCACAAAAAACCCTAAAATCCCTCTCTAACCAAAGGGAGCCGCCGGAGCCCCCCACCCTTTGGATTTTTTATTTTTTCTCTTCTTCCTTCCCCAGCCACAGCTCCCCACACCCAGCCAAACAGCCCCCAAACCCACCGGTTTATTTTTTTTTCTTCTCCCAGCCGACACCAACCTCCCCTGCACGCCGGCCCCTACTTCTTCTCCCTTACCCGGCCAAGACCTCCTCTGATTTTCCACAGACAACCACTTTTCTCCTTCCAGCTTCTGCCACCGATCTATCCTTCCTTCTCCCAGCACCGCGACCGGCGAGCCTAACAGACGACAGTAGCAAGACCCACGGACAACGGCAGCGGGCGATCTTCCATCTTCAACCGGCGACAGACCCACGGTCTTCTTCATCTCTTCACCACCGGCCACCGAACAACAGCTTCAACAGCCGCGGAGCAACCGCCCGATTTGCCACCCGAAGCAGAGGAGGAGAAGACGAAACCCAGCACCCACCGAAGCCCATAGCTCCTCAGCTCAGACCGGCTTCTCTCTCTCAGCCACCGTGGACAGATCCGATCTCCTCAGCACCGCCACCGGACTCCTGCTTCAATCGACCACCGACAGCTCCTCCTCCACGACCGATCTGCCACCGGAGAAGAAGAAGAAGCACATGCAGATCTGTCGGAAAGAAGAAAAAAACCGAAGCAGATTTTAAAACCAAGAACACAAAATAAAAATCAACTGCCTGTTGTGTGCGTTTTTTGTTATTTTTCAGGTCACAGCATCATCGCCGGTGAGGAGGAGAAGAAGAGAGGAAGCCGTGGCTGATCCCCTGCTTTTTCCTCACGGCGGCGCGTGAATCCACGCGCCGCCAGTGACGGTGGCGCGTGGAACGACGCGCCACCGCTGTTCCAGCAGCTCCAGAAGTCGTCCTGCCACTGTTCAGGGGTGTTTTGGGGTCATTTTTGTAATTTCCGAATTGTTTAATGTAATATTTATTTAGTATTGAATTTTTATTTGTATTTTGTAAATATGGATGTAAAAGAAAAGACAAAAAAGAAAAGAAAAGAAAAGAAATGAAATGAAATAAAAATAGTGAAAGTGAATGTGTGTGTTTGTATGTGTTTTATTTTTTTATATATATATTTTATTTTTTAATGATAAAATTGCAGATATTAAAGAAGAATTTAATATTTTGATTGGATCACGGTTAAGAATTATTAACTTATACGTAAGTGATATTTCTAATTTCCGATGAAAAGACAATTATTAAAACTTCTTTAACACGTCAAAACCACGAAGCAGCTTACCTCAGGTAAGGTGCGTTAGGGGTGCTAATACCTTCCCTAACCACAACCAGTCCCTTACCCGTGAATCTCTGACAAGACCAGTACATCCGGTTTCCTAGTAGCCCGAAATCAATTACTAGGTGGCGACTCCAACGAATCAAATTCAAACAAACAACAACAATGAGAGAAAAATCGCCAGCCGATGCCGCGCGCTGATTTTTTTTTGGGGTGCGACAGAATGGCGACTCCACTGGGGAAGGTATTTTTTCGATTATTGGACTAAGCTTTGTGTATTTGATGTGTTTAAGTTTTTGCATTTTTATCTTTTTGTTAATATTTATTTCCATGCATTTTATAGAATTGTCTCATGCATCACCTGTATTTATTTTTAAAAGCACACACAAGCTTCTAGGTTAGGTGGGGAACTAGCGATCTGCCCTAAGACTATTGGTCAGGGTTCAGATGCGTGAAACACCCAACTCATATCTGAGTGCCTGCTTGGTAATGGTGGGTATATGTGCCTTAACCATTCCTTGCAACGCCCCCATACTGTCTTTACGAAGAACGTCACTGGGCAGATATGAGACCCTTTTGAGACCAGATAGAAAACCTACCCATGTTCACATAATGAATAGAACCTGTCCTTAGGTTGTATGTGCTACCGTTTTTTGCATAAGGGCAAACCCTTCTTGAAGCATCTTGAATTCAAGACTTGTGGGTGACACATTGGCCGTTGCTCCGAAAATTTTCATTGTAGAGTTTGGTCAAAAATCACGATTCTTGTCCATCATACAAGAGTTACGACCATATTGTCACCTCTCGAAGGGTGAGTTCATCATATAGATTACATGTTCATACATTTATTATGCATGTACCGGGCTGAAAGGTAGGTCCCCCACGCAAGTTGTGCTACACGTGATTGGAGAAAAATGACGGAGGTGAAGAAAGGTGTCAGATAGAGGCTCATTATCAGATTAAGGTTGAGAGCATCAAAGGTGAAACAACTAGACTCAGATCTGCTCGAACAAGTGTTGAGCATCAAATGGAAAGAGAATGTCTGCACAGTCTTCTGTGGGAACACTGTTTGTTCACATCCAATTGAAGATGTACCTCTCATTTTCAGTCATGAACAACATCAACAATGTCTTTAGTCATCAACTAATGACAACTCTGGTTCTTGTCTAGTTGCACTGTTAAATATCATCGCCTCCACATCATCTAATGGAACCAAACAACTACTAGCCTCATGTACATGTGCATTAGTCTGCTTTGAAGTTACCCCAATTATGAGCTCAATTCCAGCACAAGATGTTGGTCCAAAAACCATGATCAGACGCTGAACTTCTACGCGGTAGAGCTCTCTGTAGAGATTTATTTGGTGGATCTGCCAATGAGAAATGCAAGAGGGGATTTACTAATTGCATATACTACAAATATTTCTCTCCTCAGTTTCAGTACGAAGAAACTATAGCAGGTTGGAGAGCCAGACTTGGTTTGAAAAATATGAGCAGGCATCAAACTTCAACGTAGCAGAGCTCTTTCGGTAGGAATCTGTTTGTGGATCCGCAAGTGGGAAATCCAAGAAGGAATACAGTAGTTTCAGGTCATCTATGATGTTCCTCCAACAATGTCAGTATTAAAAGGCAAAAGTAGAGAAAAGAGACATGCCTAGACTGAAAAACATGAAGAATACTGAAACTTCAACAGAGCAGGACTTCCTCTATAGGTGTTTGTTTGCTGCACTGTCAGTGAGAAATCGAAGAGGGACAAAGAAGTTTTGGATTCATCAGGTGCTCTTCCAATAGAGACAATGTGTGATTCCACACGTCGGTAGTGGCGATACTACAAGTTTCTGGGCGCTGCCAAGATTACCAAGCTGTTAGAAAGTTTTCTAACAATCCTCAACCAACCCTAGCAACATTGGAAGATTGAAATAATGTTATGAGGATTTGCCCAAGAATTGAACAAGCTATGAAGAGAGAAAGATTGAAGGATCTGTCATGGATTCTAGAACAATGAGGAGAGGTAAATCATGGAGATGACTTTGACGGTGTGAACCCTTAATTATGTGGTATAGCCAGGTCTCACGGCAGCATCAATTGCCCAAATATCTTTGCCAAGATGGGACATTCCTCTGCCGTTTAAGTTGTCGACCAGCATCCGCAAGATTCCAGAATTTTGCTTGACTCCGACAAATTCCCATGCAACCACCAATTTCTCAGTGGTATAATCCAGATAAGAGATGTGATGTCATGGTGGGGTCCTCAACATTTCAAGTGAACAGTTTCAAGAATTGCAAGAATGGAGTCTGAAAGTTGGTGAGCAAGAGACAGGTGGAGTCGTTGAAGAAGGGTGTCACTGTCTATATTGTTCCCCGAACAACTCAGGATCACATGTGATCGAAAATGCTTTGCTAAACACAGATATTGCTAGAAAAGCTGATTCGAGAATGGTGATGAACAATCAATCATATTGTTATGGAATTCTGCATTTTGTTTTGGGATCACATCTCATCCTTCAACGAAACATGCCTTGCTTTTGTCTCTTTGTTGTTTTGAAATCAACAGATGTTTAACATTTTATTATGACAAAATATTTTGATCAAACTCCAACATGCAATAAAGGTTAATCAATCCGGAAGATTAAAAGTGTTTTGATTACAGAAATGACTCTATGCTTGAAAATGACATGAGGTGACCAAACAATTTTGAACTCATACCTCCTGAAACTGAACCACACATCATATAGCTAAGTTTTAACAGTATGCATAATGACATGTAGTGGATTCGGTAGTTATGGACTCGTGAATCATGATTCTTACAAGTCCCAATCATTACACTGGATGAGGTCAAAATTTATCGGTTTTAACCAACCTTGCTTGAAATGAGAAAAGGCCATCTTTGATATCCCTTCACTTTCTAAAGATTATATCCCTTGCAGTCCCATTTTGAGCCTGGTAAAATATTTTCTTTCAAAAAAAGAAACCCTGACTAGGATCACACCCCATACTGGGGGCAAATGAGAGATATTTTGGAGACATTGATATAATTAATGGATAAAGGGGAAGGCTTAGAACAAAGGTCCAATGATTGAGAGAGAGAGCTAAAAGAAAACACATAGACTAGGGGCATATGAGAAATTTTTAAGGAAGGCTATGATGAAAAAGAAGAAGAAGAAGAAGTTGAAATTGCCTTCACTTAAAGACAAGTCAAAGATAAAGGAAGGAGAACGCCTATCAAGTCTATGAAGAGCAAAAGAAAGTTCAATCAAGAAAAGGCACAACAAAAGTCAATATCAAAAAAAAAGAGTTGATGAATATTTGATGTTGATCCTAGTTCTTTGAAACCCTCAAACACCTTTTGAGCCTTTGAAATTCCTTTCTTCTACAGCCATGAACCATAGCCTACATTACGTGCTTTTAAAAGCCCTTTTTGATCAAGTAAGCAATCTGAATCGATAAATGGCGCTCTCGAAACTTGAAGAGCTTTTCCATAAGGGTCGTGACTTCATGAATTAAGCTACTGGTTATTATGCATGCTGATAAAATAAATGCTAAGAAAAGAAACAACCTTTCTTGATAAAGCCTAAGCATCTAGTCATTTGAGATTCACAAAAATATCACCTCACCACAAACCATCAAAAGATATACCCAAAATCAGAGTTTAAAGTGGACGCAAAGAACCATGAAAAAGTCATTTTAAATCTTACAACGGGTCATTTTTGTTTTCAAGATACAAGACAATCAAATGACTGCATTGAATAGTGTGTTGGGTCTTTGACCAAAGGAGCTCGAATTTCAAAAATAACTTTTCAAAAAAACTGATATCTCTCTGATTTCATTTCAACAATTATACTTGAATAGACATGATCGTTGAAATGTTGAGATTTGATTCCAGAACAAGAAAGATTTTCAAACAAGAACATCAATTGAGTTTGCAAAATTCTTGACAAAAATGACATCAACATTTCTCGACACTCCTTGAAACGTTGACCACCTGGGGGTAATACAGTGGGCCCTTAAAAGAAAAGCAAACAATATCCAGATCAGCTGGGGGCAAAGAAAGAATCAGAAGATGAGTCGTCAAAGTTCGTCAAAGTTATGTTTAACATCTGACGATGATAAAGAAAAACCTTCTTGAGTATAAACCGATGAGCGAACCTTCAGATCATTTTAGGGGCAATGTTGTTCAAAGACAATCCATGATCTAGTGCATTTCAGCAGCAATTGACGAGCAACGCTACACTTGAAGGATATTTTCATATCTTCATCTTGGGTTACCCTGTAAAACATGGCTATGACTCCTGACAGATGTTATCGGGTGAATGCATTTGAATGAACATTGAACATATGCATACCACTAAGATTGACTATGGGACCATCTATTCTGAAGCTCAAAATGCGCACTTCACCGCATGAATATGGGTGATAACATGAACATCATTGATGATGCCAAAGCAGTTATTTTCACGATCTGATTTGACAAGCTAAGAGGAATACATATACTGCAAAGAAATACATCGTGCTTACAATAATGAGTTGTTTACTGCAAAGAATGAGATGCATGTCGGGATCACGCGGCAGTTCCATGATTATGATTGACCACATATACTTGAATGATGTTTCAACTAGAGGCAAGTTCATGACTGATTAACAATCTTGATGGGTGTTGACATGATGCACACAATCAATCAAAGGATAATTCTCAGAAGAATCCAAGAGAGAAAATCCTTCATAATGAATCAAGCAGCACCACACTTGGGGGCAGGGTCAAGCTTGATGAACGATGCGAGCAGTAATTGTCGAAGACCGCCTAGGATGGGCACTGCATTTACAGCTGAGTGGATGGCTAACACATGAATGAGCCAATACATCGGAAGAACAAAGAAAGCTTTGGGATACAAACAAGGGCACCCTATGACGATGGAGCATCAAAGAGGGGGGACCTATATTTCAAATCAGGTAAGGATGCATGCATATCATCTAAAAAAAAAAAAAAACATTTGCACATATTTTTGAATTGTTAAAGGAAAATCTATAATGAAGTCCAGCAAGATGGTGGAAAGAGAAAGAAGCATTGTGGTGATGATAAATAAAGAATCAGTTTTGATCATGGAATAAAAGGACGATGGGATGAACCCTACCATTAGGAAAATCCCAAAGAAATGAATAGATCAACCTTGCAACCGGGAAGCCTCGAGTTTTCAACCCTTGCAGTCAGGAAACACCGAGTTTTCAAACCCCATGATCGGGAATTATCAGGAAGCACCAAGTTTTCCAGCCCTTTCTTCTGTCATCCCTTCAGAACTTCACCAGGTAAGTCCTATTTTTCACACTTGTCATATCACATTTTTTTCCCATCTGGGTAGGTCGCCCATCATAATAAGACCGTTTTTCATATTTTTTCCATCTGGGTTGGTCACCCATTACAATGAGACCACACTTCATATTTTTTCCATTTTTGGGTAGGTCACCCATTACAATGAGACCGCACTTCATATTCTTTCTATTTGGGTAGGTCGCCCATCACAACGAGACCGTTCATCATATTTTTTCCATCTGGGTTGGTCACCCATTACAATGAGACCACATTTCATATTTTTTCCATTTTTGGGTAGGTCACCCATTACAATGAGACCGCACTTCATATTCTTTCTATTTGGGTAGGTCGCCCATCACAACGAGACCGTTCATCATATTTTTTCCATCTGGGTAGGTCACCCATTACAATGAGACCCCACTTCATATTTTTTCCATTTTCGGGTAGGTCACCCATGACAATGAGACCGCACTTCATCATATTTTTTCCATCTGGGTAGGTCACCCATTACAATGAGACCACACTCCATCATATTTTTTCCATTTGGGTAGGTCACCCATTATAATGAGACCGCACATCACATTCTTTCTATTTGGGTCGGTCACCCATACAATGAGACCGACATTTTTCTAGGGTTCGTCACCCGTACAATGAGACCAGCATTTTTCTAGGGTTCGTCACCCGTACAATGAGACCAACATAGGGTTCGTCACCCGTACAATGAGACCAGCTTTTTTCTAGGGTTCGTCACCCGTACAATGAGACCAGCACCAGGGTTCGTCACCCGTACAATGAGACCAGCAGCACCAGGGTTCGTCACCCGTACAATGAGACCAGTAGCATTAGGGTTAGTCACCCGTACAATGAGACCAGAATGAGGTCGCCAGATGGGATCTCATGTAGCTTTGGTTAAAGGGAATCGCCAGATGGGATTTCAGGGTGACCGAGTTACACATATTTTCGTTCCAATTGAATGAGGTCGCCAGATGGGATCTCATGTAGCTTTGGTTAAAGGGAATCGCCAGATGGGATTTCAGGTTAACCGAGTTACACATATTTCGTTCCAGTTGAATGAGGTCGCCAGATGGGATCTCATGTAGCTTCGGTTAAAGGGAATCGCCAGATGGGATTTCAGGTTAACCGAGTTACACATATTTTCGTTCCAGTTGAATGAGGTCGCCAGATGGGATCTCAGGTAAACCCAATGTGTGGGTAGGTCGCCCGTGAAAATAGACTATTGGGAGAGTGTGGGTCGGTCGCCCGTGAAAATAGACCAGAGTGAGTGTGTGTGGGCAGGTCGCCCGTGAAAATAGACTTGAGTGAGTACGTGTGGGCAGGTCGCCCGTGAAAACAGACTTGAGTGAGTATGCGTGGGCAGGTCGCCCGTGAAAACAGATCAGTGTGAGTGTGTGGGCAGGTCGCCCAAGATAATAAAATCATTTTCCTTTTGTTTTCTTTACCAAGCTTACTATGCAAAATTTTGAGGAGTTTTGCTTCGTAAGCATTGTAAAGAGGGGGCATCTGTTGCTACCCAATTTTTGACCCAATGTTTTGATATATTTTCAAAAAATCCAAAAATTGAGAAAAACAAAGAAAATCCAAAAATATGTTTTTTATATATATTTTCGTCATTTTAGCATTTTCAACGTCGTCTAAAAAAGAATTTAAATTGTTAAAAGATTTTTCAAACGCGTTCGACTTTTCACACGTTATTTTTAAATCATTGATTTTCCACATTTTGAGTCGACGTTGATATTGCTCGTTTTCAAAAAATACAAAAAAATAAGAAAAATCAAAATTTACAAAAAGAAAGAAGTTGAGGGACCAAGTTGAAAAACCTAGCAAAAGTTTTCCTATAAATACCATGCTAAACTGATTTTTAAGGGGGGCTAATTTTGGGAAACACCAGAAAAATACAACAAAAAAACCCTAAACCACAAAAAACCCTAAAATCCCTCTCTAACCAAAGGGAGCCGCCGGAGCCCCCCACCCTTTGGATTTTTTATTTTTTCTCTTCTTCCTTCCCCAGCCACAGCTCCCCACACCCAGCCAAACAGCCCCAAACCCACCGGTTTATTTTTTTTTTCTTCTCCCAGCCGACACCAACCTCCCCTGCACGCCGGCCCCTACTTCTTCTCCCTTACCCGGCCAAGACCTCCTCTGATTTTCCACAGACAACCACTTTTCTCCTTCCAGCTTCTGCCACCGATCTATCCTTCCTTCTCCCAGCACCGCGACCGGCGAGCCTAACAGACGACAGTAGCAAGACCCACGGACAACGGCAGCGGGCGATCTTCCATCTTCAACCCGGCGACAGACCCACGGTCTTCTTCATCTCTTTCACCACCGGCACCGAACAACAGCTTCAACAGCCGCGGAGCAACCGCCCGATTTGCCACCCGAAGCAGAGGAGGAGAAGACGAAACCCAGCACCCACCGAAGCCCATAGCTCCTCAGCTCAGACCGGCTTCTCTCTCTCAGCCACCGTGGACAGATCCGATCTCCTCAGCACCGCCACCGGACTCCTGCTTCAATCGACCACCGACAGCTCCTCCTCCACGACCGATCTGCCACCGGAGAAGAAGAAGAAGCACATGCAGATCTGTCGGAAAGAAGAAAAAAACCGAAGCAGATTTTAAAACCAAAGAACATAAAATAAAAATCAAACTGCCTGTTGTGTGCGTTTTTTGTTATTTTTCAGGTCACAGCATCATCGCCGGTGAGGAGGAGAAGAAGAGAGGAAGCCGTGGCTGATCCCCTGCTTTTCCTCACGGCGGCGCGTGAATCCACGCGCCGCCAGTGACGGGTGGCGCGTGGAACGACGCGCCACCGCTGTTCCAGCAGCTCCAGAAGTCGTCCTGCCACTGTTCAGGGGGTGTTTTGGGGTCATTTTTTGTAATTTCCGAATTGTTTAATGTAATATTTATTTAGTATTGAATTTTTATTTGTATTTTGTAAATATGGATGTAAAAGAAAAGACAAAAAAGAAAAGAAAAGAAAAGAAATGAAATGAAATAAAAATAGTGAAAGTGAATGTGTGTGTTTGTATGTGTTTTATTTTTTTATATATATATTTTATTTTTTAATGATAAAATTGCAGATATTAAAGAAGAATTTAATATTTTGATTGGATCACGATTAAGAATTATTAACTTATACGTAAGTGATATTTCTAATTTCCGATGAAAAGACAATTATTAAAACTTCTTTAACACGTCAAAACCACGAAGCAGCTTACCTCAGGTAAGGTGCGTTAGGGGTGCTAATACCTTCCCTAACCACAACCAGTCCCTTACCCGTGAATCTCTGACAAGACCAGTACATCCGGTTTCCTAGTAGCCCGAAATCAATTACTAGGTGGCGACTCCAACGAATCAAATTCAAACAAACAACAACAATGAGAGAAAAATCGCCAGCCGATGCCGCGCGCTGATTTTTTTTTGGGGTGCGACATGTCTGACTACTTGAATTTGTTGATTATATACATTAAACAATCATATCATTTGAAAACTTACTAACCAATGGCTCTACTATACATAATCATTTTATGTCATTTCAATCTTATTACGCACCACCATATTGTATCTTGTGCTAGAGCTTCATTAATTGCCTAACATTGATCCAGTGATCTAAAAAGTATGATTTTAGTTGAACTCTTAATTTTCTCAATAATTACACATCGTTTCTTAGTAAAATTTTTTTTTTAAAAAACTAGTACCTATTAAATTAGTATTCAATTCAAACTTATTTAGCCTAAATGAATACCTTTAATTATTATCAATTCCACACAAAATATATTTTTGATAATTTTGAACTTCACCATAAAATTGACAAAAACAATTAATTGGTAACCATTAAATTATCTATCATTTCATTTCTAGCACACCTAAGTTACAAAATTACACTCAATTCTATCAAGTGATAAATTCAATTTATCTCTTCCAAATTCTAAAAAAAGCCGTAAAAAACAAATCATACACTAATACAAGAAAATTATCATTACAAAACAAGTAAGACACTTAAATATACAAGACAAATATAAATACTACAAAATAATTTCAATAAATTAAATTAAAACACAAATGGATGGGTCTGCTTACTTGGTAGAGTGAACCTTGATAATAAATGAAATCAAGAAAGGGAAGATTATGCTATTAGAAAGATGTTATGTAGCCATTAGCAAGTTGTGGAGAAAGACTAGTTATAAGAGTTTGTCCCGCTTGATAGGTGAATCTACTAATCCAACGGCTTGAAATTTAGTTCAGGCCAGGTAAGTTGAAAAAAAATGCTTTGACAAAAGTGACATTGTTTTTTTTTTTTTTTTTTTAAATAAAAAAAGTTTAGATTAATGTAAATCAACTTGGGGTCAAACTCTTTGCCTGCAACTTGTGTTTTGGCCCCAGTAAATCCCAAATAAGGTCTTATAATTATTTTACCCAAGATAATTTGTTTAAAAGTGTTTTTTAAAAAATTATTTTTTTTTTAATTTTAAATTAATACTTTTAAATTTTTTTAATATATTAATATCAAAAATAAAATTTAAAATATAAAAAAATATATTATTTTAATATATTTTTAAATAAAAAATATTTTTTAAAATAACTATCATTGTCAGGCTATATACAAAGTGTAGAACACCTCACTTTGAAATCTATCTTAGAATTTGTTTTATTGGTTGAATTACAATAATAAATAAAAGCATGCCACACTTTTCCAAAACCACGAAGTACGAGTTAAAAATAATTTTTGATGTCCTTTTCCCTTCTAGTTTTGATTTTATATTTGCTTACAATCTTAGAAAGAGAGAACAAGTTCATGATTTCGGTGTAATTTAGTGTATGGTTGAGATTTTTTAAAAAATATTTTTTTATTTAAATAATAATATATTAAAAAAAAAAAATTATTTTTAATATAACGCTTTTAAAATAATTTAAAAAAATTAAAAATATTAGTGTATCGAAAACACGGTTTGATTATACTCTTAAATACATCTTTATTATAGCAACTGCAATATATGATTATTCCCGCTAAATTCATAAAAGCAATGTAAAAGTTTATGAAAGTGTTTTTAATTAATAATGATAGATTTTGCTTTTTTAAAGTATTTTTTTATTTAAAAATATATTAAAATAATATATATTTTTTATTTTTAAAATTTATTTTTAATATTAATATATCAAAATAATTCAAATTTTTTTTTTTTATAAAAACAAATCCAGTTCAACAATGTGCCATACACTCCTTATATATCGCTTGCTATTGTGTTTGAATTACCTCTTGTCTTAATAGTTTATTTAATAATATTGTTTTTGTAAAATTGACTCATTTGAAACAGACAATTAATGTCATTTAATCGTTTTTTTGAAGTGAACAAGGATTTTTAAATAAGATAAAAAATTAAATTCACTAATGATAACAATTTTTTTTTTTTTAAAGAGCCTTAATTAGATGATCGAACAACTTTCTCTCTTAATTAAATAATGAGATGCAATCACTTTTTTATGAAAACCTTAACCTTAATTTCATTGCTAAAACAATTAAAAATGTTTTAAAATCTAGACCAAATTATAATATGACTTCCATCCATATGATAATAGAAAAATATTTTTACTTTCACGATTCCTTAAAGATATGCAACTCAATCTATATTTATATTTATATGTGGTTGTAGTTTCAATTTTCATTTTCTTTGAATTTTTATTCAAGATGTTATGGGGTGATCTTTTAGATTTTATTAAGACCTTATTTGTTTTATAGAAAATAAGTTTTTAGAAATCATTTTCTAAATTTTCTTGTATTTGTTTGCAATTAGAAAAGTTTGTTATTAGAAATCACTTTTTTATTAAATAAAAATTTGGTTTGATTTTTAGAAAAAACAATTTATTTTATTTTAGAAAATAATCATCTAGTGTGGACATCATCTTAGATTGTCAATTAAACATGATGTTGACTTTAGTTGAATCATATTCTTCAAGCATATGCTATCATCAAGCTTTATGGAATTGTTAAGTCATTCAGATAAGCAACAAAGACTCATTGTTGTATGCTCAACGTCCTTCTCAATGAATTCCTCTTAACCCGTCTAACTGGATTATAAAAAGAAATGAATTGTCATCATTAATGATATTCTTTTATATCACCCATATTCATGTAGTGAAATGCAACTTGAATCAATAGGCTTCAAAGTATATTGTCTCACATTTAGTCTAGGTGGCGTAATTTATCCAAATGCATCCATGTGATCATATCTTTCAAGTGTCATAACCAAACTTCAGAGGGTAAACCAAAATTTTAGACATAAATATGCCCCTTAAGTGCATCGTTATTCTCAACTATTGTTGGAGTTCACTCAATCATAGACTGTCTTTGAGTAACATTGCCTTCAGTTGATCTAAATGTGCTCGTTCTTTTGTCTATCAATAGGAGGCATTTGTTATTGCTAGATGCTAAACATAGCTTTGATGGATTTCATTGGGATAATTTTTTTTATCCTCAGTTGATCTAAATATTATTTACATTCTTATCTTGGGTCCACTGTATTACTCCTAGTTGCTCAACTATTTAAAGAGTGTTGAGAAGTATTGATGTCATTTTCAACAAGGATTTTGCAAACTCGGTCTATGTTTTTTTTTTCTAAGAATTTTCTCTTGTTTTAGAATCAACTCATACCTTTTCAAAAATAATATCTATTCAAGTCTAATTATTGAAATAAAAGTTAAGAGATGTCAATGTTGAAAGTTTTTTTTGAAAATCAAGCTTTATTGGTCAAGGACCTAACACACGTCACTTAACACATGCAATCATTTGATTGTCTTGTATTTTAAAACAAAAAGCAACTCGTTGTAAGTTAAAACAGTTTTCCTATGATTCTTTGTGTCAATTTTAATATTTGATTTTGGGTCTGACATTTAATGGTATGTGAAAAAGGTGACCTTTCTGTGGATTTTAATAACAGGAGCTTTGAGCAAAAACTTTAGGTCCCAATGAAAAGTTCATGATTTCGGTGTCATTTAGTGTATGGTTGAGATTTTTTAAAAAATATTTTTTTTTATTTAAAAAAATATTTAAATAATAATATTTTTTATTTTTTTAAAATTTATTTTTAACATAGTGCATTAAAATGATTTAAAAACATAAAAAATATTAATTTTAAAAAAATTTATATTTTTTCAAAAAACACGGTTTGATCATACTCTCAAATACACCCTTATTATAGCAACTACATGGAGGTAAATTCAAAGTATGATTATTCCCGCTAAATTCACAAAAGCAATGTAAAAGTTTATATGGAAGTGTTTGTAATAATGATAGATTTTGCTTTTCAAAGTATTTTAAAAATTAGGAAGAACAAGGGATTTGAATGAAAAATTCAAGAAAACAATAATTCTAAAAATAATAAATTGATATATTGTTAAATCAGTTCAAGAGTCCATACATCCATTTCTATAAATTTGTTGATCATCGAAATAAAATAAATATTCTTTCACGTCAAGCACATAAATTTGACACCCCTTAAAACTGAGGCAAATCAATGAGATTACGAGTACATTAATTATAAAAAAGCTCTCTAATCAATTTCTTGCCACCAAGTGAATGTAATATTGAAAGCAATTTTCATTCAATCAGCAGTAGTCTTAGGAATAAAATCTATGCATTTATTCTAAGCAAAACGTTCAAAAGATTTGATAATTTAACTTAGTTTATTCTTTCCTAATAAATCAAGATGAGAGACGTTGCAGCAATCAAATTAATTTCTTTTACTTTTTACTCTAGTTCCTAGCAACAATTACAGATTGAAAGAAATTAGAAAGCATACATGCCATCTCAAAACAATTCAATAACTTGAATAACAATCAATATCATAATTCTGAATAAGAAAAAAATAAATACTTGAATATGAAAGAATTACAATGATAACATTACTTCTCACAACTTATTAATGGAGATGGTGTGTATCCCTCTTGAAACCAAATTTAGGAGTTTAGTTTATAGTTGGTGGAAAATTAGCAAAAGCATAGAAGAAAGGAATTTTTTTGGACCCTGTTTCAGTTGTGTTCTGCTTTATTTATCCACCCATTTGGCTGCTAAATTTCTTGAGGATTATTAGGTTAATTAGAAGTCTTTATGATATTTAATTCGTTCCTTCTTTATCTGGTCTTTAAGGTTGGATTAATCTCTTAGAGTTAGTGTTGAAAACTGATTTTACTACTGTCATATCTCTATTGTAATACTAACTCTGTTGTAACTTAGACTTTGTTTCTTGCAATATCCGACTATCCCAGTTGTATTCATTCATTTATGGTATGTTAGATGCTTTATCTAAAAAAAATTTGGGTCCTAAAGCCCATCATTTTGATCTCCAACTCTCAGCTGTAGTAGGATGCTTAACACCGTTGGTTTCCTGATTAGATTAGAAAACCCATCTCGTCCTCTAGATTGCATCCAGAGTTTGGCCTTCAAAAAGATTTTATCTAACTTGGGGTCCTTCATTAAAGTTGTAGTCCTGGATGTGTAGATTAATTTGTGCTTTTGAATCTCCTGATTTCGATATCGAAAGCTCAAGATATTCTCATTTGAATATTTAGTATGAAAGCAAAAAATCATGTTGCGAGTAAGATTTTACCCGAGTTTGTAGGTTTGATTAGAGATCCAAATAAGATTGGGTTTTTACCCATAATACCTTCCTGAAAAGCTTAACATGTGTACTTCAACTTAGCTTAAGCCCACGTTCTCATTTGAGAACTCTAACTTGATGAAAAATCTATCATAAAAAGCTAGGTCTGGAACATAAAATGCAGAGTTTTTTATTTTAAGCAATTAATTCACAAAGTCTCTTAGACATGCCAAATTCATAATAACTTTTAATAAACTCAAATAAGCTTAAAATACATTAAAAATCATAGTGTGAATAAGTGAAAACATATGTATATTTTACACATATCAGCTAGCATTAGAAACAAAGCTGGAGGTGGATTGTTAGGTTGCCCACAATGAAGAAGAACTCGAGGTTGTTAATGTAGAAGATTGATTTGTGTGTGTGATGATTGAAATGGAACTAGGTAAGAGGAAAAACATGTGGGTATTGGTTAAAATATGATGGAAAAAAGGTTAGGGATAATGGTGATTTTTGGTAAAGATTAGTGGGAGGGCTGAAGAAGTTGAATGGTAGACTGTCTGTTCTTGTTGGCTAACTAGCTGTTTTTAGGTATAATGGGGGCTATTGAGTATGTTGGTTGTGGTCATTGGGCAGAGGGTAGTGGGTTGTGCACAATGATAGTCTTTTTTTTTTTTTTTTTTTCCTTTTTGTGTGCAATAGATAAGTTTTGGTTTAATGGTTTAAGGTTTTTTTTTTTTTGTGTGTGTTATATGGATACGAGGAGAGTATGTGTAGGTATTGTTTTTTTTTTTTCTAAAATTCCCACTCTTTAATTGTATGTGTAACCACCTATTTATAGGTAAAAAGTTTCTTTAGCTTGAAGGCAAAGCAAACCAAGATCAATAATTGGATTTCAAAAATAAATCTCAACCATTCATTTGCTAACTTGGAGACAAAGAAAAGGAAAATAAACCATTGGATTAAGAGAATGATTATAGATCATTTGATTAAAAAAGATGGGTTGCTTGGTGAGAGGGTTTTCAATTTTCAAATTGGTCCTCTCCTTTCCACAATTACAATTAGATCACTAAAAAATTAAATGTATCGTTTTTTAATTTTAAATTATTTGAAAAAAACATCGTAAATGATGCAAATATGTCAAAAATATATTTTTGAGTCTTATGTTGTTTTGTTTTTGCTATTTTTATTTTTTTTTCAAAACTTTATAAAAAATTCAATAGAAACGAAACTTGTAAAAAGATAAAGCAAACAAAACATTAGGGTTGGTCCTTTTTTTTCAAATGACAATAATTACTAGCTAAGAATAATTTAACTTGTCCTTTCTGTTGTAGTTTTAATCCTACATTTGCCTTTAATTTTTTTTTTTTTTATCAAATGTAAGAAGTATATTAGATCAAAAAGAGCAAGACGAGCCTGCAATACAAGTTGGAAATCAGCAGAGTTCAGAATATATACATACAAGCAAATATGGAGTAAACTCCCCATAGACACAAAAACTGAAAATCAGCGGAATGCAAGCTGAAAACCAGAAAAGGGAACAGACTCCCTTGAACGAAGAAAATAATAACAAAACAGCTCAGCAGAGTAGCTGACAATTTCCTCAGCAATCAGCACAACCAAAGCCCAAGCTAACCATCTGAAAATCAACCTGAGAGCAACCATCGAAGCCAGCAGCACAATCATCCAGCAAGGCAAGGAAGACGTGCACATAGCTAAGCCATGAAGAGAACTACCAGCATTAGCATGCAAGAATCGGTGGACAGCTACTCAACTCCGTGCAGAACAAATGCAACAATGAGAAGACCTTGAACCAATGAAATCCCAACAGCTACTTCATCATCCATAAGCCTTTCCATGCAGGGATGATAGAAGCATTGCCCAAAAGCACTCTCCTAGGAAGCGTCCAGGACAAAAATAAACAGAACACAATCAATCCTATGCAGACGCCCATGCACGTCCAGACTCCAGCCATTGAAGACCGAAACATTCCTAGCCACAAACTTCTTCAATCCTATGCAAACGAGCAAGAAGAGGTTAGGTTAGACCATGATGGGACAAGAGACCCAAGTATGCACTCCAAACTATTATTCAGAATGCAACATTGTAAACCAGGGGATCTTTTTCATGAAAATACAATATAGTGTAGAATAGTATATGAAATTTCCTGAAAATAGCCTCAACTGATTTTTCAGAATTGTTAAAAATTCTCCTGTTTCTTTCCTCCCAAATCAAATACACAAGAACGATTAGAGAAACTCTTCACATTCTCGGCTGTAGGCCTTTTTTCCTGTTTTGCAAAACCCGGGTGGCTATATTTAAGGAACACATATTTCTGTGTAGTCGGAACCAGTGCCTGGCCTTTCTCCATAGAGGAGACGACCAGTCACAATTGAAGAAGAGATGAGCATAAGACTCTTCAGCATTTTGACAAAGAGGGCATATAGGATCAGGGGAGAGAAAATGAAGACGATCTCTCGTTTTCAGCTTGCCTAAAATTGCCAGCCATAAGAAGAAGCTATGTCTTGGAAGAGACCATTGCTCCCAGACTACATTTGCCTAATAAACAGAATCGGCTTTATGTATGAAAAAATCATATGCATTGGCTGTAAAGGAACATTGATCAGATTGCCAGCTTGAGAGCAACTGTTGCACTAGAGCAACCCCTCCACAAAGGCTAATCAATTTATTACGAATCGAGAAGATAGATCAACATTTGCCTTTAATTAATTAGAGGAGAGAGAGAGAGAGAGAGAGAGAGAAGGTAGTGATTTCTTATGGTTTATTTACCTAAGTAAATTTAAAAAAAGTGTAACTAGTTTTACCAAATTCATAGAAGAAAAAGGGGGGGGAATGTAAACAAAACTGTATAGCTAATGCTTGGGGAGCCCGTGTGATATCGTGGTAATAATTATTTTTTAAAGTATTTTTTATTTGAAAATATATTGAAATAATATTTTTTTTTTCTAGGATTTATTTTTGATATTAGCACATCATGATGATCTAAAAACACAAAAAAAAATTAATCTAAAAAAAATTAATTTTTTACAAAAACGCTTTCCAACTTTATAAAACAAACAAGTCCAAAGTGTTAAGAGAAATATAAATTATATCTTGTGGCTTCACCTATAAGAGAAATATAAATCATATCTTATGGCTTACCCCAAGATTTTGAAGTTAACAATCATGTAAGTTTTTAGTGGTCTTGAGGTTTGTGATACTCGAAAATAATGATATTTGAAGAGAAAATTCAGAACCTGACCAGCTGAAGTACACCCCTCAGTATCCAACAGTCCTCCTCTTTATTATTTTTCTTGTGTCCTGAGACTTCAGAATGCATTTTCATCATATTCACTAAAGTTGTTTTTAAAAAATAATATAAATTATATTTTGAAAATTCATTTAAAATTTTATGTTTTTGAGTTAAATTAGATATTTGATATGATATTAGAACTCTGATAACCAAATGGTCACGATTTTAAATCTCTTTATTTATTTAATAAATTATATAAACTATAAATTGAGGTTTCATTAATTAATTTCAGTTTTTGGATTGATTTATATATATATATATATATATATATATATATATATATTAAGAATAAAGCACATTCACTTTGTGTCACATAATATGATAGGACTAATCGTATGATCCAAATAATAGTGTCAACATCCTACATCTTATACATATCCCACATGAGCTCTGCATCACGTCCTGTAGTCGAGCACAAACTGTATTAAAAATATAAAGGTCAATAAAATTATATGCCATTAATTGCAATATGTTTGTGGGGCCAGACAGGATGTTGCTCTGGGAAAATTTACAGGCAGAAAATGGACTTTAATAGACTACAAAAGGATACCGTATGCTGCTGTGACGAGTTTCAGGTTCACCAATTTCAGGCCCCTACCATCAGACCACAGATCAGCTATTCCAGCCCACAGATATGCATACCTGTTTCACACGTGCCACAAGCAAAGGGTCACACTACGGTATAAATAACTTTTTGACAATGTGTCATGGACGGCTCCTTTCAGAGTTTCAGTTCTCCTTTTCACGGTCCCATAATTCTAGTAGGTAGGGTACCGATTTAAAACACCTTTCCACGGGAGGAAGAGTAGAGTAATGAGATTGATGGCTCATGAAGCTTTAACCACAGCTATTAAACTCAACCTCGTCCCACAGGTCAATTCAGAAACTGATTAATTTTAATAACTAGACTAATTTGGGTAATGTGAAAAATCAGTAAAGATAAAAAAAAATCAAATCTGGTTGAATTAGTGAGTCGACTTGTAACCTAGACAATCCAAGTAAATCTTGACAAAACCGAAATTAATTATTGTTCAATTATATTATGTTTTCAATTATTGATGGTATATGTTCAATTAATTATTGTTCAATATATATATATATATATATTATATATATATATATATATATATATGTTCAATTATTGTTTCTTTTTTTTTTTTTACTAAAGCATAACACTAAGGAAAACCCTATTATTCACATTATAAGCAACTCTAATCAATAAATTTTTCTTGTAGTTTCCATATAAATGAGTGACATTAATATTTATTAGTGGAAACGATAGCATGTAAACCCTCGATTGCAACTTCAAATGGCTAAAATACTCTCTTTTTCAGAGATTGCTTAATTCCCATTAACCACTTTATGATCATACTTAACAATTGTACTTGTATTTAATTTGAAAAGACTCTTTATACAAATCAAATAATTAAATCTAATACTTTCTGTTTAGCTACCCATATCTTATTATATGAGACATCATACGAAAAATCCCTACAAATAGTAGCTTGAATGGTAACAATATTTAGTACTTATTTTGTCTTTGACAATGATTAACATCACATTAACAATAAAATCATAAGTCAAATCTAAGTATGCCCATGCATATTTATTATGTTGAGACATGTACGAGGTTCTTTTCAATTTAAGACCTTAAATGAATCACAATTCTTATGATACTATCCACACACAATACTATTAACATGCTGCTTTGTTATACGTACATTATAGCAGTACATGAGTTATGGTTGAAAGATTACATCTTGTATTATAATAAGTTCTTTATATGCCATTACTTAACTATATTATTAATTCAAGCTTGATTTGAAATGTTTGTCTTACCTCCATCTTAGTAGTTAAGCTTGAAATCTTACAAAATCAAAATCAAATCAGTGTATTATCATTTAAGAAGTCCCAAGTAGCATCCTCAAATTTTAGGAAAACACAAGGGTCTTTTGAATTACTCTTACTAGCTTAACATGATGATCATCTTCCTTAACTACATCATCAAACATGATGACCATTTTCCTCATCACTTGCTTCAGAGTCATCATAATAATATGAAGCAATTATCATACCCAATTGGAGCTTCTATCTATAATTCTCATCCCAATGTTATGTTCATAACGTCGTCACTGATCCTATGATGGACCAGCCTTGCATGTGATGCTTGTGTGGTCCTTTGAGTATAACTTGAGAATTCAAGGTGAACTTTATAGTAGATGAGTTTCCTCGTTTAAGTCTATTATTTAAGTAGAGTTCTAGAATTCATAACCTGTTTTCAATAGCCAACCCAATTAATTTAAACTTCTGTCACTAGAAATGGCATACCAACATAATTGATTTGGATGAGCCCTAACTTGCATCCTCTTAGGTAAAGTCAACTTAAATTTTAAAAAATTACACCCAATGCCTCCATTTATTAATTGTTTTAGTTCAACAAGCAAGATATATAATCTAGCACTAAGAAAACTTGTTACTTTCTCCATTATAATTAATATCAATTATTGTTATTCACAATGGTATCATCATAATCACATAATAATTCCCTTTCTAAAATATATTTTATGTGAAACAACACAACAAAATCCAATGTTAAATCTATCATATCATAAATTCATCAAGTTATATAATTTTTAAAAAAAACAATTAATCAACAAACACCCTAAACCCTAACATAATAAATAAAACTATTCATAAGACTTATCCTTATATAACATCATTTATCAACTTAATTGCCGTGTAGATTTTGAGTTAATCAACACAATTTATAATTAATTTAATCAAAATCAACAAATCCCAAAAACTAACAGCAAAAACCTTAACCCTAACATAATAATAAAAAAACTAATTCATTGATTTAATCCTTAATGATAGAGAGGGGAGGGGTGGTGTGGGGGAGGGAAAGGAGGAAAAACAAATATAGGATAAAGAAGAAGAAAGGTTTCATGACAATTTTAATTTGATTTGATGAGTAGGTCACACCTAGGTGTTTAAAAGGGTTGTGAATGTAATGATCTGCATGTTTTAGGATCACGCAGGTGAAACTTACGTTTCTCAATTAACTATATTATTTTTATAAATAAGTTTTTAATTTTGCTATTTTGTTAAAAAAAAAATTACCATTGGTTCTTCTTTTTCTTGTTTTATGGATGAGGCTCCTAACGGTTGCACAGGCTCTGCATTTAAGAACATAATTAAGTGGGTTTACTCTACATCTGCCTTCAAGTTCTACACAGCTTTCTATTTAAATATGGTTTCAGCATTTGTAAGCTACCACACTTTGGCATTTAGTAGTGATTGATGGCCTGATGTTTTTTTTTTTTTAATTATTATTATTATTAAATAGGTCATATGTGTACTTGATTGCACTGTTCTAACATATATACCCCAAGTTATAGTACAAGATCTTCCCTAATATTCATCAGCATAACTTGAGAGACAAAGTTGGAGCTGTCGTGCAAGAAAAAGGAGAAAAAATAGTGGTATTTGTCTCTTTCGTGGAAGAAAAAGATACTTGTCTCTTCGACGCCTTGTTCCCGTGAATGGATTGTTGCTTGCCATTTCCATTTCTATTAGCTAGATCGCCTTTTTTTTTTTTAATCTGGGGTGTCCGGACCAGTTTGCGCGTACCACAACTAATCCTCGGGCTTACTGAACATCCTGCAAGTCCAGTGAGCATGTAAAACACCGTGAAGATGACAGGCGTACACAAGTGGGGCTTGAACCCTGGTGTGGAGGAAGAAAAAGTCTCTTCAACCACTAGATCACAACTCTCATGTGTATTCTTTACTTTTATATGGCTAGATCCCCATTTTTTAATTGGACAAGAATATGCAATTAAATTGAAGGCTTGCCATTAAAGAGGTATTCTTTACTTTTATATGGCTCAATTTCACGTATTCACGTATTCTTTACCCTCCCCCAATTACCATTTCTCTTGGTTCCTACCTCTAGCTTCATGTATATATATTTTTTTCCTTTTGGAGCTTCAAGCTCTGATTTTTTTTTCTTTTTTGTGTTGGAAAATGTTTTGGGTGTGTTTTAAAACATGTATTTAGTTTGAAAATACATTAAATTACATGTTTCAAATATATAATTTTATTACATGTTTAAGTGAAAACATTTTGGCTCCGTTTGTTTGCAGGAAAGTGGTTTTCCTTTTGGAATAGTGAATTCCGGGGAAAATGAATTCCTGGAAAGTGAATTCCGGAAAAGTATTTTCCGATGTTGGTAGTTTTATGGAAAATGACTGGAAAA